>NW_023416341.1:1200000-1800000 GCF_014108235.1 Myotis myotis | reverse complement strand
ATGAAATCGTGGCATAGATCATCTCTGCAAAAATGTTTAAAACATATGTGTATCGTCTAGAGAATAAGAATAAAATCCCCACTAGCCACCACCTGAGTTACTAATTAGGATCAACTCCCAGGGTGGAGGCAGATGCCAGGATTCCCTGTGCACACACTGCGGGGGGTGGGGACCTGGGGGTCACAGGGCCAGGCGAGGGGACTTGAAAGGAGGTGAGAGGGCCCCTCTGGGCTCTAATTACTGATTTGGACAGGTCTCCTAACCTCTTGGTGCTTCAAAGTCCCCTTCAATGAAAATGGGGGTGACAGTCCAGGGTTATTTTGGGGAGCGGAGTGTGTCAGTCACTCGGGGCAGTGCCAGCATGCAGCAAGAGCTCAGCAAATGCGAGCAGCCATATTGGTAGAAGCTCTCTGCAGAGAGGTGGGGGTGGGGGTCCCAGGTCGTTGCTGTCATGCCACAGGTGCGCCCCTGGAGACCCCGGGGCGCGTACCATTGTGCCCTAACAAGATCAGGGCCAATGAGAAAAACAGAGTTGGGTCGATGGCTCAAAATCTAGGGACACTTGCAACCACAGCACCGACAAGTGGGTAATAATTCTTACAAACCCTGAGCGCACACAGACCTCCAGGGCGCTTACGCCCCGTCACGCAGTGAACCCCGGGGGCCAGCCTTCAACGCGGAGGTCCGGTTCCTCTGGGGACGAAGGTCCCCGAGGCTCTGGCTTCCAATCGGGGCCACTTTCATCAACACTAAAGCCAGGACTGACAGGGCAGCCTTCGTCACTGGCGCATCGTTTCAGGAGAGGCAGAAAACTTCGTCTCAATTTGCCGCATCCCCAGACGCTTAATCCCGCGGCGCACAGAGGCCTGGAAGGCAGGAATCCCGCCTCCACTTGTAGTGAGGGAAGGCATTGGCACAGACGTCCAGTTTTTCTCAAATCCGTCAAGCCCTGCTACGGTTATTTCTTTAACTGCGCCTGCTCCTGATTGCGGGTGGTCCCCGACTCACTGTGGCTCGGTTCAGCGTTTTTTCGACTTTACGATGATGCGAAGGTGAAACGCATACTAAATTACTCGAGCTGTTCGACACGTGATCGTAACATAGCCTTTGGGTTCGTTGTTTTTGTCCAACTGCAGAGTACTGGAAGTGTTCTGGGCGCGTAGGAGGTAGGAGAGGCTACGCTATGACGCTATGGTAGGTTAGTGTACGAAATGCCTTTTTGACTTGTGAGGGTGTCAATTTACGGTGGTTTCTCAGGACGCAACCCCATTGTCAGCCAAGGAGCATCTGCATTTAAACATATCGCGTTTAGCCGCACCTGAGCTCAGGCTCCCCGTTGTTTCAGCATCCTCCCCCTGTTCTCCAGTCACGGTGAGGCCGCCTGTGTCGAAGGAAGCGGCCGTACTACAGCAGAACAGACCTGCCCTGCGAGGGGCTTTCGAGCTCCGACGTCCTAGAACAGGGATTGGCAAACTACCGCCTGGGGCCAGATCCGGCCCACTGCCCGCTTTTCAAAAGAGTGTAATTTTTAATTGTGGTAAAAACATAACATAAAATGTACCACCTCGACCACCCTTCAGTGTGCAGTTCGGTGGGGCTGAGCAGCCACGTCGTCTCCCACGGCCGGTGTTTGTGAAGCTTAGTCGGCACGTGGCCAGGCCCGTTGCTCACGTGCTGTCTGTGGCTGCTTTTGTGCTGCCATGTCAGAGTCGGGTCACCGTGACAGGGACCCTGTGGCCAACGAAGCCAAAGATATTTACTGGCTCTTGACAGAAGTTTCCGGAGCCCTGTTCCAGATTCATGAAAACGACAGATGTCCTCCGTCCGCTTCCTCCTCCTGCTCTGCGTCCCCGACCCCGTGTCAGCCGGGCAAAGCGCTGCTGCTGCAGCTGATCCCCAACTCCGCGGACAAGGAGTTCACGAGGCCTCCTCCCAGAGCTCGCGGGCGGGCGGGGCAGCACCCCGGCCAGTGCTGAGAGCGGCACCTGTCTTGAGAGGGCAGGACAAGCACGTGTCTCATTTGCTTTAGAAATACAGGCAAGTTTTTTTTTCTTTTCTTTTCTTTTTTTTTTAATCCTTACCCAAGGATATTTTTTCCCATTGATTTTTAGAGAGAGTGGAAGGGAGGGTGGGAGAGAGACAGACTGGGGCCAGGGAAGGAACCTGCAGCCCCGGGTGTGCCTTTGACCGGGAATTGAACCCCTGCAGCTCAGCGTAGCCTGCATTTTCCCGCCGTGTCTGTCTGCACACGCTGCATTCTGACGCGAAGCAGGGGGAGTGTGACGGATGCTCCTGCACTCGGCCGTCCCCTCCTGGCCCTGGAATGCAGGCATTTCCCCGTCTCACTCTCATGTGGATCTGCCGCATTCTCTTTAATGATCCGCTGTCTAGGGATCCCCCTATGGATACACTCTATTTATTCAGAGTATTGACTTCCTTAAGGCCCAGTGCAAAGGCCGTCTTCCTCCGGGAAGCCTTCCTTGATTCCTGCAGCACAAAATGGCCACTTTCTGCTTCAGACTCTTAGCTCCCTGTCCCTTTCTCAGGTGCGGTAGTGGTCAGGGTACAGCGACGCTGCTGGAACAGAGGCCCTGCAATGCAGAGACGTAGAGAACAGCCGCTGTTTCTCATCGGCAATAGTGCTGGCGGGGGGGCAGCTCTGCCCCTGCCAGTTACTGCAGGGCCTTAGTTTCTCCAAGCCATTGCTCTGCCGTCCCCTAGGGATCCCCGTTGCCTGCATGGTTGGAACTGGGCCCCCCAGGAGGCTGGGAGAGAGCGTGGAGGAGGCCTGCCTGGTGTCTTCAGTCCTGACCTGGGCTAGCCACTCACAAGCCGTTGGCAAGAGCTTTGCATGGCCGTGCCTACTGCCCAGGTGGCTGGTCACATTGCCAATTCACAGACGAGGAACTTCAGGCTCAGAGAGGTTGAGTAACTGGCCTAAGATCACACAGCGAGTAAGTTTGGGCGCTGAGATCTCAGTCTGTCTAGAGCCCCTGCTTTCACAGCTTGATGCAAGGAGAATGTCACATGGTGTGTGCTGGAATAGGGTATTAATAGGGTATGTTCAAGGGGTGGTGGGAGGGCAGAGGAGGCCTGACTGACTCAGCCTCAGGGAGGGATGGCTGTCTGGAGGAGGCGGTGACCTTGAAGACTTAGAAACTGTGGGTAGTTAGGAGCAGCTATAGCGACTGCGTGGGAGTATGAAAGTTGGACCCAAACGACCGGCTCTGAAGGCCCCGCTTTGGGGCGTCAGGGAGCTTGGACTGGTGGGAACCCTCAGAGGTTCATCAGGGCGGGCGACACGGGGCACCAGGTTCCCCTCCAGGCATCTCCTTAGGGGGCTGCACGCAGGGACTCGCTGGCCGCGGAGCTGGCCGGGCTCGCTCAGGACCCAGAGGGCGACTTGCGGCCAGCGGTGTGAGATAGGATCTTAAGGCCGCCTGCTGAGCCACCCCCCGAAATAACATGGATTAAACGTGATGGGAACCTTTCTTCTTCTCTCACATGAAAGTCTGAGCCAGGCAGACATCTCAGCTCCACGTTGGGGAGCTGGGATTCTTCTAGACCAGCGGTTCTCAACCTGTGGGTTGCGAACAATGAAAATACATCCTGCATATCAGATATTTACATTACGATTCGTAACAGTAGCAACATTACAGTTATGAAGTAGCAACGAAAATAATTTTATGGTTGGGGGTCAGCACAACATGAGGAACTGTATTAAAGGGTCGCGGCATCAGGAAGGTTGAGAACCACTGTGCTAGATGGTTGCTCTGCCACCCCCAAGACACCGCCCTGATGCACTGGGGCCAAGGTAGACCTCAGCCACGCTAGTTCCTGCTGCCGAGGCATAGGGTGGGCGCGGGAGCCAAGTGGGAGTCTGTCACTCTGACTGGAAAGGTTGGGGTTCACATGAGTCAGGGCTCACGTTCTTGGGCAGCAGGAGAGTCTGGGGCGCTGCTCACACATGGCCACAGCAGACCTGAGGTCCTAGCAGCCACCCTTTGGGACGGGCTGTGCTGCCCCCTCTCCACAGTCACACCGTCCCTGGGGAATCCGACGCCACTGGCACCACCGCCTCACACTCACCTGAGCACCCGCCTGGCCTCGATGCACCTGCATTCACAGCGCCTCCTCAGTGCAGGGCGTGGCTGGAGGAGACAGCGGGAACTTGGCAGAGTCGCCTAGAATTTGTGCTGAGAAACGCTCTTTCTCCTCCATCCTGGTCAGAGCCATTCCGACTAGTCCCTCTGCCTTCAGACTCCTTCGCCCCCCAGGAAACCATTTGGAATTTGAGTGCGGGGTGTGTGTGTTTCTTCCAAGTGCAGGGCTGCCATCCATGGTGCTGGGAGAGCCCCCCAGCCCTGCCCGAGCTCGGGCCTGCTCTGTGCTCCCAGAGGGGGGGGGGGGCCTCCTCTCAGGGTGCTAATGAGCACGCAGGAGCTGGGGAGAGAAGCTGGCCTCCCAGTGGGTGGGCTCCTGGGGCTGAGGCCCCCGTGGGCTGCGCCTCCATGCGGCCGCACTGCCTGTGGAAAAGGCTCTCCAGACACGCGTGGCTCTTCCCCAGCCCGGCTCTGGGCCGGCACCTGGAGCCCCTGGTCAGCCAGGCCCATGTGTGCGGCTCTGTGCAGAGAGCATGGTCTCTGGGGTCCAGCCTCCCACCAGCGCCACGTCCCCACAGGCCCCTGTGCTTTGGGGTCGGGGTTCTCACAGCTGACTCCGTCCTGAGTGGGGTTAGCTCCAAGCTGAGATGTCCCTTCTTTGGTTTCCATGGTGACAGACCCCTCTCCGAGTGCTGGGATTTAGCTGGCCGTGCGGAGGCCCGATGGAGGCTACACGCACAGCGGGGCCCTCTGGCATCTGGCTGGTCCTGCCTCCACCTAGGCCCCAGAACTGCCCACTGCCTCCTGCTGGCCACGGGGACCCCTGCCTGTGGGAGCCAACGGACCCTGTGTGCGCAGGTGACAGGGACTCAAGCACTTGCCAAAACGTTTTTCTCAACAAAGTCATTTCTGTCCCTCGGGGAATGTTGGTGCAGCAGCGAGCGTGTGAGGGTACGAGGGTGTGAGGGTACGAGGGTACGAGGGTTTCTCCGCCATGCTGCTCCCGCTGTGAGCGGGCTGAGCACGTTATCGTCCCCACCTCAGCTGCGAAGCTGAGACTCAGGGAGGAGCCCTGACTGGCCCGGGGTCCCAGCTGGGAGGGGGTGCCCTGGGGTCCAGTCCAAGCCCGGAGGCCCATGGTGGGCCTGCCTGGTATGATCAAGATTGCCGAAACAGCAAAGCATGTGTTTACTCACTCAACGAATATACAGTGAGCCCGAGCTCTGTGCGGGCCCTGCACAGGGGAGCCGTGTGACCAAGACGGGGAGAGCCCAATGTGGACACATGACAAGCACACGTGCACACACGTCTGTTCCCTGTCCCGTGTGAGTGCTGCTGGGGCCAGTGCGGGAGGGGCAGGGGCAGGGGTGCGGGCTGGGGGGCTATCTCGTAGTGGGGGTCAGGATGGCCTCTTGGAGGGTGCAGCCCCCACGGATATCTGTGGGAAAGGCCAGCGGGTGTGAAGGTCTGAGCCCAGCCGGTGCTGGGGGCATGGGAGTCGCGTGGAACCTGGAGGACAGTGAGCGAGGGCAGGGGTGGGGCGGGCAGGGGTAGGAGTGCACATCCTAGGGGGCCCCTGTGCTTGGGCCCGGCTGCGCCCTGGAACCACCTGGGAAGTTAAAGTGCTGGTCCCCGGGTCCCCTCCTGGGCATCCAGGTGACTCAGATGTGCAGCAAAGGTGGGGACCACTGTCCAGGGCCCTGCAGGCCACTGGGAGGGCGTGGGTTTTAGCCCAAGTGTGACATGAAGTCATCTGAGGGCAGACAGAGGCGACACAATCTGACTTACTTTTCTAGGTCTCCCTGGTGGCTGGGCTGGGACAGATGAAGGGACAGGGAGGCAGGGAGCCGCGAGGGCCGCTGCAGGGGGCGGGGAGGGACGCGATGGCTGGTGATGAGATCACCTTGGCCAAGAGCCTCAAATGACCCCAAACTTCGAGGCTTAAAACAACATAAATGTATTGTCTTGCAGTCCTGGAGGTCAGACACCTAACTTCAGGTATCCACAGGGCGGGGTTGCTTCAGGGAGTCTGTCTTTGCCTTTTCCCGTTCCTAGAGGCTGCCTACCCCCTTGGCTCCTGGCGTGTCCTTCATCCTGAGAGCACGTCACTCCAGCCTCTGGCTCTGACCTTCCTGTCTCCTTCAAGGACCCTGTGACCACACTGACCCACCTGGATAATCCAAGGTGGTCTTCCCATCCAGGATCCTTCATGACGTCTGCCAAGTCTGTCTTGCCCTTTAGGGTAACGCATTCTCAGAGTCTGGGGATTAGGCATGGACATCTTTGGGGTCCTTGTTCAGCGGACCATAGTCAGGCGCTCTCTGGAGGCGTGAAGGATGTGGGATGGGGCTGGGGACCCTCTTACTCCTTGGGCCCCCGGGTGTCTCCCTGGCTGGGCACAGATGCCCCTCAGCTTTTGTGCTCTACCTTTAGGTGCTGTGCCAGCTCCAAAGGCCCGTGTGTGGTGCCACCCCTGTCTCTGGAAGGGTCCCCCAGGTGGACAGCAGGATCCTCCAGGCCCCCCTGTGTGGTTGCTGGAATTGCTCACTGCCCTAGGAACAGGGATGTCATCTTGCTCTCCAACTGGAGGGCTGGGTCGACCAGATCACCCACTCCTGTGTGACGGGTGCTTTGAGAATGTATTGGTTTCTTACTGATGCTGTAACAAGTCACCAGAAATATGGGGGCTTAACAACACCAATTGATTATCTTATGGATCTGGAGGTCAGAAGTGTGTTCAGGGTCAGCCACGTAAAAGCTGGATGTCGGCAGGCGGCTACCTTCCTTTCTGGGGTCCTGGGGGGCAGTCTGCTCCTGTGAATTCTGATTGAGGCACGTGACTCCCTTGCTCACTTCAAAGCCAGCAGCAGCCGGCCTCTGACCTTCGTCTGTGCTTCATCTCTCTCTGACCACGGCTGGGCAAGTTCCCCACTTTGAGGGACTCATGATTACTTTGGAATAATCCCAGATAATCTCCACGTCAAGATCTGCAACCTTATCACACCTGCAAAGCCCCTCTTGCTGTGGACAGTAACATTTACAGGCTGTGAGGATTAAGGAGTGGACATCTTTGGGGGACACTTTTCTGCCTGCCACGCCCACTAACGGTGATAAAGATTGTGACGTATCTCACACTTATTTAGCATTTATATTTAGACTAGAGGCCCGGTGCACGAAATTCGTGCACTGGGGTGGGGGTCCTCTCAGCCCGGCCTGCGCTCTCTCGCAGACCGGCAGACGGGGACCCCTCGCTCCTTACCACCCGCCTGCTGGCTGCTCCTTAGTGCTGCCGTGGAGGCGGGAGAGGCTTGCCAGCCCTGAGCCTGGCTTCTGGCTGAGTGGTGCTCCCCCTGTGGGAGTGCACTGACCACCAGGGGGCAGCTTCTGCATCGAGCGTCTGCCCCTGGTGGTCAATGCGCATCATAGCAACTGGTCATTCTGGTCATTCTGCTGTAATGGTCACTTAGGCTTTTATTATATAGATTTTATATTTAGTAACTCACTGAATTCTCAGAATGACCCTCCGAGGAAGGTTCTGTTATTATGCCCCGTTTGTAGATGAGGAAACAGGCACCGAGGAGCTAAGTAATGTTATGGGTTGAATGGTGTTCCCCAGAATGCATATGTTGCAGTCCTAACCCCCAGCACGTCAGGATTGGGGATAGGGTCTGACAGAGGAAATCTAGTTAAAACGAGGTCATTAGGGGGATCCTAATCCAATATGATTTGGGTCCTTCTAAAATGGGGGCCCCCTGGCTGTGCTGGTTGGCCACTGTGCTGGTTGGCCAGTGACCTGCGGTGGGCCAATCAGCCTCTCTCTCTTGGAATTTGGAGCCTCTGAAAGACAGGGGAGGCTCTGAGGGGCTGGATAGGGCAGGGGCTGGCGTGTGAGGTTCGGAGGGGCTGAATAGAGCTGAGAAGAGAGACCTTGGCGCTGAGGCAGGTGGAGGGAGGCTCCCCTGGTTCTGATGGCTCCCTCTCCCTCCAGTCCCTGCCGCTGGGCTCAGCTAGACCCTGACAGACACACTTGTATCTTTCCATGTTAACAAGCTTCCATGCGCAAGCTTGTGAATGGGTTCTGTCTTTTGCAGCCACACAGCCTCCAGTGACTTCCCAGGGGCCCAGCATAGGTCCTCCCACCTCCCCAGCCTGAGGCCTGCATGACTGGCCCTGCCCACTCCTCCAGAGTCCCCTCCCCCTCCCCCAAGCCCCCCTCCTGCTCACCCAGGACCCACTCAGCCCCAGGCCCTCCAGCCTCCTCCTGCCTCCAGCTCTCCCAGCACATTCCTGCCCCAGGACCTTTGCACCTGAGCGCAGGCCACCACCTGTGGTTCACTCATTTGTTTGCTGTCTGTCTCCTCTGCTGGAACTTCATGTCTTGTTCACCACTGACTCAGTGCTTTGAACAGTGCGTGACACATAATTGTTCACTGAATGCAAAAACGGTGCAAGTGCGGAGGGTTAGAGCTCCTGGAGGCCCCCTCTCAGTCCCCCCTCACAGCACCCTCCTCTTGCCCGTCAGCGCTCCGACCCAGCAGTGACAGTCCCAGAGGCCCCTGAGTGTGGGTGCAGCCAGGCTGCGTGGAGGTGGCGAGTGCCGCGGGGCAGCTCAGTTCCCCCCCACACTGACCTTGGCTCCCCCCCGGAGCCGAAGCGCCCCCTCCACTGCCCTGTGTCTGATCTTTCTCCTCCTGTTTCCTGTAGCCCCTCAGGAAGGGACAGGGTTCGAGGCCCAGGCGCGGGCTCCGACCTCCCACCGGAAAACAAGCCCGTTCGTGGGTAAGCTGGGGAGGAGCCCTTCACATGAGGATGAGCTGTTCTGCGTGGTTTTGAACGATTTATCGTATTTATTAGCTGTGCTGTTACACGGCGTCCCTCGACATATTTCACGCTGTAAAGAGACAGCCCGCCACCCAGCTGCGGGCCTCGGCTGACAGCATCGGTCTCGCACGCACACGCGCTCGCCGCTCCCACGCGCACACTCGCACACTCACTGTTGTCAAGCGCGCAGACGTCACGGGCGGGCGGGAGCAGCTCTGGGGATGCAGGCACAGGCTGGTGCCGCTGCAGCTCCCCTCTCCTCGCTGGGAGAGGGTCGCAAACAGCGCAGTGTCTCTGCGAAGGGGAAGCGGCAGCACAAGCAGATGAGTCCAGGGTCCTAGTTGCATCTGTGCCAAACAGCAGAGGCTGACCAGCAACTGTTGGGGGCGGGTGTGTGTGTGGGGGGAGTTCAATAAACTTTCTTTTCCTTTCTTGCCTGCTGATGGAGGTGCTAATGAGTGCCGACCCACAGGGAGGGGGAAGCAAGAAGCCGAATAACCCACTCCCTGCACAATCAGCCCTGAACACTTGAGAAGTAATTGACTTGTAATTGCAGTCGGCTCAGCCTAGCCATGCTGACGCTCAAGTCAGAACAGCAGACAGAGCGATAGGTTCTGGAGAGAGGGCCGGGGACCTGGGACTGGTGCGGCCAAGCGACTCGGGGATTAGGGAAATTTTTCTACTAAAACGTTGCACTGCAGGAGCAGAGGGCCAGCACGCGGGGAGGCGGCAGGGAGGAGGAGGGGAGACACACATCCAGGGAGGAGCAGTCTTTCTTTCCAGACAGTAAACAACGGCCAAATAGCCCCAGAAATGACACCGTGAGCGCCCGGGGAGCCCAGGGAGCTGCTCGTCCTGAGAGTTACTGGTTTTGTTCAAGCTCCGTCTGATATTCGCTTAAAACAGCGGTTTTCAACCTGTGGGTTGCGACCCCTTTGGGGGTCAAACAACCCTTTCACAGGGATCGCCTCAGACCACCGGAAAACACATATATAATTACATGTTGTTTTTGTGATTAATCACTATGCTTTAATTATGTTCCATTTGTAACAATGAAATTGGGGGCCACCACAACATGAGGAACTGTATTAAAGGGTCGTGGCATTAGGAAGGTTGAGAACCACTGGTCTAAATCAACAAGGCTACCTGGTCACCTTGGCAGCAATTGGATAAGAAGTAGGCGTGTACCCAGTTCTGCTGGGAGGCTGTGGAAAGCTTGTCTTCCTTTCAGAAGAGATGTAAGAGCCACCCATCTTCCTCCAGCCTGGACTGCAGCAGTCATGTGGCCACAGGGTCACAGTCAGGACCACCCATCGGCATTAGGAAGGTTGAGAACCACTGGCTTAAAAAGTAGATTTTGTTTCCCCTCGTGCAGCAGCCTGGAGGGGGAATCGAGCGCACACATCTCCTGCGTCCTCAGTTAGACACATGCGTACGCTGACCGGCAGGGTGAGCGGTGGATGGCGGCGTGCGACCAGCGGACTCCGATGATCTCTGTGCGAGTATCCGATTTTCCGCTGTGGCATTGTCCCAAGGGCACGCCCCATTCCAGGCTGGGGTCCTTCCTGCCACTCAGCAAGGCCCCAGGCCTTCGTCCTCTGCGGTGGTCTGACTTGAGCACACGGTTTGTGCAAATGTGAGCAAGCAATGGGGTGGTCTGTGCCGGCAGACAGACCCTTGGTTGAATTTTCTTCCTACGCGCGCGAGCTGCCAGATCTCAGGCAGTGTCTCCATTCGTCCGGACCTCTGGCTCTTCACCGTAAGATGAGGAAGCTAGTCACTGTGGTTCTGACTGCGACGCTTCCCATTCTCCACGCGCTGCCTGCATTTCCCAGCCTCGTGGCCAATCCGACTGCAGAGGAAGCTGGGAAGTGCAGGAGCTCAGGGGCTGTGCGTGGGAGTGATGCAGGTCCCCTCTGGGCTGAGCACACAGCAGGCCCCGTCCACACTTCCTCTCCCTCATCTGTGGAGCACAGATGGGGTGCACCTGCAGGAGGCTGGGCCCCCGAGCCACCACGTCGTTGGGAGTCACGTAGGAGAAATAAGCCTTTAAGATGTTGAAGTGTTTGTAACAGGAGCTGGTATTAATTAACTACCCCCAGAATACAGTAGTCCTCCTTTGAGAGTTACTGTGAAAAGTTAAATGAGGGAGGCAGAGCTGGCAGAGAGCTAAGCAAAGTGCTCGGCATATAGAAAATATTTAATAAATACGGGGTGTGCGTGTTAATTTATTCACTCAACAAATACTTATTGAGCTCCTATCATGTGCCAGACATGTGAATTAAAACAACAGTAGCAGATACATAAATCGTATTTCAAAAATTGTATAGTGCGCTCCACAGTAAAATAGAAAGGACTCAGTATGTCATTCCTTCTGTGTCTGCTACTCGTGTGATGGGACAGGCATCATGCTGAATGGTGGGGCTGTGGTCCAGTAAGTCAGTTTCACTCTTAAGTTGCTTGCAGGCTGCTAGAGAGGCACATGTAGGCAAATAGTGCAAATGCTGACTGACACGTCTCATTTATCACTACTCCTGCCTGGGGAAGCCAGGGGGCTTCCTGGAGGAGGGGGCTTTTGCGGTCAGCTGTGAAGGTTTGGGTAGGAACTGGGCAGGGGAGGAAGGGCATTTTGGGCAGAGGGACGGGTACAGCATCGTAAGGTCTTGTGTTTGATGAGACGTGACGAGTGTTTGGTGGCTGGAGCCCAGTGTCTCTGTGGCAGGCAGAACAGTGCACCCCCCCCCCCCCCACCCCGTGTGTCCGCAC
Source organism: Myotis myotis (assembly GCF_014108235.1). Lineage (NCBI taxonomy): Eukaryota > Metazoa > Chordata > Mammalia > Chiroptera > Vespertilionidae > Myotis > Myotis myotis. The sequence continues at coordinate 1,788,310 of NW_023416341.1, read as the reverse complement.
CATGGTCCCTGCAACCTGCGGACATGCTGCTGCCTTCATGGGGAAAGGGACTTTCCAGAGGTGATCCTGTTAGGATTTTGAGATGGGGAGGTCATCTATTCTCCTAATGGGCCCACCCTAATCACACGAGTCCTTCGAAGTCCTTCCCCAGGCCAGAAAAGGAGCCGTGTCAGTGAAGGAAGAGATGCCACACGGTGAGGCAGGGGCCGCAGGTGGAGGAGTGCGGCGGCCACAGGAAGCCGGGAAGGCAAAGGGATGGAGTCTTCCCTGGCGCCTCCACGAAGGAGCGCAGCCCTGCCGACACCTTGATGTCTGCCCACTGGCACATGCGGGCTTCTGACCTGTAGAGTTAGAAGGAAAAAACTGTATTGCGTAAGCTGTTAAGCTTGTGGCACTTTGTTACAGCAGCAACTGAAAGCTAATACTGTGTCTGGTGGAGCATGCCAAGGCCGCGCTGGGCCGAAGAGGGTGGAGTTTAGATTTATTCTCTGTGAGCCGTGGCTCTCAAGCTTCAGCGGGGCACCCACTTTTTCACGGAATAGTGACATTCTGCATTCTGTAGTAACGTTAATTAATGCCAATATTCTGTGTTCATACTCTGGGAGAGCTGCCTTGCTTGTGTCGATGGGTATGAGTTTTCCATACACTGAATGTATATTTCTTATTTAATTAATGGAAATTTAGGCTCTTTCTGGTCCTTTGCTATTAAAGCAACGCTGCAGTGAATTATCTTGATCCCGTGTTACTTGGTATACGTACCAATATGTCTGTAAGATGAATTCCAAAGAATGAAATTGTTGGGTCACGGAGACTATAGATCTTTAGGAGCCTGCTCTTTAGGTAAATAAATGTTTGAAGGCGTGGTGAGTCTGCGAGAACTGAAATGAAGTAGAAATTCCTGAGCGGAATTCAGAGCTGGGTCTACAAACATCCTGGCCTCTGACAGTGCGGGAGGCCAGTGGAAGAGGCTGAGGCCATGGACGAGTGCGTGCATGTGTGTGAGTGTGTGTGTGAGTGTGTGTGTTTGTGTGAGTGTGTGTGAGTGTGAGAGTGTGAGTGTGAGTGTGTGTGAGTGTTTGTGAGTGTGTGTGTGTGTGAGTGTATGTGTATGAGTGTGTGTGTGAGTGTGAGTGTGTGTGTGAGTGTATGTGTGAGTATGAGTGTGTGTGTGAGTGTGTGTGTGTGTTTGTGAGTGTGTGTGTGTGTGAGTGTATGTGTATGAGTGTGTGTGTGATTGTGAGTGTGTGTGTGAGTGTATGTGTGAGTATGAGTGTGAGTGTGAGTGTGTGTGAGTGTGAGTGTATGAGTGTGTGTGTGATTGTGAGTGTGTGTGTGAGTGTATGTGTGAGTATGAGTGTGTGTGTGAGTGTGTGTGTGTGTGAGTGTATGTGTATGAGTGTGTGTGTGAGTGTGTGTGTGTGTGAGTGTGTGATTGTGTGTGTGTGTGAGTGTATGTGTGAGTATGAGTGTGTATGTGAGTGTGTGTGTGTGTGTGTGAGTGTGAGTGTGAGAGTGTGGTGGGGGAGGGGTAGAGCGATGTGTAGGACTGGCCTGGCAGGGTGAGTGTAAGTTGACTTTCTTTTCTTTTTTATTTTAAATCGGCTTGGTAAATTCCTGAGACAGGTGAGGCTCTTTCTGCGCAGCCCTGGGTCAGAGAGTCATGCTGGGGCCTGGGTGCTCCCGTCAGGCCTGCGTTTCACCCCCTTGTCGTCTGCCTGGTCGCTTGACCTTTGTGACTTGAGGGGGACGGGCCGACTTTGAACAGTGACCCCGCGCTAGCTGCCTTCCGAGCAAGACGGCTGGGCCTCCTGGTCGCTGGCGTTCCCTGGTCTTTACACAGTCAGGGGTCGCAGCCACCGTGTCCCTACATTCTGAATGTGTGGACCCTGAAAGATTCTCGGTGCTTTCGGCGTGAGCTTTCCATTCTTGAGTTGGTTTGGATGCTTCCCCGGCGGGCGGGCTGGGTTTCCGTGGCGGCGGGCTTTTTCCAGAACGGTGCTCACGTCGGAGAACGTCGGCCGCTGTCCTGCCCTGCCCCCCCCCCCCCCCCCCCCCGCCCCAGAAGCAGCCGCGCCTGCGCTTCTGCGTCCTTCGCTTCTGCGTCCTTCCTCCTGAGGGTGGGTGGGTGCTGCTTGGGCGGCCTGGTGGCCCTGAGGGTGGGGACACCGTGAGGGGCAGAGAGCGCCATCACGCCGAGTGAGACACGCTGGCTGCCAATTTCAGGGCAGTCGGACACAGCACTGTCCGTCTCCCTCCTGTGTCCGGGGCATCTGTCCCTCTCCAAATGCCCGTGGCTGCTGTGCTGGGCCACACAGCCTGCGTGGCAGGATGCCCGCGGATGCCACTCACACGAACAGGACGCGAGTGGCGCTCCCTGTGGTATGCTGGGCGGCGCGGCCGGGCGGCTCCCGGCGGCTCCCGGCGGCTCCCAGCGGCTCTCGGCTGGAGTGGGCCTCGGAGCCAGGGCTGCTTGCCCAGTGGCCCCTCCCTCGGTCATTCTCCCGTCACCTTCCCGAACTTGTCCTCAGCACACGCCCTGTCCTCCTGAGACTCTTTCTGTTGCTCTGTATTGAATAAGCGTTACTTACATAAACGAACGTAAAGGGAAGGAGCTTTATATTACAGCTGGACGTAGGAAACCAGCACAACCTGCCAGAAATAGAAGAAAGATGCATCCACACGTGTCCCTGTGTGTGTGTGTAAGTGTCATCCAGTTCTAGCGGGATACTGTTGCCTTTCCTGTTTTTTTTTTTTTTCTTTTTTTAAAGAAGATTAACAATGTTAACAGACCGTCACAAAACCCAGACTCTCTCCTGGAAGGAAATGAACAGTCGGAAGGGAGCCGGGAAGGGAGAATCGTTCCCCGTGGCGGGATCCGGTGTCCTTTAGCGCCACAGCCCCGCCAGGACCACCCGGGGGACGTGTGAGGAAACACTGGCCAGCCTGATACCCCCCCTTCCCCCCCGGTTGCTGGAGTCTTGGCAGCACCTGCACGGGGTAGCGCGACCTTCCTTACACTCTTCACCAGGGGGGTTGAGTGCCGCCCCAGAGGGGCCTTTCTGTGCTGACCCTCCTCTGGTTGTAGACAGAGTCCTGCTCCTGGGACCCCTGGGTTCACTCTGTGCCTCGGAGTCAGGGAGCATGAATGGGATCCCTCCTGTAAGCCCCGCCCTCCAGCAGGCTGACGGTGCGGGCTCCTCCGTTAGGGCGCCGCTTGCATCTCTGTGCTGCTGGGCCCCAGTTTCTTCATCTGATAAATGGGAATGAAATAGTGCCTCTTTCCTATGGTTGTTACGGGAATAGGCAGGTGAGTGCCTGTGGGGGTTTAGGACAGTGCCTGGCACATAGTAGGTGCTCAGTAAGCGTTAGCTGTAATGTTTTCTGTAGCCAGGGCGTGTGGGGCCCTTGTGCTTCCAGGCTTCCTCTGGGTTAGGCGGCAGGGGACGCAATATCTGACATGTGATGAGAACTTAAGCAACTCATGAGCCCTCCCCGGGGCTTGGTTTCACACCTGGGGACCGAGGATGGGGGGCCCCGTGGTCCCTAAGCCCCTCCTCCCATCTCTAGTTGACAATCCTGAGCCGAAGGGGAGGAGAGGGGGCCCAGGGCCCAGATCTCCCCGGTGTGCCGCAGAAAACCACCACAGCGCTCTCTCTCTCTCTCTCTCTCTCTCTCTCTCTCTCTCTCTCTCTCTTTCAGTTTCTCCTTCAAAACATACTTCTGGGCGTGAGCAAGGACAATGCAGGAAGGATTCGTGCTGGGATCCGAAAAGGGCAGAATGAGGCTGGGGTGTCGGGAACACCAGGGTTGCCTTGCTTTAACAGCCCAACAGATGGGGTGGCAGTAAAGCCTTCACACTGTCCTCTATTTATCAGGTTCCCTTGAAAGATGGAGATGATAATAGTTGTGAACACTTACCGAGTCCTTGTCATGCACCAGCTGTCTCACATGGATGATTTCATTTGACCCCCGACTGTGTATAAGGTAACACCAGCTGCTGTAACCAACGGACCCCGAGGTACCAGCGATCAAGACAGTCGCCGTTTGTTTCTTGCTCATGTCATGCTTCAGTTCGGGTGACCCGGGGACCAGGCAACGTCCATACTGGGCCTCCTCATTTCTGAGCACCTCGGAGTCCTCTGCCTCCGGGCGGCACACCCGCGGCCCAAAAGCCCTCCCCAGGCAGTGACACACATCACCCACACTCACATTCTAGAGGCAAGAACCAGTCACATGACCCCACCAGGAAGCAGCGGATGCTGGGGAATATTGTGCCTGGCTGGGCAGCCACTTCCCAGCTGTGACCCCACACTACAGGAGGAGTGGTGCGTTTTTTGGAGGATAGTTTGCTGTTTCTGCCACATCTTATGTGATGGAGATGACAGTTACACCCACTTTACAGATGAGGAAACTGAGACCTAGACAGTCTGGTCTGTAAGGGGTCAGAGAGTTTGCAAGTGGCAAAGCTAGGACTGGAACTCAAAACGTTGTGAGTTCAGAGCTCTTCCATTTAACCACTCGGGTGTTAATTTTAAATAGGCATTTAGATCCTTCCAGCTGCAAAATTCTGCAGAACAAATCCTTCCCTTCGGTTTGCCCACAGTGCCCCAAATGCCCACGCAAGGTACGTCTTGGGGCCCCAGCGACCGTCACGAAGCCAGGCGGGACCTTAGTCTCTGCTATGTCCTCCGCTCGGACACACGAGTACCCCCGGAAAGACAACCCACATGTTGGACCCCTGCCAGAAATCAAGGCGTGGTACCATCTGTAGGAGATAAATAAATCAAAATATCATCAGCAGATAAGTGTGTGCCATCTGCTGCCCTGGCAGTTGGACTGGCAGAGGCCTCGGGAGAATTCCAAGGAGGCACTTGCCAAGACCCCACCGCCAGCCTGCGTGGTGGGGGGAGGAGCCTCACACCTCACACAGCGTCTGCTGGCATTTCTCTTGGCTCCCTGCTCCGGGCTCAATGCCTTGAATCCGGCCAGCGAAGGTGGGTGAACTTTTGCCCTTGCCACACAGGTAAAATGGCTTCTCGTCGGCCGCATGTGTTGGGGGGCCAGGACCAGCCAGCCTCTGCCCTCCTAGCCGGTTGGAAGCTCCGACTACAGGCAACACTAGCCACGCGCCCCCCAAGAGGTTGGACTCTGTGGACTCTGGGTCAGAACCAGCCTTGTGGGCCCCGGCGGCTGGGCGTCGCGTGATGCGGCCACGTTCCGATGGCCGAGTTCTCCTGCCGCGGGGGGGGGGGGGGTGGGGGGGGGGTCCTCTCCGGAGGGCGCCTGAGACGCGTTAGTAGGCATGGATTTTTCTAGAACCTGCTTACTCTGCTAGGAGGCGGGACAGAGCAGTGGCCAAGTGCAAAGGCTCCGTGCTGGACCGTCTCAATGTGAATCCTGTCTCCACCACAGGCGTGTGACCTCAGACAAGTCGCTGGGTTTCCCAGCCTCAGTTTCCCTGTCTGGAGTGTGTGGAGCCCTGTGGGGGGGCATGAGGCACGTGCAGACACGGCATGCTGGCAAAGGCTTCCCGTGGGCCGGCAGCCCCACCACCTCTCTCCGTGGCCCTCTGCTCCGATGTCCTCACTGCGGGTCTCCTGGCCCTCTCCTCCCCCAGCTCCACAGACCCCCCCCCCCCCCCCCCCCCCCCCGTCAACACCACCTGCTGGGGGATGGGATTAAGTCACGATCCGATCCACGGAGCCGGCATCTGGGGACCCAGCCACGGATGCTGGGCTCCCAGGCCCCTCCCTCTCGCTGCCGGTCTTCCTGCGGCCACACCTGGGCTCCGGCGTGTTTTTGCCAAGGGCAGCGCTCCACGCCCCTTCCGCCAGCCTTGGGCATCTTCCCCGGCCGCCTCCCTGCCAGGGCCCGCCACCTGCGCAGCCCACGCCCGCTCCTGCTCTGGCCTGGGAGGAGGAGTGCCATGTGTCTCGACCCCGGCGTCCAGGGAAGGGGTCAAATAGCTCTTATTCCTGGAGCCAAGCCCGGGCGGGCGTTTTTCTCGTGCTTTTTTCTGTTTCATCCTCTCGCGAGCCTGGAAGGCCAGGTACTCAGTGACTGCCGTCTGGCAGGTGGGGGCAGCTCAGGGGTGGGCGGAGGCAGAGGAGGGACTGGCTTTGGAGCACCCCCTGCGGGAGGGATGTGGGAGCTGTGATGGTGACAGAGGGTGTGGGAGGCCGCACACCAGGCTGCTCCCTCGCAGATGTCGCCTGATTTAATCCTGACGGAAGACGTCTCGCTTCATACCCGTCACCTCATTTAGCCCTGAAGCAGCCCCAAGAGGCAGAATGATCATCCTTTACTGGCAAAACCCGAACCACACACAAACTGTTGCTTACACACAGCCCACAGCGAGCAGTGCCGGGGGCGGGGGCAGCAGGCTTTTTTGGGGAGCACCCCTGCCCGCCTCCCCTGGCCCTGCTGCCCGCCTGCCCCGGCTGCCTCCGCACACAGGTTCTTTCTCAAGTGGCCGGACCTGCGGGAGGCGCTGGGCTGAGTCCTGGAATCGGCCTGAGCAGGGAGCCGGAGCAGAGGCCACTGCCACCCGCTGGTCTCCGGGTGGACTCCTGGGTTCCTTGTCTCCCCAGGGCCTGTGCCAGGTGCTCTTCTTTTTTTCTTTTTTCTTTTTAAATAGATTTTATTGATTTTTTACAGAGAGGAAGGGAGAGGGATAGAGAGTTAGAAACATCGATGGGAGAGAAACATCGATCAGCTGCCTCCTGCACACCCGCTACTGGGGATGTGCCCACAACCAAGGTACATGCCCTTGACCGGAATCGAACCTGGGACCCTTCAGTCCGCAGGCCAACGCTCTATCCACTGAGCCACACCAGTGATTTTCTTGCTGGGACATCCGTGTGCTCGCTGACAAGCTCGGCCGCTGCGACAAGAGCAGCTTCTGAGCCACCCCACCACCTTGGCTCGGCCGGGTCCCCGAGGACAGTGGGTGGGTCGGAGGGGCCAGCAGCCAGGCCAGGCTCGCGGCCTCTTGGGCGGAGTGTTTATTCCCAAAGGGGATGCCGCAGGGTCTAGGAATAGATGACTTCCCACTTGTGTTTTCTGAGCAGCAGCAAACCCTTAAGAAAGGCGTTTAGATACAACTTGGGGGATTTGCTTCAAAGCAGCCCATGGTGGCGGGGACAGGAGTATAGACGAGACACGGCTGGCCAGGGGGTGACAGTTGGAGCTGGGAGTGAGGCCCTGGGGCGCGTCGCACTAGTCTCTCTGCTTTCACAAAAAATTGGAAATTTCCATCATTAAACGTGTTAAAAAGATTTTGCAGAGGCACTTTATGTGCCTGAGTCCAAACAAGCTGGTCTGACCCCGGAGTGGCCTGGGCTCCGCCCCCGCCCCTCGGCCAGGCCAGGCCCTGAGGATGGAAAGAGCTTTGGAGAAACATAGACCCAGGCCCAGGCCCCATCCCACCCCTCTGGGCCGTGGAACCTGGGGTGCGTTGCTCTGCATGTGTGAGCCTCAGTTTCCTCGTCTGTACAATGGGGTGGACACTGACCTCGCACCCTGTGCTGTGTGCCATGTCCTCAGCATGGCGCTTGCTGGACTCCCCGCGGGTCACCGGGTCCCGGCTCCTAGGCCATGTGACAGCTCTAGCTCCCACCTGCTGGGGGCCAAGCCAGAGCGCCACGCTGTGCCCGAGGTAGATGTGACAATATGATGAGAAATATTGCAGAAAATACACGGAAATTCAGAGCAAGGAGACATTTCTTTGGCACAGGGCAGGCGGTGGGTGCACAGAGCGGGCTTCCTGGCGGGGGTGGCGGGGGCCTTGAGCTGCGGCTTGAAGGCTGGGCTGGCTCAGACCGGGAGAGGTGGAAGGAGAGATGTTGAGTCTGGGAGGTGGGAAAGGCAGGGGGGCCCGTCTGAACCAGCCGTGTGAAGGAAGCAACAGGAAAGAGGTGGGGTAGGGTGGCATTCAGGTGTCATGTCTGGGGTGACCGCCAGGCCTCCCAGGGCTCTGCCTCCGGCAGGTGTGAGGCTGGGGGTGGTTGGGCTGCCCTGGGGTCACCTCCCCTCCCCTGGACGGCGAGGACGCCCACTGTGCTTGTCTCTGCCCGTGGCTGGGCCCTGAGCTGCTCCAGGGCTGCCTTCCACGCTCCCTTTGCCCACAGGTGCAGGGCCATGCTTTGAGGGTCTGCAGAGCACGCCCTTTGGTGTGATTGTCGATGAAGGCAGTTTATGCAGCGCTCTTCGTTTTCCTCATTCCACAGCCGTGTCCGGAGCACCTGCCCCTGGCCCTGGCTTGGAGGACACAGCAGGGCTGAGAGCTGGTCACAGAGCTTGTGTGTTGGTGCGGCCTCCCAGTTGCGGGGGCGCTGTCGGTCGGGTGCCATTTAGAAGAGCCAGGGGCGCCCTCCTTTGGAGCTAGAGTTCTGAGCGGCCGATGCACTTAAATATTAGGACGGAGGCTCTACAAGGGCGGGGATTGCCTGCTGGTTCCCTGCGGAACCCCAGAACCCAGAGCAGAGCCTGGCATGCAGCAGGCGCTCCATAACGTGGCTGAGTGCAACTGCATTAATAACACATTCTGTGAAGGAGACAGGAAAGCCGGGTGGGAGGTGAGAGCGGTGGGTGAGGAGGGGCGAGGGCCGCCTTGGGTGGGGTGGGGTGCTGGCTGTTCCCCATTCGCCGCAGGGGGAGGCCGCCCTGCACAGAGGAATGGCCGGACTCCTGCACCCTCTGCTTCTCCTTGGTTGTGGCTGGTGGGAGGCACCAGCAGGAAGTCAGGGCGGAAGGAGAGAAAGGCTGGGGTGGCTCTCCCCTCCCCTGCCTCGTTCTCTCCCCGTTGAGGTTTGATAGTAACGGCGTGGCTCTAAAAGTGTGGGCCCAGCCCGGCCGGTGTGGCTCAGTGGTTGAGCATCAACCCATGAACCAGGAGGTCACGGTTTGATTCCCAGTCAGGGCACATGCCAGGGTTGTGGGCTCGATCCCCAGGGTGGGGCGTGCAGGAGACTGCCGACCAATGATTCTCTCTCATCGATATTTCTATCTCTTTCTCCCTCTTCCTTCCTCTCTGAAATCAATAAAAATATGTATTTAAAGAAATAAACAAATTAAAGTGTGGTCCCAGAACAGCAGCAACAGCAGCCCGGGAACCTGTTAGACATGCAGAGTCTCGGGCCCTGTCCCAGAATCTCTGGTACCGGTGCTGCTTCCCTGGGCAAAGCTCCTCCTCCGCGGCCCCACCTCTCTCGCAGGCCCTTTCCCTCCCGTGCCCCTTCGGGATGGGGGGGTGCAGGCCGCGTTGCTGGCTCCTCACCCGTCCACACGCCCATGGACAGTCCTTCGCTCGGCCGTCTGCTGGGATCCCCTTCCAGGTGCCGTCTGTTTCCTGCCGGGACCCTGACAGTGCAGATGGCCTGGCACACAGGGCACACCCTTGCCAGGCCTGCCTGTCCCGCAGGTTGGCCTCAGCCCCCGCTGGCCATTGCGAACTCTTAAGTTGGTCGCCTTTGCGTTGGGCTGGGTTCCGAGTCCCATCTGCTGGCCTCCAGCCTCGGGGCCAGGGGTCAGATGAGGACCCCGTGAGGACGTTTCCCTCGAGGCTGTGGTGGGTGTCAACATGCCCTTCACTCTTACAGGCAAGGGACGTCCTAGTGCCTTATTTCTCTGGTCACATGATCCAGGCCTGAGCTCCCTTCCAGCCCTGGATCATGTGAGGTCCTCAGGACTCTGGGAGAGCCCTGGGTCTCCTGTCCCTCTCTGCATGGCTGACCGTCTCCTAGTCCCATGGGGGCTGTGGGACCCCACTGGGTGCAGGATTTTTGCAGAGCCTGTGACCTCTGACCCCAACACCCAGCTTTCCCAGGCCATTTTCCTGAATGGCATTGACATCTTAGGGGGCTGTGGAGGCCCTGCTGCTCATAGATTCCCAAGGTCTGCGGGCTCCACCCTCCTCCCGTGCACACCTCCTTCCCGCTGAAGGGGGCAGCGTTGCCTCCTGTGGGCTCAGGAGCACAGTGGATGTTTGGGAACCTTACTCCTGGGAGCAGCTGCTGACCCTTGTACCTTCTTCCTCTGAGTAGCTCACCGTGAGCCAAAGGGCATCAGATGCCCATGGTTTGGAGCAGACAGTGGAGGTGCAGGGCCCCCAGCACAGGCCCCCAGGGAGCCCATGCACCCCTGGAGCTGCCGCTGGGAGCGCTGGGCTCCTGGTGCTGAGCCGTCCCAGCTGCACCGCCTGGTGGTTGACACCAACCCCTTCTGGTCCGCCTGTAGCCAGCACCATAGAAACACGGGCATTGGCGACTCTCACCTCTCACAGGTAGGAACACGGAAGGTTAATGTCGCACATGTAGTAAGTGATGGAGCCAGGCTGGACCTACGCAGGCCTGGTTCAGGCCCCTGCTCTGAACCCCTCACCCCACCCCCGCTTCTGGCCCCCATGATAGTGGTCTGTGCAGCCTCGTCTCTCCTCCATCAGCCTGCAGAGCTCTGAGAACCCCCATTGTAGAGACAAGCAAACTGAGGCTCCGAGGTTCAGGGACTTGCCCCAGACCAAACAGCTTTTCAACAGCTGGGACTATTAGATGTCAATATGCAAGAGAATGACATATAAATAAACTCGAAAGGTAAGAGTGAAAATTATAAAACTCTAAGAAAGAATAAGATTAAATCTTTATGATCTTAGATATGACAGAGAAGCACAAGTAACAAAAGAAAAATTAGATAAGAAGTTTTTTAATTTAAAAATTAAAAAAATTTAATTAAAAAAATTTAAATTCATTAAAATTTAAAACTCTGACACCTCAAAGGATATCACCAAGAAATTAGAAAGACTAATCACAGAATGCGAGAAAATATGTGAAAAAAGATGTATTTGAGGTACTTGTATGCAAAATACATAAAGAACACATACAACTCAATAATAAAATGACAAATAATCCAGTTAAAAATGAGCAGAGGGACTGAATTTCTCAAAAAATGGCCAAGAAGTACATGAAAAGGTGCTCAATATGATTAGCCATGAAGGAAATGTGAGTCAAAACCACAAGGAGATACCAGTCCCCACCAGCAAGGTTGCCTACGATCCTGAAAGAGAGACAATGACAAGTGCTGACACAGATGTGAAGAGATTGGGCCCTCAGACGCTGCTGGTGGGGATGTAAAGTGGGGTACCTCCTTTACAGCCTGGCAGTTACCAAAGGTTAAACACAGGGGGCCCCGCATTTTCACTCCTAGGTATCTACCCAAGAGACACGAAAACTCGTCCTTATAAAAAATTGTACATGGGCCGAAACCGGTTTGGCTCAGTGGATAGAGCGTTGGCCTGCGGACTGAAGGGTCCCGGGTTCGATTCCGGTCAGGGGCATGTACCTGGGTTTCGGGCACATCCCCAGTAGGAGATGTGCAGGAGGCAGCTGATCGATGTTTCTCTCTCATCGATGTTTCTAACTCTCTATCTCTCTCCCTTCCTCTCTGTAAAAAATCAATAAAATATATTTAAAAAAAAAATTGTACATGGATGTTCATAAATAGTCACAAAGTGGAAACAAACCCAAATGCCCACCCGCTGACGAATGGATAAATAAAATATGCTGCATTTATATAATGGAATATTATTCTGCAGCAAAAGGGATGACGTGTGGACACATGTGTGGACACACGACCTACAGCCGTGAGGCCATGAGGGAAGCCAGAGCAGGCACGTCTAGAGAGAAGGGAAATTGGCTGGCGGTTGTCTGGTGCAGGGAGGGTGGGGGGGATGGGGATGACTGATAGCATGGATATTTGGCGGGGAGGGTGTGTGTGGCGGGTGATGAAAACGTTCTTCTTTTTTTATTGCTTAAAGTATTACAAAGAGTATTACATAGGTCTCCTTTCTTTTTCTCCCCTTCACATCCCCCTGGGTTCCCCTACTAAACGTTCTAAAATTGGTTGTGGTGATGGTCACACAACCTTGGGAATATACTAAGAATACATTAAAAAACCATTGGATTGCATATTTTACAAGGATGCATCATATGGCATGTGAATTATATCTCAATAAAACTGTTGAAGAAAAAGAGAAGGCCACATACCTAGTACAGAAATCTTCAATAGCATCGAGCTGCCCAGTGGTGGTGAGAAGGCACTGACGGGGGCGGGGAGGAGGGGGATAGAGGGGGCGCGGACCAGGAGACCTGAGCTGCCGGGAGGTCTCTCCCTTGGGCCCTGTGTGCAGAGCCCAGGCCCCACAATGCTGTCAGGTGCCCATAAAATGTTTTAATTTCTTTTAAAATCAGAAGAAAAAAAAGTAAACTTTTAGGTGAAGAAAAGATGTAATATATGTTAATATTTTCAGTTATAAAATATACATTTTAATTAATTCATTTTTATTTAATCCTCACCTGAGGATATTTTTTCCATTGATTTTTAGTTGGAGGGGGGAGAGGGAGAGACAGAGAGAGACACACACACATTGATGTGAGAGAAACACATTGATCTGTGCCTCCCACACGCACCCAGACTAGGGATTGAACCTGCATCCAAGGTACATGCCCTTGACTGGGAGCTGAACCTGTGACACTTTGCTCCATGGGCCGACGCTGTAACCACTGAGCACCACTGGCCAGAGCTTGAATTTTTTTTTTTTTTTTTAATATATAGGAAGGGATACAAAAGGCAAAAGTTCCTGGGGCCACTGCGGTCTTCATGCAGCCCTGGGTGCTGGTCAGAACATGGCCATTAACATTTCCCCTCTCTGACTTTGAGAAAACAATATGAACCTTAAATAAATTTAAAACAATTCCTTCAAAAATCCATCCATTCGAGCTCATCATCTACTGTCATTTTCTAAATCCTCCCTCCCAGCTTCTGGCTGCCAGCAAGCGTCTCTCAGCAGGTGATGACCTCTACACGGGCTCGCTGTGCGGCTCAGGCTGGCACCCAGCGCCCTGAGCGCCCCCTTCCTCATCTGTGCAGGGAGGCGAGGCCCTGCGCCTCAGTGTAGAGCCTAGAGAGGAAGCAAGCACAGCACAGGGGCACCCACGGGAGCGGCGTCTGCCCACCTGAGGCCCGTGACTCCGGAAGGGATCGTCGAAGAGAGGAGGCGGCTCCTTGGCTCAGCACTCAAGGCCCTTGGTGGTCTGGCCTCGCCTCCCTTCTCAGCATCTCCCTCCCCCATGTCTGCCTTTGCATGTCTGCAGGGCTGGAGGGAAGTTCAGGAGCCTAACGGGGCTTCAAGGGACCTCCTTAGACAAGAACTTAGGAAGCTCTAAGCAGACACAGGAGGTGACAATGCCGGAAGCTCCCAGATCTTTTTCATCCCCTAACTCACATGGGTTCCATTCTGACGCAAAGTCTATCTCCTCGCTGGGGTCAGCAGGAAGAGCCTTAAACCAGGGTTGGGAGCTCAGTCTAGAGGTCATCCGGTCTAGGTCTCAGGGGCCAGCTGGGTGCTGTAGGTGAGGCTAGGGCAGCCGTGGGCAAACTACGGCCAGCGGGCCGGATCCGGCCCGTTTGAAATGAATAAAACTAAAAAAAAAAAAGAGTGTACCCTTTTATGTAATGATGTTTACTTTGAATTTATATTAGTTCACACAAACACTCCATCCATGCTTTTGTTCCGGCCCTCCGGTCCAGTTTAAGAACCCATTGTGGCCCTCGAGTCAAAAAGTTTGCCCACCCCTGGGCTAGGGGTGGAGCAGCAGGGAGTGGTGGGGACTGTGGCAAACTAGAGCCATGTGCCGGGCTGAAGGGGGCAGCGTCTGCCCCACCCCACCTGACGGCTGCTGTGTGGTTGGGGGCCCAGCGTGGCCTGCTCTTCTGGTTCTTCAAGAGAAAACCCGAAGTCTGGGCTTGTAGGCAACCGTTTCCTTATTTTCAGGATCCTGTGTGAGCCAAATAAAATGTGTTTGTGAGGTGAGGGGGGCGGGGCCCTGTGTGTGCTCTTTTTACAAGGAAGGGTCTGGAGCAGGGGTTCTCAACCTTCTGGCCCTTTAAGTACAGTTCCTCATGTTGTGACCCAGCCATAAAATTATTTTCGTTGCTACTTCATAACTGTAATGTTGCTACTGTTATGAATCGTAATGTAAATATCTGATATGCACGATGGTCTTAGGCGACCCCTGGGAAAGGGTCATTCGACCGCCAAAGGGGTCGCGACCCACAGGTTGAGAACCGCTGGTCTGGAGGCTGGGCCATGTCTTACTGTCACTGCATCCTTGGTGGCCAGCACAAGGCTGGCATCAAGGAGGCCTCGGAGGAAAGACGGAAGAACTGAAGTTTCTTAAAGGCACAAGGTTTGGGTGCAAGGCATTCATTCATTCACTTCCTATTTGTTCATCTATTCATCTGTTCATTTATTCATATGCCCCTTCAATAAATATTGATTGAGCACTCACTATGTTGCAGGCACTACTCGAGGGGATCGGGGTCCGGTGGGAAGAGATGGGGAGTGTCGGGAGATTGGAACGTTAAACAGGTTAGGAAAGGCCTCCCTAGAAGGCAACATCAGAGGAAAGTGATGGAGGAGAGGAAGGATAAACCATTCCACTATCTGGGGGAAGAATGCTGTAGGCAGGAGCAGCAGCCTGTGCAAAGGCCCTGAGGCAGGGGTATGCCTGGCACATTTGAGGATCAGCGAGGAGGCCATCGTGGCTGGAGTGGCGAGACCCAGCGGGAAGATATTAGACGAAGTCGGGGAGGGGATGGGGGTCATATTGCACAGGGCTTTGTAGGCCACGGTGAGAACAAAGGTTCTGACTCCGAGTGAAGTGGGAATCAGAGGAGGGTTCTGAACGGAGACAACAGAACCTCAGGTTATAACAGGACCCTTTGGCCACTGTGTGGATAAGGGAAGAAAGAGGGAGACGATGGTGCTGGGCCCCGCCTATGATGTGAAGTGGTCAGATTCTCGGGGTCCTGGGAAGCTGGAGCCACAGGCCGTGTGGGGGTGTGAGGGAGAGAGAAATCGAGGCTCTGGCCGGAGCACCTGGGCGGTGGGGTTCCATCCACTGAGCTGGGGATGCACTGGGGACGTGGGGCCTGCCTGTGGGGCTACAGCGTGCGGCCGTCCACCCACCAATCACAGCAGGAGGAATTCTCAGTGACTGGGTGCTCTGCAGGAGGCCAGTGCCGTGGGGATGGTAACGGGGGAGCGTGTTCCGACGGGGCGCAGGTGTGTGAAGCCCTCGCCGTGGGAGGGGAGGCGAGGACACGGGAGCTGAGAGGAAGGAGGTAGGGGTGAGGGTGGAGGGCCAGTCCTGGGTCCACCTGAGCAGTTCAGGCTTTATCCTTCGGGAAAAGATAGGGTTTTGAGCAGGTGTGTGCATATGTGTGTGTCCGTGTGTGCGTGCGCGTGTGTGTTGGATGTGGTCAGAGCTGTTTTGACAACATCCCTGCGGCTTCAGTGCAGAGAACGGATTGGACAGAGGCCCTGGCGCCCCGTGAGGGGCTGTGGCCTCGCCCTGCTGGGCCTGGACGGTGGGAAGGGACAGGGCTTTGAGGGGATGGGGGAGACAGGACTGGATGGGCTGGGAGGCGAGAGAGGAGGCGGCATCGCAGGTGCTGCTCAGCCCATATCCGCAGGGACACGGTCTTCCCAGGAATAAGGGCCAGAGGAAGATGCCACTTGGGTTACAGACGCTTGGGCCCCCTCGTCCACAGGCTCTCGGGAGGGGGCGGCGACGCCTACAGCGCCCTGGCTCTCATGTTCTGAAAAGCCTTCTCTTCTTTTCTAAGGTGAGACATGCCGCAGCTTCATTGACCTGGCCCCAGCGTCGGAGAAAGGTAAGTGTGGGCCCGCTCCCCTCTCCACGTGTGGGCCTCCCCTCCAGACACGGCCCTGCTGGGGCGGCCCAGCCCCGTGAGAGCGCTCCTTCAGCACGCCTGGCCCGGTGCCCAGCCGGACCCCTGCAGGGCTCGGAGCTTCCCCCCAAATCTCTCCCGAAATCGCAATTGGTGAAGGGGGAGAGGAAGACGGTCCTGCCCTCCCTGCCCCGCGGGCGGTGCTGAGAGGCACCACACTCCCGTCATTCCAGGGCACGCTGGGACTGTGTCCGCGTGTGAGCATGCATGTGTGCGTGTGTGTGTGCATGTGTGAGTGTGTGTGGATGTATGTACACTGTGTCCATGTACGGTGACAGGTGGCTTGCTGTGCCTCCTTCTGGAAACACCAGACCTCTATTCCTGCTTCTGTTATGAGGCGCCCGGCCTGGAGAGGTTGCGTCTTCGTGTTTTACTGGCCTCATAATTTCACTTCCAGGGCTTGGCAGCCACGCTGCGGACCTTCTGGCCGTGGCTATAAAATGCTCACCAGGAGGCTGAGTGGGCTGGCTCTGCAGCCAAGTTGCTGAAAGCTGTTCATGGACTCGCTGCCTCTCAAGCACTGAGCCCTCCCTAGGGGTCCGTGGGTGGCCTCTCCCCGGCCTCCCGCTCTGGCCCTCCCAGAGGCTCCTGCGGGAGCGGGGCCCTCGCCGTGTCCTCGCCACACTGTCCGCTCCACAGGGCAGAGATGCGCGGCTTGTTCAGGGCCACAGGGAGCCGGGGCCAGTGCTGGAGCCCAGGCGCGCTCTCCCTGAAGAGCATCCTTCTCCCAGGCCCTCACCCCGCCCTGCTCGCTCTGTGACTTCCTCCTGGTCTGCAAAACGTGGGTGTGATCATGACACAAACACTGCCTGGCTCCATGCCATGCTGACCACATGCCGGCTACCATCCTGAGAACTCCACGCACATTGGCTCATTTAACCCCCATTTTACAGATGAGGAAACTGAGGCACAGAGCGTATGATACCACCTGGGTGTGACCACAGGCCTCAAGGATGGTTGGCAGCTGGTTGTGCTGGAACTGGCCCAGCGAGGTTTTTGGGTGCATGTGTGTTTGAGACGCGCTAAGGGCACATGCTGTTTCCTCTGCCTGAACTGCTAGTAAAGGTCTCCCCTGGACATTGTCACCCCAAAGTGACCACAGCGTCTGGGTGAGGTAGCAAACCTCCATTCCCTCGCCAGGCCCCAGGGGAGCACCTCTGTGCGCAGCCAGTGTACACTCCTGAGCACCAACTCCGTGACCAGCTCTGGGCTGGGCGTTGGGGAGCAAGGGTGAACGAGGCGAAAGGCCGCCTGCCGGAGCGGGGATGGCTAAGCACAGGGTCCACTACGGTGGAAGGGCTGCAGCCGCAAATCAAGATGCCCCTTTGCTGGACTGGGCTGCACCTCAGATCCCTGCTCAGAGCCCATGAAGACGTTTGGGTTTCCTCCATCGTTATAGTAACCAGATTCCCCAGTAACGCTCTGTCAAGGTGTGAAGTTCCGGTTTCCTAAGCCCCAGGTGGGAGCGTATCCTCACAGGCAGATGGCCTCTCACTGGGAGTGAATGAAGAATGAATGAATGAATGAATGGATGCATGAATGAGTGAGTGAATGAATGGATGGACGAATGAATGAATGAATGAACTGAGTTCCCATGATTCATATTTGCTGCCAGGCTGCACTGCAGCATCCTCATTGCAATTCCTCAACGCCCGTCAACACGGTGGAGACGGAGTAGCACCGAGAGTGAACCGTGTACCACCGCCCCCAGCAGCACAGATGTTGAGCAAAAGAAGCCAGGTTCAGAGGACTACACACTATATGCTCCCATTTCTGTGAAGCTGGGAGCAGGCAGAACGAATCTCTGCTGTTAGAAATCAGGACAGTGGCTGCCCTGAAGAGAGGGCGTGACTGAGGCGGCGTGCGGAGGGCTCTGGCAGCGGGCAGCGGGCAGCGGGCAGCGGGCGACGCTCGGCTCCCTAATCCGGGTGCTGGCTACACGGCTGTGCTCAGTTTGTGCCAGCTCCTCAGGCTGCACACCCGCTGTGCACGCACTTTTCTGTACACATGGGATATGGGATACGTCAGTAAAAAGTAAAGCAAAACTTCCCCACCCTGAGTTCTTGTTATCTTTCGGAAATGAAAATCCTTTCATGCCTCCCAGCCCACCCAGGACATTTTAATGCGGCGGTCACGGCCCTCCGTGATCCAGGGCTTGCCACTCCACCTTTTACCATCTGTGACGTGGACCTCGTGCCCCAGCTCTGCCTCCCCACTTGCATGCAGACCCCCCAAACTCTCCATCGTCTCTCATGCCCCTGCGCCTCTGCACATGCTGTTTCCTCTGCCTGAACTGCCGTCACCACCTGCTTGTCTTGCAAACTTCTGTTGATCCTTCAAAACCCAGCTTAGCCATGACCTCTTCTGAAACGCCACCCCGAACCCCAGAGGTACCCACTGTGACTGGTCCTGTTAGCACCCGTCACGCTGCATTGAGGTCATCCCCGCCAGCAGACTGGACGCTCCCTGAGGACAGGCACTGGCTCTTGTCCTTCCTGTGGCTCCCGTGCCCCAGATGGGTTGGCACACAGCAAGAATTTAGTGAAGGTTTGTTGAATGAATGAATGAATGAATGAATGAATGAATGAAGAAGGAACAGGGCCATGTTACAGACACGAGGTAGCTCATTTGGGTTCAAAAACCTGGACCCTGATTCTGAAGCCACCGTCGGCTCCGACCCACCTGGGCTGAGCTGTGTGCTAAGCCATCCCTGCTCCCCGCCCGCTGCCCAGCGCGCTGGGATTTCTGGCAGCCACCAGCTGGCAATTTTTGCAGAACAATCTCCGAGGCTTGTAGGTTTCATCTGTTTGATGTTGCATTGCTGTGTAACAACGTGGCGGCTCCTGGCCACAATCCGGAGTCTTGCCTGAGTCATTTCTCACTTCAGTTTCTATAACGGTCTCTTGTTGGTTCCCTCAACCTCTCTATTCTCCGTCTGAATTCTATTTACAGTTCTGCTGCTCACTTAATTTATTTAGTGCATTTTATTGATTTATGCCATAGAACTGAAACGTGCATAGATCAGAACATGCTGAGCAGGGAAGGGGGGTGGCAACCAGCTTCCAGAGCTGCCCAGACTCTGATGTGGGAGCTACGAGTGGGCCAGCCTGCTGGCTGCAGCCCACACACACGGGGGCCAGGGCGCCCTGTGCCTGCGCATCCATCCCGGGCGATCTTTCACCCCTGGCTGCCTGGGGAACTCTGTCAACTTGCATGAGCCAACCCACAGGCTGCCCAGCTGTGTCGATCAGTCCTGGGAGCAGGGCAGACAGCCGCCTTGGCTGCAGGAACGGGCTGCAGTGACCTCCGGCCACCCTGCCTCAGACCAGCGGTCAGCAGCTCCTGCCGGGCGTGTGCCAGGAGCCAGGACTGGGGGAGAGTCTCCTACAGCTTCTGCTCTTGAGAAGACCCCTTCTGGGGGACAGACAGGAGGGGAGCGCCACCTCCGTGAGCCGGGCCCGGCGGGGGGACAGAGGGCGGTGCGGAGGGGGCCACGTGGGGAAGGTCCTGAAGGAGGAGTGATCTTCCGTCTCGTCTCGTGGGCGAGGGGCTCCCGGGGAGGTCATTCCTGGAGAATGAGTGGCACGTGCATAAGAGTGAGACCCGGCGCCCTCAGTGCCGGGCCCCAGGCAGATGTGCCTTGGACATTTGCTGAGTGACTGAAGAGTGGAAGGAAAGTAGAGCCCAGAGAGGTTAAGTGCCTTGTTCAAGGTCACACAGCAAGTGTACATTAGAGTCAGGCTCCAGGCTCCTGAAGTCTTTTAAGCAGCACCCACCCGCCCTGCTAACGCCACCCATCCTTTCTCACCCCTCACGTCCTTCCCACCTTCCCTCCGGCCTCCGTTTCTCAGCACCACATGCGGCCCTCCCACCCCCCTTTTGAAGTGCTGGTTCCGCCACTTTCCGTGCTGACATTCTGGATCCCTCTAATTACGTGCTCTTATGAGAGGTGATTGAACCCCTCTGCCTGGCGGAGGGCTGCCCTGGAGATCACAACAGCTGATAATTGCTCTAGTTGCTCTAATTCCAATTATTCAAGATTATCTTTCCAAGTAATTAGGTGTCTGGGCCGTCTCACCTCCTCACTCTCAGAGGGTGTCCCATCAGCCCCTGATGGCGACCAGCCTGCGTGCTTCCTAATTGGAAACAGCTTCTCCGTGTGAGGAGCCTGCTCAGTGTAAACAGTGGTAATTTAAATTTCCAGATGACTCTGTGTCTTATCTTACTCTGGGTGAGAAATTACCTCGGGCACTTGAATCCAGCCCTCCTCTGTCTGAGCGGAGGCTGCAGCCGTGTCGGGGGTGGGACTGGCTGAGCTGCCCCGGGCCTGAGGAACTTGAAGGATGGTTCCTTTTTACGTCCCAGGAAAGTCTTTCCCTGGGCTGACTCCTCCTGGATTTCTCCCTGGATTGGGATTCACAACAAATCCATTTGGCCAAGGCCCTGCATTTCCTAACAGCCATCGTAGATACATGGCGATTCTCTCAAGTGTAGTTAGACACACAGTGCAAACCAGGGCCACCGCGTACAGGGCACAGGCCACCGGCTGAGTGACTCCGGGCTCACGGTTCCCGCTGTGGTCGGTGTGAATGGCGTAGGCTGGGCAGTGCACGCCCTGTAGGACCGCATGTGGGGGCCAGGGACACAGGTTAAGGATAATACTCACCATGGCACACCCACACCCACACCCACATTCTCCTGCGACACGCTGGGAATGTGTGACCCTATTTGTCACGTGCCTTTGTTTTCATTGACGTGAGTTTATTGGTATACCTGACAAGCAGTGAAAAGCACAGGTTTTAAAACAAGAAATGCGTTCCTCCACGCACCTCTGTCGGGACACAGAGCCAGGGCCGGCTCCGTGGGCACATGGCTGTGCAGTCGCCCTGGTCCCGTGCATGGAGGGCCTGCATTGGGTTTAATGCTCTCTGTCACTGTCTTGAAATTAAAAAAAAATTCCTATCTGAGGATATGTTTTTATTGATTTTTAGAGGGAGAGAGAGAAACATAGATGTGAGAAGCATAGATCGGTTGCCTCTGTATGTGCCCCAACTGGGGATTGAACCAGCAACCTTCTAGTGCAGGAGACGATGCCCCAACCAACTGAGCCACCCAGCCAGGGCCTTGAAACTCTTCATAATTTTTTTTTAACATGGGGCCCTGCATTTTCACTGTGCAGCACCTTCTCAATCTGGGCCGTGCATTGCGTACACACACACACACACACACACACACACCCCACCCCCGTATTATTATTCACTTACTATTTCTCCTTACATTGATTCACTTAGAAAGTCCAATTTTTTTAGCCTCGTCCTGAGCAATGATGTCTGTCAGCTCATGGTTTTAGCAGCCAGGTTATTTTTTTCAAGATGCTTTTTTAAAATAAATGGTAATGATAATGATAATACCCCAAACTCATTTCTGTTTTGCCAGCATGTCAGACCCCGCTGGTCCCACGTGGATGAGGTTTGTGCTGTTGCTATGGTATGTTACAGATGGGGAAACTGAGGCCCAGCGAGGCTAAGCGGTCATGCCCCAGCCCACGTGGGTTGAGAGTGGCAGAGCCTGGCTGGAACCTGGGCAGGTGGCTGCAGAGTCCCCGGGCGTCACCCCCCCCACTTACTGCCCCAA
This sequence comes from Myotis myotis, assembly GCF_014108235.1. Classification (NCBI taxonomy): domain Eukaryota; kingdom Metazoa; phylum Chordata; class Mammalia; order Chiroptera; family Vespertilionidae; genus Myotis; species Myotis myotis. The sequence continues at coordinate 1,766,869 of NW_023416341.1, read as the reverse complement.
GTGAGCTGTTAAACAGAGAAGAGTCCTGAGGCTGGGAGGACAGACTAGTGAGGGGAGGAAGAGGTGAGCGCTATGGGGAGGGGACAGGAGGGAGGAGGGGCCACCGCGCTGGTGGGAGGGCACTTGCCGGCCTCCAAGGGCCTTGAGCCTCCTGCACTGTCTGCTTCCTTCTTGTTCTGCTTCCAGTTCTGAGACTGGAGTCAGCTGGGAGCACTGAGAGCTGGTCTCATCCGCCCCATTTTGTAGATAACGAAACTGAAGCCCCCACAAAAAGCTCTTCGCGGCTGCCGTGGACTGAGCATAGTGGGTATGCCTACTGCATACCAGCCCCGGCACGCACTGAGCACCTGCTGCATACCAGCCCCTTTCCGGCACAGTGTCCCACTTACCCTCTCGCAGCCACGAAGCCCGTGTTCTCATCATCCCCGTGCTCAGGGCGGGAAGCTGAGCCCCAGGCGGGTTCGGAAACGTCCCCCAGGTCCAGGGGGTGGCAGAGCTGGGGTGGGAACGCAGCCCCTGAGGGCCGTTCACGCACAGCGCGGCTCTCCCCGACAGCTGTGGTCCTGGCACGCTGCTCACCCTCGCCGAGGCTCACTCTCGTGTCTGCAGAGGGGACGGCAGCACCCACCTGGGGGATCCTCCCGCATCAGGTGAAATGACTCGGGCGAGGGTTAGCCCGGGTTGGGCTCAGTCGGCGCCGGCTTGCGTTGCGGAGTCTTTACCGTCTCCTGGTTTTGGCCCAGCCAGCTAGAACGCTATCTTGGAAAGAAACTCAATTGTGTTTATTTCTACTCCACTGATAGTCAACTAACCGTTACTGAATAATGCACAGAATTCCAGTCGCCGCCAGACACCTCCGCACCCCTCGTTTCACTCAGTTCTTCCGCCAGCTCTTTGGAGCAGGTGCGGTGGTCTCTGGTTTACACCCAACGAAACAGACTCAGAGAAGTTGAGCTGCTTGCCTGCGGTCACACAGCAAAGTCCTGTGCTATTTCTGCCGTGCCTCTGAGGTCTTTCCACTGTGCCTGGTGCCTTCTGGCCCCTCTTCCGCTTCCCAGGCCCAGGAAACTCTCCGGTCGGCCTTGCTGTGTGTTCTGACCCAGCTGGGCGGCTCCACTGGCCCACAGCTGTTGGGGCTGCGCGGACAGAGGGTCGCGGCAGCTGAGGTTCCCGCGGCTGCTGCTCTCCCTGCACCCTCTGCTCCCCATGCACCCCATCTGCCGGCTCCTGCAGCCTCCTCATGTGCGGCCATCTGCCAGGCTCCCCTGAGGCTCTGCCAAGTCTGGATGTAACTCAGAACCCCCCCAAACTGCCGCCCTCGGCCTGCGTGAGGAGCGGAGGGGCTCAAGCCCCCGACAGCCTGAGCCCTCCCCACGCCGGGCAGCCTCCAGGAACTACACACTCGAGGCTCAGGCCGTTTCAAATTCCTGGAGCCCCCACCCCAATGTGCTGCCCAGGGATGGGCCCCCACAGGCCTGGCACTGGCTCCCAAGCCAGCCAGGCTCCCAGGCTTGGCTGTGCCCAGGCTTTCGCCTGAAATTTCATTTGAGTTGAAGGTCCGTGTCCCCTGGTGAGGACGCCTGGCCCTGGCTGTTGTCAGAATCTCTGGCCTCTGGGGCTCCTGGGCTTCTGATTTTCGGCACGTGTGGTCAAAGGCCCGCTGCGGAGGTGGGTGGGGGTCTCTGGAGACGGGAGGCGGAGCAGCCGTTTCTCCAGAGCCGGTGTCCGGCTGCCTAGCCTCGTCACGCATCCCCGTCCCTGGCGCCGCTGGTGGCCAGGGCAGAGGCACCGGTTTTATTCATTAATTTTAATGTAAGACATGTTGTTGGCAACAGCTCGATTAAGATATAATTCAGTTAGCATACAATTTGCCCACTTCAAGCGTGCAGTTCAGCGGTTTGTAGAACATTCAGAGTTATGCAGCCATAACCACCCTCGATCATAGATAACTTACCTCGCCCCCAAGAGAAACCCTGTTGCCTTTAGCGATCCCCCCTCAATGCCGGGCCCCACAGACCCACACAGCCACCAGCCTTCCTTCTGTCCCTGTAGGTTTGCCAGTTCTGGGCCTGTATGAGTGGACACAAATTCTGGGCCCCAATACGGCCTTAGGTGACTGGCTTATCGCTTGGCGTCCTGTTTTCCTGACTCGTCCACAGTGTAGCACGTGTCAGCACCTCATTTCTCACTGTGGCCTGGCAGTACTTCGTGGTGTGAGATACCGGTTTTGTTTATCTGCTATTTATTTAACCTTTAAAACATTGGGAAATATAGCACCGTTCAGAAAGGCATACAAAATATGAACATATAGCATAACATTGCTGTAAACCCCAAGCCTGAGCACCATTGCGGTGAGGAAGGACCTCGCTGGCCCCGTGCACCCCTCCTGAGCTCCCAGGACCTGGCTGACGGTAGGGCAGGGACCAGCAAAGCCTGCCTCTCTTTTTTGTAAATAAAGTTTTATTGGAACACAGCCCGCTCTTCCCTGTGTGTCCGTGGCTGCTTTCCTGCTGCAATGGCAGGGCTGAGCGGTTGTGACCGAGACCTCAGGGCCCACAGAACGTAAGGTGTTTCCTCCTCGGCTCTTTACAGACCTGCCCCGTGGCGTACCCCACGCCTGTGCTGGCTCCCGAGCTCTCTGTGTAAATGTGGTCACACGGGCCACACTTTCTGTGTCTGGCTTCTTTGGTCAGCGTTATGTTGACCACTCTCTGAGTGCGGGGCTCTAACTGGGCACCACAGACGGGCGTACAGACAGCAGCGATGTCTTCCTCACCGTCGTGGAGGCTGGAAGGCGCGGGCAAGGGGCTGGCGGATGGCATGTGATCATGGACTGGCTCTGTCTCTCTGGCTCCTCATGCCACCGCAGGGGAGCTGGAGGCAGGGAGGGCACACGTCCAGGCTGCGACCGTCGTGTAGCAGTCGTGGGTCTGGGATCCCCTTGCAAACATTGTGCGGGTGCAGGGTAACTCTGGGGTCCTGCTCCTCTCCGTGGGCATGTGGGTGACTTCCTCTGTTTTAGGGTTTCCCGGTCTGTCACTCTCCCTAGCAGGGCAGTGCGCGTGCCGGGAGGGCGCTGGGCCCACGTCAGGGGCCCACTCCTCATCTGTGCTTTCCTCGCTTCCCCTGTGTCCCTAACTCCGGCTGCTGTGCACAGGAGCCCCGCATCTCAGCGGCTCTCATGGTAAAGCTGGTTTTCCGCCCTCGCGGGTCCAGCGCAGGCTCTCGCACTGAGCCCTCCACACGTTCTTCCGGAGCTGCAGCTCCTTCCTTCCCTGTTCCGCCTGCGACGGGGAGAGGATGAGGTGGGAGGCCCCCTTGGGCCAGGCTCGCTTCATTCCCACCCACCGTGCTCTGGCCAGAGCTCAGCCATATGGCTGCCAGGGGAAATGCCGTTTGACTGTGTGCCCACGGAGAACAGGAAATGGCTTGGTGACACACGCTCTGACTCCCCCTCCTCCGTCCCCCAGGCCCGGGAGCGTTCCTCAGCGTGGACGCGGGGAGAGGAGGCAGGAGAGGACGTGGCCCAGACTTTCCTCTCTTCTAATTACAGTATTTACAGTAAACACTGTGGCTTTTGAAAAATAAGTCCAGACTTCTGCGATTCCAAAGGTGTGCTTGTGTGGCCTGAGAGCCGCCTGCTTTCCACTGCACTGCCCTCTGCAGCAACACGTGGTGGTGGTGGTGGTGCAGGGGGGGATGGGTGTGTGGGGGGGCGGTCAGGGGTGGGGAGGGGGGCTGTCAGGGGCGGGGAGGGTGGAATTCACTGCAGTGGGATAGCACAGAATCTGGATGTGTCCGGCACCCTTTAGCTCATGGATTCTACTTTCTTGCTCTTTAAAAAAATATATAGTTTTGTTGATTTCAGAGAAGAAGGGAGAGGGAGAGAGAGAGAAACATCAATGATGAGAGAGAATCATTGATGGGCTGCCTCCTGCACGCCCCATACTGAGGTCAAGCCTGCAACCAGGGCATGTGCCCTGACGGGGAATCGAACCATGACCTCCTGGTTCATAGGTCGACGCTCAACCACTGAGCCACGGCGGCCGGGCTCTGGCTCTTTTAGCAGTTGGGACAGCAATACCGCTCTCCGGTGCTTGGCCCCTCACTGGTTCTCAGGACCCCCCACTGCACACCAACAAAGGGGGGCTTCTGTGTGACACATCACCCCAACACTCAGTGGCTCACAAAGCACGAGCATGCTTTCTCTTGTTCATGGCTCTGCTGCGGGCCGCGGGCTGCCTGGCGTGGCTCCCGGCTGCGGGCTGGGCTCAGCCTGCCCTGTGCCCGGTCGTTCTGGGGCCAGCACCGACCAGGGAATACTCTCATGGCAGAAACGCAGGAGGGTGAGAGAAACGGATGCCTCCCCGCCTTGGCTGGGGAATGGGACTCGGTCTCTGTCCGTATTTCAGTGGGCAGCCTAAGGCACACAGCCAGGCCCAAGGTCCGTGGGACGGGGAAGTAGACGCTGCCCCGAGAGGACGTGCTAATGTGCGCCGCCCCGTGACCCAGGCGCTCGCAGTGTGCTGTAGCTCATCTGTTCCCAGGCTTCCCATGGCTGTGCATCCCATGGCTAACGTCCATCCATGTGCTGGGCACACCCACCAGCTCCCGCTGCTGCTCGTGTCCGTGTCAGGGCCATGGACACTGGGGTGTCTTCTGCTTCCTGTCACCTCAGATGCTGCTGCCGGGGAACCCCGGCCTGGCCTCCTAAGGACCGAGTGGGAACGTCCGTGGTGTACCGCCCGGAGCAGGGCTGCGGGGTCAGAGAGCAGGAAGTGCTTAATTTGCAAAGTGAGCGTCAGCTCCCGCACACCCACGCGGGCCGTATCCCGCTTTCTGACGTTCGCCTGTCTAATCAGGGGAAGGAAGCGCCGAGTGACGGCTCGTCGCCGTGATTTGCATTTCTCTGATTAGTAGCGCGTCGGAGAGTCTCTTCATATGCTTCTCAGGTTTGGGTTTCCGCTCCTGGAAGCTGCCTCTTCACTTCCTTCCCACAGTGTGTCTTCCGCCAGGAGAAAGGCGGGTCTGGGCGGGGAGTGGAGGCCGTCGGTCAGGACGTGTGTGGCTGAGTCAGAGCAGGGTGTCCGTGTGGCTGAGACCTCGGCGGGCCCAGGCGGGAGACTTCAGCCACAGAGCTGTCCAGGTTCATCTGCTTGGTCTTGGCGTGTATTACGTAAACCTCATTCGCAGCTCTGAGATGGGAACTTGTCCCTTGATCGGCCCCCCAAACAACCGGAATGAAGAAGCAGATGTGGAGTTATTTGCTGTATTATGAGTGACCTGGGAGGCGGGTCTTCTTTCTCAGGTTGCTCTGGAATCAAGAAAAGGACCCAGCCGGTGTAGCTCAGTGGTTGAGTATTGACCTATGAACCAGGAGGTCACAGTTCGATTCTGCATGTCCAGGTTGCGGGCTCGATCCCCGGTGGGGGGCGTGCAGGAGTCAACCAATCAATGGTTCTCTCTCATCATTGATGTTTCTATCTCTCCCTCTCCCTTCCTCTCTGAAATCAAGAAAAATATATTTTAAAAAAAGAGAAGAAAAGGACATTTCCAAACCATATTAGTTGAGGTCTTACTATGGACCAAGGCCTCCTACAAGCCAGATTTTCAAGGATAATGATATCACGTCAGGGCTGATAATAGGACCCACCCCATGGGGTGCTTGTAAGGTCAGAATTCATTCATTCAGTCAATAAACACTGACTGAGCACCCACTATGTGCTGGGCACATGCTAGGCCCTAGGATATAGTAGTGAATAACAGGAAAGCAATATTACCTGCTTGGAGCTTCCACTCTCATGGCGGGGGCTGGGGGCCCCAGACAAGTGGCACGGAGTCCTTAGATGACGTGAGGTGCTAAGGAGAAGGAGCAGGGCGGCTGCCACGTGAGCAGGCCAGGCCGGTGGAGGAAGGCCTCCCTGGGAAGGCGTCTTTTGAGTAAAGACCCAACGGAGGGGAGGCGCCAGTTGTGTGGGGTCAGCGGGGCATTGCAGAAAGGCCGTCAGAGCGGCTCCTGACACCTGGCGGGCACCCTGTAAAGCTACTCCGATTTTTACATGAGGAGGCTCAGAGGGGTCGTGTGGACCTGCCCAAAGCCTCTGGAGCAGGTTGGGACTGAGATTTAAGGAGACCCTCACTCCCAGAGGCATGCGAGTCTTAGCCCTGGCTAAGGGGTGCAGCTGGGGCTCAAAGCCAGGCCTCTGACACACAGGGTGAGGCACCCAGGGGTGCTGCAGACACAGGGTGCCAGCTATGCAGCAGCTGGGCTGCTGCTGCTTGTACAGGCTGTTTTCTGGGGTCTAATCTGGGCTGTAGGAGACAGGAAAGAAACGGGGTGCAGTGGAGGAGGGCAGAGAGCTGGGAGTCCGCCCTCCCATTCTTCACCCTCTCACTCTAGGGCATGTGGAATGGAATCTGGCCCAAGCCTCACCCCACCCAGCTCCCCGGGAACAGACCTACCAACCCCAGTCAAGGCTGTTAAAAGCCACACAGCTCAGATAGGCTGAAAGTAAAAGGGAACTTGGGGGTCCAAGTAACTGAAAAGCAACCTTCAGGTATGGCTGGATCCAGACTCAAACCCCATCACTGGAATCTATCTTTTTTCAGCTACTGGCTTTGCAGCTCCTCTGTTGTGGCTTCATTCTCAGGCCTGCTCTTTCCAAGAGGTGGCAAAATGACCGCTGGAGTATTGACCAGTGGCCCAGTGGTTAGAGCATTGGCCTGTGCACCAAAGGTCGTGGGTTAGATTCGCACACAGTCGGGCATGTACTTGGGTCGCAGGTTTGATGCCTGGCAACCAATCGATGTGTCTCTCTCCCATCAATGTTTCTTTCTCCCTCTCTCCCCTTCTCTCTCTCCCCCTCCCTCCTTCCTTTCCACTCTCTCTAAAAAGCAATTGAAAAAGTATCTTCAGGTGAGGATTTAAAAAAGACTGCTGGAGGGTCCACACACAGCAACCCCAGTGAAAAGAGAGCTGTTCTTCCTCAGCAGCAGCCACAAGAGCCACCGGCTGCTTCTCACTGGGTGACTCGAGCCCGTCCTAAATCAACCCTGTCCTTAGGAGATGCAGATCTGATTGGCCAGCCTGCATCATGCGCCCATCCCTGGGGCTGGGGGCGAGACTCCCAGACCACAGGACTGAGGGGGAGAAGGGACGTTTGGTTCCCTGAGAGGAACCAGGCAGGTGTTATCAGGGGAAGGGAGGAGGGGCTGGGTGATTGCACCCACACCTGTGAATTCCCCGTCCACCATCTCCAAGGGCCATGGACCCTCCAGCGCACTGGCCCTCGGCACAGCCCCGGGGAAATCTGCAGAAACGGGTACCTGGGCCACCGCAGCAGACTCAGGTGCTGTAGGCCTGAGAGGGCCCGTGGCACCACCGGGTTCTAATAGCTCCTCTGACAGTCAGGGCTGAGAGCACTGCTCTCCGGGTCCCCTCCCCTTAATCCACTGCGGGGATCATCATTGTGCGACCAGGAACGGTTTTTCAGGCTCCCGGTTCCTAGGGAGGAAAGCTAAGAGGGACAGAGACCCAGGGCCAGCTCCACCCCCTCGGCCAGCGTCTGACCTGGCCGTAGGCTGAGCTCTGGGCTGCTGCCCCTGTCTCCTGGGGGGAGGGCCGGGGGCGGGATGAGATCGTCCGAGGCAGAGTGTGGCTTCGTCCAGCGTCAAAGCTGCTGAGGTTAAATCCTGCGCCCGGACCAGTCCCGGACCCGGACCGCCGGAGGACCCGCGGACCAGGCCTTCGCAGCGCCCGTGGGCTGGAGGGGACCCAGGCAGAGGCCTCTCCCGGTGTGAGGTGGACCCGAGAGGCCCGAGCCCTGGCCTTTGTTCTGTGTTCCCTCTACTCACAAGGCTTTTCTCTTCCTGAGAGCGGGGCTCTGGGGCCGGGAGTCAGGAAGGGTCAGACCTCACACTCAGCGAGTCTCCCTCAGACCGATGGCATTTCCACCGCATCGGAGGAGGCGGCAGCGCTGGGGAGGGAGGACGTTCTGGACTCAGGTGGGCCAGGCTGGAGTCCGCTCTCTGGGACTGTTGGGAAGCACCGCAGGGTTTTTGAGAGAATGAAAGCAGACAGTGCCTGTGACGGTGCGGGCCTGGCATGCGCGCTGTGCACTGCCCACCCGCTGAGCGAGGGTGCATGCAGCACCTGCTTCCCCAGGACCCCGAGCGGCCCTGGGAGCTCACAGCCCACGGGGGAGATGGACATGCACCATAAAGCACAGGGCCCCCACTGCGGCCGCCCTTCCTCCCGCCCCACCAGGACCTGGGCTGGAGTGTGAGCGTGGGTGCTCTTCAAGCTCTCCCTGGTGATCCCACTGTGTGGCCAGCGTGGAGAGTCACAGGTCTAAGGGAGGGATGAGCTCTGTGCACAACAAAGGGAATGCGCCTGGACTGGGAAGTCACGGAGGGTGTCCTGGAGGAGGTGACAGGCGGACTGAGAACTGAGGGGTGGGTGTGAGCCAGCTAAGGTAGGAGCTGCGGGGAAAGGTGTGGAAGTGTTCCGGGCAGGGAACAGCATGTGTGAAGGGCCTGTGGTGTGAAGGAGGATGGCACAGGGGCGGGCATTCAGGGTGTGTGAGACGTGGGAGGGCCAGACCGCACAGGACCAGAAGGTCACAGTGAGGAGTCTCCCTCCATTGGAGCAGCCAGTGAAGTCATAGGAGGAGGTGAGGGTCAGATTCGAATTTTCAGGGATCCCTCTGGCTGCTGTGTGGAGGGTAGGTTGAAGGGGGGTCCGAGTGGGCCTGGGAGACACAGCAGACATCTGTGTGAGCAAAGACGAAGGGGGTGGCTCAGTGCAGAGGCCAAGGGCTTGGGCTCGGCGTCCGTCTCTGAGCAGGTTCCTTGACCCTCTGAGCCTCCTTCCTCGTCTGAAAAGCGAGGGTGGTAGTAGCAGCCTCACAGTGTTGCTGTGGGAGGTAATTAACGGCCTGCATCGCAGTAGGCGCCTCGCAGATGCCAACCTTCGCTGGTGACTCCCTCTTCCTCCCCAGTCCTCGCCCCAGATGTCACGTCTTCCAGCTCATTGCTTCTGCACTGGGACTCCTTGTCACAGCGTTTTATCACAGCGTTTATGTGAAGTGCTGTACTTGCCCGCACCCCCCACTGGACTAACCGTGAGCTCCGTGAAGGCAGGCGCTGCAGCTGCTTTGGCCATGGCTCAGTTCCTCGCCCCGTGCCTGGAACCAAGCAGGTATTTAATCGGTGTTTGGGGGTGAAGGAAGGAATGCATGAGCGAACAAATAAATGGGCAACTCCTCCCGCGTGTCACAGCCGGGAGTGAGCCCAGCCCGGCCGGTGAACGGGTGGCGTCCCGCGCTGCAGTCCTCCGTCCAGCTTCTCCTTGGAGAAGAGGGGACAGGGATGGTGGATGAGGCTTTGTCACTGCTTTTCTTTGTCTTGTACTCATGATGCCTGTGTTATTAAAATCCAATTAGAGGCCCCACTTCAATTAATGTACAAAAACTTTCACGGAGCCTCCTAAACCTTAACACGCACACCATTCCGTTCAGCTAACGTTCCCCTCCTCCTCTGATGGTGGCCTGAATGGGTTTTTGCCTGAGCCTCCTGGGCTGCTTTCGAGGTGCTGGCAGCGTGCCTGCAGATCCAGGGCGTGCCCGCCATAGGCGGGGCCGTGCTCCTGGTGGAGTCTTCATCTTTGTGTCTTTGGGCGCTTGTCTAATGATGCCCACTCATCTCGCCACCCACTGCCCTGGGCCCCGGGCCTCACATGAAAGCACCGCTGGTCCTGTGGGGGCCCCTCCCTGGACGAGCAGACTTCCTCACCCCCTTCCCTGGGCACTAACATTGGGGAGCCTGTGGCACCACCCTTGGCCTGCTCCGGACTGGTGTCTGCTGGCGTCTGCTCACCTGCGGTACATCCTGTAGCCACTCCCAGGCCCTCCCATCCCCAAAGCTCAGTTCTTTTGTGTCTCTTCCCGTGTCCCCCAAAGTGTGAGTCCGCCTCCTCCAATCAGCATTTAAACACTTTCTCCAATTTGACCTCAGTCTGACCTTCCATTCCACCCCTCCTCCCTTTCACCACCCCAACACCCCAATTTCCGGGGAACACTCACTCTTCTTGGAAAATGCCCCATCTTGCCTGCCCCACTGACTGTACTGATGCTGGAACTTCAGGCTGAAATGCTGGCCCCACCCACTGTGATTGACATTCACACACCTTTCACAGCCTGGCTTGGACACCGCCTCCTTTAAGCATTTTAATCCCTTTACTCAGACGGAGGTGACATGCCCACATGAGGAACAAAACAGATGCTGTCTCCCCAGTATCTGTCCACCTTCCCCTCCTAGGAATGTGGTTTTGTTCAGTTACCCACAGTGGCCACTCCTGGGAATGTGACCCTCTATCCCCAGCCCAGGAGGGAATCCTGATTGGTCTAAATCAGCGGTTCTCAACCTGTGGGTTGTGACCCCTTTGGGGGTTGAACAACCCTTTCACAGGGGTCGCCTAAGACCATCGGAAAACACATATATGATTACATATTGTTTTTGTGATGAATCAGTATGCTTTAATTATGTTCAATTTGTAACAATGACATTGGGGGTCACCACAACATGAGGAACTGTATTAAAGGGTCGCGGCATGAGGAAGGTTGAGAACCACTGGTCTAAATCAACAAGGCTACCTGGTCACCTTGGCAGCGATTGGATAAGAAGTAGGCGTGTACCCAGTTCTGCTGGGAGGCTGTGGAAAGCTTGTCTTCCTTTCAGAAGAGATGTAAGAGCCACCCATCTTCCTCCAGCCTGGACTGCAGCAGTCATGTGGCCACAGGGTCACAGTCAGGACCACCCATCGTCCATCACCCGCAGGGTGGCAGAGCACAGATATGGAGAGGACTTACTGATGATACTGTTGAGCAGCTGAATTAATCAACCCCAGGGGTGCTTGGTTTCCTGTTTCTTTCATGTGAAGTAAGAAAATTCCTTAGGTGTTTAAGGTGTTGAATCAGGGCTTCCTGTTTCTTGCAGACACATAGCTGAGTCCATTCAGGTCTGTGTTCTCACTGGCATATTATACAGCCATTAGAAAGGAACTCTAAGTCCGTGTAGTCACACCAGGCAACGTTTATAACATGTACGCAGAAACTCAAGACACAAAATGGTAGGTCCAGCATGATGTAAAAATGTATGCAAATGAAAAAAAGATCAGAAGATAATAATTTTAAAAAATTATAGCTTTGTTAGGGTAGTAAACTTTTAAAAAAAAATTTTATTGATTTTTAGAGAGAGAGGAAGGGAGAGAGAAATATTGATTTGTTGTTCCATTTATTTATTCATTCATTGGTTGCTCCTTGTATGTGCCCTGACTGGGGATCCAACCCTCAACCTTGGCATATTGGGACAGTGCTCAACCAACTGTATATTTGTATGCATGTAATTTTACTCTTACTGATTTAAGTGCTTTATTAATATAAATATTACCTTTATGAGTTTTAAATATGTAAATATACCTATTAAGCTGAGTTAGTCCTCACAAACCCTCTGAGGAAGGTACTATTATCCCCATTTGCAGAGACTGAGGCCCAGAGAAGTTAGGTAACTTGCAGAAGGTCACAGAGCTAGTACGTGGGGGAGCCAACGTTTGGACACAGGCAGCCGGGTCCAGGGCGTGTGCTCCTAATCACCATGTCCACTCCCCCTCAGTGTCCCTAAGCATGGCTCCCATAGTACTGTTTGCAGCTGGTCTTTTGGCACTTTCTGTGGCACACGGTGTGCCCTGGATTTCTGGTGCAATCTCCCCCTTTGCCATAGGGCACAGCATTGGCAGAGTGTGTCCGGGATGTGGGGGAAGAGGGTCCACATCCTGTGTGTGTGTGTGGGGGGGGCGTGTCTGGAGCCTCATGGGGCACAGGGACAGAGGCATCACCTCAGCAACAGTGGCTCAGATGGCTGTGGTGTGCAGAGTAGTACATAGAGCAGGGGTGGGCAAACTTTTTGACTCGAGGGCCACAATGGGTTCTTAAACTGGACCGGAGGGCCAGAACAAAAGCATGGATGGAGTGTTTGTGTGAACTAATATAAATTCAAAGTAAACATCATTACATAAAGGGTACGGTCTTTTTTGTTTTTTTTAGTTTTATTCATTTCAAACGGGCCGGATCTGGCCCGCGGGCCGTAGTTTGCCCACGGCTGACATAGAGGCTGGACGCTGGCCAGAGACAACAGAGAAAAGCAGGTGATCTTGTTCAGCCCAGCTCCCAACACCCGGCTTTACCCAGCCAGTAAATACGAGTTCAATTGGGCAAATCTGTATATCTCGACATTATGATTAAGTGATGATATCTTGAAGCAGCTGTTAGGATGCGGGGGGAGAAGGGGTTCATGACTATCAACATGGGATGCCTCTGTCTGTGTTTGGGGAGAAGGCTGGTGTGTAGCATTGTGTGCCATCCACCATTGGACGCAAACCCTGTGGCGAATGGTGCTGGGGAGCTGTCCAGCGGGCAGTGCTGAAAGCTGGGGTCAGAGAAAGCAAAATGCCTAGTGAACAAAGGGGAAGGAGGTGGGGAGGGAGTCAGCATCCGCATCAGAGAATTCCATCTTCCTCTAGAGAGGCAATTGGTAATATCGACCGGGGCCAGTCTATTGTAACTGAGTATGGAAACTTGTTAGGTTAAGTAATAAGTATATAAGATGTATTCGGTTATAGGTATGTGACAGAAAAAGTATAATGATAAGGCCATCCATGCTGGGAAATATTTTGCAGTTATGTTTTGTGGGGAGATATATAATACATCGGATCAATGGAATTAGACAAATACCTTGCGCAGCCAGGCACTTGGAGACGCAGGCGTGACAAAGAGGTGGAAACTGCAGTTTTGACATTCTTGTGGCCACAAGAGAGATGGAGGAGCTAGGGTGGTGCAGGGGAGAAATAAGGCATTTCCAGGGCAGCAGGGTGGGCGGCGAATAAAGGAGGTGTGTGTGGGCATGGCTACCACACGGGCAAATAAACAGGATGTTGATGAATTTGTTTAGCATGTCTGTTCGTTGGTACGGCCGGCGAGAGGACACAGTGTGCTGGGGGAAGGCCCGGGATGCTCTTTCCTGGTGGTCTTTGGGGGTTGGCTTGACATTAGACACGGTGGCAGCCTGTGGCCTCGGTCTCCCGCCCTGTCTCTCGCTGCTGCCAAAAATGGTGGGTGTCAGATATGGTCGAGGCAGAGTCCCCATCAAAACAGGAACTTGGAAAAGAAACCAAGGCAGAGACCTGGTTATACCCAGGCTATCTAGCCACCTCCCTGAGTGGGCAGGGAGCCCAGTTATGTACCCTGGGGCACAACTGAAAAGGCTTGTGAAGGACGGGCAGGAGGTTTGGAGGAAAGACGAGGGGGTGGGAGAGGCAGGCGGGGAGAGCTGCCTCGTACTCCAGCAGCTGGGGTTCGCGGTGGTTGCGCTGTGGGAGGTGAAGGCTGGAAACGTTAGTAGGAATGAGAGTTGAAAAGGATGTGCCACATGAGAGACTGTGGACTTTAAAGAAGAAAGATATTCAAAATCTTTAACAGCCCACAGGCACCACCCTTAAGGGCAGACACTGGCCATGGAGCTGCAGCAAGTCTTGGAAGGTCCTGGAGAGGGGTGGGAGCAGCGCGTGGGTGGGAGGGGGGACCTGGGCCGGGGAGGGGGTGCTCGCGGTAGCAACATCTGTCGGTATGAGGTGATATGAAAGTACAGTGGGGCCTTGATTTACGAGTTTAATTCCTTCCGAGACCGAGCTCATTAAGGAGCTCGTTAACTCAAATTACTCTGTCAACTCAATGCAAAAAATCCGCGGAGAGACAGCTGGTATCTCAAAAAACTCGTTAGTCGGGACACTCGTAAGTCAAGGACCCACTGTATTTCAATACCAGGGGTGGGCAAAAGCAGACTCACAGTTGTGAGTACGGGAAGCAGACTTTATTCTTGTGTTATTATTTATTGGTTATGGTATTGTTTTCCATACGACAACTATATATAAACCTACTTTTGCCCAGCCTGCCTGTGGACCACCAGAATGGCTGTACTGGTGCATATCAGCTGACCAGCAGGCCTGGGCTGGGAGCAGGGCGGGGAGGGGGGGGCTGATACAATTGTATTTATGCTCTGAAGAGAGGCGCTGGTCACAGCCAGTGCTTCTCACCAGGTAGATTGATGGGAATCGTAGAACGGGTAGGGACCTGAGCTGACTTCTTTCCATTCGACAGAATGTAGAAGTTTCCAGTCCTTCTTTGCCTGGGCACCCGCTTCCCTCCGGCCCCCATTCCCTGCGACTAAACATATCCCGGCTCCCCATGTGGTCTGCCCTGGGCCCTGCCGCCCAGGCCGCCTCTGTCGCAGGCTGCTTGTCTCTGCGCAGCCCGGTCTGGACACTCACGCTGTGCCTTGCTCTTCCCTCCCCTCGCCAGCAGAAGTGGCAATCTCCCGGGATTTAATTACAGGTTCCCCGAGGGCCTTCCAGGGCTCCCGCAGGCTGCCGCCGGGAGGGTGACAGAGCCTGTGGCGAGGAACAGCGGCCCGCATGGCGGCTGCTCCCGGTGGCCAGCCCACGCTCCTTGGGCTGCTGTGCATTTTCCTGAGCAAAACACATCGCGCCTCATTCCTGTTTTGCAAGATCAGATGACAAACAGGGAAACACTTGCAGCGGGAGAGACTATAAAAGAGAGGGCTGTGCGGCTGGACAGAAAGCGCCGCAGCTCCCCTGGAGGTGGTGCCCCCCCCCCCCCCGACGTCTCCTGGAAGCGCTTCACACCTATTAAATGAGGACTGAGTCCTGCTGCTCATTTCCATCACGTCAGCCTCCTGCGCTGACAGCTGGGCTCCAGGTGGGAGTCTTTTTGGCTTCAGGTGGCCGTACTTGAGTCCAAGAAAGTCCGCAGACTCGGGTCAGCACGTACACAGCAGACAGGCACCGGTCCCCACTCCTCCGCCCACGGCAGACATTGCTAATTGATCTTGACACCACCGAGCCTGGCTGCCCCAGGAACCTGGCTGGGAGTGCTGGCTATGCAGCACTTGGCGGGGGTGGGGGTGGGAGGTGGATGGGGGGCAGCTTAAAATATGACAGAGACTTTTATTTTTTTTGGTCCCTTGAAGACAACGGTGATGCGGGGCCTCAAGGATGCCTCAAAGGGGGACCTTTGACCACATCATAAGAGGCACCTTCTTCCCAGTCAAGATTCTTCCATTTCTCCCCATTTGGGCCCTCTCTGAGCAAGCCATTTGTCAAGGATCAGATGACCCTTATCCGGAGATGTGGGGTAAACCCCCTCCCCTCTGCACCCTTTGTTCTTGGTCCTGGGAAGCAGATTCGCATTTATTTGTTATAAAATATGTTTTTATTCTTTTAGAGAGAGAGGGAAGGAGAGGGAGAGGGAGAGAGAGAGAAACATTGATCAGTTGTTTCCCATACGCACTCTGATGGGACCGAACTCAAAGCCTGAGCATGTGCCCTGGCTGGGAATCAAACCCATGACCTTTCGGTGTAGGGGACGTCACTCCCACCAACTGCGCCGGCCAGGGCGTAAGCATTTAAACGTCCCATCCCTCATGTTCCTCCTTCCAGGTGAAAACCAGGTGATGTGAGCCCCAGTTATCCACCGGAGCGTAACGTGGTCTCTCCATGGGCAACCACCCTCCCGCACCCCCCTCTGTATGGTCAGGATGAGGCTGGCTCTGCACTCCAGGGGTGGGCACAGGATCCAGGCCAGGCTAGTCAGAGTTTCCATCCTCTTGGCTGCTGTGGTGGGTACTGGGTTCGAGTAGCCAGTGAGATGTGGGCTGGAGCTACTGGTAAATGTCTTTGGTTCCCCTTGGGCAGTGGTCAGCAAACTCATTAGTCAACAGAGCCAAATATCAACAGTACACGATAGAAATTTCTTTTGAGAGCCAAATTTTTTAAACTTAAACTATATAGGTAGGTACATTGTTATTAACTTAATTAGGGTACTCCTAAGCTGGCCTTTGCTAAAAACGTCCTCAATCTGATTGAGGTACGTTCGCTGAGGTCGACCCCTTCTAACTCTCCCATCCACACTCGTCTTGTATGCTTGTTTCGTCTATCTCCTTTCGTTCATCCTCTCTATATGTCCAAGCCATCTCAACATACCTAACCACCGCACAATGAGACCGCTGGCTGACTGGCTCACTCAACTCGTGCATGGATCGCGCGCACCTCCCCTGCGCTGCGTCACATCTCCGGTCGCCTGACCGACACCCCCCACTTCTTCTAACGCCACTTCTTCAAAATAGGCTTGCCCAGGCCGAAAACCTACTTCTGCACATGGGCCACGAAATTTCAGTCGCACTGTACGTGCGCGCCCACACATGGTATTTTGTGGAAGAACCACACTCAAGGGACCAAAGAGCCGCATGTGGCTCTCGAGCCGCGGTTTGCCGACCACTGCCCTTGGGGAGATCCTGCAAAAAACAGTGATGGGGGTTGGCATGTGGTGAGGAACAGAAAGACAGAATGGATGGCGTACAGAGGAGGAGGGGAGAGTGGTAGGAGGTGAAGCCAGAGAGTTCGGCAGGGGCCAGGTATGGAAGCCTTGAAGGCCATAGTAGGAATTTGGAGTTTATTCTAACAGCAGTGGGAGCCGCCACCACTTTGGAGCATTCCACACCTTTGAGCCTTCTTTGCTCCTGACTCATCCCTCCATGAGTCATCTGGATGTTACCAGGTTCAATTAAGAGTTGGAAGGTCTGGCCCGGCTGGTGTGGCTCAGTGGTGGTTAGTGGTGGTTGAGCGTTGACCTATGAACCGGGAGTTCACAATTATATTCTGGGTCAGGTCATATGCCTGGGTTGCAGGCTCGGTCCCCAGGAGGGGGCGTGCAGGAGGCAGCCGATTGATGTTGATGTTTCTCTCATTGATGTTCCTATCTCTCTCCCCCTCTCTCTAAAATCAATTCTCTAAAATCAATAAAAAAGGTTTTTTAAAAAGTCGGAAGCTCTGCTGATAACGTGCTCAGTGAAGGGGCCGGTTGTTTCCTCCCTGGGCCTGTTTCTACCCTGGCTCATGACGGAATTGGACCAGTTCAGTCTTTCATCCCCTGTCTGTTTGCCTGGATGTCCGCCCGGACAGCTTTGTGGAGAAGGATTGTGAGCGTCGCCCGGCTCTGCGGGAGAGTGCCCTGATCAATTAGCAATGTCCGCCGCGGGTGAAGGAGAGGGAGCTGCGAGGCATTCATCTCCTGCCCACGTGTTCCCGGAGGTGTCTCCTATCGCATTTTATGGGACTTTAAGTCAGATGTAGCGGCAGCTGGGGCACCAAGCCAAGAATAAAAATGTCCCGCCAGTTCGGGAGCTGCTACAACGCCTCCCACTTCACAAAGAGTTTTCATGGACATGTTCTCATTCGATTCTCACAGTCGGTTGCTTTTACCCCCCATCCAGCATCCCTTCTCCTGGGAACCATATCCAGTTCTTTTCTTATAGTGGGAGTGGGGGTTGGAGAGGGGTCACCAATTCCTTCCTATGGTCAGGCCATGTGCTTTGGGGCGGAGGGCAGAGCATGAGACCCAGTCTACGCCACCATCGTCCCCTGGCCAAGGCAAGAGACGGATCTATGACCACGCCGAGGCTGAGATGCAACGAAGTGTGTGCTGCAACCCCCACAGAGGGGACGAGCCATGGACTCGAGGGTGGTAGGATATAGGCCTAGGCGTGCTGGCACTGCTGCTACGGCCGCGAGAGCTGAGTCTGCACGTCTTCGCAGCCTGACATTCTGGGACGCCACACAGCTCAGAGTCAGACACGGCTGAAGTATTTGCCACAGATCAGGGACTTCTCCCCCTGACAGCCGGCTTGCTGCCAGCAGCCTTCTGACCACGGCATGGGGCCTGGACTCGGGCCACAGTGTGGAAGGCGGGGCCCGCAGCCAGATGACCAGGCCCTGAATCAGGCAGTTCCTGGAGCTGGACCTGCCTTTACAATTTTCAGCTGATAGAAATGACTCTTCTGTGTCAGCCTGTTTGTATTTTCTATCCCTGATAACTAAAAGGTGGCTGATGTAGATTTTATATTCAATACGCAGCAAACAGATGGTTTAAGATGCATCTCTTCAAAACTTTGTGAATAGCTCTCCGCTGCCTTGGGAGAAATATTCAGTTCTCCCCTGGCACCCACAGTTTCTTACAATCTGTCTCTACTTTCTCTCTCTGGCCTCTGACGAAGGCATCCTGTGCTCTTAGTTAATTGGACTTTTAAATTGCCCTCAACAACTCATCCTTCCCCACCTCTGTGCCTTTGCTCATTCTGTTCCCTCTACCTGGAACACCCTCTCTTTCTCCATATCTACGTCCCTGCCGTTCTCTAAGGGCCGGCAGCTCCCTCCCCAAGCCCCCCAGCTTTCCCTTTCCCATCTGTCTAGAAAGCCCTCGGTACTTTCTAGATCGTAGAGTACCGATGCCAGGCTCTCTGCCTCTCCAGGATTTGAGCCCCTGAGGTCAGGTTCATCTTCGAACCCTTCAAAAACACTCTACTTGCTACACCGCCTACTGGGCGTGCGTTTCTCTTCACTCAGCCCCTCACTGGCTCACACCTTCCCACCCCTCGGAATTTAGCTCTGATGTGACTCCCTCATAGACACCTTCCCTGGACACTCTTCACTGATGTGGCCTCTTAGACACCTTTTCTCCATACAGCGGTGGGTGGGGGGGGGGGAGGGTCAGGATTTTAGAGATGCTTAGGTGGGTGGGAACCACAGGGCTGGAGGCAACTAGAGGCAAGGCACGGAACCTGTCAGGCTTGGTCTCCAGTTCGCCGAGGGCCATTCTCTGCTTTCTGCAGAACTGGCCGTGTAAACCGTCAGTGGCCCACAGTCGCAGTGCCGGGGGTATGCCCCGCGCAGGGGGTGGGAGGCTGCAGCAGCATTCCCGGCAGAGGTGCAATGACTTGCCCAAGGTCCCAGGTAGGAAGAGTCAGGGCAGGATCTGAACCTGCACCGCCTGGCTCCACTGCTGTGGTTTCACTGTCTGAAAGGAGCTCATGTACTTCGTAGCTTGTTTATTTTCCATCTCTGCGAGGGAGCAGGCTCATGGGTTCATTCACGGCGCTGACCCCAAACCTCTCACCGCGCGGCCACCGTGCTCAGCAGCTCCGGCTCCCGCAGCGTGGGGTGGAGAGGACGCCTGGGCCCTCGCCCGGGAGGCAGGCTGCCTCTCCATCGCGGTTTGTTTGCTCACTCCCCGCCCCGTATGCACAATCTTTATCTATGGCCCCACGGGCCTCTGCGTGTCATGGATTTCCTCGTTTTCAAATATTTCTTTTATATCTGAACTAGAAGTCTGGCAAGCGCTCCCTAAATCACCAGACTTCCTGGAAGCATGCCTCCTGGTCAGACCCCTCTCTGCCCCTCCTTCTGCTTCCTGTTTGACAAACACACACACACACGCGCGCGCGCACACCCTCTGGGGGCAGATGCTTCTCCGGCCCCACCAGCAGCGGCCCCGCCACTCAGCTGGGCTTGGCCTCAGCTCCGATCAGTACCTGTGCGTAGCGGCCTAATGGTGTCTGCAATCAGGAGCCATTTGCTCCCTTGGTTGCAGGCAGGTTCTCATCAGAGCCCGTTTGCGACCACAGCCCTTCAATTATCACACAAATGACGCGGGAGCAGTAATCGCAGGGCCGTGAAGTTGAGCAGGAAGAGCGCCGCCTGCCACTCTGCTGGGGCCCCTTCCAGCCACTTGTGGTTTTTTCTCAGGTGCGGGTGTGGCCAAGGGCCATCGTCAAAATACTGAACAGCTGGTAGGATGCCGGGCTGGCCCACCGGCCTGGATGTACCTTTGCCCCCAGGTATACGTTATTACCTTAACTAGTAATAGCTCTGACATAGAGGATGCAACCCACAGCCCGGCGTGTCTGCGCTGGAGTCTTTACAAGCAGCACCTCCTTGAATCCTCCTAAAACACCTCTATGAGGCATCGGCCCGCTTGGCAGATGAGGAAACCGAGGCTTGGAAAGACAGGCATTTTTTTATTTGATCATCGCACTTGAGCGCTGCCGGAAATTGCACCCAGTGCCCTGTAATGGTTCCCTCAGGCTGGCACCGTGCTGTTGCCAGTCTTTTTGCTGCTATAAATAATGCAGCACGGCAGGCTCTGTGTCATTAAAATTCCTCCGAGAGTCCAGTTTGGATGACTGTATGATATTTCATAGTGTCAACAAAAATGTGCGTACAAGGATACGGGTCACATCATTACTTATGATAGCAAAAGTTGGCTGTAATTAAGCTACACAAAAAATATTCCTGAGACGATAGTAAGTGAAAGCAGTGGGGTACAGACTTGCATAAACATCGCGCTCTTGGTTATGGTGGTGGGTGGGGGTGGGGGGACTTACACACGCATTTAATAAAGGAAGTTGGGTGGGGGGGCAAAAAGGGGGGATGGGGGACATCTGTAATACTGACAATAATAAAAAAAGAAAGAAAGGAAATACCCCCCAATTTTGCAAATGGTTTTTTGCTGGCTGGTGAACGTACACAGAAATCATTATTTTAGAAATGTTTCTATATTTTCAACATTCTTCACAATAAGCATGTATTAATTTTAAATTTAAAAAAAAGTTTTAAAAATTAAAATGATTAAGTTCAATCTGTGAGTTTGGCTCATCGCTCTAGCCTAGAGCTTGGTAAACGTTTTATAAAAAGCTCCAGATAGCAAATATCTGGGTAGTAAATATTTGCTTTGTGGGCCATATGGTCTCTGTTACAATTACTCAGCTCTGCCATTGTAGTCTGAAAACAGCATTGACAATACACAAACGTGGCTGAGTTCCAATAAAACTTTATTTATAGAGCCAAGAAGTGGGCCAGACTTGGCCCATGGGCCATCGTTTGCCAACCCCTGCTCTAGCCTACCCAAATTATTGTTTTCCTTAAAAAAAAAAAAAAATCAACTAGACGGGGTGCTGGGCAGCCAGGCTGTGGCCCGAACAGGGCAGTAGCCTCAGGGCCTGGGAAGCTCCACCAGGAAGCCTGTTCACATCCCGGCTCTGACAGTTACCGACCGTGTGACCTGGAGCGGGACGATGAACCTGGTGCCTCAATTCCTTGACTGTAAAATGAGGATAATCATCGTGCACACCTCACAGAGCTGTTGATGAGGATTGAGTCCGTTGAAATAGGTCAATTGATTAGACCAGCACCAGCAATATAGTAATTTTTATAATATTTGCCATTATTATTATCATTATTATTTCTAGTGAAGAGAACCACTCGCTGCTTCTGGACAGCACATTCTCCTTTGCCCCAGGTAGGGACCAGACTGTGTGGAAGCGTGCCCATCACCCAGATGCTCTGTGGCCACGGGCGAGCTCCATGGCTTCTCGGGGCCTCGGTTTTCTTAGCAATGAAACGGGACTGTTCTTGCCCCCTGCAGAGGGCGAGCACTGCCAGCTGACCGGAGTGGTGGGGGCAGGGTCAGGGCAGGGGCGGGGTCAGCTCCTCTCCCTTCTCCGCCATTCCCTTGGAACCGCCCCCTCCGGGCTGCACGGCAGCTGGTGGTGAAGCAGGGGCAGGTGCTGCCTCCGGGGCCCCAGTCTCCGGAGGGAGGCAGACCGTTGCACTGTGATGAGGCAAGTTCCACAGCAGCGAGGATCCCAGCTGGGTGGAAGCGCACTGCGGCCAGACGCCGTGCTCAGCCCCTCCCGAGGGCTAGCTGTGAGCAGGGCTTGCTGTCATCCTCACTTCTGGGTGAGGAAACAGGGTAGAAAGGTGCCATGTTGGGCCCAAAGCCCCCCGAGCTCGTGAGCGAGGTGCCAGGACCTGGCCACACTGTCTGACTCCAGCCGGTGCCAACAGGGTGGCGAAGGGCACAGAGAACCAGCTCCCAGCCCCGAGAGGAGCTGGAGGAGGTCGCTGACGGCCTCACGGATGGACACTTGAGCTGAGTATTGAAGGATGTGTAGGAGTTGGCCGCCAGGCAGACAGGAGCGCACTGGCAAAGGCGCTGGGACCTGGGGGATTGAAGATGTCCCCGTTATCTGTTGCCACAGTAAAGCTGCGTGTGAGCCACAGCCCTCGGAGGTGTGCAGGGGCCGGCGTGGCCAGCTCCAGCTCCCGCAGAGGTTGGCAGGTGTCCTGCCCTCGGCCCGCTTGCTTGAGCATCGGGTGCCGTCTGAGTGTCGCTGCTGAGGCTGGATGATCAGGGCTCGGCCCTGCGCGGTGGCCCCCCACCCTTCAGCAGGCTGGCCTGGGCATGACCTTGTGGCAGTCACAGAGGTGCGGGCGAGAGGGCCCCCGCCTTGTGCAAGGGGCTGTGTCCCCTCCACTAACACCCCACTGGCCCCAGCCTGTCACGTGGCGGAGCCCGAAGTGTGAGCAGGGGCTGCCGCAGAGGCGCAGATGTCTGCCGTCTGCCGCACAGGGCGCCCAGGGGACCGAGGGCGGGCTGTGGGCAAGCGGCAGGTGAGGTGGCAGAGGTCACAGGGGACACGTTTGGGGAGAATGAATGGGAGGGCCCAGCGGGAGAGGAGGAGGTAGGAGGCTGCACAAGAAAGGCCATCGGCCCGGCCAAGCCGCAGCGGGGCCATATTCGTCCTGTGAACAGCACGGTGCCAGGCAGGCGCTCGCTCTGTCACACGGATGTCACAGACGGCCCCCAGGATGTGATTGGCCTTGGCCTCTGCAGAAAGGTTAATTGCTCAGATCACACGGTCTGAGGCTGCGAGGACTGACAGATCAGCTCCCCAATTAAGGACCCGGAGCTGCTGTCTCCTCGGTCACTCAGCCAGGGCCGCGGAGGGCAGGGAGGCCGGGGCCCTGGCAGAGCCTCGGGGAGCAGAGCCCGGCAGGGACACTAACCAATAAGCAAACAGTCCGGGGGCCATGACGGACAGCCTTACGGGGACAGCGGACGCTAAAGGCTGTTTTGGCCGCAAGAGACAGAAAACTCATTTTGACAGGCTCGCGCCAAAGGGGGCACTTGCTGGCTCAAGGCACTCGGGGTCGTCGGTTGTGCAAGCGGGGTCCGCCCTGCCCCCCGGAGGCAGCCCCGTCTCCGCGTGGAGTTCCTGTGCTGCTTCCTTCTCAGGGGGGCTGTAGACTTACGTCCTCCCCGGTTAGCAACCCCCAGTGGTAAGGGAACACGTCTTCCCCCAAGTCCCAGGCCGGCTCTGATTGGCCCTACTTGAGTCATGTGACCACTCCTGAACCAGTGACTGTGGCCTGGGTCACAGACCAGCTGGAACTGGGAGGGGTGGTCTGCCCCACTACACCACACCCCAGCATGTGGGCTGAGCGTGGGGGGGCAGTGGGCTGTGGTCCCTGGAAGGCAAAGCAGGTTCTATTCCCAAAAGGGATGCTGGGCTGGCCCAGGGCATGGCACAGGAGTTGGCGGGGGGGGGGGGGGGGCGGGGGCGGGGTGGTACCTACTAGGGTCCCGGGAGTCATGTTGGAGAGGAAGGACCTTAGGAGTTTTTGAGTCCAACTGCCCATTTCACAGATGAGGAGGCTGAGCCAAGAATATGATCATTTCAAAGTGGGAAAGCAGCTAGGAAGACAATTAGTAGACAAGATATCAGAATGGGGAGGGTCTGGTTTGGTGGATAGATTGGGACCTTTCAGGCTCCTCTCTGAGAAGTTGGCATTTCAGCTGAGGCCTGAATGGAGAAAAAGAGCCAGCCATGTGAGGATAAGAGGAAAGAACCTTCTAGAAGGAACAGCTGAACAAAGGGCCGGAGGCCGAAGCTAACTTGGTCTCTGAGGGACCCAGTGATGGACACCAACATCGCAACATGTAGCTGGCCGACTCCCCACAGCAGGGGTGAGAGCTGGAGACGCTGCACACCTCACACGTCCACGCGAAAGTGACGAGTCGTTCTGCTCAGATCCCGGTGGCCCTTCCTCTGCGAGGGGCCGGGGGAAGGTGGGGACCTCCTGCAGGGAACCCACTTCCCTCACCGTCTCCTACCAGAAACTCTTATTTGAAAAAAAACCTTTGCCCATATGCCAGCTGAAGTGCTAGCCATGGATGTTTTAATTTAAATTTTATTACTAGTGGGTTGGAATCTGTTCTTCCCTGTGATTTTAACTATGTTCGTTTCTTGTTTTGTGAGTTATCTGGAAACCTAACCTTTGGGGGCTCCTTAAAAACATTTTTTATAACCTCAAACGTGAGGCATTTGGAAGCTCTGCCTCACAGCCCCATCCAGCTTGCATAGCTCATGGATCCTCTGATCTTTAAAAATACCAAAGGAAATGCCGTTTCTATTGGCAAAGGCTTTGTGGGTCCTCCCAGGACAGAGATAAACCCCCTGAGGAGGGTGAGTCTAGATATTTTTAGAATCTTCTGCCAGAGTGATAAAACCAGGATCCTTGTGGCCCAGGAGGTGGGGGGCGGGGGTCCTACGAGAAAGGCTCTAAGGCAGTGGTTCTCAACCTTCCTGATGCCGCGACCCTTTCATACAGTTCCTCATGTGGTGGTGACCCCCGATTTCATTGTTACAAATTGAACATAATTAAAGCATAGTGATCAATCACAAAAACAATATGTAATTATATATGTGTTTTCCGATGGTCTTAGGTGACCCCTGTGAAAGGGTCGTTCAACCCCCAAAGTGGTCGCGACCCACAGGTTGAGAACTGCTGGTCTAGGGTAACCAAGTAGAGATTTGAGAGCACGAGAGACTCAGGTGATACCCCTGCTCCCGCCCCCCCCACATCCCCCCAATGAATGTCCTACTCAGAGGAGGCCCGTCCTTGTGCTGGAATAGCCCTCGTATACCCTTGCAGACAAGCCCAAAACGATGTCTGCCCACCAGCACTTCCCCCTTTTTCTGTACGTGCCTGAAAGACGCTGACACGAACTTGAATTTCCCCCCTTATGTGGGCCGGCCTGGTGCTGGTGGGAGTTAAAGAAAAGCTGGTTGTTAAGAACTAGGAGCCCAACGTGCTGCTGGAAGGTGTGTGACCTTGTTCAGCTCTTGCTCCTTCCCTGGGGTGAATTTTTAAAAAATATATTTTTATTGATTTTAGAGAAAGGCAGGGAGAAGGATAGAGAGATAGATGAGGGAGACACATCGATAGGCTGCCTCCTGGACACCCCCCCCCCCCCCCCGCCCCAGGGATTGAGCCTGCAACCCAGGCTTGTGCCCTGGCCGGGAATCGAACCGTGACCCCTTGGTTCCTGGGTCAGTGCTCAACCACTGAGCCACACCGGTGGGCCTTGGGGGGAGTTTTTGCCATCTGAAAAATGAAGTGGCGTGGACACAGTTTGAGTGGACTTGAGCTCTGCGAAGGATTGTGCACCGTGCCCGAGGGCCCCACCCCCCTCAGCTGTGCTTAATTGACTCACGTGGTGTTTGAAAACATTAGCATTCATTGCTGATGTTTCAACATGGGGAGGTTTCCCATAAAGACCAGGCTCTCCGGCTTCTTTTGAAACCCTTTGCCTGGGACGCGGGCCCTCCAGATGCTGCAGTTGCCAGCACGCCCTGTTGTCTCCCAGACACGGAAGCAGAGTGTCAGCTCCATTCATTCCCGTGCTGCTGCCGTGGACACAGCCCACCATTGCCTGCAGGGCCCCCAAGTGGTCCCCGTGAGCCAGCACTGCCTCCAGGCTCACTCCTTCCTCCGCCCTCTGCGTGGAACCGCATGAGCTTTGGGGCCCCCAGATCTGACCACTCCCCTGCAGGAGGCTCCTATGTCCCCCCTCCCCCCACTGCCCTCAAGATGGCGTGGCCCCCTCTGCCCAGTTCTGGCCCTTCACCACGTGGCCTCTGTGGCCACCACTTGTGTGGTCCTAACTCCTGCTCCCAGTTTGGTTTGCCTTTCGGCGACCCCTCTTGTCCTCCAAGACCCGCTGGACGCAGCAGCTTCTCCAGAACCTCTTGCTGGTGCAGCCATCAGGGCTCGCGGGTCGCTCTGGTTCCTCCTTCCCCTCCCCACTGCACATGCATGAGGGGGCAGCCTTTCCTCGCAGCCCCCACCTCCCCCCGGTTCCGGTGCAGAGCAGCACAATGTGGAGGTGACCGGCCACACCTGCAGGCCTGGCTGTGCCCCAGGTCGTGACTCCTCACTACAGCCTGAGCTGGGCATTGCTGGATGTCCATTTTACAGATGCGGACACTGAGGCCCAGCAGGATTGAAATAACTCGCCAAGTCACACAGCTGGCGGGTGGAAGGTGGGATCTGCACCCATTCTGTTTAGCTCCAGAACCCGCTCTGGTCTCCCCTGGTCCCTCCGCAGTGAAATTGTGGTGGTGAGTGAGTCACCGAAGGAATCCAGGTCGCCGAACCCCCAAACTGCTACCCCCCCTCCTCCCTCCCTCAGCACCGAAGCCTGAGCCGCCCCCCAAGGCCTGGGGCCCGTGGTTCTCACCGCCAGCGTGCGGGGCCTGCCCGCAGCCCCTCACCACCCTGGCCCGTCGTGCCGCTGTGCCGCTCAGTGGCTGGGGTCCTGGCTGGGCGCTTAAGCTCTTCGCGCCTCTCTCATAACCGGGCGCTAATAAGGGCAGGCAAGCCGTGGGGTGGTTGTGGAGATGGACGGCGTTTCTATTTGCAAGGGCCCGGCGCGGTGCTTGGCTCTGCTTGGGGGGCATGGTCGGCGTTACTGGGTGTGTCTCACCCCTCAGGTTAAACCTGGGGTTCCTGTTCCCCTGCACCCCATAGCAGCTGACAGAGCGTCTGGGGTTGGGATATCGGTTTGGGGCCATGACTGCTGTTCCTCAGGTTTCAGGGAGGAGGGACCGTTTCTGTAGAGGCCAGGATCGGGGCGGGAAAGTCGGAGTGCCATTGGGGCCGCAGGGGACCCCGGAGTCAACAGTGGGCAAGAGCATGCCTGGTCTCGGGGTCCTGGACAAATGTTGAATCCGGGTCACCCAGCTGGACAGGCCTTCCCACACCCGCTCAGCCTGGCTCTGTCAGGCCTGAGGCAGACAAGCCTCGTGCTCTCCCCTGTTAGATGGAGACAGCTAGCCTGCACGAAGGCCTGTCATGAGCTCAGCCTGGGTTATGCCACCTTACATATCTCATTTAATTCATTCTCACAACCACCCTCTGAGGCAGATGAGGAAACTGAGGCTCAGAGAGGTCAAGTAACTGGCCCAAGGCCACACAGCAATTCAGCAGCAGAGCTGGGGTTTGCCTGTCGGTGGTCTGGCTCCCTAGCCATGCCCTTCCCCCCGGGCACCATGCCACCTCACCGCAGGCAGGTGTGCCTTCTCCTCTCCCCTGCAGTGACCAGCACCCCCGTGCTCACAGGCATGTTTTGGAGGGGACCACTCTTCTGGCCTGGGGGCTGGAGTAGGAACCACTGGGTGTCTGGGAGGCCCTTCCGAGGCAATGCCTTTCCTGGCATCCGTGCCGGCCACTCCTGAGCCCTGTTCATCGCTGCCCCCTGACTGCGCCCCACCCGGCTCTTTGTCCCCTCTCACTGCTTTCTGCCAGCGGTCACTGTGCAGGACCCTGCTGCACTCTGGGGTGGTCCATGGACTGTAGCCCTCAGCCTCCAGGGAGGAAGCCACAGGGAAGGGTGGGGCCTGGGGAAACTGGACAGCACCTGCCCACCCGCAGGGAGCAGCACCCTCAGCTCCAGCCTTTTTTAAAAAATATTTCTTTATTGATTTCAGAGAGGAAGAGAGAAGGAGAGAGAGATAGAAACATCAATGATGAGAGAGAATCATTGATCGGCTGCCTCCTGCACACCCCGCACTGGGGATTGAGCTGCAACCCAGGCATGTGCCCTTGGCCGGAATCGAACCTGGGACCCTTCAGTCTGCAGGCTGACGCTCTATCCACTAAGCCAAGCCGGCTGGGGCAATCGACTCCAGCCTTTGTCTCCATGTGGGCATGTGGCCCGCCTGCCAGATTTGCAAAATAATCTAGACTTTCATGTGATTTTTCCCATTTTTAAATGTTGGCATCTCATTCAAAAATTTTAAAAATACTACCTCTACCCAGGGAGAAAGAGAAGATAGAGAAGCAGAGAGACACACAGAGAGAGGCAGAGACAGAAAGAAAGCAAACAAACATACACAAACCAGAAAACTGAACAAAAAAAACCCTCAAAAATGTGTTTTCAGCCCAGTTTGCAACTTCCGACCTCCCTGTCCTGTTTCCTTTGCTGCGCAGCAAGCTGGGGAAGGGAGACGGGAAGGGAGGCCCAGAGAGGCCCGAGGACTCTCCCGGATGATGGGGTTGAGGTGGGAACAGAGCTCAACCTTGGGCGTCTGTGTTCTTCTCCCCCCACCCCACCAGCCTCCTCCCAGGCCCCGGCCTGAAGAGAGAAAGGTCACTGTAGGGTGATGCTGACGGCCAAGGTCCCCATGGCACATCTCAAAGGCTCAGCGACTGTCCCCGGGTTCCGCGAAGCCATTTCTAAAGGGCATGACTGCCGGAGACACTTCTAAATTGACAGGGACTGGAGCCGTGTGGAACGCTGGGGCAATAAGGTGTCATCAGATCTATTCTGATGGTAAACTGGCTGGGTCCTTCGTGAGGACGAAGGAGAAGGGCTCGAATTTCTGGGCCCAGCATGCCAGCCTGCTACACCAACATATACAGAGGGTCCATGTCCAGGGCCTACCCTGGGGGGGCTGCAGCCATGATCTCATTTAACTTTCCCAGAAAACATGTGAGATTGGCCGTGTTGACTTCATTTTATAGCCAAAGAGTCTGACCCGCAGAGAGAGTAGCGACGAGTCCAGTCAAATCCAGGCCCCTTGACCCCAAGTCCAGGCTCGTCCACCTCAGTGGGCGTCTCCCGGGAAGTGGGGGAGAAGCTTCCCTCTTTGGTGAGGTCTGTCTTGGGCCACGGCAGGGGCTGGGGTGGTCAGGGGAGGCTTCCTGGAGGAGGCGATCTTGAGTGAAGAAAGACGGTGTATTCGTTTTTTATTGCTGCTGAGACAAATTAGCACCAACGTGACTTAACACGACACGGATTTATCGCCTCACAGTTCGGGGGATCGGAATTCGGAAAGGAGTCTGATGGGGCTAACATCAGGGGGCAGGCAGGAGTGCCCCCCTTTCTGGAGGCTCCGGGAGAGCCTGTGTCCTCGCCTTTGCCAGCTTCTAGAGGCCGCCTGCATCCCTGGGCTCATCCCAGGCCGCTCTGACCTCCGCTTCCGTCGTCACCTCTCCTATCCCTGACTCTGACCTTCCGGCCTCCCTCTCAGAAGGACCTTGTGATTACACCGAGTCCATCGAAGAATCCAGGATGACGACTCTATCTCAAGGTCACAGTCATACCTGCGAGCCCCTTTGCCGTGGCAGAGACTTTTGGATGTGGACGTTCTGGGGATGGGCATGGGCACCTTTGCAGGCGATTATTCAGCTGCCCCAGAAGGGACTGCACTCCCAGGGCTGGGCCTGCTGGAGGCACAGGGGGGTGTGGGGTGTTCAACAAGCAGCCGGTGCTGGGGCGCAGGTGGACAGGGCGACTGGGCATGTCAAGGGCATGGAAAGCCACACAAAGGCCCTTGAACTTCACCCTCTAGGGCAGGGGTTCTCAACCTTCTGGCCCTTTAAATACAGTTCCTCATGTGACCCAACCATAAAATTATTTTCGTGGCTACTTCATAACTGTAATGTTGCTACTGTTAGGAATCGTCATGTAAATATCTGATATGCAGGATGGTCTTAGGCGACCCCTGTGAAAGGGTCGTTCGACCGCCAAAGGGTTTGCGACCCACAGGTTGAGAACCGCTGGTCTAGGGCGTGCTCTCCACAGCTGGCCGTGCATCCGGATCGACTGGGGAGCTGGTTAAAAGGCAGAGCTTGAGTCCGTGGGTCTGGGTTCGGCTCTCAGGGGTTGCTGCTGCTGCTGGTCGGTGGACCTGCTGTGAGTGGCGAGGCTCTGGCTCTAGGAAAGTCCCCCCAGAGCAGCACTGATGGGCATTGCAATGTGCCCATTCCCACTGTTTTCACACGTCCCACGAGTGTGGTCCCTGGGGGCCTCCACGTGACCTCCACATTGAAGGGGGGTTCCAGTGACCTGGGCTCCCCCCAGGCCCCTCCGGCGCTCATGGGAAGGATGTGGGGCTGGGACGGCCAAGACGACTCAGGAGTAGCTCTCACACCCCTGCGCTTGGCTCAGCTAAGTCAGCCTGGGCATATTTTTGGAGCTGAATGTCTTTCCTTCTGATCTGACTCTTTGAAAGCGGGCCCCTCCTGTGTGGGGTGGCGTGGGGGTTGAGCCAGCTGCACACCCGGGAGTCGGCTGGATAGTTCACTTACATGTAGACAGAGGGAGGGCCCTACAGGGTCTTAAATGCTGCATCGCCGCAGTGCCAGGGATCGGAATACCCTGGAGTCTCAGGTAGACTCATCTGTGGGGATGGTAAGGTCGGTGCTCACGAGAGCCAGGCAGGAACCAGGAGAGGGCGGGGGGCAGGTGGTCTGTGTGGCAGCCCCAGCGCAGCCCCACAGTCATCGTGTGTGGATGCTGCAACCACCCGTTTTGCAAACGAATCCAGAAATCTGTATTTTTATGTGAAGTCTCCTATTTTTAAATGTTGGTAATGAATTCAGATATTTTTAAAATACCGTGTGGGCCAAACAAGACATTTTGAGGGCTGGATTCAGCCTGTCGGCAGCTTGTTTGGGAATCTACTTGTCCTACTGGGAGGGAAACTGAGGCACGGGACGGGCTGGAACTCGGGCTGCGGACGTGCGGTGCAGCTCCTCCCCCAGGCAGCCCTTTGCCCACGCCTCTGTCCCGAGCCCCTGAAGGTCACCCGCTCCCAGTCACGCTACGTCAAGCAGCCGGGAGGTGGGAGACCTGCTCCCCACCCTGCTTGCTCCCACCTGCTCTGTGATAGGCACGCCCTCACTCCTCTCCGGGCTAACTTCTCAAAATCTGCAGGTGGGGGACTGGGGCTCAGTGACCCCAAAGTCCCTCCCTGCGGGTCTCCGAGGCCTCTGGCCTCCTCCTCCCGCCCCCTGCAGCCCTGCCTCTGAGCCCCAGTGTTGACATTTCACAAACAGCAGCTGCCACCCTCAGAGTCCGGCCGCGTCATTTACACGATTTCACATGCTGGGATTCAGGGAGCGTGTCACCGCGCCCACAGCCCGCGGCCACCTGCCACGACTTATTGATTTGACATATTAAACTGATGGGCTTCGGGGCGGGGGCGGGGCGGCATGTTTTCTCTTGAAATGTCGTTGTGTCTGGAGATTTCATCCAGTTTTGCAACAACTCCCTCTGCTCCTGTGAGGGTTCCATTTGTCCAGCAGCTGAGACGTGCTTGTCTTGGGCTGCCTCCTCCGCTACGTTCCGTGGGAATAACAACGACGCAGTAATTGTGCCAGCTAACGCTTCTGTCGCATTGGCTCTGTGCCAGGCTCTGCCCTAAGAGCTTTACCCATCAGTGGACTCAATTGATCCTCACAACAGTCCCAGGAAGTGGGCACCGCATCCCCGTTTACAAGCGAGGAAACAGGTTCAGCGGGAGCATCGCCCTTGCCCCGGCTCCCAGCGAGTGACGGACAGAGCGAGGCAGCCACGGCCGGGCCAGGGCGTCCTCTGCACCCCGATGCCTCACGGCCTCTTACAATTATTATAGTTGCTAATAATCATACTTATTAGAAAGTGGCAGTAATACTTAGCTTCCTTGAATATTTTCCCAGTGTCAGGCTCACATGACTGATAGCTCTTGTCCACTGAATGCTCGTGACAAGTCTGTTAGCCCAGTTTCCAAGTGAGAAGCCGAGAGACAGAGGGCGAGGCCCCAGCCGAGGTCACGCATCCCAGACAAGCTTCTCACGTGGGACCTCCCGATGGCCAGAGCGCTGGCTCTGGGCTGTCTTAGCGAGGGCAGGACCCGGCCAGGGAAATCGAAGGGAAATCGTTCCTGCAAACCCATCGGTTCCATCCGTGGAGGGTCAGCATCAGAGTCACAAAGCTGTTCTGTAAAAAGGCAAAGAGCGCAGCTAACAGGATTAGCTGTCACCCCACAGGCCCGCACCTGATGAGAAATCATTTCGCTTCTGCTCCGTTCTCAGCCGCAGATCCAGCCGTTAGTGCAGGCTTCCGAGGCTGGCAGCAGTCAGCCCGTGATGGGTGAGCCTTTCCTGCATCTCCAGGGCAAGCCCTGCGGGCCCCACCGAGGCTGTGCCCACTGTCCCGCGGCCTCCTTGGCGTTGCATGGCACGAACAAGAGCGAGCCTTCATCGTAGCCAGGCCCACACAACCGTGTCCCTTCCCACCATCTGGTCTCTATTCACCAGGCACCATACCCAGCGTCTCGCATTTCCCCCAGGTCAACTCCCTCTCTCATCCGTGTGTTTAACGGGGACTTTGTTTGGATCAGTGGTGCTCACGTTGGGGTGTGCATCAGCGTCACGGGGGCTCGTGAAAGTGCAGAGGGCCCCTCTCAGAGTGTCTGACTCAGTGAGTCTGGGGTGAGGCCCGAGAATTTGCATCCGAAGTTCCCCAGCGCTGCTGCCGTGGTCAGGCAGCCACGTGGAGACCCTGGCTTAGGCCCCTACTCTCCTTAGATCCTTCGCCGTGAAAATGGTGTGTCAGGGACGGTCTCTGAAGGGAGCCGTTTCCCCCAATGGTTCGAACGAGGGCACTGTAATGACAGGACTCACAGAGGCGGGCAGGGCTCAGAGATGAGCCCCCCAAGGCTGGACAGAGGGGAGCCGCCACAGCCTTGGGCAGGAGGGGGCACAGGGCGGGACAGTGTTCCAGGGCCTGGAGCTGTGGACCTCGGGGCGGAGGTCCTGGCAGGAGGAGGAGCCACTGGCAGAGAAGTGGCTCGAGACCACGGGGGAGCTGGGAGCCGTGGGGTGGGGTAGGGGGTGGGGAGGGGGGATCATCAGCTCAGAAGTAACTGTCAGATGTTCTCCAAATCTGCAGTCTGCCTAGAAACTGCTGAGGCTTCTGAGCTCTCTCCTTGTTTTAAACAATTAACAAGTGTGGGAAAGGTGTTAAGGACACATTCGCATCAAATAGAGACTCTTGATTGAGGTGTTAATAATTTAAAAATTCACTCTTTGATTCAGATAGTTTAACGCTGTGGTTTAACACACTTAAGGCCATGTAGATAGCACCTCCCTCCCAGCGCTGCCCAAGGGGCAGTACTCACCCGCTCGCCAGGCATTGGAGGGGGGTGATGGGCGGGGGTGCCCAGCCTGGTGCAAAGGTGGGTGGAGGTGGGGGTGGGCTCAGGAGGCTGGCAAGCCCTCAGGTATTGGCAGGTGGCAATGTGCTTGGTGAAGTGCTGTGGCCAGGGGTGGGGGACGCCACGGTGTCACTGCCCCTCCTTGGATTATTGATGCTCCGTGGACCCCCCTCCCTCTCTTTTGCTCCACATGCTTTTCACAGGCATCTCATCCTCTCCCACACCTCCCACACCTCCCACACCTCCCACACCTCCCACACCTCCCACACCTCCAGCTCCCGCCCAGTGGACGGTCCCAGCAAGTGCGCGAAGAGTGCCTGTGTCCTGCCTGTGCCCCATGTCCGTCTGAGTGCCACCCCCACTCGGTGGCCAGCCTCTTGCAGGGATCCCAGGCTGGGTGTTGTCTGTGATGCTGAGAGCAGACAGATGAGAGCCGTGGCTGGGGAACGCTTCGCCCCACCCCGACGGGCCCCTGAGGCCAGCCCAGGCTTGGAGAATGGTGATTACAAAGTGGCCACTCCATCCTGCCAGCTCAGCTCTCTACCTGTGATGGCTCCTGGACTCAGAGGGGCCTGGGTTCGAATCCAGTCTGTACCATTATCTTGCTGTGCAGACCAGTTGCTTAATCCCTCTGGACCTAAGTTTGTTCATCTTAAAATGGGTGCTACCTCGCGACCTTGCAAGGTTGTTGGGAGGATTGGGGTGATAATGCCTGTGAATGTTAGTGTCTCAGGTCTGATTCCCCAGAAGTAGAACCTAAGGTGAGGATTCAGGCAGGTCTTTCATAAGGAAAATGACCCAGGAGAGTGTAAGGCAATTGGGAAGCAGGACAGGGAAGGGAGGGAGGCAAGTAAGGGGACAATGTCAGCAGGACCGGGGAGACAGCTGTAGCCTTGTCCCCTGGCGGGGGGGAAGGGACAAGGGGAGGGTCTGCAGTCTGGGTCACATCCCAGGGTTGTCACAGCCAGAGGCACAGGCAGAGCTGAGGGTTGGCCTCTGGTGGGCGGGGGCTGGAGGGAAATGTAAGTTTGCAGAGACTTTCTGAATGAAGGTGGACACAGACTCCAGTTGCCCAAGGACCATCCTCCAAGAGAGGAACTCGGACGAGAGGTGCGGGCGGGCGGGTGGAGCACCTGGTCCAGGCTGGCTTGGCAATGATGACGCCTGGTAATGGGAGCCCTTCTTGTGACTGTTGTTGCTATCAGCGTAGTAACAATAGCAATGCTTATTGTTACCAGTGTCCTTGGTCTGGGTGGATGGAAGCTCTCAGACAGATGCTCTGAGCCCAGCGGGCAGACAAGGAAACGAATCTGGCGGAATAAGAAGCGTAACCCCAGCCAGACACTTTCCGAGCTCCCCAGCCCCCCACCTTCCCATCGCCCATCCCGTTTGAAAGAGCAGAGCGGGGCCCTGCTGTGCGTGGGGAGGCCTGGCCCAGGGCCCACCTGGGCAGATGAGAGCAGCGCCTGGGGCGTGGGGCGGTGCAGGGGAGGCGGCTGAGTCAGGGAGCGGCCCTGGTGAGGGGCAGCCTCCGCCCACCGCGGGACAGCAACCGCCCGGAGGTGAAGGCTGCTGGGAGGGAGACAGCCCACCTCGCCCTACGTCTGCCTCCCTCCCTGCTGCCTGGCGGGCCTTGGGCCAGTGATGGGCCTGGAGGCTGCAGTGTGCGGTGCCAGGGGGTGTTTTAACAACATCCCAGCTGCCAAGTGCACATTATTCTCTTACAGAAATCCAGGGATGCCCAGGAGATGTGATGTTTTTATAGCAACAACAAAAAAGAGGGGGAAAAAGAACAAGTTCTTCAAAGCTCTCAGAGCCCCGCTGTGCTGGGGATGGTAGTTGGTGTTTGAGAACCGGCCTTCTTCCTCGGGGAGCAGACAGGGACGCTGCAATTGCTGTTTGCTGGCTCCACATATGTTGGCTGTCCCTAGGATATTCCAGGTGAAGGAACAACTAGTGCAAAAGGCACAGAGATAGGAAAAAAACACACACACACACATTTGAAAGTGCCAGAGAACAGAAAAGCTGAAGATCAGGACTCTTAGTTGTAAGTGACAGAATTCTACCTCAAATTGAAAGAACAGATGACTGGCAGCTTCAGGCTTGGCTGGATCTAGGGGCTCGAACAACGTTATAGAACACGATCTTCCTTCATCTCTTGGCTCTACCTTCTTCGACATCTGCCAATTGGTGGCCTGGTCAATTCTAAGCTTACATCTTCCCAGCCTCACAACCAGTGGAGGAAAGCAGTTTCTTCCCCAGTGGTTCCAGCGGAAGTTTTGTTGAACTGACTTGAGTCATGTGTCCATCCCTGGCTGGGCAAGCCTGGCCCACCGTCCTTTCTCTGAAGTATGCGTCTTGCTCACACCATGTACTTAGTGTGGTTTGGAAGGCAAGTGACACGGATGTGTTCCATCTTCTACTTTCTACCCTTTTCCTCAGAATCTTATCTGCTCCCACGGTTTTATTTCTCCGTCTTGACCTTGTCTGTAGCCTTGACCTCATTCAAGAGCCCCGGTCCCCACTGTGCTCCGGCCACACAGCTGCAATAGCACACACGCAGCCAGCCGGCTCTCACTGTGTGCTACGCACGAGCTCGTTACACTGCTGTGCGATTGAATCCTCACAGCACAGCGATGTATGAATAGGTGCTATTATTATCCTCATGTTATAGGTGAAAAAACTGCGGCATAGAGAGGACCATTCCTGAACCAATGACTAGGGGCCATGTATGATTCGTGTGCCCAAACATGGAGCCCAGCTGTGGGTCAGCTGCAACTGAGCTGCATAGGCAGAGAGAGGGAAGGGACTCCCCAGTTGAAAAGCATGTGGGAAGCAGGGGGCATGTGGGGCGGGCGAAACAGAAGATGCCCCTAAACTAAGAGGCAGATGATGGGAACTCAGTTTGGACCAATTTCGGGGAAGAGAGCTGTGCTGCCTCAGGGACTGCACCGTAGCTCGGAACAGCCAAACCACCGGAAGGACAGGAGTGCGTCTGCCTTCAGGACCGGCGGGAACCAGGCGCTCAGGCTGTCAGAGCCTTTCCTCCCGTCTACTTCGGTGTTTCCAGGCTCAGTTCCTAGAGAAGGGCTTTGATGGGCCAACTCTCAGTCATGTGATCACATTGGGCCAATCAGCTGTGCCCAGAAAGGGGGACCCACAGCAGACCCTGCAGCTCCCGGGGAGAACAGTGAGGTTGGTGCTGCGGGAGCAGCAGTGGTGGTTTAGAGAAAACAGTGAGGAGGGTGCAGGGCAGGTGAAAATGAAGGTGCCCCTTGAGGGCAGGTGCAATGTGTGCATGAGTTGGGATGCTCATAGCTGCAGATAAGGGAACGTCACACTGACCGGCTGAACCACAGGGAAGCCCCAGGGCTGGTGGCTGCTGGTCCAGGGAGGTCACCTTTCTGTCGCTGTGCTCAGTAACACAGTGTCAGCTTCATCCCACCCGCCTGGCCGAGGATGGCTCCCGCGGCCGTCATCCGACAGGTGGGCAGAGGACGAGAGGCTCGGGTATTGTTACAGGATTGAAGCTCCCCCCTCCCCTCTGAATGGGCCCCCTCATTGGTCACATGCCATCTGCACAAGTGCCGCCACGCAGAGTGCCACGGGCCGACTGGCATGGGCTCGGGTCCTGAGCCAGTCCGCGAGGAGGATGTGTGGCCATGGCGGTCTTACCCTAAGCAGGACAGCCTCCAGCTGAGGTCTGTGCCAAACGGCCCGATGCCCTGACCGAGGGCGCGGTGGGTGGGCACGCAGCGGCCGCCCTGCGCCCTCCTCTGACGGCCTCTGCTCTGTCGCGCAGGGGTCCTGTGGCTGTCGGTGGTCTCCGAGGTGCTCTACATCCTCCTGCTGGTGGTCGGCTTCAGCCTCATGTGTCTCGAGCTCTTCCACTCCAGCAGCGTCATCGACGGGCTCAAGCTCAATGCCTTCGCGGCCGTGTTCACGGTGCTCTCAGGTAAGGCGCGGCCCCGGCGGGAGCAAGGGCACCGCCCTGTGCTCGGAGCGGGGCACGGGGGGCACGGAGCCGCCCTCGGGCCCAGTCCTGGCTGTCCGTCCGATGACCGTGGGCCAATCGCTCCCCTTCTCTGAGCGTCAGCGTTGCCATTTGTCAGTGGGACTGTTGGCTCACTTCCCCACTCAGGCAGCACGTGTTCATCCAGGTCTGCCGTGTGCCAGGCGCCCTGCCAGTAGCACTGGGTTAGCGCAGTGACCAGAAACAGCCATCCCGGGGCTCCTGGAGGAGCTTGAGAGGAATTCAGGAGCTGAACGTCCCAAGCTTGCGATGGGGGGAGAGGGGAGTGGCACGAGGGAGAGGGAGGTGCTTGTGAGAATGGGCGGCGGCGGTGATGTTCGCAGGGGTATAAAGGGATCCTGCTTGGCATGGCGGGTCCTCATCTGCTTCAGTGTTTCCCCTTTGAGACAGCCACACGGCCATGCCCAGCAGGAAGCTGGGTCAGCAAACTCAGCCAAAAGCTCAGACGCGAGTGTGGGGTGGGCAGAGGTCGCGGCAAATGCTGCAGAGCCGGGGATTTTGAGGGTTTCAGGAAGAAGGGCAGTGGCATCCTATAACTCCGGGAGGTGGAGATGGAGGACTCCACGCAAAAGCCATGGATTAGGTGGCCGGGTGCCCAGGGTTATTTCCACAGCTCCAGGTCACCAGGGGTTAAGCGGGAGGCGCAGGAGGGGATGAGGGAGCCGGTGAGCTATAACTCAGGCGCCTGACCGACAGTGGCGGCCTGGCGGTGAGACGGCTGTGCCTGAAGCGCCCGGTGTAAATGGAAAGCCTGTCTGTCTAATCCTGTTCTTCACGCCCCAGACAAATCCTCTGTCTGATGAGACCGGAACGCTGCGCCTTTGGTAGGGACATAACCGCCCCCTATTTGAGGTGTGTACGTGACAGAGGGAGCCCTCAAAGAAAAGAGCTGAATTCAAGAAATCGTAGCACGTTCCGTAGATCACAACGTGTGGGAAATGTAGCCATATAGCAAGGGGGCGGGGATGAGGGGGGGCGGGAGGAAAGAAGAGGAAAGAAAAAGTAGCGGTGCCCTCATGGCAGAGAGTCGATTTGGCTTGTGCTCACCTCACGCCAGCTATCCTGGACGGAGGGCCTAATTATTATTTTCTTTTTTCATCTTTTATTCATTTACTCAACTGACATTCATTGAAGGCCTGCTGGGCACCAGGCACTGTACTAGGCTTGGGGGAGGGGGGCAGGGGGGTGGGCAAAGGAAAAACAAACATCTCGACCCTTGGCCTCCTGGAGTTTGCATCTGGGAGAGAGACTCAACCCTCCATGAGCGTAGCACGGGGGGCTGACCTCCGTGTACCAGCAGGTGAGTCCTGCGGGAGCAGCACCTGCGTCTGCCCGGGGTGGGAATGGGTGGGGCGTGATCTGAGCTGAGACTTGGAAAAAATGTGTTTGCTTCATGGGCAACTTGGGGAGGGTATTCCAGGTGGAGGGACCAGCATGGGCCAAGGCCTCGGGCGGTGGCATATCCTGGAAACGTCCCTAGTTCAGAATGGCCGGAGGGCAGAGATGGGGGAGTAGGAGTGTTGTTGGAGGCGAGACCACAGGGCTGGGTGAGGGTCTTGATGCTCCTTTTCTTTGCCTCCACCAACCATCCACGAACCCCCTTTGTTATCCCGAGCATCCGGCCTTCCCCACAACCAGCTCACTCCCGTCACAGCACGTAAGCTGGCATAGGCCCAAGGCAGCCCTCCAGTTCCCCACGCAGGCCTCTGGGGGTGGGGTAAGGGTGGGGCTTCCCCTACCTCGAAGGGCTTATCACAGTTTTCACCCGGTTACAACTAATGAAGTTGAAGCCGTGCTCAGAACTCCCAACAAGCAAGCCCTGGACCAGATGGCCTCACAGGTAACTTCACCGAACACTCAAGAGCGAGCACCTGTCCTCTCAAACCATTCCGACGCATCCAGGAGGCAGAAGGCTCCCAAGCTCATTGTACCAGCCCAGAACCATCCTAATTTACAAACCAGATAAAGACTCCACAAAGAGAGAAAATTATAGGCCAATATCCCGAATGAACATGGATGCTAAGCTCCTCACAAAATATTAGCAAACCAGACCCAGCAATACATCAAAAAGGTCACACACCATG
Source organism: Myotis myotis (assembly GCF_014108235.1). Lineage (NCBI taxonomy): Eukaryota > Metazoa > Chordata > Mammalia > Chiroptera > Vespertilionidae > Myotis > Myotis myotis. The sequence continues at coordinate 1,727,680 of NW_023416341.1, read as the reverse complement.
GCCAAGTGGGATTTATACCCGGGATGCAAGGCTGGTACAATAGCCACAAGCAATTAATGTGATACATCACATAAACAAAATGAAGGATAGAAACCTCATGACGATATCAATAGGTGCAGAAAAGCATTTGATAACATCCAGCACCCATCTACATATATAAAAGCTTAAGCAACCATGTCGACCAGAACGACTGGTCGACCAGTCGCTATGACGTGCACTGACCACCAGGGGAAGACACTCAATTAATTCAGGAGCTGCCCCCTGGTGGTCAGTGCACTCCCACAGCCAACCTCCCGCGGCCCCTTCCCCCCCACTCCCCTGGCCGGCCCAATCGCCCTAATCAGGACTGGGGGAGATGCCACAATGGGCCCGATCGCTGGCTAGGCCGAGGGACCCCACCCGTGCACAAATTCATGCACTGGGCCCCTAATTTATGATTAAAAACTCAGCAAAGTGGGACTAGAAGGGACATACCTCAACATATTAAAGGCCATATATGACAAATCCACAGTTAACATCGTACTCAGGGGCAAAAACTAAAAGCCTTTCCCTTAAGATCCGGAACAAGATACAGATGTCTGCTTTCACACTCTTATTCAACATAGCACCGAAGTCCTAGCCACAATAATCAGACAAGAAAAAGAAATAAAAAGCAACCAAATAGGAAAGGAAGAAGTAAAACTGTCACTATTCTAAGATAAAAAGATGCTGTATATATAGAGAACCATAAAGATTCCAACAAAAGACAACTAGGACTGATAAATGGATTAGGTAAAGTAACAGGATAAAAAAATAAATATCCAGAAATCAGTTGCTTTTTAAATTTTGTTAATCCTAACCTGAGGATATCTTTCCCATTGATTTTTAAAGAGTGGAAGGGAGGCAGGGGAGGGGAGAGAGAGAGAAAGAGAGAGAGAGAGAGACAGAGAGAGAGAGATATCAATTGGTTGCCTCCCACACTCGCCCCTGACTGGGGCCAGGGATGAACATTCAACCCAGGAACGTGCCCTTGACCAGGAATCGAACCTGAAACCCTTCAATCCACAGGTCAATTCTCTAACCTCTTAGCAATACTGGCCAGGGATCAGTTGCATTTTTATACACCAATAATGAGCTATTAGAAAGAGAAACCAAGAAAATAATTGCATTTACAACTGACAAAAAAAGGGACCAATCCAGGAATAAATTTAACCAAGGATGTAAAAGACCTGCACTCTGAAAATTATAAGACACTGAAGAAAAAATTGAAGAAAATACAAATAAGTGGAAACATATACAATGCTCATGGATAGGAAGAATTAACATCATTAAAATGTCCCTACTACCCAAAGCAATCTATAGATTCAATGCAATTCCTATCAAGATACTAATGGTGTGCCCTGGCCAATTTGGCTCAGTGGATAGAGTGACGGTCTGTGAACTGAAGGGTCCCGGGTTCGATTCTGATCAAGGGCACATGCCCTGGTTGTAGACTTGATCCCCAATAGGGGGCATGCAGGAGGCAGCCGATTGATGGCGTCTTCTCATCATTGATGTTTCTGTCTCTCTCTCCCTCTCCCTCTCCCTTCCTTTCTGGGGGGGAAAAAAGATACCAATGGCGTATTTCACAGAACTAGAACAAATATTCCAAAAGTTGATATGGAACCACAAAAGACCCCCAATAGCCACAGCAATCTTGAGAAAGAAGAACAAAGTTGGAGAACTCACCCTACCTAATATCAAGTTGTACTATACATGTCCACAGTAATCAAAACAGCATGGCACTGGCATAAAACTAAACATATAAATCATTGGAACAAAATAGAGAGCCCAGAAATAAACCCACACCTTTACGGTCAATTAATATTTGACAAAGGAGGTAAAAATATAAATGGAGTAAAATAGTCTATTCAATAAATGGTGTTGGGAAAACTGGACAAATAGGTGGGGAAAAATGAAACTAGACAACCTTCTTACACCACACACAAGAATAACTCAACATGGATTAAAACTTAAATATAAGAGTCGAAACCATAAAAATCCTAGAAGAAAAACAAAAACAAAACCCCTAGAAGAAAACATAGGCAGTAAAATCTTGGACAGTTCTTGTGGCAATATTTTCTTCTGATATATCACCTCAGGCAAGGGAAACAGAAGGAAAAATAAACAGATGGGACTACATCAAACGAAAAAGTTTTTGCACCGCAAAGGAAACAGTCTACAAAATGAAAATATAACCCACTGAATGGGAGAACATTTTCACCAATGACACACTTGGTAAGGGGTTAATATCCAATATTTATAAAGAACTTACACAACTCAACTCCAAAAAAAAACAAAGAATTCAATTTAAAAATGGGCATAGGACCTGAATAGACACTTCTCCAAAGAAGACATAGAGATGGCCAATAGGTATATGAAAAAATGCTCAATGTCACTAATCATCAGAGAAATGCAAATTAAAACCACAGTGAGATATCACCTCATACCTGTCAGAATGGCCATCATCAATAAATCAACAAACAACAAGTGCTGGCGAGGATGTGGAGAAAAAGGAACACTCGTGCACTGCTGGTGGGAATGCAGACTGGTGCAGCCACTGTGGAGAACAGTATGGAGTTTCCTCAAAAAGTTAAAAATGGAACTGCTTTATGACCCAGCGATTCCACTTCTGGGAATATATCCGAAGAAACCCGAAACACTAATTTGAAGACCATATACACCTCTGTGTTCATTGCAGCATTTTTTCACAATAGCCAAGATTTGGAAGCAGCCCAAGTGCCCATCAGTAGGTGAGTGGATAAAAAAACTGTGGTACATTTACACAGTGGAATACTACTCAGCCATAAAAAAAGAGAAGGAAATCTTACATTTTTTCGACAGCATGGACGGGCCTGGAGAGTATTATGCTAAGCGAAATAACCCAGTCAGAAAAAGACAAGTACCATGTGATTTCACTCATATGTGGAAGTTAATGAATAAAATAAATTAGCAAACAAGATAGAAACAGACTCATAGATATAGAGGGTAGACTGACACTGTTCGAGGGGCGGGGGTGGGTAGAAAAGGTGAAAGGATTAAGTAAAGAAAATAAAAAGGAAAGAAAAGTTTTCACCGCTCTCAAGAAAGCCGGGTTCCTTCTAACGGGGAGTCCCACTGCTGAAGAAAGTAAGATGATCTCTGTGGTTTCAGGCTGACATAACAGGCAGGGCCGGGAGGTTAATTGACTTGCCCAAGGTCACGCAGCTGCTCACTTGTGGAGCTGGGATTACTGGTAAACCTGACTGCTGCTGGCTTCAGGGCCCCGGGGTCCTTTCACAGGCTGAGCTGCAGGAGGGACTGGTGGGAGGGAGAAGACTTTACATCCTTGGGACACAGGCACTGAGAAGTCTGTAGCAGCCAGACGATGTAATAGACTGAAGTGGCAGGTGGCGGAGAGAAGGAAGTGTGTATTCGGGCCTGGAAAAGACAAACCTGAGAGAAGCAGGACAGGGAGAGAGCCAAGCCTCTGACCCGCCTGGCACAGGGACTGGGGAGCTGGCCCTTAGCAGCCCTTGAGAACAGGGCCAGGGGCTAGGGGCTTGGAGGAAGTGGCTGGGCTTCGGGTTTGCTGCCATGAGAGGGGAAGGAGTGGGCGAGCCTTTAGATGGAGTCCACGTGGGGACCAGCTTACACTGAGGGGTCCTTAGCCCAAGGTCAATGCCTTTTAGGGTAGAGGAGAAAGCAGACACCGGGAGGCCCCTATCCGAACCAATTATTATAACTAACTAGAGGCCTGGTGCAGGAATTCATGCACGGTGGGGTCCAGCCAGCCCTGCCCCAGATCGGGGTGGGGGAGCACCGATCAGGGTGCCAGCCCAGAGAGGGGCCTCTGGCGGTTGGCCAGCCGGCCCTGCCCCCTGGTCAAACTCCTGGTCAAACTCCGAGGGGACAATTTGCATATTAGCCTTTTATTTTATAGGATTATTATCATGAACCATTGATTATGTTCATCATAATAACCACCTTTGACGGAGTAGCCATTGTGGGCAGACACTGGGCCACCTGCCTCGTCTGTGAACCCCTGTGGGGGAAGGACTACGGCCGTTCTGCAGCTGGGACTCCTTCAGTCACGAAGCCAGGGATTGTTCCCGCCAGAGCCGCCACCTAAAGGGCTTTGCACAGGCTGGCGGGGGACTGCTGCTGTAAGTGCTGCTATTCTTCCTCGCTGGCCTGCAGTCAGCTGAGGCCAGGTCATGGCGCAGGGGCCAGTCCTGTCCCGTAGGCCTGGGCCCAGGGTCCGGACTCATCAGCCAGCAGGGCTCCCTCCCCGACGCCATGCTCCGCAGAAGGCGGCTGTGCAGAGCAGGGTGACCCGAGGGCCAGAGGTGAGGCTGAGATGGTCAGCCCGCGGGGCCAGACCCCAGACCCCAGAGGCCACGGGACTCAGGGGCCTACCGAATGCGTACATTTTGACTGCTTTTAAAACCAGAAGACCAATATGAATAGAACAATAGTGAAGACTGGGTTGTATTTGTCTTTATGCCACCGCAGTCATCAAATGTAACTTAATATTCCTGCAAGGAGGAGCGGGCGCATGAACACCATCCCGTGGCTGCATGGAGCTCCGGCTTTCCCCCCAGGACCGCGTGACACCCTCCCAGCCCAGCGAGCCCCCCGTCCCTGCTGTGCCTTCCGCAGAGAGGCAGTCCCTGCCCCTGGAGACCAGGGTCTCACAGCCCAAGGGACTGTGCGGGCAGCTGGAAGGGGTCTGCTCTTCCCCAGTTCCTCCAAAAAAGGAGGCTTATCTACTTAAGGGAAACAAAGAGAGGCGATTTGGAGACTTCCACGTGCATTTTCCAGGGAATGATTGGACCGTGTGGAGAACGCAGCAAGTCTCTTTTGTGAGGTAACAAGAAAAGGAAGTTTTGTGGTAAGAAAAAAAACGACCCAGGATAGGTAGCTCTTTGGAATCCAGGAAGCTAGATTCATGTCATCTTGGCATATTTGGTTTCATAATAAAACATATATTTAACTGCACGGCACATCACTATTAATCTTGAAATTAATCTCTTAACCTTCAACCAAAATAATTCAACATTATTTTGCTATACTGTATATGTCATGTGTGATTTGAAATTTTTTGGTCATAATTTCCCTTTTAAAAATGCAGAATAATCTAGTGCTGACCAGTATAGTTCAGTCCCGTGCACCCAAAGGTTGCCAGTTTGATCCCCGGTCAGGGCACGTGCCTGGGTTGCAGGAGCTGATTGATGTTCCACTCTCACATCCATGCTTCTCTCTCTGTGTCCCTCTCCCTCCCTTTGTCTTTAAAAGTCAATAAAGCCCTAGCTAGTTTGGCTCAGTGGATAGAGTGCTGGCCTGGGGACTGATGGGTCCTGGGTTCAATTTCGGTCAAGGCCACATACCTGGTTTGTGGGATCCCCAGGAGGGGGCTTGCAGGAGGCAGCCAATCAGTGATTCGCTCTAATCATTGATGTTTCTATCTCTCTCCTCCCTTCCTCTCTGAAATCAATAAAAATATATTTTAAAAAATTATTAAAAGTCAATAAAATATATTTTTAAAGTGCAGAATAGTCTAAACTTGAAAGGTAATTGAACGTAGTGTGACGGAAATGTGAACGTTTTGCTGCTTTCATAACAACAAATGCAGGGAGGGGTAGTGGATATTTCAAACAGGAATTAAAGTTAGAATCGTGTGTCTTTCTTTGAGAGAGGCCTAATCTTACGATTTTAGAATGACTTCAGAGAGTTTTCACTGAGAAACATTAGAAACACTTAAATAATTGTGGGAGTCATTTGTAGACTGAAGTGTGAGTTGAAGAGCAAGCCTGCCAGGGGGCCATCACCACTGAGTTTTGGACAGAGGTTTGGGGACCTGCAGGCCTGCCGTCTGAGCATGCAAATCCCACTGAGCTGCACAGTCCTCAGGAACCAAGCTGCGAGGCGGGCGAAGTGCTGCTCCCCTGGGCCAGTCTCCCGCCCCAGGAACCATGGAGCGTGTGCGTTTCCAGAAGGCGCGCTTGCAGAGCCCCCTGCCTCGCGCCTGGTCTGACTGTGCTGCCGTGAGTGGCTGTGAGCTGGGAACCACGCGGTACGGCTTCTCATCGGCTGTCATAGCAGCTTCCCCAAGTCACAGCTTCCTGTGGCCCTAAGTCCCTCCCCCGCCCACCCTTCACTTAACTCCGTGGCTTTTTTGTGGCACTTACTCTCGGTGTGGCGGTTGGGAACTTGGTGCTGTAAACTGCCACATCGTATTACAGGATGAGTTTCCTGAGACCCTCATTCCACGGGCCACCCCGCCACCTGGAGCCTGTCCTGAAAGAACCCCGTCCCAGAGCCCCTCTGCTCAGTCCCCTTGCCCTGGCCAGACTGGTTCTCTGGCCCATTTCTTAAATAGCACATACTTTTGTGTCTAAAAGTGCGAGGATCTAAGTCAGAGGGATGAGCGTTTCCGTATTAAAGATTCTTTTGATTGCGGGTGACAAGAACCCAGTCAGATCAGCTGAAGGGAAAAGGGATGGTGGTTCGTGTAACTGAAAAGTACAGGGTTAGGCTTCAGGCATGGCTGCATCCAGGTGATCACGTCATCAGTAGTCTGTCTGTATCTCCAAACTTCGCCTTCTTCTGCGTTGGCACCCTTCTCAGCCAGGCCCGTCCGTGTGGGGAGAGGACGGTCGCACGCAGCTCCGGGCTTCCATAAGATTCCAGAGGCAGCGAGAGCTCTTGCGAAACTCCAAGGAGGACTGTGACCCGACCAGCCAGGTTCATAGGCTCATGTCTGAGCCAATCACCAGGCCCGAGGATGAAATGCCTGATTAGCCACGCCTGGGTCTCTAGGCACCCCGTGGTGTGGACTTAGCCACGGGCCAAACAGGACTATGATGCAGTGGTGGGCAAGGGGTTGCCCACAGGAGCTGGCTGGCTGCAGTCCCAATGGCTTGTCGCCTGGGGAGGTTTCTAGGAGCTCAGCCCCAGGAGTGGCAGAGGCCTTCACCTGGAACCCTCCAACGCAGACCCTAAGGGGAAGATGTGGGCGCAAATAGCTTATGAGGGAAGTGACCCCAGGAAGTAGGGAGGGAGAGCGCAGAAGTAAGACAGCATGGGGAGGGCCAGTAGAGGGAGTGTTGGTGAGCAGGTGGCCCTGAGGGCAGTGGGGTTCCGTCCTGTCTGGACCCTCGGGAGACTGTAGAGCACCCGCAGAACTGTCCCCTGCAAGGGCCGTTGATTCACCTGCTCCTTCCTGAGCAGTTGGGGTCACTCCTGAGACAGGAACCCCCCAGAGTTTCTTGCCTTCTCCCCTAAGAAAGCAAGTGTTTGAGAAAGGGAGCCACCACATATGGGGCTCATGCCGCGGGGACATCTGGCTTGGGCTGGGCCGAGGGGGTAGAGTGGGGGGCTGACAGCGGCTGCCACAGGAAGTCAAGTCAGGCCAGGGGGTGTCCTGACACCCAGGGGTGCACTGCAGTGTGGTTCTGACACAGCTCAGGTGGCATCAGGGGACACAGGACTTTGACCGCTGGGGCCTTGCGAGGTTGGACCTGTCCACACACTAGTTCAGGCCACACCACAGCCCTCTGGGACACAGGCTGCCTTCCTGGTGAGGGGCCTCTGTCTAATCCTTCAGACAGGGCGCGGTCAGAGGTTCTTCCTGAGCCTTTCATTTCTTAAAAACAACCAAATTGAAATGACCAAGATCTTAAAAAGTCATGTTTTGGGGTGGCCAGCTCTGCTCACCCTCATCTTGAAGTCGGCGTGCATCCAGTGCACAGCTCTGTGTGTGACGTGCCGGCCCCTCGACGTGTAACCATACACAGAAGTCTTCTCTCACTCAGCCTAGGCTGACCACTTTATGGATTTTTAATGGCCTGGTTTTGTCATTTCGGGTTGGTATTTACCAAACGTTCCACTTGTAAAGTCCGAGCTCTCCTCCATGACTACAAAACGTGACCTGGGCCTTGCTCTTCACCTGCCTCCCCTACAGCTCAGCCCTCCTCGCTGGTCCTCACACCTCACCCGTTCCTGCCGGAGCCTGGGCTCTGTCTGCCACCGCCTTCCCCACGGCCCTTGCTCATTCCCGATTCGTTCAGGCCTCCGCTCAAAGGCCATCTCCTCTGAGGACTTCCGTGCTCCCAGCAACGCCCCCCGCCACCTCCCCCCCCCCCCCCCCAGCCCCATTCCCTCCTGCTCTGTTTTGCTGACGCACGTGCTGCTCTCTGAGCAGCCCAGGAAGTGTGGTGGCGGGCACTCAGGCACTCAGTAACTACACATTTGTGGAGGGGATAGAAGAACTCACACACTGACTTGCTGCGTTGTCTGCCGCCCCTCCCCTCCCCTCTAGACCAGGTTTTATCAGCCTTGGCGCTGCATTCGGGCCAGATCCCTGTGTGCTGGGGACGAGGGCCAGTCCTGGGCCTCTCCTGGGCATGTGGGATGCTCAGCCGCATCCTCGGCCTCTGCCCCCGTGCCAGCAGCACCCGGTCTCGAGTCCTGACAGCAGGAAAGGCTCCAGGCATCGCCAGCTGTGCCTCGGGAGGCAGGATCACCCTGGTTCTGCCACTGCCCTGGAGAGGGGGCTCCGGGAGGGCAGGGACCCACTGCTCTTCCTGGCTGTGTCCCAGGCCCTGCCCAGGCCCGGCCTCAGCACACGCTCACCTCACCAGACCCCCGGGGCCATGCACTGCGGAGGGGGCTGCACGCCCAGGGGCTGTAGGGATTTGAGCTGTTGAGCTTTCCAGTGGATTTTGGAACCAGACAGACAGGACGAACCCCAGCTGGGCCCCATGGGAACTGTGGCCTGGAAGTCCTTATGCTCTCTGTGTCCCCGCCTGCCAGTCCTTGCTCAGTAAGTGAGGTTGGGCTCTGGGGAGAACAGTGATGCTGCACGCGCGGGGATCGGTGCAGGGCTCCCCACTTAGGGCTAGGTGACCCCGAGTCCTGCTTTGCGGGGACAGTCCCAGCACCCCTATCCACAGTGCCCTCTTCCCTCTCAGAGGCGCTGGGTCCATGCTAAGCTATCGTTCACCCCACTTATGGCACTTTGCATGCGTGTGGCTCCATGATCCATCCTTAGTGTTGAGAGCCCATGTCTTCCCCTCGTGGTTCTGAGGGTAGAAATCGCCACCCGCCCAGCACAGCCCTCTCGGCGACAGTCCTTCCAGTCGCTCCTTCCCCCCTGTGCCCAGTCCTCACCCCATTTTCCCTCAGCTTCTCTCCACTGGCTGGACCCGTGGGCCTCTTTATATTTTAACTAGAGGCCCAGTGCGTGAAATTTGTGCATGGGGGGCAGTGTTTCTCAGCCTGGCCTGCACCCTCTCTAATCCGGGACCCCTCAGGGGATATCCAACTGTCGGTTTATGAAGGATTGGGTCTAAACCAGCAGTCGGACATTCCTCTCACAATCCATGACTGCTGGCTCCTAATCACCTGCCTGCCTGCCTGCCTGATCGCCCCTAACCACCTTTGCCTGCTGGCCTGATCTCCCCTAACTGCTTCTGCCTGCCTGCCTGATGTCCCTAACTGCTCTCCCCTGCTGGCCTGATTGCTCCTAACCCCCTCTGTCTTGGCCCCCGCCACCATGGCTTTGTCCGGAAGACATCCAGTCTATCTGGTCTAATTAGTATATTACCCTTTTATTAGTATAGATATTTTTTTATTTTGCCTTGGTGACTTAACATCTGGGCTTGGGTTTCCTTGTGATTGTCCTGGGTGGGCAGAAGGCAGTGGAGGCCAGGCTGGGTTTGGGCAGTTTTGGGGGATGAGAGATGTAAGTGTTCGTGTCATCCCGGGGCTGATGGACTCAGCATGGAATTTAGCCTGAAAGGATGGGGGAGAGTGGCAGATCCCTTGCCGTGGGCATGGAGGGAGCAGGATGACAAGGGCAGGGAGGCTGGGGGCCATGCAGCATGCCTCCCTCCTTCCTTCCCCCCTTCCTTTCCTCTCTCCCTTCTTCCCTCCTCCCTTCCTGACCCCTCCCTCCCTCCCTCCCTCTCCCTGTATATGTGTCTCCCCCCATCCTACTGGGTCTGTCCATCACCTTCCTCTCTGGGAGCAAAACAGTAGTAAAGACACCAACACTTACTGCGCCCACACTGTGCCTGACCCAGGATCTAAGTCCGTCCTAGGAGAAACCCCCTCTCCAATCCTGGACCCTTGGGGTCCTTCCGCTGTAGATAACGTCTGGAACACAGGTGTGTGTGTGTGTGTGTGTGTGTGTGTGTGTGCTCTCAGTGAAGCACAGTGGTAGAACTCTGAGGATAGCAATACCCATCAAGGCTTCACTCATTCATCAACCGATTTATTGAGCTCTTATGTACACGACGTTGTTCTGAGCAGGGTCAGCAAGCTCCTTCTGTGGACCGGCCAGAGAGTAGATATTTCAGGCTTTGTAGGCCCCGAGTCTCCATGACCATTACGCAGCTCTTCTGTTGACAGCAGCCACAGATAATGTGAAAGTGATGAGCATGGCCATGTTCCAATAAAACTTTAAGAATGGTGGTTCCTCAAACAATTAGAACTAGAACTACCATAGGATCCAGCAGTTCCACTTCTGCATATTTATGTGAAGGAAATAAAATCACTACCTTGAAGAGGTGTATACACCCCCACGTTCATGGCAGCATTAGTTACAACAGCCAAACATGGAACCAGCCTGAGGGTCCGGACGGATGAATGGATAAAGAAAACGGGGCGTATAAGCGCCATGGAATGCTATTCAGCCATGAAACCGAAGGAGGTTTTGCCATTTGGGAGAACAGGGAGGGGCCTTGAGGGCATTATGCTAATGAGAAGACAAGTACTTTAACTTGAATGTGGAATATAACCCCCTCCCCCCAAACGACCCCAACCAAATGGATAGATACAGAGGGCAGGTTGGTGGCAGCCAGAGGGAGGCAGGCGAGTGGTCCAGAGGCACAAGCTTCCGGGATAAGATCAGTGAGTCCGGGACGTCCTGCACAGCACGTGACTGTAGCTGACAACACCGGACTGCAGAGTCCAGAGTGGCTATGAGCGTAGATCTTAAAAGTCCTCATCTCAAGAGAAAAATGTAACTGTGAGGTGATGGATGTGAACTAAACGCACAATGGTGATCGCTTTGCAACATCCACAAATATCAAATTGCCCAGGGTCCAGAGAGTGCAGGTGAATCGGCGTTTCTTGCAGCTGTGGTGTGAGCTGTGACGTGGGCTGTGGTGTGAGCTGTGGCTTGAGCTGTGGCGTGAGGCTGTGGATTTGATCTGTGGCTTGAGCTGTGTGTGGAGCTGTGGCTTGGGGGCTGTGGAGTGGGCGGTGGGTGAGGGGCTGTGGCGTGGGCTGTGGCTTGAGCGGGCGTGGGCTGTTGCGTGAGCTGGGGCATGGGCTGTGCGTGGGCTGTGATGTGAGGCTCTGGCGGGGCTGTGACGTGGGCTGTATGTGGGCTGTGATGTTGAGCTGTGCTTGAGCTGTGGGCATGGGCTGTGGGTGAGCTGTGGCATGGGCTGTACGTGAGCTGTGGTGGGGCTGTGACGTGGCTTTGATTGTGGCTGTGGCTTGAGCTGTGGCGTGGGCTGTGGCGTGAGCTGTGGCGTGGGCTGTGGCGTGAGCTGTGGTGTGGGCTGTGGTGTGGGCTGTGGCATGGGCTGTGGTGTGGGCTGTGGCATGGGCTGTGGTGTGGGCTGTGGCATGGGCTGTGGTGTGGGCTGTGGCATGGGCTGTGGTGTGAGCTTTGGCGTGAGCTGTGGCGTGAGCCGTGCCTTGAGCCGTGGCGTGGGGTTTTGGGGAGAGACGTGGCTGAGAGGCAGCCATGCGGGGCAGGTCTGACTCCTCCTGGAGGTAGTAGGGAGCCAGTGATGGCTGCAGATTGGGGCACGAGATGGCCTTTCAGAAGGTCCTGCTCTGCCCTCCACCAGCTGGGCAGCCTCCTCTCTCTGACTCTCAGGCGGGCAGCCAAGATGTGCTGTCTGGATAGTTTTCAACCTCTTTTCATTATGGCTCCACTTTTAACACTTTTTTTTTCTAATTGCCCCTCCCCTCGTGAGATTGTAATGCCACAGAAATACCCTATATTTGCGTACACACATGGTACACATCCGTACTTTCCACATAGAGAGTTAGATTTTTTTGCATGTGCTTGGGTGTCCTTTCAGGTCGGCAAGCTCATGCAGAGCTGCTTCAGGGAGGGGGAAGCCATGGGCCTGAGCACTCAGCTGGAATCTGCCCTCCTCTCTGAGCGTGGTCTTTGCTGACTTGCTTAGTTTTTCTGTGCAATTGAACTTGCCTTCATGGCGCAGTGCAGATGCACAATGCCCGTGCTGGGCCCGGGGCCACAGAGCTGAGTGCGCACTGTGGGTGCACCCGTAGCTGAGCGCGCACTGTGGGTGCACCCATAGCTGAGTGCGCACTGTGGGTGCACCCATAGCTGAGCGCGCACTGTGGGTGCACCCGTAGCTGAGAGCGCCCTGTGGGTGCACCCGTAGCTGAGAGCGCCCTGTGGGTGCACCCGTAGCTGAGAGCGCCCTGTGGGTGCACCCGTAGCCGAGCGCGCACTGTGGGTGCACCCGTAGCTGAGCGCGCACTGTGGGTGCACCCGTAGCTGAGAGCGCCCTGTGGGTGCACCCGAAGCTGAGCGCGCCCTGTGGGTGCACCCGAAGCTGAGCGCGCACTGTGGGTGGCTACAGAGCTGAGTGCACACTGTGGGTGCACCCGTAGCTGAGCGCGCACTGTGGGTGCACCCGTAGCTGAGCGCGCACTGTCAGTGCACCCGTAGCCGAGCGCACAGCATACACCATTGTGTGTTAGCTTTGGGGGACCATGCATGAGACTTCTTTACATCTTTTGCCATCTCCTGTGTATCTATAATTATTTCAGAATAAGAAGTATTTTTAAAAATAATTCCAGTTAGAGTTAGAGGTGCCTTAGCGAAGATCTAGTTGGAAACCTCTCCTGTTTTTGTCCCTGCACCTCGTGGTCTGCACTCACCTGTCGCCTTGTTCCCGCCTGACCATGGCGCTCGTCCCAGGAGACCAGAAGCGGAGCTGGGACAGTCCTGAGTCAGGAGCCGCTCAGCAGGCAGTGCGACCAGAGTGCTGGGTACCTCCTCCTTGCCTTTCCCCTGGGGGTTCCGGGTTCCGGGTTCCGGAGCCTGGGCTGCCTCTCTCGTCCACCCCCACCGCCCTCCCCCTGCCTGCCTTCAGTGGACACTCACTGCTCTTCCCAGGCCCAGCTCAAGGCTCAGGCCCCGTCCAAGGCGTTCCTCAAGCCAGGGTGAAACTGACCTCCTCTCCCTGGGTCCCTTCCCAGTGGGACAGGTAGGTGCCTCAGGTGGCCTGGGAGGAGATGGGGGTGAGTGTGTGAGCAGGGACACGGCAGAGGCCAAGGCCAGGACAGGGAGGCGCGTGGTGGCCCACAAGGCACAGCTCCGGCCAGCTCCCGCTGAGGGTTGCCGAGGGGAAATGTGGATTCCATGTTGCCAGTTTCTGATTTTCACAAGAGAAGCCAACACTCCCATATTTTAGTGGAAATCCTCCAGATTTTTAAATGCTGGCCCCAAAGAATCCATCATTTTCTACAGCTCTAGCCAACATCTGCAGGTTGATTCGGCCCAGGGGCTGCCAGTTCGGGGTCATGGCTGTCTGGATATATTTCTATTTAAGTATTTGCAGTCATCGATTTTCCTTCACTGTTTATGTCGTCCTCCTCATTAGCCTTCGGGAATGGCCGCGCGCACAGCCTCAGCTGCATCCCCCGGGCCTGTCCTGCACTCTGCACAGAGAGGACGCTTAATGAGAGTTAGCTGAATGGGCGCGTCTGTGTGTTAGAAGTCGGGGCCTGCAGAGGGACCCGTCATGGGGGTGGGGGAGGGTGGGGGGTGGGTCGGGGGCCAGCCAGTGTGTCTCTAGGAGGCGGGGCTGGAAGGTAGGCTGCGTCCTGTCCTTGCATCCCCAGGCTGGCCTGGAATTCTGCCACATCCTTTGCATCTCTTGGAAGCTAGGAGTGGGGGAATATGCAGGGCACTGGGCCCTTCATACAAATGAGCCTGGCCCCAGGCACAGAGCCAGGCAGAGATTGGGCTTTGGGGGATAAGAGGAGGCAAGAATTTTAATGTTTCCTAAAAATGGGAAGTAAAACCGCTGGTCCTGGAGCTGCTTGGTTCTGGAGGTCTGAACCGACTTAGTGGAGTGGGTGTAGCGAGGGGTGCGGGGGCTCAGGGGCCTGGTCTCTGGGGAAACCGGAGGAGGCCCAGGCACTTCCCGGTGGAGGCGGAGCTCTGAGGGACACAGCCAGGAAGTGGCAGGGCCAGGGGCAGGGCCTGGGGCGGACACCAGGCATTGGCTGGGCAGCTGGAGGGAGAGCTGCGGATGCTGTGCTCCCTGCTCCCTGGTGGCCCGACTCCAGCCAGCTGGGGGTGGACAGGCACAGGCCCCAGCCCAGGGCAGTGGCTTTGGCGGAGAATTAGGCGGGAAATGGGCCTAAGGCCTATTACACTCAGGGACCTCTTCCACATGGTGGGCAAGGGTGGAGTGGAGAGATGGAGCTCCCCACTAACCAGGAGAAACAGACCCTGTGGCCTGGGCTACTCCCAGCACGGGGCAGCTGGTGGGCACTGCCCGGGACTGACCTGGTAGGAACCAGGGGCTCCTGGTGGGGACCCCTGCTTCCAGGGCTCCTGCCTTGTCGCCGTTGCAGGCACTCTCCTCTTCAGGGCATGATTGGGTCTGTCCTGTGGTTCCTGCGTCCCTAGTACCTGGCTCAGAGTTGGCCTCTGTAAATACTTGTTGACAAGAGGAATGTACCAGAAACCTGCCTACAGTAACTCAAGGGGGTGTCTGTGTGTGATGGGCGGTGCTTGGGGGAGACCGAAATTTCCCTGCCCCTCAAACAGTCAGCCGTCTCCTTGCCCCGGGGCCAGGGTGGACACTGATAGGGAACGGACGGGGCTGGGCATGAGCTGCATTTATCTGCCTGAGCTCATCCCGGGGCAGAGGCTGGGGTCTGCCTCACAAGGGGTCCGTTCTAGGCCTAGAGAACGAAGGTGAGAACCATGTCGCGGGGAAGGGGTGCACGCACACTGCCTCCGTGTGGGTCCTGGCCCTGCCAGCAGCTGTGTGCGCTGGTCAAGTTCTCTGTCTTCCCTGAACCTGGTTGCCCCGCCCCCAGATTGGATAACAGCCACTCGTCCTGCCACAGGGGGTTGCGAGCACTGAAGGAGTGAGCGCGTATACAGTGCTCCCGGTGCTGGTCTGCAGGTGGCTCCCAGGATGTTAACTATCAGAGTCGGCAGTACCATGCAGCTTGGGATTGCCGTCGTAGCAGTGATCTGGTATCACAGTGATAATGCACGTAGTTCAGGTGGGCGGGGGCGGGGGGGACATACACAGACCAGACATGGAGAGGACAGGATCTGTATGTGAGTGAGACAGAGAATCATAGAGATACATAGAGACAGAGGTACCAAGAGATAGAGAGAGGCAGAGAAAGACATAGGGAGAAAAACAGAGGAGAGGAAAAGAGAGAGAAAGAGAGACTATGAAAGTGCATTTTGTATTTACTGCCCATGGTTAAAGCACAAACAGACAGAGATGGGGCTGGGGCTGGGCTGGGACTGGGGCTGGACTGGAGCTGGGGCTGGGCTGGGGCTGGGGCTGGACTGGGGCTGGGGCTGGGGCTGGGCTGGGGCTGGGGCTGGGACTGGGGCTGGACTGGAGCTGGGGCTGGGCTGGGGCTGGGGCTGGACTGGGGCTGGGGCTGGGGCTGGGGCTGGGGCTGGGCATACCCAAGCCCTGCTGCCCATGTGTATCCAGGGCCCCACTTTCACCTCCACTCCCCACCACTGGCAGTGTCTGAGTCCTCGGCGGCTGAGGAGGCCTGTAGAGCTCCCGTCCAGCAAACAGCACACCCAGGTGGTGCTGGGACGGTGGACGCTTCCCAGGGTGACCGGGAGTGACCTGTGATGATTCTGTCTGGATAAATCCAGTTCAAGAAAACACATTCCAGGAGCAGGAAGACAGAGTCAGGTGCCTGGGGGACCTGGATTAGAGCAGGACTGAGGAAGGAAGGAAGGAAGGAAGGAAGGAAGGAAGGAAGGAAGGAAGGAAGGAAGGAAGGAAGGAAGGAAGGAAGGAAGGAAGGAAGGAAGGAAGGGAGGGAGGGAAGGAAGGAGGGATGGAAGGAAGCAGGGTCTCAGGAGGGCGCTGGGCTGGAGCTGAGTGCGGCCGGAAGCCCAGCGTGTGGGGCTGGGCCGGGCTGGCTCACAGGAGAGCCTCGGCTGGTGGCATTTTGTCTCCAGAGGAGACCCATGCTGTTCCTTTGCCCAAAATGCTGTTCCTCTCCCCCTGCCTCCTCCTCAAGCCTCAGGTCAGGCAACACCTCCTTTGTGAAACCTTCCTCAGCCACTGCTGCCTGTGTCTTATCTATTCTTCCAGAATCATTTGGAATATTTTTAAAATACCTGCTGGCACGGCACACTCACGTTGCTGCGCCTTGCTTTTCTCACTTCATATTTCTCGGAGGCCGTTGTCGGTGAGCATGCTTTAATCTGCCTCCTTCTTTCACCCCCTGATTATTAGCTTCGTCAGTATCCACTGGGCCCCTGTTGTCTGCCAGGCACTGTTCAAGGCGCTGGAGACGCCACAATAAACAGAACAGCCACCATTTCTGCTCTCGGGGCTGGTGCGCGAGCAGGGGAGAGATTTGATAGGTAAACGTACAAATGCCGTATCAGGTGGCGGTGAGTGCTGTCATCATGGGGCCCCTGTGGCTATAAGGGAGGCCCTGTGGCAGAGGAGCGTGTGAGCAGAGCCCTGAGAGAAGCTGAATGAGGGGTTACTGCTGTGTGACACGCTACCCCAGGCCTGAGCAGCCTAAAGCTGCAGCTGTGTGTCATCGCGCAGTCCCGGGCTCAGGGGTGGGGCGCAGCTTAGTTTGAAATCTGGCTCCAAGCCTCTCAGGAAGTCACAGTCAAGCTGTCGGCCGGGGCTCGGTCACCCCCTTGGGCCTGAAGGAGCCACCACTTTCCTGGTTGTGGCCGCGTCACGGGCCTCGGGGCCGAGAGCCTCTGTTCCTTGCCACACCAGGCGGCTTCTGCCCAGACCGCTCCCTGCATGGTGCCCGCTTCTTCCAGCGCAGGGCGTCCAGGGAAGAGAAGGCGAGCCCAACGGAAGCCGAGTCTCTTTAAACCCAACGTCAGGCCCTGGCGGGAGGGGCTCAGTGGGTTGGCCCCTCTGAGGGTCCTCCATGCCCTGACGTCCCTGGGCCTGCTTGGGCCTGGGTCCCCTCCCTGGCTGTCTCCCCGGGCTCCCGTCTTTGCTCCCTCTAGACGCTGTCCCGCTGCTGCAGGTGGCCCTGGCGTCTCTGAGCTGAGCCTTGAGGGACTCCCCTTGGCGGCACTTCTCCACGCTTGGAAAACCCTTCTCACAATGGCAGCTTCTGTGGCTTTCCCGGGACTTGGAAACTTGCTGATGGCTATTTTGAGACAATGAGTTGAGTTTGTACTTGGCCACCATTTGTCTCTGGGAGGAGGGCCGGCTGGCTGGCGGAACTGCCAAAGGACAGAGCCCAGAGGACATGTGGCCTGGGAGGAGAGGTGCTGCCCCCTAGTACCTTCCCAAAACCAAGCTACATACTGACATGACGAGGCCTGGAGAGGCCTGGGGCTCTGAGACCCACTGCAAAGAGACCACATGAGTCACCCAACATTTGTCAAGCACGTGCTGAGTGCTCTGTGTATAATCTGACTGTGTATAATCTATACTAATAACAGTGTATAATCTATACTAATAAAAGGGTAATATGCTAATTAGACCCAGTCAACCAGACATCTTCCGGTCATCCAGTCCTCCTTCCAGACAAAGCCACGATGGCAGAGGCAGAGGCAGAGGCAGGGGTGGTTAGGGGTGATCAGGCCAGCAGGGGAGAGCATTTAGGGGCCAATCAGGCCAGCAGGTGGGAGCAGTTAAGGGGTGATCAGGCCAGCAGGGGAGGGCAGTTAGAGGCAATCAAGCCGGAAGGCAGAGGGGTTGGGGCGATCAGGCAGGCAGGCAGGTGAGCGGTTAGGAGCCAGCGGTCCTGTCCCGGATTGCGAGAGGGATGTCCGGATTAGAGAGGGTGCAGGCGGGGCTGGGGGACCCCCCCCCACCCATGCACAGATTTCATGCACTGGGCCTCTAGTATGACTATAAGTCGGGGAAGTCATTTAAAACATCCAGTAGTTTCCTGCTGTGTTCTGCATAAAACCCCATGCCCTCCCCAAGCTGGTCCTCCCCCACCTCCACACGCCCCTCATCCCTCACTGCCCAGCTCCGGCCACACAGGCCCTTCTCCCCATCCCAGCCCCTGGCAATTGCTGTTCCTTCTGCTCAGGACTCCCCTTGGCCTTTTTCATGACCCCTGACTCCTCCTTATTCTTTGGGGCCCCACTTGAAGTCCAGCTTGAAGTTCAGAGAGGCCTCCCCTAATGATCTCATCTGAAGTAGCTTCCCCAGACACTGTCTTCTCACTCTGTTTCTGCCGTGAAAGCACATGTTTCTTGTCTGTGTCCCCACTTGCAATGTTAGCTCCCTGAGGAGCAGGACTCTGTCTTACTCTCTACTGTGCCCCCAAGACTAAGAAAAAACCTGGCACACAGTAGGTGCTCAAGGAATACTGGCTGAATGAGTGGATGTGACTAGGTGTTGATGCTCCTCTCTTTTCAGATGAGGAAACAGGGGCTCAGAGATGGTAAGTGACTTGTTCGTGGACACACAGCTGGGAAGCAGAATCGATATTCAAACCTTGTGCCTGACTCCAGCCCAGTGGTCTCTTCCAGGCTAGATGGCCATACAGATGTTGCCAGCTGTGCAGAGAAGATGGCAGGTGTCAGGCCAGTGTTAGAAACGCGGAGGCTAGCTGTGTCTGGGCAGGTGGGCCAGGGGACCTGGGAGACAAGTGGTGTCTGGGCAGATGGGCCAGGGCACCTGGGAGGCAAGTGGTATCTGGGCAGGTGGGCCAGGGCACCTGGGAGACAAGTGGTGTCTGGGCAGGTGGGCCAGGGCACCTGGGAGACAAGTGGTGTCTGGGCAGGTGGGCCGGGGCACCTGGGAGGCAAGTGGTGTCTGGGCAGGTGGGCCAGGGGACCTGGGAGGCTGGACTGAGAGGCTGCTGGCTTCTCATTTTCCTCCCTCTGGATAGAGCCACGCCACACACGGCCCATAGGATGTTACAAGTTCTGGTGGGGCCTGAGAGCTCGGGCGCGGGTGGAGACACATGAGGGCCAACCAGAAAAGGCAAGCAGGTCTGGGTCCCCACCCAGGAGCCCCCATTTGACCTGATCCTCCCGATCTCGGCTCTCCTCGGCCACGTGGGGCTGCCTCGGTGACTCTCCGCCCTCCTCCTCCCCAGGCCAGATTTCCCTTTTCTCGTTGTCATGCTCAGCCACACCTCTTCTCCCGCGGCTCAGGCTCACAGGAGGGCGGACGGGGTCATTCATCGGGAGAACCGGGCCCCGAGGGGCAGCAGAGAGCTGCTCAGAGCGCCCACTCTGAGCTGGCCCTCCTGCCCCCCACGTGCGTACTTAGCCTCTCTGAGCCTCAGCTGCTCCTAACAGCAGCTCCTCCCTCCCAGCTCCCGCGCAGCGCCCACAAGATGCTGCGTGCGGAACCCTGGCCGGTGGGCACCTTCACTGCTCCATGATGGCAGCCTCGCAGGCGTCCCCATGGAGCCCACGTGTCACCCGCAAGGCCTTCCTCCGGCCCCCGCGTGTGCCTGGGGCAGGGGCACTGCAGCCAAGCCTCAGCTGCACGGCTGAACCTTGCGGGGCCAGGCGGGCTGCTTCGGGGGCTGCAGTCTGCTCCGGGGCCGGCAAAGCCACCCCTCACTCGCCTCTGCTCCCCAGCATCTGGCAAACACTGTGAGGTGCCCAGGGGCAGTCAGTGCTTTACACACTGTGAGGTGCCCAGGGGCAGTCAGTGCTTTACACACTGTGAGGTGCCCAGGGGCAGCCAGTGCTTTACACACTGTGAGGTGCCCAGGGGTAGTCAGTGTTTACACACTGTGAGGTGCCCAGGGGTAGTCAGTGCTTTACACACTGTGAGGTGCCCAGGGGCAGCCAGTGCTTTACACACTGTGAGGTGCCCAGGGGCAGTCAGTGCTTTACACACTGTGAGGTGCCCAGGGGCAGTCAGTGCTTTACACACTGTGAGGTGCCCAGGGGCAGTCAGTGCTTTACACACTGTGAGGTGCCAGGGGCAGCCAGTGCTTTACACACTGTGAGGTGCCCAGGGGCAGCCAGTGCTTTACACACTGTGAGGTGCCAGGGGCAGCCAGTGATTTACACACTGTGAGGTGCCCAGGGGTGCCCAGTGCTTTACACACTGTGAGGTGCCCAGGGGCAGTCAGTGCTTTACACACTGTGAGGTGCCCAGGGGCAGTCAGTGCTTTACACACTGTGAGGTGCCCAGGGGCAGTCAGTGCTTTACACACTGTGAGGTGCCCAGGGGCAGTCAGTGCTTTACACACTGTGAGGTGCCCAGGGGCAGCCAGTGCTTTACACACTGTGAGGTGCCCAGGGGCAGTCAGTGCTTTACACACTGTGAGGTGCCCAGGGGTGCCCAGTGCTTTACACACTGTGAGGTGCCCAGGGGCAGTCAGTGCTTTACACACTGTGAGGTGCCCAGGGGCAGCCAGTGCTTTACACACTGTGAGGTGCCCAGGGGTGCCCAGTGCTTTACACACTGTGAGGTGCCCAGGGGTGCCCAGTGCTTTACACACTGTGAGGTGCCCAGGGGCAGCCAGTGCTTTACACACTGTGAGGTGCCCAGGGGCAGTCAGTGCTTTACACACTGTGAGGTGCCCAGGGGCAGTCAGTGCTTTACACACTGTGAGGTGCCCAGGGGCAGCCAGTGCTTTACACACTGTGAGGTGCCCAGGGGCAGTCAGTGCTTTACACACTGTGAGGTGCCCAGGGGTGCCCAGTGCTTTACACACTGTGAGGTGCCCAGGGGCAGCCAGTGCTTTACACACTGTGAGGTGCCCAGGGGCAGTCAGTGCTTTACACACTGTGAGGTGCCCAGGGGCAGTCAGTGCTTTACACACTGTGAGGTGCCAGGGGTGCCCAGTGCTTTACACACTGTGAGGTGCCCAGGGGTAGTCAGTGCTTTACACACTGTGAGGTGCCCAGGGGCAGCCAGTGCTTTACACACTGTGAGGTGCCCAGGGGTGCCCAGTGCTTTACACACTGTGAGGTGCCCAGGGGCAGTCAGTGCTTTACACACTGTGAGGTGCCCAGGGGCAGCCAGTGCTTTACACACTGTGAGGTGCCCAGGGGTGCCCAGTGCTTTACACACTGTGAGGTGCCCAGGGGTGCCCAGTGCTTTACACACTGTGAGGTGCCCAGGGGTGCCCAGTGCTTTACACACTGTGAGGTGCCCAGGGGTGTCCAGTGCTTTACACACTGTGAGGTGCCCAGGGGTGCCCAGTGCTTTACACACTGTGAGGTGCCCAGGGGCAGTCAGTGCTTTACACACTGTGAGGTGCCCAGCGGTAGTCAGTGCTTTACACACTGTGAGGTGCCAGGGGTGCCCAGTGCTTTACACACTGTGAGGTGCCCAGGGGTAGTCAGTGCTTTACACACTGTGAGGTGCCCAGGGGCAGCCAGTGCTTTACACACTGTGAGGTGCCCAGGGGTAGTCAGTGCTTTACACACTGTGAGGTGCCCAGGGGCAGCCAGTGCTTTACACACTGTGAGGTGCCCAGGGGTGCCCAGTGCTTTACACACTGTGAGGTGCCCAGGGGCAGCCAGTGCTTTACACACTGTGAGGTGCCAGGGGTGCCCAGTGCTTTACACACTGTGAGGTGCCCAGGGGCAGTCAGTGCTTTACACACTGTGAGGTGCCCAGGGGCAGTCAGTGCTTTACACACTGTGAGGTGCCCAGGGGCAGCCAGTGCTTTACACACTGTGAGGTGCCCAGGGGCAGTCAGTGCTTTACACACTGTGAGGTGCCCAGGGGTGCCCAGTGCTTTACACACTGTGAGGTGCCCAGGGGCAGCCAGTGCTTTACACACTGTGAGGTGCCCAGGGGCAGTCAGTGCTTTACACACTGTGAGGTGCCCAGGGGCAGTCAGTGCTTTACACACTGTGAGGTGCCAGGGGTGCCCAGTGCTTTACACACTGTGAGGTGCCCAGGGGTAGTCAGTGCTTTACACACTGTGAGGTGCCCAGGGGCAGCCAGTGCTTTACACACTGTGAGGTGCCCAGGGGTGCCCAGTGCTTTACACACTGTGAGGTGCCCAGGGGCAGTCAGTGCTTTACACACTGTGAGGTGCCCAGGGGCAGCCAGTGCTTTACACACTGTGAGGTGCCCAGGGGTGCCCAGTGCTTTACACACTGTGAGGTGCCCAGGGGTGCCCAGTGCTTTACACACTGTGAGGTGCCCAGGGGTGCCCAGTGCTTTACACACTGTGAGGTGCCCAGGGGTGTCCAGTGCTTTACACACTGTGAGGTGCCCAGGGGTGCCCAGTGCTTTACACACTGTGAGGTGCCCAGGGGCAGTCAGTGCTTTACACACTGTGAGGTGCCCAGGGGTAGTCATTGCTTTACACACTGTGAGGTGCCAGGGGTGCCCAGTGCTTTACACACTGTGAGGTGCCCAGGGGTAGTCAGTGCTTTACACACTGTGAGGTGCCCAGGGGCAGCCAGTGCTTTACACACTGTGAGGTGCCCAGGGGTAGTCAGTGCTTTACACACTGTGAGGTGCCCAGGGGCAGCCAGTGCTTTACACACTGTGAGGTGCCAGGGGTGCCCAGTGCTTTACACACTGTGAGGTGCCCAGGGGCAGCCAGTGCTTTACACACTGTGAGGTGCCAGGGGTGCCCAGTGCTTTACACACTGTGAGGTGCCCAGGGGCAGTCAGTGCTTTACACACTGTGAGGTGCCCAGGGGCAGTCAGTGCTTTACACACTGTGAGGTGCCCAGGGGCAGTCAGTGCTTTACACACTGTGAGGTGCCCAGGGGCAGTCAGTGCTTTACACACTGTGAGGTGCCCAGGGGCAGTCAGTGCTTTACACTCTGTGAGGTGCCCAGGGGTGCCCAGTGCTTTACACACTGTGAGGTGCCCAGGGGTGCCCAGTGCTTTACACACTGTGAGGTGCCCAGGGGCAGCCAGTGCTTTACACACTGTGAGGTGCCCAGGGGCAGCCAGTGCTTTACACACTGTGAGGTGCCCAGGGGCAGCCAGTGCTTTACACACTGTGAGGTGCCAGGGGTGCCCAGTGCTTTACACACTGTGAGGTGCCCAGGGGCAGCCAGTGCTTTACACACTGTGAGGTGCCCAGGGGCAGCCAGTGCTTTACACACTGTGAGGTGCCCAGGGGCAGCCAGTGCTTTACACACTGTGAGGTGCCCAGGGGCAGCCAGTGCTTTACACACTGTGAGGTGCCCAGGGGTGCCCAGTGCTTTACACACTGTGAGGTGCCCAGGGGCAGCCAGTGCTTTACACACTGTGAGGTGCCAGGGGTGCCCAGTGCTTTACACACTGTGAGGTGCCCAGGGGCAGTCAGTGCTTTACACACTGTGAGGTGCCCAGGGGCAGTCAGTGCTTTACACACTGTGAGGTGCCCAGGGGCAGCCAGTGCTTTACACACTGTGAGGTGCCCAGGGGCAGTCAGTGCTTTACACACTGTGAGGTGCCCAGGGGTGCCCAGTGCTTTACACACTGTGAGGTGCCCAGGGGCAGCCAGTGCTTTACACACTGTGAGGTGCCCAGGGGCAGTCAGTGCTTTACACACTGTGAGGTGCCCAGGGGCAGTCAGTGCTTTACACACTGTGAGGTGCCAGGGGTGCCCAGTGCTTTACACACTGTGAGGTGCCCAGGGGTAGTCAGTGCTTTACACACTGTGAGGTGCCCAGGGGCAGCCAGTGCTTTACACACTGTGAGGTGCCCAGGGGTGCCCAGTGCTTTACACACTGTGAGGTGCCCAGGGGCAGTCAGTGCTTTACACACTGTGAGGTGCCCAGGGGCAGCCAGTGCTTTACACACTGTGAGGTGCCCAGGGGTGCCCAGTGCTTTACACACTGTGAGGTGCCCAGGGGTGCCCAGTGCTTTACACACTGTGAGGTGCCCAGGGGTGCCCAGTGCTTTACACACTGTGAGGTGCCCAGGGGTGTCCAGTGCTTTACACACTGTGAGGTGCCCAGGGGTGCCCAGTGCTTTACACACTGTGAGGTGCCCAGGGGCAGTCAGTGCTTTACACACTGTGAGGTGCCCAGGGGTAGTCATTGCTTTACACACTGTGAGGTGCCAGGGGTGCCCAGTGCTTTACACACTGTGAGGTGCCCAGGGGTAGTCAGTGCTTTACACACTGTGAGGTGCCCAGGGGCAGCCAGTGCTTTACACACTGTGAGGTGCCCAGGGGTAGTCAGTGCTTTACACACTGTGAGGTGCCCAGGGGCAGCCAGTGCTTTACACACTGTGAGGTGCCCAGGGGTGCCCAGTGCTTTACACACTGTGAGGTGCCCAGGGGCAGCCAGTGCTTTACACACTGTGAGGTGCCAGGGGTGCCCAGTGCTTTACACACTGTGAGGTGCCCAGGGGCAGTCAGTGCTTTACACACTGTGAGGTGCCCAGGGGCAGTCAGTGCTTTACACACTGTGAGGTGCCCAGGGGCAGTCAGTGCTTTACACACTGTGAGGTGCCCAGGGGCAGTCAGTGCTTTACACACTGTGAGGTGCCCAGGGGCAGTCAGTGCTTTACACTCTGTGAGGTGCCCAGGGGTGCCCAGTGCTTTACACACTGTGAGGTGCCCAGGGGTGCCCAGTGCTTTACACACTGTGAGGTGCCCAGGGGCAGCCAGTGCTTTACACACTGTGAGGTGCCCAGGGGCAGCCAGTGCTTTACACACTGTGAGGTGCCCAGGGGCAGCCAGTGCTTTACACACTGTGAGGTGCCAGGGGTGCCCAGTGCTTTACACACTGTGAGGTGCCCAGGGGCAGCCAGTGCTTTACACACTGTGAGGTGCCCAGGGGCAGCCAGTGCTTTACACACTGTGAGGTGCCCAGGGGCAGCCAGTGCTTTACACACTGTGAGGTGCCCAGGGGCAGCCAGTGCTTTACACACTGTGAGGTGCCAGGGGTGCCCAGCGCCGTGCACACTGAGGTGCAGGGGATGGAAGAGGTGTTGCTCTCCGGAGGGTCTGCAGCCGGGGGCGCTCATCTCATTTCCGAGTGCGCAGGCAGCTTCGGGCAGGGAGTCGGATTGGATGGTAGCACAGCGTTGCTTCAGGGGAGTGTGGAAGCTCAGTGCACTTAAAGCCTAAATGGCCAGAAGAGCAGGATTTGCATTTCAGCTCCTGCGAGCGGAGGGTGTTAGGGCAGCCCTGGGACGCATGTTCTCAGGCTGCCTAGGAGGGCTCAGCTGCGGCAGAGGAGCCAGCTGGCTGGGTGAGTGCCTGGAGCCCAGCCCAGCCACCTCCGCTGCTCTGTGCAGGACCAAGTCCCTCCCAGGCCAAAGGGAGGTGACGGGGCGGCCCCTGCTTGAGACCTGAACATTTAACTCAGTATTCCTGGGGAATGAGAGAGAGAGAGAGAGAGAGAGAGAGAGAGAGAGAGAGAGAGACTTGGGGTTGGGGGGAGAACCAGACAGGGACTATGAGTCAAAGGCAGAGACAGAAGGAAACAGAGAAAGAGAGACACAGATCAGACACGGAGGGAGAAAGGGAGAGAAAAAGCCGCAGAGAGGCTGCCCAGTGGCCCCGAGAGCTCATGCCCAGGACGGAGTGATGGGGTGCCCAGCGAGCTGCCCCCGCCCCGCCGTCTGCGTATGCGAGTGCGTGCTTCCTCACCTGCAGGCCGCGGAGATAGTGGGGCTCGGCTGCAGACCACGGCAATAGAGCGAATATCGCGGGTTTTTGGTTCCTCGGAGCACATATGAGTTACGTTATTATGCCTCAAACAGTGTACGTAGCTTAATTTTAAAATGTTTTGTTTAAAAATCTTCACTGCTGAAAAATGCTAATTTCCAACATCTGAACCTGTTGGGAAAATGGTGCCGAAATGCTTGAAACCTACAATTTGTAACAAAAATAAATAAATAAGAATGCACTACCTGGGCAGCACAATAAGGCAAGGCACGATCGAGAGACGTACCCCTGCCCGTTTACATCCTAACCTCCCTGCCACACGGGCCCAAAGCCTAGCCAGTTCCCTACCCTGGTGCCCAACCCGGGAGAGGCAGCGCTGCCAGGCGGGCGAAGCGGGCCTGGCTCTGCAGAGGGCAGGGGTGCCTCTCTGAGACGCCCCCCAGTGGCGCCCCCACCCCGCACAGCCTCACGGGGCTCTTTCGGAGCCTGGGGCTCTGACAGCCCTCGGTTCCCCGGGCCCCGCACACCCGCCCTCCCTGACTCAGCGGTTCTCACACTGCGGTCCGTGCTCCTCCCTCCGCGACTGCAGCCACTTCCACGTGCTGTTATTTACTTAGCATTTTCCTCTAAATAACTCACTTTTTTTGGAAACTTAAATTTATTCAGAAAGGAAACTTCAGATCACTACCAGAAATGAAAAGCCAGCATCCCTCGCCATGCCTGGAAGGGAGCTGTAAAAATAAACGCCTCACCACTGCGAAAACGTGGTCTCGGCAGGGGACGTTCTGCCCTCTCTGCTCCCCCCGCCCCGCCCCCTGCACCCCCTCAACCAGCACCTTTAGTGCTGCCTGGAGACATGTTGGTTGTCTGACTTGGGGAGGGGAGGGCAGTGCCCCTGCATCTAAAGGGGGGGTGGGGCAGGGAGCCTTCTGCACGCCCCGCAGTGCACAGGCGCCCAGCAGGGCTCTGGCCCAGACGTCAGCGCTGAGATTGACTCTTGGCCTCGAGGAAGCATGAGTGGCCAGAGGGCTGTCCCCGAGCCAGTGGCGCTGACCTGGCCAACCACTCCGCACCCTTCAGGCTCCGGAAGGTCCCACCCAGGGACGCCTCCCGACCCCTGACCTGAGGGCTCCAGGTGTGGGTCCCTGTGGCCCCTGCTCTTCCCACCTCCTGACCCCCTGGCCCTGGCGGTTGTTCCCTGCTTGTCCGTCTCCGCTGGAGGGCCAGGAGGCCAGGGCCCGTGGGTCTTGTGGGTCCCTCCCTCCAGCCGTAGCACAGTGCCTGGCTCGCACCGATGCTGGCAGCGACACACCAGTGAATGCGGGGGCACGCTGCTCCGGCCGCCGGGTCTGCCAGGCACTGACCGCTCCTCAGCACACTCCCCGCTGTCCAAGTCTCTGGGGAGCGCCGAGCGGTCCCTGGGGGGATTGTGGCTCTTTCCCTCACTTGATTTTTCTGCCGTCGTTATTGGGGCCTGTGCCCCTGTTGCCCAGGTGATTTGTGCCCCTTTCACTCTCATCCGTGTGCTGGTTTTGGGTAAATGTCCTGGTCCCCTCCCTCCCAGGCCGTTGTGTCCAGGGGGCCCGTGGAGAGCTGAGCAGGGACTCAGGCTGGCAAGAGCCGCTCCCTCCGCGTCTCCTCTGCTCTGCAGTCTGCTTGTGGCCGGCATCTCCCCAGACCCTGCTCTCTCCGAGCTCAGGGCTCTCCATGGAGCCGTGGAGCCACAGGACCTGAGGCTGCGGCAGGGCTGGGAAGGGGCCGCGTGGCAGACGGACCCCTCATGCCCAGGGTCAGGGTGCTCCCCAGGGAGGCGGGCCAAGTCCGCGGCTAGGCTGGATGTCCAGATGGCGTCCCATGCTGGTGGACGGGGTGGGGGTGGGGCGGGGGGATTGGATGCGTGAAGGCAGTGGGGGGGTCGCGGGGGACGGAGGCCAGGGCTGGGCTTGGGGAGTGTGTGCATGCCCAGGCCCAGCCCCTCTGCCCTGGGTCTCCGAGGAAGACCCCAGCCTGCCTTACTCACAACCCCACCCCCTAGGTGAGCGGGCCGCCCTCCACGCTGGGCGCACAGCCTCCGAGGCCATCGCAGTGGGCGCTGGGCCTGGGAAGGGCCGCAGGGGATCAAGGCCGGGACCCAGGGGACATGCTCTCCTGAACAGAGTGCGGGCTGCCCAGTCCCAGGATGTCCGCTGTCCACTCGGACTGGACAGGGAAACTGCGGGGAGACTTCACTCCCTTGCTCCCAGGGAGGCTCTAGAAGGGGCTTGAGATGAGGCTGGACCCCTCGGGGCTGCCCCGCTCAGGTCTCCGTAGCTGGACTTGTTCTTCCTGGGACCCCCGCCCTCTCCTCCTCCCTCACTCCCGCCCCCATGGGCAGCCGCATGCTGGTGTCCAGGCCGAGGGCAGAGAAGGCAGCTGTGCTGGCCTTTCCATGGACCCGCAGGTGGCTCCTCAGGTCCCTACGGACCGACCCTCTCCTGTCAGTCTCCCTCACGGCTGTGCCCCAAGGCCACGGAGGTCAGATCTAGGTACCCAAGTGAGGGAGGGTCCCAGGGGATGCTGAGGGCAGGGGAGGTGGACACATACCTATTCATGTAAACAGCCATTCCACCACCAATTGCTCCGGGCTACCCAGGGGTCCCGGGAACTGGACGCTGGCCCCCTGACGCCTTCCAGCCCCACATCTCCCCCCCGCCCCCCATTCAGTGCCTCAGCACTGGGTGGAGGTGCCGGGGAGACAGGCTGGGCTGTGAGGAGGTCTCCCATTAAATGCCACCTCTGCCCCAGCTGGTTTGGCTCAGTGGATAGAGCATCGGACTGCAGGCCAAAGGGTCCCAGGTTCAATTCCGGTCAAGGGCACATGCCTGGGTTGCAGGCTCGATCCCCAGTTTCGGGCGTGCAGGAGGCAGCCGATCAATGATTCTCTCTCATCATTGATGCTTCTATCTCTCTCTCCCCCTCTCCCTTCCTCTCTGAAATCAGTAAAAATATATTAAAAAAAAAAAAAAGATAAATGCCGCCTCTGACTTGGGCCACTTCACTGTAAAAGGCAAATAGAGAAACAGGCAGAATCCGAACAAGACTGAGGCTGGTGACCCAAGGGGCCTGACCGCGGCCTGGAGGGCGGGGAGCGAGGGGCCAAAGCTGCCGATGGCGGAGGGCGGCTCCGTAATTGCTCAGCTCCCGAAAGCCTGCTCCTGAGAAGATGTCAACCGCTCACCCTGTCCTCAGAGGGCACAGCAAGAAATTAGCTTAAATTGGAGCTGGGAAGATTTAGGTTATGTGTAAGGAGGGACTTTTTAAACCCTGAAATATGCTACTCGGAGAGGCTGCGGGATCTCGAGAGAGAGTGTCTAAAAATAGCCTGTTCTTTAAAAATAGATCTGGGCGAGCGAAACCGGCAGCTCGGGCTCCCGGGGGGCGACAGCGGGCGGGCTGCCACGTGCGCTCCCCGAGGCCGAGGCCGGGCACGAGGGCGGCAGCCGTGGTCTCCGCGGGCACCGGGTCTGGGGACTTTAGATGTTCGCAGGGGTCTACTTTTCCGCCTGCCCCGGCGACGGATGTCATGAAATCAGCCTTAGGGTTTCAGGGCCAACGCTAACTGGGCCAGGCCCCCCAGCCCCCCAGCCCCTCCCTATCCCTGAGCCAGGGCTTTCTGGTGCCCTCGGTTTGCTGGGAACCCTGCATCTCAGCGGGGCCAGGTGTCCTGTGCCCCCCGCCCTGCACCTGCCCACCGCCTCCTCCTCTCCCGCCTCCCTGCTCCCACCACTCTCACCCCACAGGCAGGCGGGAGAGGCCTCAGCCCCCACTTACCATTACGCAATCCTTCCCGGTGCCTGGGGATAAAGTCCCAACTCCCCCAGAGGCCTCAGAACTTCATTGCTGCGCCTTGTTGACGCCTCCAGCGCAGCTCGCACACCCACGTCCTGCCCCAGGCCCAGCCCAGCCCTCAGCAGCCCCCTGTGTCTGCTCCAGCCCCGCATTCCGAGGCCAGTGCACCCCCCAACTCCCCCCCACCCCCCACCCCCGCCGCAAGGAGGCCTGACACACATCTGGTGCTCAGTGGGCGGGTGACCAGCTGGGTGTGAGGCCACGCTGCCACCCGCCCGCCTGCTCTGCTCTCAGCTCCCTCCCGGTCCTGGCCAGCCCCCGTGTCCTGTCCTGACTCCACGTGCGTGGGATGTTGGCAGATCCAGACGCTGCCGCGTGCACGAGGATGTGTGTGTAGACACGCGTGTACTCTGTGTTCTGGGTAACGGCTTAGACAGCATGTTTAAAAATAGCTCTGTTATAAATTAATTAATCAGCCACCCCCACCTCAATTAAATGGAGCGTGGCATTAGCATAATCCGTCCAAACTGCGGGCCCTGTGCCAGAGGGGCCTGAACTCAGTGGGGTGTCTTTGCTCCAACTCCTACCCAGGGGGCACCTTCCTCAGGGGGGTCACCAGGCAGGACCAGCCAGCCCCTCCCAGGGAGCGTCCTCCAGACTCCGCCCGAGCTGGCTGCTCTCTGGCCGCTCAGTCCCACCCCTGCCAGCCGCACTTTCACACCCACAGAGCTCACAGGTGCCCACTGCCCGGCCACGCGCACTTCTGCGGGGACAGTGCTTCTCTGCTCCCTGCAAAGGCGGCTTCACACCTACCCCCATCCTCGGACCCTCCCCACCACCCACACCTGCACCTCCCCACCATCCACACCTGCCTCCCTCCCCACCTCCCACACCTGTCACCCTCCCCACCTCCCACACCTGCCTCCCTCCCCACCTCCCACTACTGTCACCCTCCCCACCTCCCATACCTGCCTCCTTCCCCACCACCCACACCTGCCTCCCTCCATTCCACCCACACCTGCCTCCCTCCCCGCCACCCACACCTGCCTCCCTCCACTCCACCCACACCTGCCACCCTCCCCACCACCCACACCTGCCTCCCTCCCCACCACCCACACCTGCCTCCCTCCCCACCACCCACACCTGCCTCCCTCCCCACCACCCACACCTGCCCCCTCCCCACCACCCACACCTGCCTCCCTCCATTCCACCCACACCTGCCTCCCTCCCCACCACCCACACCTGCCTCCCTCCCCACCACCCACACCTGCCTCCCTCCCCACCACCCACACCTGCCTCCCTCCACTCCACCCACACCTGTCACCCTCCCCACCACCCACACCTGCCTCCCTCTATTCCACCCACACCTGCCTCCCTCCACTCCACCCACACCTGTCACCCTCCCACCACCCACACCTGCCTCCCTCCCCACCTCCCACACCTGCCTCCCTCCCCACCACCCACACCTGCCTCCCTCCCCACCACCCACACCTGCCTCCCTCCCCACCACCCACACCTGCCTCCCTCCCCACCACCCACAACTGCCTCCCTCCCCACCACCCACACCTGCCTCCCTCCCCACCACCCACACCTGCCTCCCTCCCCACCTCCCACACCTGCCTCCCTCCCACCACCCACACCTGTCTCCCTCCCCACCTCCCACACCTGCCTCCCTCCCACCACCCACACCTGCCACCCTCCCCACCACCCACACCTGCCTCCCTCCCCACCACCCACACCTGCCTCCCTCCCAACCTCCCACACCTGCCTCCCTCCCACCACCCACACCTGTCTCCCTCCCCACCTCCCACACCTGCCTCCCTCCCACCACCCACACCTGCCTCCCTCCCCACCACCCACACCTGCCCCCTCCCTACCACCCACACCTGCCTCCCTCCCCACCCCCCACACCTGCCTCCCTCCCACCACCCACACCTGCCTCCCTCCCACCACCCACACCTGCCACCCTCCCCACCACCCACACCTGCCACCCTCCCCACCACCCACACCTGCCTCCCTCCCCACCTCCCACACCTGCCTCCCTCCCACCACCCACACCTGCCTCCCTCCCCACCACCCACACCTGCCTCCCTCCCACCCACCCACACCTGCCTCCCTCCATTCCACCCACACCTGCCTCCCTCCCCACCACCCACACCTGCCTCCCTCCATTCCACCCACACCTGCCTCCCTCCCCACCACCCACACCTGCCTCCCTCCACTCCACCCACACCTGTCACCCTCCCCACCTCCCACACCTGCCTCCCTCCATTCCACCCACACCTGCCTCCCTCCCCACCTCCCACACCTGCCCTCTCCCTACCACCCACACCTGCCTCCCTCCCCACCTCCCACACCTGCCCCCTCCCTACCACCCTCACCTGCCTCCCTCCCCACCTCCCACACCTGCCCCCTCCCTACCACCCACACCTGCCTCCCTCCCCACCTCCCACACCTGCCCCCTCCCCACCACCCACACCTGCCACCCTCCCACCACCCACACCTGCCTCCCTCCCCACCACCCACACCTGCCCCCTCCCTACCACCCACACCTGCCTCCCTCCCCACCACCCACACCTGCCCCCTCCCTACCACCCACACCTGCCTCCCTCCCCACCTCCCACACCTGCCCCCTCCCTACCACCCACACCTGCCTCCCTCCCCACCACCCACACCTGCCTCCCTCCCCACCTCCCACACCTGCCCCCTCCCTACCACCCACACCTGCCTCCCTCCCCACCTCCCACACCTGCCCCCTCCCCACCCCCCACACCTGCCTCCCTCCCCACCTCCCACACCTGCCCCCTCCCCACCACCCACACTGCCACCCTCCCCACCTCCCACACCTGCCACCCTCCCCACCACCCACACCTGCCTCCCTCCCCACCTCCCACACCTGCCACCCTCCCCACCACCCACACCTGCCTCCCTCCCCACCTCCCACACCTGCCCCCTCCCTACCACCCACACCTGCCTCCCTCCCCACCTCCCACACCTGCCCCCTCCCTACCACCCACACCTGCCTCCCTCCCCACCTCCCACACCTGCCCCCTCCCCACCACCCACACCTGCCACCCTCCCCACCTCCCACACCTGCCTCCCTCCATTCCACCCACACCTGCCTCCCTCCCCACCTCCCACCCCTGCCCTCTCCCTACCACCCACACCTGCCTCCCTCCCCACCTCCCACACCTGCCCCCTCCCCACCACCCACACCTGCCTCCCTCCCCACCTCCCACACCTGCCCCCTCCCTACCACCCACACCTGCCTCCCTCCCCACCTCCCACACCTGCCTCCCTCCCCACCACCCACACCTGCCTCCCTCCCCACCCCCCACACCTGCCTCCCTCCCCACCACCCACACCTGCCTCCCTCCCCACCCCCCACACCTGCCTCCCTCCCACCATCCACACCTGCCTCCCTCCATTCCACCCACACCTGCCTCCCTCCCCACCACCCACACCTGCCTCCCTCCCACCACCCACACCTGCCACCCTCCCCACCACCCACACCTGCCTCCCTCCCCACCACCCACACCTGCCTCCCTCCCACCACCCACACCTGCCTCCCTCCCCACCACCCACACCTGCCTCCCTCCCACCACCCACACCTGCCTCCCTCCCCACCTCCCACACCTGCCTCCCTCCCACCACCCACACCTGCCCCCTCCCCACCACCCACACCTGCCCCCTCCCCACCCCCCACACCTGCCTCCCTCCCCACCCCCCACACCTGCCCTCTGGCTCTCGATGGTGGCCGGGCCTCCCTGGGCCGCCCAGTGCTGGGCTCTGCAGCACCTACTGTCCCTCCTGCTCCCGGCAGGCTGCCCACCTTCAGCAGAAGCAGCTCCTTGCCTTCCACCCCCAACCCTCTGGCCTCTCTCCTGAGCTCTAAGTATGTTACCCTCTGGCCCTCCCCACCCTCCCTCCCTGCTCCATCGCTCTGAGCACAGGGTCTCCCTGTCTCCCTCCTCTCACCCCTCTGGGCTGCTCCAGCTCTGACCACCTCCCCCCCCCCCGCCCCCTTCTGCTTCTCCACAGACGCTGGGAAGTCTTCCCATCAGTGTTGGGTGTTTCATCTCCTCCTCTTCTCAGCCGGTTCTGGTCAGGCTCTGCCCCAGGCCCTCCATGTGGCAAACCCAGCAGTCATTTCTCTGCCTCATCTCTGACCTGAAGGCCCTCCTTGCTCCTGGCACGTGTCTCCCATTCCTTCTGCAGCCGGACTCTCCTCGCCCCCTCTGCCGGCCCTTCCCACTGCTGACCCGGCTCCCCCGAGCCCCCCCCCCCACTCCTCTCTCCAGGTGGCCCTCCAGCTCTACCTCCATAGGCCAGGGACTCAGGCAGCTCAACCTCAGCCTGGCTGCTCCCGGACCCACACCTGCCACCCCCCTGCTCACTTGTATCTCTTCGTGGAGATAAAAGGCATTTCTCACAAATACAGCCCAAAGGGGGTTCTACCACTCAGACATTTTCTTCATCTTAGTAAGCGGCATCATCATCTGCCCAGCAGCTCAAACCACAGCCTTTGAAGGCCCCTAGACTCCGGGTGGCCACGCCCGGCCCCTGGGCAGGCCCTGCAAACCCGCCTTCAAAGCCTGCCCCGGAGCCACCATCGAGTCCAGTCTCAGCAGGAGCAGCTGGGCCGGACTGTCCTCTCCACGGAGCCACCTCCTGGCCCCGCCCCCATCCTCCCTCTTCACAGAGTAACCAGCAGGATCTGAAGTTGGCCCCGTGCGTATACCCGCCTGGTTCCCCATCCGCTTACAGTTGCAGCCAGACTCCTCGCTGTGGTCCAGGGCGTCCTGGGCGCCCGGCCCTGCCGTGTCCACCTCCCCTTTCTCACTCTGCGGTCCCTTCTCTCCCTTCGCCAGACAGTAGGCTGTGTCCTGCCCCCTCCCCATACTCCTACGGCTGCCTCCAGCTCCCACCCAGCCTCTGCTCAGCGTCCCCGCCTCAGAAGGCCCTCCCTGGCCTCCCATCCCCGCGGCCCTGGAGCTGGCTGGTGCTTGGCCTGTCTTCTCTTGACCACAGCCCTTCCCACTTCCTGGCCTGTTCTTGTGAGATCATGGCTCCCCGTCGGCCTCTCCACTAGCACCGGAGGCCGTGACAGCAGGACACGCTGTCTCTCCCAGTGTCGCCCCCGCCCCCACCCCCGGAATAGTATCTGGGATGGGAATGACAAGTAAATACAGGAATGATGACCGACATTTGCTCTCTAAAGCTTTTGAATTTGGCCCCGTCCTAACTCAGCCCCATATTCCAGACGAGACCTTTAACCCCGGCCTGCTGCACCCAGCAGCCACCTATTCATTCAACAAACACAGGTGAGCGCTCGCGGTGAGCCAGGGCCTGGCCAGGTGCCGGTCTAGCAGGTCCACACAGTGAGCCTTGGGCGTGCATGCATGCATTCATTCATTCATTCATTCATTCATTCAAGAAATGCTTCTGTGGGGCTTATGATGTCAAGCACTGTTCTAAGTGCTTTTCAAGTATAAGCCTCATACCAATCTGCGAGGTAGGTGCTGTTAGGAGCCCCATATTATGGCTGAGGAAACTGAGGCACAGAAAGGGGAGGTCACTCAGCTGGTAGGTGACAGAATGGCAACTAGACCCTCTCTCGCCCTTGGCTTCATCTCACCCCTGACCCTCCTGACAGTCTCCTACTCTGGCCCCACGCCAGCCTCTCTTCCTCAGGGTAGCCAGTGCGGGCAGGGCCGGGAGTGCCACGGCTCTTCCGGCTCTGGGTTCTGGGTGGCACCGGGTGCAGCCCAGGTCTGAGCCCTGGCCAACATCCCCCCTCCCCGTGCCCCCCAGGGTCCCCCCACCTACAGGCTGGGAGCTCCATTTCTGGTGTCAGGAGTGGGGAGAGTCCCGAAGCTCAGGGAGGAGGGGTTTACACCGTGACCCCTGGTGGGGGTTCCCCGGGAAGCCTCCCGGCAGGAGAGCCTCACTCATTCAGGGCCCCTCAGTGAGGAGGTCCTGTCGCTCATCAACATGCCATTGTTTAACCCAGAGGAGTTGAAACGGGCCTTTCCGCTGAGGGTCGGTGGCACACGTGGCTGTCGGTGTGTGAGCGTCCAGAGCACATGGGCAGGAGGCGGACTTCCCAAGCCGAGTCTTTAAAATGCAATTCGAGACTCTCACCAATTGCAATTTCATTGATTGGATTTTCTTAAAGCATGGCCTTTCAGATTTGGGAATAAATGGATTCAATTGAGAAATCAATGCTTTTCTATACCAACAATTCAGAAAATTAATTAGTCTGCCAGCAGGCCGGTCCAGCTCCGGGTCCCGCTGAGAGATCTTGCAGTAAAATGCTGTGCTGTCCCCCTGCCCTGACATCAGGAGGGGGTGTTCCCGTGACTGTTCCAGTTCCTTAGCGGATGCTCATTGGACGGCCAGTGTCAGCTCCTGTCCCCATTCTATAGATGAGAAGACAGAGGCACTGAGAGAGCAAATAACTCAAAGAGCACCTGGCCGGGCACCGTGAGGAAGAAACCGAAGAAGCTGCAACAACTGCGGTTTGGAGAGCAAGGCCCAGGCCTCAGGAAGGACTGGTGGGGGCTAAGGAAGGGGTCAGGGTCCTGCCGAGGGGCAAAGCCCTAGGGAGGGGCAGCTGCAGAGGGAGTGAGCCCTGGGCAGCGACAGACTGGACCGTAAGTTACATGATTAAAGCAGTGCGGTGCTGACACGGGAACAGGATGCTGAGCGAGGAGCCAGGCTGGTGCAGATGTGGGAGTGGAATATGGTGTGAAATTGCCGTTTAAAATCAGTGGAGAGCCGGCTGACGGGGCTCAGTGGTTGAGTGCTGACCTGTGAACCTGGAGGTCACGGTCTGATTCCTGGGCAGGGCACATGTCCGGGTTGCGGGCTCCATCCTCAGTGTGGGGCCTGCAGGAGGCAGCCAATCGATGTTTCTCTCTCATCATTGATGTTTCTACCTCTCTCCCTCGTGTCATCTCTGAAATCAATAAAACATATTTATAAAATAAAATCAGTGGAGAAAGGTAGTGGATTCTGTAAGGGCTCAAAGCAATTAGTGATTCATTTAAGAAAGTTAAGCTAGATCCTTACCTCACAGTCACTAAGATAAATTCCCTGAGGAATTAAACAAACAGCTGTAAGTGCGTTTGAAAAATATAGGAGACTCTGTGTATGGTGTTGGTTTTCTTAAGTCAGACACAGGAAGTGCAACCCAAAAAAGGAAAGACGTGCCCTGACCAGTTTGGCTCAGTGGATAGAGCGTCAGTCTGCGGACTCCAGGGTCCCAGGTTCAATTCCGGTCAAGGGCATGTACCTTGGTTGCGGGCACATCCCCAGAAGGGAGTGTGCAGGAGGCAGCTGATCGATGTTTCTCTCTCGTCGATGTTTCTAGCTCTCTATCCCTCTCCCTTCCTCTCTGTAAAAAATCAATAAAATATATTTAAAAACAAAACAAAAAGGGAAAGACGGATGGGTCTGACTACATCAAATGTCAAGATGTCTGACCAAAGCAGCCTTATTCACAATCACCCCAAACTGGAAGCAACGAAGGTGCCCTTCAGTGGGTGATGGTGGATGAGCTGAGGTGCATCCCGACAGGGGAGTGTCATTCAGCACCAAACAGCGATGAGCCAGCGAGCCACGGAGAGACACGGAGGCACCGAAATGCACATCGCTGAGTGGGAGAAGCCACTCTGTGATCCCAACAATCCCACGTTCCAGAAGAGGCAACACTACGGGGACAATGAGAAGATCAGTGGCCGCCCAGGCTGGGAGGAGGAAGGGAGGGAAGAGGGTGGGGGACGGGGATTTTAGGGCCGGGAGCCTATTGGGCACACGACTGGGGTCCCTGTCTCTATACAAGTGTCAAAACTCACAGCATGTGCAGCACCAACAGTGGCCAAATGTACACCATAGATTTAGTAACAATGCCGCAAGCCCTGGCTGGTTCAGCTCAGTGGATAGAGCATCGGCCTGCGGACTGACGGGTCCCAGGTTCGATTCCGGTCAAGGGCACATGCCTGGGTTGCGGGCTCGGTCCAATGTGCAGGAGGCAGCCAATCAATGATTCCCTCTCCTCATTGATGTTTCTCTCTCTCTCTTCCTCTCCCTTCCTCTCTGAAATATATAAAAATATATTTTAAAAAAATGCCTCAATACTGGTTCATGAATTGTAACACATGAACCCCACTTATTGTGGGGCGGAGAGAGGGGGCATATGGGAACTCTCTACTATCTGCTCAGTTTCTCTGCAAACCTAAAGCTGCTCTAAAAATAGAGTCTATTTTTACCAAAGGAGGCCTCTGTACGTGGGAAAAGACAAGCAGGAAGCTATGTGTAGTCCACGCAACAGACGGGATTTGTGCCCAAGACCTACAAACAATTCCTACCACGTGATCATGAAAAGAATTTTTAAAAAGAAAGCTGACAAAGGATACAGACAGGCAAATCCATAGAAGAAGAACAGAAATGTTAACAAACATGTGACGATGCCCAGGCTCACTAGCAATGAGGGAAATGTGAGACGTAGAGCAATGTCGGGCTGCGTGCTTCACCGTGCGATGGGCGAGATTGTCAGCGTTTCATCATCTCCAGCACTGGCCCGCAAGGAGGAGCTCATGGCAGCATTGCTTATAGAGCAAAATCCTGGAGGCAACTTCAATGCCATCCGTTGATGGGACACATTAAATATGGCACCTCATTATCAAGGCATCCCATGCAAGTTCACCAAAAAACGGTGTCAAGGAAATAAACAAAGCTATCAGCAGGCTGGCCCCCTGGTCCTCCTTTCCCACAGAGCCAAGGCTGAGGCGGGGGGTGGGGGTGGGGGAGGCAGCTTAGGATGGGGTCTCGGTGTCCTCAGGCCTGGCACAGAGAGCCTGGGGGGTGCCGAGCCTCTGGGGCTCCTGACGGGACTCGGCACCTGTGTGTCACCTCCCCCTGGATGTCCTGCCTCAGTGCCCCCAGCAGCCCTGGAGGGCAGCCCTCACCTGGGGTCAGAGAGCAGGGGAAGTGTCCACGCGAGGCTGACACCCGTCCAGAGCACAGGCACCGCCTCTGTGTCGCCTCTGAGTCCTCTGTGCCCATCAGGCCTGGGCCAGGCGGCTGGACGGAGACACAGGTGCCGGAGCCCCTGGAGGAAGTTCCATGATCAGGGCCAGGCACTTCCAAGTGTTGTTATGAAGATCAAAAGAAGCAAAAACGGAGGTGAGGGTCGGACAGGGGCTTGGCCACAGTAAGCGCATACGCATCCCTGGCTCCCTTCTTCCTCTTGCCAGCGACCCCTTCCCTCCTCTACCGTGTTGCTTCCTCTGCAAGTGGGGTCCTTGCCAGTCGGCTGTGCACCGTGGCACCGCGAGGGCTCCCGTCACCGCATCCACACGGGGGCGCGGCCCGGGTTTATGAGCGTGTCCAGTGGGCACCAGGCACGGAGGCTCCTCGGTTTACCCCCCTCTGCTCGGCTGTCACAGTCTCATCCCTGAGCAGAAAGCGCTGAGGCTCAGAGGAGGGAGGTGCTCTGCCCAGGTCTGCGTGGGGAGATGTGCGGGAGGGGCTCTCGCTCAGACCCTCGAACCGAAGCTCTCCCAGCCCGCGGGCTCACAGACTTGACCGTGAGCCGCAGAAAACCACGCACCGACACCCCTGGGGTGCACACAGCCCCGCCTTGCTTGCTGACTCCCTCTCTGCTCCCCCACAGGCCTCCTGGGAATGGTCGCCCACATGATGTACACGCAGGTGTTCCAGGTCACCGTGAGCCTCGGCCCTGAGGACTGGAGGCCCCATTCCTGGGACTACGGGTGGTCCTTCTGGTAAGTGGCTTTGACCTTCAGACACAAGAGGCCCGAGGCATGCTGGGACTTCAGCAGCTCAGCCCAGGTTTTGGGCGGGGGGGGTGGGCAGAGGGAAGGGGGGTGAGCCCGGAGTCCAAAGGGTAGACAAAGTCTGCCGCGTGGACCGGATCAGGCCCACTATCATTTTAATCAGCCGCAAGCTAAGAATGGTTTTTACACTTCTAAATTCTTGGAAATAAGTCAAAAGAAGAAGAATATTTTGTGAAATGTGAAAATTATGTGAAATTCAAATGTATAGTGTCCATAAATAAAGTTTTATTGGGACACAGCCACGCGCTTCATTTATATGTAGTCTACGGCTGCCTTCCCTCTGCAGGGACAGAGGTGGAACGGCCCACAAAGCCTGAAATATTTACTGTCTGGCCCTTTACAGAGGAAGTTCGCCAGCCCCTGCCTTTTTTTAAAAAATATATTTTATTGATTTTTACAGAGAGGAAGGGAGAGAGATAGAGAGTTAGAAACACCGATGAGAGAGAAACATTGAGCAGCTGCCTCCTGCACACTCCCTACTAGGGTTGTGCCCGCAACCAAGGTACATGCCCTTGACTGGAATCGAACCCAGGACCCTTGAGTCTGTAGGCCGACGCTCTATCCACTGAGCCGCACCAGTTAGGGCCAGCCCCTGTCTTAGAGGCTGTGGAGGTGGAGGTGGAAGCTGGCAAGACCTGAGGTGGGCGAGCCATGGGGGGTGCTGGGTGGTCCCAATGGTGCGAGGACCCCAGTGAGGGGCTCCGGACCGCAGAGCACGGTGTGCGAAAGGCAGAACCAGCCAGGATCCCTTTGCTTGTGAGTGATAGCCTCCCTAGCTGAGTAAACAGGGGTTTGTATTAGTCCTTGGGGACCAGACAGGGCATGGCTTGTCACAAGGGAAACCCCACCCACACTCGTCTGAGCAATGGGGAAGCACGGTTTCCCGAACATGGGGAGTGTAGTTGTGCGTGGACTTCAGGACCCGTTTGACCAGCGTCGCTGATGTCACGGGGCTGAGTGTCCCCTCTGTGGCCACTGAGCATTGCCCCCTGCCGGGAGCCGGTCCATGCTTGCTGTTTCAAGGGACCTGGCATATATGGCATACTGTTCTTAATATGTTTGCTCACCTTCTTGGCACTATGTGTTTTAACCAAGGTCACCTCTCTGAGAAAGGTTGTTTCCCCAGGTAGGGATTTTCCCCTGAAGTTAGGGAGGGAATAAAACCTCTTAACTAGTGCCAGGCGGGTAATTCATCACTTTAACTACGAACAATCATGCTTAAGCTACATAATCTTTACTCCCTGGAATGGAGATAAGAAACGCCCTAACCTTTGTAATAGAGATTGATAGGATTGAATCAACTGGTATAAATACAGATGTAATAAGACAGTAAGACACAGAACTTAGAATACAGAACTTAGAACACAGAACTGAGAAGACAGAACCAGGAGGCACAGAATCTACACAGAACGTTCTCTAGAGACAGAAGAACTTCGCTGGAGAGAACATGGCAAAAGATCCTGGACAGAAACTGGCCTCA
Organism: Myotis myotis; assembly: GCF_014108235.1. Taxonomy (NCBI): domain Eukaryota; kingdom Metazoa; phylum Chordata; class Mammalia; order Chiroptera; family Vespertilionidae; genus Myotis; species Myotis myotis. The sequence continues at coordinate 1,686,724 of NW_023416341.1, read as the reverse complement.
GAACCTAGAGACAGAACCTAGCGAGAGAACATGGCAAAAAATCCTGGACTGAACCTGACTACAGAACTTGGCAAGAGAACCTGACTAGAACCTGGTGACTGAACCTGGCTGGAGAACCTGGATAGAACCTGGCTGGAGAACCTAGCGAGGGAACATGGCTACAGAACCTGGCTGGAGAACCTGGAGAACCTTGCAAGAGAACATGGACTCAGAACCTGGCTGGAGATCCTAAGCAGAACCTCTCTGGAGATCCAGACCAGAACTTGGCTAGAGATCCTGGCTGGAGATCCTGGCTAGGCTGCTGATCGGCGGAACGCTGTCTCCGTGTCATTCCTTCTTCGCTGACTCCGTCCACACCTTTGGGGACCCCTGGACCCGCTGGGGTTGGACCCCGGCAAATGGCGCCCGAACAGGGACCCCTAGGTAAGCCCCAGTCTCGGGATGGATAGGACTCCACCGTAGGAAGAGGGTGGATAGTCTCCGCCGACTCCGTCCACACCTTTGGGAAGCCCTGGAACAGGATTCCCCTAGGTAAGCCCCCCCCCCCATTGAGAACCCCCACACTCGGGACGGATAGGACTCTCGGGATGGATAGGACTCCACCATAGGAGAGGGTGGATAGTCTCCGCCGACTCCGTCCACACGTTTGGGAAGCCCTGGAACAGGATTCCCCTAGGTAAGCCCCCCCCATTGAGAACCCCCACACTCGGGACGGATAGGACTCCACCAGGGTACTGCAGACCCCCTATAGAGGATAAGTAGGGTAAGAAGGTGGATAGTACAGAACTTAGATTGAGAAGATGTGCCATACTGAGTCCAAAGAAAGAAGACTCTGTATTGATCTTTAGATTAAGAAGATGTGCCATACTGAGTCTAAAGAAAAAAGACTCTGTATTGATCTTTTAACACATATCCTTGCTAGCAGAGGAATTAAGGTTACTCCCAGTCAGACAGAACGTTTTATACAAGAAGTATGTCCATGCTTTTCTGAGGAAGGAAAGGTAAATGTAATGGCATGGGAGAAGGTAGGCCCAAGGAGCCTTATCCTTAACCCCACTGCAGCCTTTCCACCCTGGGAAAGTGCAGGATTGGCAAGCTCTCCCTGGGGTGATAGATCAGGACTCAGGTAATAGCGGAAAGCGCCAATCCTACTCTTAAAATGGATACAAGAGAGCATTTCGGGGTTTTCTTTTTAATGCCCGCTTTTAAAAAATAAAAAAGGGGGAATTTGCCGGGAGCCGGTCCATGCTTGCTGTTTCAAGGGACCTGGCATATATGGCATACTGTTCTTAATATGTTTGCTCACCTTCTTGGCACTATGTGTTTTAACCAAGGTCACCTCTCTGAGAAAGGTTGTTTCCCCAGGTAGGGTATTTCCCCTGAAGTTAGGGAGGGAATAAAACCTCTTAACTAAGTGCCAGGCGGGTAATTCATCACTTTAACTACGAACAATCATGCTTAAGCTACATAATCTTTACTCCCTGGAATGGAGATAAGAAACGCCCTAACCTTTGTAATAGAGATTGATAGGATTGAATCAACTGGCATAAATACAGATGTAACAAGACAGTAAGACACAGAACTTAGAATACAGAACTTAGAACACAGAACTGAGAAGACAGAACCAGGAGGCACAGAACCTACACAGAACGTTCTCTAGAGACAGAAGAACTTCGCTGGAGAGAACATGGCAAAAGATCCTGGACAGAAACTGGCCTCAGAACCTAGAGACAGAACCTAGCGAGAGAACATGGCAAAAAATCCTGGACTGAACCTGACTACAGAACTTGGCAAGAGAACCTGACTAGAACCTGGTGACTGAACCTGGCCGGAGAACCTGGACAGAACCTGGCTGGAGAACCTAGCGAGGGAACATGGCTACAGAACCTGGCTGGAGAACCTGGAGAACCTTGCAAGAGAACATGGACTCAGAACCTGGCTGGAGATCCTAAGCAGAACCTCTCTGGAGATCCAGACCAGAACTTGGCTAGAGATCCTGGCTGGAGATCCTGGCTAGGCTGCTGATCGGCGGAACGCTGTCTCCGTGTCATTCCTTCTTCGCTGACTCCGTCCACACCTTTGGGGACCCCTGGACCTGCTGGGGCAGGACCCCAGCAGCCCCCCACATGCCGACTCCACTCCTGGCCAGGCTTCCCTGGCGGGGGGCAGTGGTGAGAAAGCTCCTCCTTCACATACCGGGATGGGGAATGGGGGGCTTCCCTTTCCCCAAAGTCACTACAGTCCCCAGCCTCCCTCCCATGAGCCCAACTCAGGCCACTTTCTCTCTTGAGCCACCACCACGACAGGGAGTGTCATGAGCTCATGAGCCCGTCTCTGGGCTGCGAATGAGTTAGACTCTCGAATGGCGAGTGGGTGGCCTGGGTGCTGGGTGAGCTACCGAAATGCTGGCTTCAGGCACGGCTGGCTCCAGGTGATCAGCTGATTCCTTAGGGACTGTCATCCTCCCCCTCTTCTCTGCCTCCATTCCCTTTGTGTTGGTTTCGTTCACAAGCAGCTTTTCCCCAAGTGATGGCACAAAGGGTCACCACGCTCCGTTCCAAGCCTTCATCCTACAAATGCAGCAGGACCAGCAGAGAGAGGCCGTCCTCACACCCTTTCCAGCCCAGACCCCGGTTCTGCCTTTCGCGGGCTTGGCTTAAGTCATGTGACCATCCTTCAACCAGTGATTTAGACCCTGAGGAGACAGGGCTGCTCTCATTGGCCTGGCCTGAGTCACATGCTATTGGCCCCACCCAAACCCTTGGACAGAGAGGCGGGGGGGGGGGGTCCCCCAGAGGAAACCTGGGGGTGGGGGGGCTGTTATCAGAAGGAGTGTGTGCCGGGAGCCGGTCCATGCTTGCTATTTCAAGGTACCTGGCATATATGGCATACTGTTCTTAATATGTTTGCTCACCTTCTTGGCACTATGTGTTTTAACCAAGGTCTCTGAGAAAGGTTGTTTCCCCAGGTAGGGATTTTCCCCTGAAGTTAGGGAGGGAATAAAACCTCTTAACTAAGTGCCAGGTGGGTAATTAATCACTTTAACTACGAACAATCATGCTTAAGCTACATAATCTTTACTCCCTGGAATGGAGATAAGAAACGCCCTAACCTTTGAAATAGAGATTGATAGGATTGGAATCAACTGGTATAAATACAGATGTAAGAAGACAGAACACACAGAACTAGAGACAGAAGAACTTCGCTGGAGAGAACATGGCAAAAGATCCTGGACTGAACCTGACTACAGAAATGGGCAAGAGAACCTGACTAGAACCTGGTGACTGAACCTGGCTGGAGAACCTGGACTGAACCTGGCTGGAGAACCTAGGAAGAGAACATGGACACAGACCCTGGCAGGAGATCCTAAGCAGAACCTCTCTGGAGACCCAGACCAGAACTTGGCTGGAGATCCTGGCTAGAGATGCTGGCTAGGCTGCTGATCAACTGAACGCTGTCTCCGTGTCATTCCATCTTTGCCGACTCCGTCCACACCTTTGGGGACCCCTGGACCTGCTGGGGTTAGACCCCGGCAAGTGTGTGCTGGAGAGACCTTGACAGTAGTTGCCCAGTGCACAGGGGTTCCGTCTGCCTCTGGTGGCTGAGCCATTTACCCACTCGGTCATTCAACACGCACTCACTGAGCACTTATGGGCCGGCCACTCTCCTGGCGGGTGTGTGTGTGTGTGTGTGTGTGTGTGTGTGTGTATGGGGGCGGGATGGGGGTACAGCAGTACCAGGACAGCACTGCAGGGGCACTGAGATGAGTGACCTGTGCTCTGTGCAATGATGTGGACTCTCCTGGGGGGAGGAGGGCGTGGGGAGGTGATCACACACCACGGTGGGAACACAGAGCAGGGCTCACTCACACAGCTCCTGGCAGGAGGCCCAGGGAGGGTTTGCTCAGGAAAGCTGGCAGAGGAGGGATGGACAGTGAGCCGGGAGGGGGCACGGCAGCCGGGGCGGTGAGAGGGCACCTCAGGGAAAGGTGGTCGGCTGTCAGGAGAGCGATGCCTGAGACAGACCCAGTGCAGACCCTGGGGACGCCCGCGACATCCCCTCCCCCTGCATGGCTCTGCCCCTTAAAGGGACCCTGGCCCGTCAACACCACCCCTGATCCCCTTTAAGGAGACCCGTGACAGCGGAACCAGCTAAAGTTCTGACTCCCTTTACCCATCCCTCCTTTCCCACCAGCAGCTCCTCCTTAGACCTCCACCTCGGGAGGCAGTCACCCCGCGCTTGGGAGGGAGACAGGAGGGGAGAGAACAGTTGTGGGTGCTGACTCCGTGCAGGGAGCACCGGTGTGTCATCACAGCCGTGCTGGGAGTGGAGTGACGGAGGCAGGGGAGCTGCAGGGCGGCGTCCAGGGGACCCGCCTGTGGGTGGCGGCGCTGGGGCGGGCCCAGGCGGGGGCTCCAGACCCCTGCTTTCAGCCCGTGTGCGGCCGGGGAGATGATGGGGACAGACACGGCTCCTGTGCGCCTCCCGCACTGTTTGACGCGTGCACATGCTCTTCTGATGTTACCGTTACCGATCTGCAATGTAACACGGACAGTAACCCCGTGTTGCAAATGTGGAAGCAGAGGCTCAGAAAGGTTAGGTCACCGGCCCAGGACTCTGAACCGCCTCCTCCCACCGGCCTCTCTTTCCCGAAGCCCTGGCTCTCCACCCTGGCACTCGGTGCCGAGACCTGAGCTGCGGGAGTCGGCCGTGGGCACCTTCTCCCGCAAAGCCGAGTCTCCTGCCCGGCTCCGCTGCTCCCCAAGGGCTGCCCCGCCCCCAAGGGGCAGCGAATTCCCATTTGACTTATTTAAGATGGGGGCCCAATGTGTAGCCCCTATTAGGGCTGACCCATTTCTCCTTGTCACCGAGGCCCACAAGATGGACCAGCCCCATTTTTCATGCCTCGCATCTGGGGCCTGGCAGGGCCTTGCGGTGTCATCTCTCTAGTTTAATATGTGTGAGGCCATTTGTCACAATTCTGGCCCCAGAGCCCCAGGCGGCCGCGAGGAGACCAGCTCCAAAGCAAGACAGGCCCGGCCGCCGTCACGGGCCCCGCGGGAAGGGCAGAGCATTCCGCCGGGAGGCCGCTGCTCAGGGAGGTGCAGGTGCGGGTAGGAGTCTGACCGAACCCATTAGTGAGGCCTCACTCACGCCGCTGCGCTGTGCTGGGCGAGGGGAGCAGGGGGGCGGCTGGCGGAGGGTGGCCTCTAGCGCAGATCCTGCCTCTGACCTTCGCCTGCTGTGGACCCTGGCAAGCCACGCCCCCTCCCGTGCCTCAGTGTCCTCAGCTGTGACACGGACGGCCTGAGTGCGCCACACGGAGCCTGTGAGCCGTGCTGCCACTCTGGATGGATGCAAACCCGTCACACAGTAGAAATTCATGATGATCTCTCACGGCTCCGTGGTTGGCTGCGCTCAGCTGGGGGCCTGGCGCGGGGCCCTCCGTGACGCCTCAGACGGATGGCAACCAGATGGCCCCTGGCAGCGCTGGCAGGTGGCGCGGCGGGCGCCGGGGGCTCCCCTGGGGCTGCCAGTGGAGCGGCTGCCCCAGCACGGTGTCTGGGCCCCTGCGGGGAGCAAGTGTTCCCAGAGAGCCTAGCGGAAGCTACAAGTTCATTTTATAGCCTTGCCCCGGAAGTCCCAGGGTCCCTTGTGTGTATTCTCTTGCTCACAAGCAAGTGATGGGGCCAGAGTCAAGGAGAAGGGGCTGCACAAAACCCCAGCCCAGGAGCGGTGGCTCACGGGGCCTTCGTTGGAGACAAGCTACCGCCAGGACTACGGGAAGTCACGCCGGGGAATGTGGCATTAAGACAAGCCTCAGCTGCTCCTCTCTGGAGGAGGGGTCACGGTGGCGCAGGTTCCGGGGGGCGGCTGTGAGGACTGTGGGGCCAAGCTCCTCCAGTACTTGTGTGCAGTGTGTGCTCGACTAGGGGCAGCGATTACACATGTGGAGTGACATTGGGCTTTGCTTGTTGAGAGGTATGTGGCCCAAATCTCCAGAAGCATGGCATCCCATGGCAAGCAGCCCCCTTCCCTGGCTCCCCAGGCTCCACCCCTCACCCCCACCGGACTTGCTGCTCGCCTTAGCCCCCAGAACTTCAGTGTTTGCTTAGGACCCAGCCCTGGCTGCTGTCTCCCCTCACTCCCCCACCGCCTCCTTTGGCCCTGCCTGAGCTTTGGGAGCCCCATCCCCGCCCTGATCCCGGGCCCTCCAGCCTCCTGCCTGCCTGCTCCTGGCAGCTCTGAGTCTCAGCTCTCTCCAGGTCTCCCTGTGACCATGCCAAGGCAAGCCCCCTCCCCAACCCCTGGGAGCAGGATAAAACTAAGCTTGGTGCCACCGACCCTGGGCCAGGCCCAGCGGGAGACGCTTTCCAAACCTGAGCTGATAGTCCTGCCATTGACGCCCACAGAGGAGGTACCAGGCCCACCGGCTGGACCAGGGCACAGCCTCAGAAAAGGCAAAGGCCCAAGTCACACAATGGCCTCAGAGGCTGCAAACTACAGACAGCCCAGGGCTGAACCCTGTCTGCCAGGGATTGGCTTGGCCTGCCACAGTGTTATTTAAATGTCCACGTTTGTGTTTAACATCTAAAAAGGTAAACATTTTACATAAAAATTCAGGCCTCTGGCTTCCCTTGACCATTAGAAGCTACGTCCGTGCCTAACTTGCATCTGCCCTCCAGTTCGCCCCAGTCTCCACCAATCCCTGTTGCCTGACACTTACACTTTCCTCACTTAGTCATCCACCCGACCCTGTGGGAATTGGAATAGCCACATGTCAGTTTTCCTGGTGATGGTGGGAGAGCAGAAAACTAGTCACTTTGTGCTTCTGTTTTGCACTTGATCAAAATGGAGATGAATGGAAAAGGACCCCTCTCACCACTGCACACACAGCGAAACCCTGAGCACTCATTCTGCAGACTGAGGGTGGGACATTGTGGCATACATGAGCTAGAAGCACAGAGAGGTGAAGCGCTTTGGCCCAGGTCGCACAGCATTAGAGTAGCACGTTGGGCCAGGTCCCGGGAGGGTGGTGCCTCTCTGTTTGTTTCTGGAGCCCCATCTGCGTGGAGTGCAGTGGCTTCGCGGCTACCTCTTCCCTCCCCTCCCCCACTGCCCAGTCTCCAGGAGCTTGGGGAAGCAGGACACTAGCCCTGTACTCTCTGGGGGCCCACGCCGCCCTGTTCTCTCTGCTGGGCTTAGCTGGCATTTCAGCATATTGATCCCTTGGAGGGGGTGGTGATGGGAGGTGTTTGCTGCTGTGACCTTAGAAGATCTTTGGCCCCAGAGAGCCATTGGAGAGGTGTTTGCTGTGTCACCACTCAGTGGCTGTATGGTCAGCAGGGAGCTCTGGCTCTTTCTCATCTCCCCTGAGGCCGGCGACCCGGGCCTCCTTTTCTCCAAGACCAGGGTGGGTTAGGAAAGATGTGGCTGCCCCCAAGCGCCCTGCTGGCTGCAGATGGACTAGCCCGGCTCCAGGCCTGCGATCATCAGCTCCTGATCCCATCAGCCTAGGGCCTCCGGGTGGCCTGGACACCGGTGCTCTGCACAGCAACCCTGCGCCCGTATGGCCTGCAGGCGAACGAGGGCTGGCCAATGAGTGATCAGTCTTTCCGCTGAGCAGGGCCTGGGATGGGCTTCATGGCATCCCTGCGTCTCTGAGTCTGCGCCCCCAGCGCCCCCGGCCCTGCCCTCAGCTCCCAGAGGATAGAGTGGCTGACAGCCACCCCTCCTCACCGCCCCTCTCCTCCCCACAGTGTCCGCTCTGCTCTTGGCTCAAAAAACCAGGCCACCCACCCACCTACCCGACTGCACCAGCTCAGAAGTGCAAGCTGCAAACACCAGCAGGTGTCTGGCCCCGAGGTTTTCACGCTGCGCCCTGGGTGGGCGCCACTCCCCCTCCCTGCTTGGGTGGTATCAGAGGAGTGATGGAGTCAGGATTTTCACCACTGCCCAGTGGTGACGAGGCCGCCCCCTCCCCATGGTGCCAGCAGAGAGGCCACTGGAGAGAGCAGTGAGGCTGGGTGGGGTCCGCAGAGGCCTTAGGGGCCAGAGCTCCCACCCTGCCCAGCAGTAATAAAACCATCTTCCCACCTGGGTCAGTGAAAGCACCTCAAGGACCCCTGGGACTATCACAAAAGATCTAGCATTGGAGTTCTGGAAGAAGAGAGGAGGATAAAAACACTCAAAGGAATAAAGGCTGGACACTCCCCCAAATTTTAAAGGACATAAAGGTACAGAGTTAAGAAGTGGAGGGAATCTCCAAACAGGATAAACCCAAAGAGACCTATACATCGTAGTCAAACTTAAAGACTAAAGTCAAAGAAAACAAAATATTGAAAGCAGCAGGAGAGAAGCAGCACCTTAACCACAGAGAAGGCTAACCTAAACGAGGGTGGGTTTTGCATCAGAAGCAATGGAGGCTAGAAGGAGGTGGCACCACATGTTTCAAGTGCTGAGTGAAAACAACGGTCAATTCGTCAATTCAGCATTGTGTTTCTAGCAAAAATATCCTCCGGGAAAGGGAAGGGGAAATCAAGACATTCTCAGGTGAAGGAAAACTAAAAAAAAAAAAAATAAGTGTTGCCAGCAGGTGTACCCTAAAAGAAGGGCAAAAAGACGTTCTCTAAACAGAAAAAAAAAAAAAATCTTTTTAAAGAAGCAATCTTGGAACAGCAGGAAAGAAGAAAGAAAATTTTACTTTCCTCTTGAGTTTTCTAAATAGAGGGGAACTTTCACCTGGCTGATGTGGCTCAGTGGTTGAGAGCTGACCTATGAACCAAGAGGTCACCAGCTCTATTCCCAGTCAGGACTAATAGCTGGGTTGCAGGCTCGATCCTCAGCGGGGAGGGGGGAGGGGGGGGGCGGGCGGGCGGGGCAGGGCAGGGGGTGTACAGGAGGCAACTTATCAATGATTCTCTCTCATCATTGATGTTTCTCTCTTGCGCTCTTTCTCTATTCCTCTCTGAAATCAATTAAAAAACAAAAAATATTATTTTTAAAAAAATTTAATAAAGGGGAACTTTTAAAATTTGATAAAGAGAATCTACCTAAACACCGACAGCTAACATCGTACTCAGTGGTGAAGATAAATGCTTTCCATCTAAGATTGGGAGCATCACTCATACTCCATGTGCTGCTGGAGGCTCTTGCTTATGCAATAAGACATGAAAAGTAAATAAAAGGCATACAGATTGGAAAGGAAGAAGTAAACTATATCTATTTGCAGATAACATGGTTGTCTTTTCAGAAAAATCCATGAAACCTACATGTAAAAAAATGTCTAGCCCGGCCGGTATGGCTCAGTGGTTGAGCATCGATCTATGAACCAGGTGGTCACGGTTTGATTCCTGGTCAGGGCACATGCCTGGGTTGCGGACTCAGTCCCCAGTGTGGGGTGTGCAGGAGGCAGCTGATCAATGATTCTCTCTCATCACTGATATTTCTATCTCTCTCTCTCCTTCTCCCTTCCCTTCTGAAATCAATAAAAATATATTTTTAAAAAATGCCTAGACCTAATAAATGAATTCAGTACTGTCTCAGGATACAAGATTAAACTATGAAAATCTATTATAGTCTATAAGCTAGTAATGAACAGTTGGACAAAGCTAAACATACAATACCATTTACACTGAAACAAGTGAAATACATGGAAATAAATCTAACAAAACGCCTCCGGGATTTGGAGGCTGAAAGCTACAAAATGCCAATGAAAGACGATATAAATAAATGGAGAGCTATACCATGTTCATGACAAAGATGTCAATCCCCCACAAGTTCATATACAGGTTTAATGCAATTCCTATTAAAATGTCAGTGTAATTTCTTATAGATATAGACAAGATTATGATAAAATTTATTAAGAATGTCAAAATTTCCTACCTGGTTTGGCTCACTGGATAGAGCCTCAGCCTGCAACTAAAGGGTCCCAGGTTCAGTTCCAGTCAAGGGCACGTACCTCAGTTGCAGGCTCGATCTCCAGCCCCAGTCAGAATGTATGTGGGAGGCAACCAATCCATGTGTCTCTCCCACATCAATGTTTCTATCTCCGTGTCTTTCCCCCTCCCTTCGACTCCCTCCAAAAATCAATGGAAAAATATTCTCGGGAGAGGATTAACAGCAACAACAAAAGAATGGCAAAGGAAACTAAACTAGCTAAAACAATTTTGATGAAGAAGAAAAAGTGGGAGAAATCCGCGTACCCAATTTCAAGATTTAGTGTATAGCTACAGTAATCAGACTGTGGTGTCGGTGGGGAGATGGACACCCAGATACATCAATGGAACAGAATGAAGAATCCAGAAATAGACCCGCACAAATATGCCCAACTGGTTTTTGACAAAGATGCAAATTCATTCAGTGGAGGTGAGAATAGCCTTTCACAGATGGTACTGGAGCTATTAGACATTCATAGGCAAAAAAAATAAAAAATCGCTCTTGATCTACACTTCATATCCTGTTTAAAATTTAACTCAAGATGCATCATAGACCTAAACTTAAAATGTAAACGTATAAAATTCTTAGAAAAAGAGGAGAAAAATCTTTGGGATCTCGGCCTAGACAGAGCATTCTTAGACTTGACATCAAAAGCATTGAAAAAAATTGATAACTGGATTTCATCAAAATTAAACACGTTTGCTCCGTGAAGGACGTTGGTAAGGGGTTGAAGACACAAGCTACAAGCGGAAAGAAAAGATTTGTAAACCACATATCTGACGAAGGACGGGCCTGCAGGCTGTGCAAAAACACCCAGAACGCAACGGTAAACAGCAACGATGACAAAGGGCTCGGAAAATACGGGCAGACGTTCTGCCGGAGACGATTCTCAGGTGGCAAGTGAGCAAATGAAAAGACGCTCAGCACCATTAGCCGTGAGGGCCAAGCAGTGAGAACCACGGGGAGATGCCACCACACGTTCCCCCAGAGCAGCTCAGACTAAAACCAGGACAGGCCTGGCTGGGTGGCTCAGTTGGCTGAGCATCGTCCCGTACACGGAAAAGCCACCCTCCTCTCTCAAAAATAAAAAATAAAAAAGAACATATTGGGAAATAGATAAATAAATAAATAAAAATAAATTTTAAAAAGGATGACACCACCCAATGCTGGTCCGGATATGGAGACACTCGTGCATATAAAGGAACATGAGGTTAAACACACACCTGGGCTGACTCTCCAGGGGATTATTCTGTAGTCCACACAGACTGTGTGCGTCTATTCCATAATATTCTTGAAAAGATCAATTTATAGAAAGGAAGAACTGATGAGTGGTCGCCAGAGGTTGGGAGGAAAGTGGGTGTGGCTATGGGCCGGGCCACTGTGGCGGAAAGGGTCGCCTCTGGCTGTCCCCCTGCCGGGACCCTGGTGCACACCGCACGGGATTTGCAAGATGTCACCGCTGGGGAAGCCGGGGAAAGGGCACGTGGATCTCTGCATCATTTCTTAGAGCAGCGTGTGAACCTATAATTATCTTGAAGTTAAAAGTGTAATTTAAAAACCTAGAATAATAAATAAGAGGCGAAAAGCCACAAGAGAACGGCAGGTGGGGGAGGGCTGTGAGGAAATGCAGGGCGTCCTCGCTGGGTGTCATAGGACAGCTCCCTGGTCCTAAGGACAGACATTCACCTTCAAACGAACTTATGCAAAAAGGGGGATTTATAGGAAGTAATTGCAGAAGAACTCTGGTTGCCACGGACAGAAACCCAATTCCTTAAGGAAAAAAAAAGAATTCGAAACAGGAATTTGGGTTCCCACCCTGGAAAGCCCAGGGACACTGCTTAGCGCAGGGGTCTGTCCCTCCTCCTTTCCTCAGGGTCAGCTGCATTCTCAGGTTGCTGGGTGCCGGACAGTCCCCAGGAGCTCCTGCTCAAATTGCCGCGGGCGGGAAGCTGAGCCCATTCCTGGTACCTCAGCAGCAGCCCTGGGGGTCCAGGGCAGACAATAGTGCAGTGAGTGCCTGGGGTGGTGGTGGCCGGGCTGGGTGGAGGGGGTCAATAGGGGAGAGAGGGGGCATCTATAATATTTTCAACAATAAAGATATTTATTTTTAAGACCTATGGGTGAGTCTCGGCCTGACTTTGGTGTCACATGCCCATCCTGAGCCAATTACTGTGGCCGAAGGGGAGCGACACTCTCATTGGTCAGGCCTGGGTCATGTGCTCACTCCTAAAGGCTGGGGGTGAGGCCAGCCCCACACAAACCGCATGGCCCGAGAGGAGGGGAGGAGTGGTCCCTTAGCAGAGTGGGTGAGGGTCAGGCGAAACCAACATGCGTATGCCCATGGGATCCCAGGGAAAGCCTGCTTCTTCATTCTCCATCCTCAGGTTCTTTTTTAAAAATATATATTTTTTTATTGACTTCAGAGAGGAAGAGAGAAGGAGAGGTAGAAACATCAGTGATGAAAGAGGGTCACTGATCGGCTGCCTCCTGCACGGCCTGCACTGGGGACCAAGCCCGAAACCCACCCGGCATGTGCCCTGACCAGAATCAAACCGTGACCTCCTGGTTCATAGGTCAACGCTCAACCACGGAGCCACACGGGCCGGCCATCCTCAGGTTCTGAATTTCCAGCCCTCTGGTTCAGACATCCCAGATTGGACTAGAATCTTGAGGAAGGATTATCTGATTCAATAGCGTTGGTCCAGCCCTTAGCCAATCATCTGTGACCGGGGGTGGAGCCACCGCTGGACAGGGCGGTTCTTAGAGGGACCAGGCTGGCGCCCCACAGCTGTCAGTCACAGATCGGCAGAGCTCCTGGAAGATCTACACTAGCTCCTTTTCATGAAAGGACAGGGGAACCCTTCAATGGGTTGGCAGGAAGGGACAGACGATGGTGTGGATCCGGGGAGAAAGGCCGAATCCTCGCATTGCTCCATGCTTTCCTCCGGGCGCTCTGGGCTGACAGAGACGAGCAGTGGGCGTGGGAAGCGGGCCGCACTCACTCTGAGGAATGAGTGGGTGGTGGGGGGCCCTGTGGGCTGGCAGCAGGAGAGGCTGGAGGCTCAGGGACAGAGCAGGGTTGGCAGCAACAAGAAGAGCCCGTGATTTGGAGGAAACCAGTCATCAAGGCAGAGACTGGGGACAGTGACCGGAAACCAGGGCAGGTGTGCCTACGGCAAGGCCGGAACCCCCGGTTACAAATGTCACTGTGCGGTCTGGTCAGAGGACTCAGGCGGGAGGCCCTTGTAGAATGGGCACTGGGCCGGAGAAGATGGCAGCTGGCCCCACACCACCCTCCCGTGTTCCCAGATGTGGGGGTGGGGGGCAGGTCCTCCAGCTCTAGCTGCTCAGCACACACCCCAGGTGGGCACAGCCGAGTCCCCAGTGTGCAGGGGGGACGCGTGGAGCCCGAGGTCATTATAATTTAATCTGGGAGGGAGAGCTGGGAGTCAGACAGAAGCGGGCAGTAAAAATGGTGCTAATCGCGATGTCGTAATGATGGCCAGCCTTTCTGGACCGCAGACTGTGCCAGCTCTGTTCTGAGAGGCCCCACCGGGCCATCTGCTTTCATCTTTGCAACCTCGCTGTGAGGTGCGGCTATTGTGATGCCCATTAAAACGGATGCGAGGACTATGGGGCGGAGAGGTAAGCATCTTGCCCAAGGTCACATTCAGCTCTCGCAGGGGCCGGCTGTCAGGGCTTCCGCTCCCATCTATTCTCATCATCCACTTCGGCTAATCTCCTCGCATTCCCTTGCTCCAGCATCCCAACCCCCTCCACAAACCCTTCCTCGTCGGCTCAGACTGAGTCTGTGGTAACCCTCCCCGTGTCGGCCCCTGGATCTTGCCTCTGAGGAGTGAGCTCGGCCAGGTCTGCGTCACCAGGTGCAGATAATGCTGCTCCCACCCCAGCCCTCGGGGGTGGGGGGGGCAGGACCACGTCCTGTTCTTCTCCAAGAGGCACCTGCTTAGGTCTGGCCCCGAAGAGGCAGCGAGCAGGGGAGCGGCGCCTGGGGCTGGGGGTTCACGGCACCTCTCTCCTGTCTCCTGCAGCCTGGCGTGGGGCTCCTTCACGTGCTGCATGGCCGCCTCCGTGACCACGCTCAACTCCTACACCAAGACGGTCATCGAGTTCCGCCACAAGCGCAAGGTGTTTGAGCAGGGCTACCGGGAGGAGCCGACCTTCACAGAGCCCGAGGCCATCAAGTACTTCCGAGAGAGGTCAGTGCTCGTGGGCACCTCTCGCCAGGGGTCTGGCCTCGTGGACACAGGGCTCCAGGCAAAGCTGGACTGAGCGGTCAGCCGGAAGTGCTGGGGCGGGTGGACGGGCAGGTTGGGTGAGGTGCCGTGTGGACTCCACTATGTCAGAACATCTGGGACGTCTTCATGTTTATGGGGCAGGTGACTGCCTTGAGCTTAGGCCAGTGGTCGTCAAACTGCGGCTCGGCAAACCACGGCTCGCGAGCCACATGTGGCTCTTTGGCCCCTTGAGCGTGGCTCTTCCACAATATACCGACTTCTGCGCATGGGCCACGAAGTTTCAATCGTACTGTACGTGCGCGCCCGCACGTGGTATTTTGTGGAAGACCAACACTCAAGGGGCCAAAGAGCCGCATGTGGCTCGCGAGCCGTGGTTTGCTGACCACAGGCTTAGGCGATCAGAGCCTGAGCGAGCGGGAAGGGGATCAAGTTGGAGCTTTTGCCTTTGGCTCCAGGCTTCATAGAGCCAAGGTGGGGGCACACAGAGGCCGAACCAAGGTCTCCATCCTGGACTCGGTCACAGCACTGGGTGAGAAGAGGACCCAGCAGTGGGGCTGGTGACGGCTGCTGGCGGAGGCCTCCTCGAGGCCAGAACCAAACCTGATCACCTGAGTCCTCGGTGTCCCGCTGGGAGTAGGGGAGGTGACAATAAATGGTGGGTGGATAGTTGAATGGTTGGTCGGATGGATGTACAGATGCATGTATGTATGGGTGGATGATGGATGGATAGATGCATGGATGATGGATGGATGCATGCGTTGATGGATGATTGGATGGATGGTTGGATGGATGGATGCATGCGTTGATGGATGATTGGATGGATGGTTGGATGGATGGATGCATGCGTTGATGGATGATTGGATAGATGGTTGGATGGATGGATGCCTGTGTGGGTGGATGATGGATGGGTGGACAGTTAGCCTATTTCCTGGGACCACCTCCTAAATAAGCTATTTTACCCAAATTCTTATCGGGGAGCCGGTTTCTGGGGAGTGATTGGACATGCACGCACTGATGCTTTTCGGTTGCAGGGAAGTGAAAGGTCCCCAGGACTGAGTCTGAGGGGGGAAAGGGGGACGGAGGCTGAGGGGCTGGGCGGTGTTGAGGAGGTGGACTCTCTGCGGGGCCATGGAAGGGTTTCAATCCAAGGAGTCACGTGGTGGGGCCACACAGGGACCGCTCTCTGCCTCTTACAGATGCCATTGTCTCTGCCACACGGGCCTCCTTTCTGTTCCTTGAGCATGGCAAGCTCAACCCTACCTCAGGGCCTTTGCACCTGCTGTGGCCCTGCCTGGAATTCTCACCTGGCTGGCTCACTCAGGCCTCTGCGCAGTGAGGGCTTCCTTCATCAGTTGGTCCAAATGTGCACACCCCCAAACACCCTGCCTTCGTCACTTGTCAGCCCATTGCTATGTTTTGGTAGCGCCGATATAAACTAACGTTATTCTATTTGTGATCTGTTCGATAGTTTGTAGGCTGAGCTCCATGAGACAGGGCTTTGCTGTTTTGTCACTGTATTCTGAGCACCTAGAACTGGGCCAGGTACCTAGGAGGCGCTTATTAAATTGTGTGTGTGTGATCGACGGAATTCTTCTCTTTGTGGACCTCAGCCCTGACTGCCTCATGCCCTTTCAGCTCAAGCCCCTCCATCGTTGAGCCGATATGGCACCCAGCAACCCCCCCACCACCCAGGTGCCCGGTCAGGTGTTCAGCTGTGGCAGGGAGGTCAGGCTGACCGGGCACACGGGCCTGCCTCGCCCACAGCTGTGGCCAAAGCGTGTCCACTAGGAAGAGGGCCATGGGTGGCAGAGACGGGACGGGGTAGGCGCTCAGGAAACATCTTTAGAAGCCACACGAGCAGCCGATGTCTAACCTGCCCCATCAGCACGGCAGCAGCTGTCCCCTCGGTGTGGAGCGCCTGGGACGTCCGTGGGCAGCCTTGTTTTGCTGGTGCCGAAAGCAGGACCGCTGAGTGCCAAGCAGCTCCGTGTGCTGGGGCCCCAGTTCGAATGGCCGCAGCGACGCGGGAGATGCTGCTTCCGGCGTGTGTGCGGAATATCACTTCACTCGTTCACAGCTCGAACTTTATGCAGAGGTTCATCAGACTTTACTGCCCTCCTTCTCTGGGGGAGCATTTCAGCTTGGCCGGGCTGTTCTAATTTTCTCTGTGTGTGTGTGTGTGTGTGTGCCTTCCCTGCCAAGAGCTCAGAGCACACGGGCAGACCTCTGCACAGGTTTGCAGGTGCCCAGAAGCAGGGCTGGAACCCTGCGTGGCCAGCACCCCCCAACCGCAGCAGGGACACGGGGAAGACAGCCACGCTCCCACCTGCCCACATTTTCTCCTTGGGGGACGGGGTGCTGTAGAAGGGGGCGGGTGGAGGCCCCTGACCTTTGTTTCCCATTTCTGTTGCTTTCCTGCTGTGCGACTGGGGGCTGCTTCCTCTGACCCACAGTGCGAGAGCTCTTGGCATCCTGGGAAGGCTCGGCCCTGACAAGCCAGGGAACGTGCTGGGCATAGTGCCGGGCACACGGAGAGGGTTCTGTGAGTGTCAGTTCCTGTCCCTTCTGCTACTGATGCAAAGTACAAAGCCTGGGAATGGTTACCTCAGGACGAGAGGGAGATGGCGTTTTAGATACTAGGACTTTAATAAATAATATCCATAAGCACAGCTGACACGTATGTGGTGCTTGCCCTGTGCCAGGCACCCTCTAAATGCCTTAGATGTTCACTCCGCAACACCTCTGGGAGGTAGTGGGTATCACTGTGTCCCCATTTTATAGTTGCAAAATCAAGGCACAGAGAGGTGTAGTGACTTGCCCAGGGTCACACAGCTAGTAAGTGCCAGAGCTTGGATTTGAACCAGGTCACAGTGAGTGTGGCCGCTCAGGACAGATCAGTATCTCCTCCCAGCACTGAGGGGAGTCCACTGAGGCTCACAGCGTGAGGGCAGGCAAGGTGCAAGGCAGCCATGAGTGCGGAGGGCACGGGAGGATACAGGCCTGGGAGGAAGGGGTGTGAGGTCTCCCAGCCGCCCCCCTGGTCCTGTCAGAGGAGAGGCAGGCGTGGCCCCACTTCCCCAGGCCTCACCGGCATCCTGCCCGGACACTGCCGCCCCACCTGGGTCTGTTGGGGGTTCTGTGCAGGAGCGGCCTGGTGGGGTCTGAGGAGCAGCTGGGCAGATCCTGAGAGGTGTTCTGGGCTCTGGAACGCGGTGGAGTGTGGAAGGCAGTGCGTGTGTGTGTGCACATGTGTGTGCACGTGTGTGTGCACGTGTGTGTGCCGAGGGCTGGTGTGCACACATGGGGTTGGGGTGCACTCTGTCCCCGTGACTGAGCAGCCTCACTTACTAGAATAAACATCTGGAATTTAAGGCTCCCAGGATCACCCTATGTGTTGTCCCCAAGGAGGGCCTCCTAGGAAGATGCCAGTGAAAGGTAAGTATTTGCAGATCGGGGCTTTCTTGAAGGCTTGAAGCTCCGTCTGGTTTACGATGTGGAACATGAGACGACGGGACGGGCTCCGCGGGGTTCAGCCACAACACACCTCCCGCCTCCCCTGGGAAAGCCGCGGGCAGGGGGCGGGGAGCCACAGGCCGAGAGGGCAGCTCGGTCACTTCCCTGCTCCACGCATGTGCCCCTGTGGGCTGACTTGCTAATCCATCTTCGTCCTCGTTTGTGTCTGCCTCCTCCCGGGTGCAAACCTGCGAGCTTGTCCTGCTTGGTTTCCATTCTGTGCACCTAGAACCACAGGGGCTCAGTAAGTTATTCGCTATCCATAACAGTGACATCACTAATGATGCACAAAGCTGTAGGGTGCCCCTGCTGCCGGCGCCTTACCCATGTGCGCTCAGTCCTGTGGGGACAGGAGCAAATAGACCAGGGCTGGGACTCACTGTCGTTTACCGGTTGTGAGCACTCAGGAGTCACTGCACCTTCTGAGCCTCAGTTTTCCTGGCTGGAAAATGGGCCGTTTTTTTTTTCTCAAAGCTTTGTCCTAAGGGTTACATGAGATGACGCAATTAAGCTTCTGGCACAAAGCGGGTGTCCCCTGCTCCCGACCCCCACCTCCTCCAGGAACCCCCCTGTGCAGGGGAGACACGCCCTGCCTGCCTGAGGAAGGGGTGCAGTGAACGCTGCACGCGGAGGTGCTGGGGGAATCCTGCCTGAAGATGGGCTTTGTTTGGACCCCATGGTGGTTTTGAAATTTTTAAATTTTGTCTGAGTTTTAAAAATTAGGTTTCATGTTCTAAAATATTAAGGTTTTGGCCTTGTGATGCGAAAGCAGAGGGTCTGGCCACACTGGGCCCCAGTTCCTGCACAATGGGCTGCAGCGGGGAGCACCCGCCCCTCGGAGCTCTACGGGGCTAGGAGGTTAGCCCCCGGGTTGGGGTGCCCGCTGGCTCCCTGGCTCCGGGGTGGCCAGTGCAGTGGAATGCCATGTGCCCTGATGCGTCTTCGGGCAGGTGACTCCGGGCGGGGGGCAGGGGCGGGGGGGAGGACTGAAGCCCATGGGGAGGTAGAGTAGAAAAGCCTCCACAGAGGAGACCCTGAGCCTCACCAGCCAGGTGGGCAGTGGGTGCGAGAGGGCAGTGTTGGGCACAGGCCACAGCGGAGGGGAGCGAATGAGAGGGTGCTGAGGAAAAGCTGGCAGCTGGGGTCACGGGAAAGCCGAGGGTGGGAGTGGGACCTGCGTCTCATCTCTCGCGTCCTCCCGCAGCGTCTGGGGTGGGGCTGGCGGGCTGGGGTGAGAAGGTGGAGTAGGAACCTGCCCAAAGCCCTCCTCTTGGGCGCCAGCCCTCCCCAGGCGGCGGCTGGTGCAGAAGTGGGTGCAGCGGCCCCGCCCCAGCAGCTCTGCTCTCCTGTCTGCTGTGGGGAGACTTCAGAAGGGCTCACCTCCCCTTCCTTCCCGGCCACTCGCAGCAGGACCTGGGCCTCTGCCCTGCCCCCACTCCCCGGAAAGGGCTCCCAGCAGCCCCGACTTCCCACGCCCCTCCCTGCGCCTCTCCCAGCTGCCCCAGCCGCTCCCTCACTGGGCGCGGCCCCAGGGCCAGAGCTGGGCCTCTTCCCTCCTCACCTGGCGTGAGCCTCAGCTGCCACTCCTGTGCCAGGGCTCCCACCCTCCCCTCCAGACCCGCGCCGTGTCCAGCTGCCTCCTTGGCGTTTCCACTTTGGATTCTCAAAGGCAGCGGAAGGCAACGTGACCAGCACCCACTCATGACGGTGTCCCCATCCTGTCCTACTGCAGCGTCTCTCTCCACGGTGCCCTGCTGTGCCAGCCCGACGTCTGCAAGTGCTGGCACCGTGTCCAGCTCACCCCATCCAAGGCACTTCCCTGCAGCTGGCCCACGCCCGTCCCCGCGCTGAGCTCCCATGTAATTAATCTCTCATCCACCGTACCCCCGCTGTGCTCCCCACAGCAGAATGACCAGGTCCCTGTACCCCCATCTTCCTGCTTAAATCAGTGCGGTGACTGCCCACAGCTCCGGACAGAGGTCCAGCTCCTCACTGACCTTCAGGCACTGCCCCTGCCCAGCCCCACCATGGCCCCGTCCCTGCTGCACACAGCACCCCCCGGACCTCGCAGTTCCCCACACCAGCCACTCTCCTGCCTCCACGGTGCTTCTGGACTGCCCCCCCTCTCTGCCTGGAGCACCCCCACTGCCCCCTCTCTGCCTGGAGCACCCCCACTGCCCCCTCTCTGCCTGGAGCACCCCACTGCCGCCTCTCTGCCTGGAGCACCCCCACTGCCCCCTCTCTGCCTGGAGCACCCCCATTGCCCCCCTCTCTGCCTGGAGCACCCCCATTGCCCCCTCTCTCTGCCTGGAGCACCTGAATTGCCCCCTCTCTGCCTGAAACACCCCCATCACCACCCCCCTCTGCCTGGATCACCCCCATTGCCCCCTCTCTGCCTGGAGCACCCCCATTGCCCCCTCTCTCTGCCTGGAGCACCTGAATTGCCCCCTCTCTGCCTGAAACACCCCCATCGCCACCCCCCTCTGCCTGGAGCACCCCCTTTGCCCCCCTCTCTGCCTGAAACACCCCCATTGCCACCCCCCTCTGCCTGGAGAACCTCATTGCCCCTCTCTGCCTGGAGCACCCCCACTGCCCCCCTCTCTGCCTGGAGCACCCCCTTTGCCCCCCCTCTGCCTGGAGCACCCCCATTGCCCCCCTCTCTGCCTGGAGCACCCCCTTTGCCCCCCCTCTGCCTGGAGAACCTCCATTGCCCCCCTCTCTGCCTGGAGCACCCCCTTTGGCCCCCTCTGCCTGGAGAACCTCCATTGCCCTCCTCTCTGCCTGGAGCACCCCCATTGCCCCCCTCTCTGCCTGGAGCACCCCCTTTGCTCCCCCTCTGCCTGGAGAACCTCCATTGCCCCCTCTCTGCCTGGAGCACCCCCACTGCCCCCCTCTCTGCCTGGAGAACCTCCATTGCCCCCTCTCTTCTTGGAGCACCCCCACTGCCCCCCTCTCTGCCTGGAGTACCCCCATCGCCACCCCCCCCCCCCCCCGGAGAACCCCCATCCTGGCCTTGATGCTGGGCCTTCAGATCAAACCTCAAGTATCAATTCCAAACCCCAGCGACCCTGCTGTCTTTGCACAGCCCCAGGGGCCTCGTCACCGTCTCCCTGGCTCCCCGCCTCCCCGCAGTTGCTCCTGCAGGCTCCGTGGGGCAGGACACGCTCAGGAGCGCGGGTGGGTGGGCAGAGGGACAGCAGAGAGGAAGGCCTCTCTGAAGGAGCCTCAGGCCCTGTCACTGGCCAGTCTGTCAGGCCGAGGTGACCTTTGCCCTCTGGGAGCTGCCTTGCGTGACCGAGCATCGCTACGCTCGGGTGCCCACCTCTGTGGCCCTGCCACGGGTCGCTGTCCTCGCGGCCAAGCCTGGGCCTGGACGGGGCGTCTGAAATAAGCCGAGTCTGGAGCTTTCGCGCTGCCCGGGGCCTGGGACTCCCGTGGGGCTGTGAGGGCGGGGGCGGCTCCATTAATGCCAGCGATTGTTTTTCTAGTAATAACATCTGCCCAGGCAGTTCCGCAAACCATCTCCAGGCGATCATATCTCGGCGTTTCTTTTTAAAACTCAATATTGGAGAAACGGGGAGGAAACGGCCGGCGCCGCAGGAAGGTTCGGGGAGGGCCTGACACTGCGGCGGCTTTATCTCCTCTGTGGTCCCCAGCGTTTTGTTTAGGATGATATTGCTCGTGAGATGGGAGAAGAAAAGAGAACCTTTAAAAAGCCCATCTATCCTCCCCTCTCCGGAAAGGCACTGCGGGCACGGAGTCTTCGTTTCCTGCCGCTGGGCACTTATTTGCCGGCAGTCCCTTAACCCCACCCCTTATTCTGCCGGAAGCGGAGGGTTGAAAACCGCTGCTCACTGTCCCCTGCGCCTGGGCCTGAGGTCCTACCCCAGGCCGTGCCAGCCCTCAGCCTCTGCTGCACTTCCCTGCGTGAGGATCGCCTCTCAGCGGCGCCTCGCCCCTCATCACTCTTACTGGGGCCCATTGAAACCTCAGTTTCCCCCCAGGAGTGCGGAGCCCAGGAAGCGGGGGGCACGTGAGCCCTCGCCAGCTCCCACAGTTACATCAGTAGGTGGCCGACCAAGGCCCTGAAAGGAAGGCGGAAGGCAAGACCGGCCCTTGCGTGGGAACTGACCCACGGGAAGTGGGAAGGACGTGAGAAGGACACCTGCTCCCGGTTCCTCCTAAACATCAGTGGCCGAAGGGGCGGTGCTGGCTGGCAGGGCTCCGGGCGGCCTCGTGCCCAGCCTCGTGCCCGACCGACGCCACTGCTGGTTCCTGGGTGACGCCCATTTGTAGGCGCCACTTGGGGAGCACGCGGAGGCCTGGGCCCCTGGAGCCGTGGGGATGACTGGGCCTAAGCCTCGCAGAGGCCCCCACACGCCCAAAGCCGGGCCCAGTGTCTGGCTCCTCAAACGTGACCCGGGCCCGGCAGCATGAGCCTCGCCTGGGAAGCTGTTAGAATGCAGGCGCTCAGGCGCCAGACCTGCCCGATCAGACCTGCATTTAGCCAGCTCCTCAGAGGCGCTGTGGGCGCCGCCAGCTCCGGAGCCACCGGCTGGAGGACGGAGCAGATGCCGCTGCTCAGGCCCCGGTGGAGGGTGTGGCGGGCGGAGGTGCCGGGTGAAGGAGGGCGAGCCCCCGACTCCAGGTGGTCCTGGCCGGTGCCCATGTGCCACGTCCACGGTGACACAAGCACAGACGTCGAGATGAGTGTGGGGAAACCTCCGCTGCAAGTTAATATCGCTGCTGCACCCAAGCTCGCCTTTTGTGCCTGTTTGTTTGTCTTAATTTCATTTTCTAGTTTATTATATTTTATTAAAAAATAGGTCCCAGGTAGATTGAAAATTAAGGAGGAAACCTAGATCTTTGTCCCATAATTGGAGAAGCAGGGAATGTAGGCTGTCAGTTCACACCAGGAAGTGCCTGGAGACGGGAGACAGTCACCAGGCTGGGCTGTGAGAGGGGCTGGGCCATGAGGAGGGCCCAGGAGGAGCGGTGCCGGGAGCCCTGTGCTGGGGAGGCAGGGATGAGAGCTGTGGGCCCCTGCCAGTGCCCCGTGCTGCAGTGGCCACATTTGGCCCTGGAATTAGGAGTGAAGGCACTGGGGAGGCTGCCAATGAGACGTCGGCTCTAGTCCACCCTCGAACCCCCAAATCCTCGGGGCCCCCTGCCTGCCTCCTGTCTGCTCTCAAAAAGAGCAAACACCCCGCCCCTGTCAGATTCCAGCTGTTAATATGGTAAAACCATATCCTTCCTCGTGGAACTAGGAGGTGGAGTCCGAGGGACAGACCACAGAGGCCCCAGAGAGGATGACGACGGTCGGGGTAACAGTGAGATGGTGCCCAGTGCCGAGCGGGCGCTAAGAGCTCTCCGCAGAGGAGGAGGCCCCTCCACCTAGAGGATTGTGGGAACCCCCCAGGACAGGCACATTATTGTGCCCATTTATCAGATGAGAAAGTCAAGACTCGAGATGATAGGGATGTGCCCAGACCCAAACAGCTCACAGACCCGTTGAGGAAGCGACACAGTGCATGCTTGGGGCCTGGGGGACCCGGGGGGCCACCTACTGCCCCTTCTGAGCACTGTCCACTCCAAGCACCCCACGAGCCCTCCAGGCACTCATTTAGGTTCCTACTCCATCATGTAAAGAAAAAAAAGAGGCCTGTCTTCAGGAAGCACGTAATATTTTCTGCAGGAAATTATCGTTCAAATCATAGGTGTCCCCTGGTGACATCTATGGTTGTTCCTTTTCTTTCTACACAAAGCGCAGCACCCGGGGACCCCCAGCTGCCCCCCCAGAAGGCTGCCCTTTTCTCCTCATATCCCCCTCCCGCCTGCCTCCCTCTCTCCTTCCTTCCTTCCTAACATCCGTTGTGCCAAGCAGGGTGCCAGGCCCTGAAGCCACAGTGGAGAATGAGATAAACTCCACCCTTTTCCTCTCTGACTTTAAAATGCCCGGTGCAGACCAATGACAGACAAGCCTGGCTGGGCCCTCATGCTCTGGGCTCAGCCACACAAGCGGCAGCGAGGTGGTTGTCCTCCCTGTCACTCCCACCACCACGCTGGGCCACTGCCACACGGAACACTCCGAATCACAGAGATTCAGAGCAGGCGAGCTGCCCAGGCGAGCTGCACAGGCGAGCTGCCCAGGGGAGCTGCCCAGGGGAGCTGCCCAGGCGAGCTGCCCAGGGGAGCTGCCCAGGTGAGCTGCCCAGGGGAGCTGCCCAGGTGAGCTGCCCAGGCGAGCTGCCCAGGCGAGCTGCCCAGGGGAGCTGCACAGGCGAGCTGCCCAGGGGAGCTGCCCAGGTGAGCTGCCCAGGTGAGCTGCCCAGATGAGCTGCCCAGATGAGCTGCCCAGGGGAGCTGCACAGGTGAGCTGCACAGGCGAGCTGCCCAGGGGAGCTGCACAGGGGAGCTGCACAGGCGAGCTGCCCAGGTGAGCTGCCCAGGGGAGCTGCCCAGGTGAGCTGCCCAGATGAGCTGCCCAGGGGAGCTGCACAGGCGAGCTGCCCAGATGAGCTGCCCAGGTGAGCTGCACAGGCGAGCTGCCCAGGGGAGCTGCACAGGGGAGCTGCACAGGCGAGCTGCCCAGGTGAGCTGCCCAGGGGAGCTGCCCAGGTGAGCTGCCCAGGGGAGCTGCCCAGAGGAGCTGCACAGGCGAGCTGCCTCGGCTCTGATCCCTGCTCACCACAGGCTCACAGTCTCAGCTGTGCCCAAAGCATGCCCTTGTCCTCAGGTTTCCTGCCAGGAAGCTCTGGGGCCGCGGGAGGCCCTCAGCCCTTGTTAACCGCTGTCAAACATTAGCCATCACTAGGCGGCTGCCAAGATCCTGCACATGAGTTATTTTCACGGGTGAACCTGGTGATGGGGCCGCGTTTGTGCAAGGAAACCAGCTCTTTCCGACGGCAGCACGGCACCGCAGACAGGCAGGCAGCTCCTTGGATCCCACTCCGCTTTGGCCAGCTTCGGGGTCACCTCCTCCATGAAGCCCTGCTGGTCCCCACACAGGTGGGCCTCACCCTGGGGCAGGCTCCCGCCACCTGGTGATCAAAGCTCCCCGGGGACTCCCACGGGTCTCCAGGTTGAGAACCACTGGATGAACAGGAGGCTAACACACGTCTCCCGCAGGCCAGACCCAGCCACCGCCTGCTGTCAAGGAGCCTCGACTAAATACACGCCCACTTGTTCCGTGGTGCCTGCAGCTGCCTGGGACCGAGGGCAGCTGAGAGCTGAGAAGAGACCATGTGGCCCCCAGAGCCTCGCATCCTTACCATCGAGACCTTTGTAGAAAAAGTTTCCAACTCCTGGATTAGGCAGGCAGTCCACCCGTGTTCCTGCCATCCGCTCGTTTAGCCTTCGCACGCTCAGTGTGATTCCTTGTGCGGGTGCCACAGGCACGGACTCCTCAAGGACAGGGACCCTGAGTCGTGTCCCCACAGGCAGCACCAGGCCTGGCCCACAGCAGCTGCTCACCCCTTGGCAGGTGTCCTTCGATGTGTCCACTGTTGAGCTCTGGGGTGTCTTACCAACAAGGTTTGGGTGACCAGGGAGAGCAGGGGCCATGCCGGGCGGGGCTGGTTCTTGCCTGAAACATCAACGCCTTTGCTCACCGGCCCACCCCCCAGGCGGAGGCTCTCAGCCGGCCCCGGGGAGGTGCCCAGCATGAGGCCGGGAGGGAGATGAGGCCCTGAGAACTGGGAGCCTAGAAGGGTTCAAGGTTAAGGCTGTGAAATGCAGGCAGCTATGGCGGGGCTGGTGTCTGCTGACTCACAGGCAGGCGGCGCCGGGAGGAGGATGGGCTCGGGGACCTGTCGAGCTGCTGGGGTGCAGCACAGCCCCCTGACTGGTGGCCCCCCAGCCGAGCACCTCTGCGGACGGGACTCAGCACCCTGCGGGGTGCACAGGCAGCACGGCTCAGAAGAGCGGAAACACCTAAACGTTCATCGATAGGTATTGAATATTATTGTCTTCACAAACAACTATCAGGAAAGAGATGAGTGAGATTTACATGTACTGATATAGGAAGAGGTTGGAAACTCATGGGTAAGTTTAAAAAAAAAATCAGGTTACAAAAAAAGGTGTGTTTAATTTGAGGCTATTAATATAAGTATTAATTCCGAGAAGCACTGCTACACGGAGGTGTAATTACAGGACTCTGCTCTCTTGATGCGGTTGGAGGTTTTGGGGTTTTTTTTTTTTTAACAAATCTGTGCTATCGGGAAAGTAGCAAAGATGTTTCAGTGAAAGATAGAAAAGGGGACGTCCTCCCTGACAGTGACCTTCCGCAGCGCCCGCCCCCGGCCTCCGTGCCGCCCCCGGCCTCCCGGCCGCAGAGGCCTGTACCCCGGAGCTGTGCCCCGAGCTCGCTCCCTGCAGCCAGGCCGGCCCTTCGTGCGGACAGTGCGGGCCTCCGTGGCCTCTGGCCCACGCCTGTCATTTTCTAGCTGGAGCACCAGCTCGTCTCCCCGCTGGACGGGACACTCTCGAGGACGGAGACCGAGAGGAGGGCGTATCTGTCCCCATCTGGTCACAGCCCCCGGGGCAGGGCCGGGAAGTGCCTGTGTGAGCGCTGGGCAGTCTCTGGGGACCAGGTCACCAACCTCCCCTCTCCGGCAGCGGTTCTCAACCTGTGGGTCGCGACCATCGGAAAACACATATAGCAAATCAGATATTTACATGACGATTCATAACAGTAGCAACATTACAGTGATGAAGTAGCAACGAAAATAATTTTATGGTTGGGGGTCACCACAACATGAGGAGCTGTATGAAAGGGTCGCGGCATTAGGAAGGTTGAGGACCACTTAATAAGGCCACTCCTGGCTTTGCTCACTTGTTACTCCACCTTCCCGGGGTCTCCTCCAGCCTCTGGGAGGGGCTGTGCAGGAACAAGAGGCGAAAGGAAAAAGCAGCAAATGGTGGGGGCGGTGAGCGGGGATTTGCTTGGAGAGGATGGAGACTCTTGGCGCAGAGCAAAGGGGTGGGTGGGAAGGTGAGAGGTGGAGGGGAGGGGAGGCACCGTGGGCACGGGAGAGAGTGTGGGGAGGCCCTGGAAGGGAGCCGTGGGGAGGGCGGTTGGGGGCAGCTGTACGGGACTGACAGGCAGGGGCGGGGAAGACAGCAGGACTGGGCCAGCGGTGGAGCGGGGTGCTCTCGGTGCTCTTAGGAGACACAGAGATTGCCACGGAGTCTTCAGGGGGCCGGGCTGCGTGTCGCTAAGGGGGCGCACATTTGGGCTGGGCCACGTGGAGCTCTGTGGTTCATGTGGGTTACGAATGGGTGAGTGCAGTGTGGGCCTATGGCCCTGCCCACTCTCGGTTCGGTCATCGTGATGGGGGGGTGAGGGTCTCGGCCTGGAGCCGCCGCCCCCCCCCACCCTGACCCTGTCAGCTGTGCGCCGGGCTTGCAGCCCCTGCCACACGGGCTCAGGCGGCCCCTCTGGAACCCCGTGACCTTGCGCTGCCAGAGGAGGAGGAGGCCATGTGTGGGAGACTCTCCCAGCTGTTGCGGGAGCAGCACTGAGGCGGGAGAAGCCGGGCTGTGTGGATGTGGACATGGCTTTAGGAAGTGCTTTCATGTAGTTAGGCAGCGACACAGTAATCAGTCCATTGCCCCAGACCAGAAAAGAGAGGGAAGTTGAAAAAGGAAGCTCAGGATTTAACCCATATCATCTCATTATCTAGGCTTCATCACCGTCAGGCTTTAGGCACACAGTCAGCTCAATAAATTTTGTTGTTAATCCTCACCTAAGGATATTTTTTCTGGTTGCTTTTTAGAGAGAGTAGAAGTGAGGAAGGGAGGGGGGAGAGAGAGAGAGAGAAACATTGACGTGAGAGAGGCACGTTGATTGGTTGCCTCCCGCATGCACCCAACTGGGGCTGCAGATTGAACCTGCAACCCAGGTACGTGCCCTTGACTGGGAATTGAACCTGCGACCCTTCGGTCCAAGGGCCAGTGCTCTAACCACTGAGCAAACGGCCAGAGCCAGCCAAATTGTTTTTGCAGATCAGTGCAGCATGTTTTACCAGGGGTCCTCAAACTTTTTAAACAGGGGGCCAGTTCACTGTCCCTCAGACCGTTGGAGGGCCGGACTATAGTTTAAAAAAAAACTATGAACAAATTCCTGTGCACACAGCGGCGGCCAAAACACCCGGCGGGCCGGATAAATGTTTTCGGGGGGCCGCATGTGGCCCGCGGGCTGTAGTTTGAGGACCCCCGTTTTAAACAAACCAGACCATGCTTATTCGATTGTCACTTGCCGTCTGCAGGTAACGGGGCACCCTTTTGCGAGCACATGGGTTAGCATCCTGGTCCCGCCTCTGACTCCTCAGCTGTCGCACCTCGTCAGTCAGGTCACCTTCGGGGCCTCCATTTCCTCCTCAGTAAAGCGGACTGGCTGCTCGCAGGGCGGTGGCAGGGCCCCCGGGCGGGTGCGAGGCTGCTGTGCTCCTCCTCACTCAGGCCTTCGCTTCCTTTTCTCCAGGTTCGAGAAGGGGCACCGGCACGACGACGAGGAGGACGACCTTCGCTTAGATTGCCGCCACGAGAGATACCCCACCCGTAAGTGGCCTCTTCCCGGGGGCTGTGCCGATTCTGGGCCGTCTCCGGAGGAAGAACCCGGGAGACGAGCCGGGCCAACCTCTCCCTGACCCTGCGTTCTCCCACCAGCACGCTCTACAGATGGGGAACCTGAGGCTGGTGTCTGAGCGGAGCAAGTCCTCTGCATGCAGCGGCCGCGGCCCTCACAGCGGGGTGGGAATGCTAAGCCAGCCAGAGGGAGACTGGAGAGCTGAAGGCAGGCGGGCACACTGCAGCTTAAGTCCCGGCCTGGGCCAGCCATCGGCCCCCAGGGAGACCAGCACTGTGGGGCACTGGCCAGGTCCGGGAGGTGAGGTGGACAGGACTTGTCTGAGCTGCGGGTGCTCCTGGCAGCCCCGTGTGCCCGCCGTGGGGGGCACCTAGACAGAATCCAGGGCACCCGTTTGGAAAGGACATGTCTGCGCCAGGAAGCAGAGGGGAGGGAAAAAGAGAGCAGGACCCGCTCCAGGCAGGAAAGGGAAGAGCCGATGTGAGATTGGAGTCAAAGGGGCAGAATCTCCGCTGAGCCTCTGATGCCCTCCATGCGCTCCCTGCCCACCTGCCCTCTGATGCCCTCCATGCGCTCCCTGCCCACCTGCCCACCTGAAGGGCTTCTCACGCCTGACCTCCGATTCTTGCTGACCCCCAGCCCCTACAGCACGCACGCTCCGCATTTCGCAGATGAGGACAGTGAGGCTCAGAGAGGTGGAGTCACTTGCCTCAGGTCACACAGCTCAGTGAGTCCGTGGCAGGGCAGTCAGAGCAGGCGCGGTCAGTGCCCGGCCCACGTGGGAGCTTTCAGGAAGCTCAGTGTCCGCCGACTGCCGGAGTCCAGGTCTCGGTGCCTGGGGCCTCCCCCACCTGCACCCACAGAGGGCGGGCAGCTCCCTCGCCCCCAGGGTGGGGTCGCCATGAGGCGTGTGCTTTGCACCTCAAGATCGCCCCTACTCTTGAATTCCTACCTCAGTCTGCTTCTGGGGAGACCCAGACTAAGTGACGATTTAAACTCAGGCCTGTCTGCCTCCAATTCCTGTGATCCTAGCAGTGGAGTGAGAATGGCTGTGCCTGGAGAGAGGCGGGGGGGGGGGGGGGGCTCTGCCGGAGAGGAGAGCGCCCCGCTTCTCTCGGAGGAAAGGGGCTCCTGCAGAAGCCACCGGCCCAGGAAGACAACCTGCCCGAGGAACAGGAGGTGGCTCCTGGGTGGACCCTGGCTCACACCCATGGTCAGTGGCAGGTGCCTGTGCAAGGGCGGAGGGCTTCCTGGGAGAAGGGGCCGCGCACCAGGGTGTGGAGGCAGCTGGGAGCACCCGCCTCAGAGATAAGCCAGCAGAGAGCCCAGGAAGCATGTGGCAGGGACAGAGGGAGAGCCTGGCACACGGCACAGTGCCCTTGGCTCCCCGCTGGGCCGAGCCTCCCAGGGCCCTGCAGGGTGGGCAGGACACCCTGTGGACAGAAGCTGGGGCTTGGAGGGGGGCAGCTGGGGAGCTGGGAAGAGGGAAGGCCAAAGGGAGCCAGTCCGGCCCTAGCAGTGGGCCCTGGAGTTAAGAATGAGGACACCCAGGGTCTGGGGACGCGGAAGCCCTGCAGCCCCAGCCCAGGCCCCACAGCCTCCCCACCTGGTGCCCGGCTCACCTCCTGACGTGAGGAAGCATCGGCTGCATTGGCTGGGTCAGCAGCCTGCCCAGATTCCATCCTGCATTCCTTCCGCAAGTGCTCCCCGTGTCTGCTCTGAGCTGGCCCCGTGCTGGTGCTGGACCGGCCGCGGGAGCCAGGCGGGCACAGACCTCGGGAGCAGGGCGGGCACAGACTGAGGGAGCAAGGGGGGCACAGACCTCGGGAGCAGGGCGGGCACAGACTGAGGGAGCAAGGGGGGCACAGACCTCGGGAGCAGGGCGGGCACAGACTGAGGGAGCAGGGCGGCACAGACCTTGGGAGCAAGGCAGGCACAGACTGAGGGAGCAGGACGGGCACAGACCTCGGGAGCAGGGCGGGTACAGACCTCGGGAGCAAGGCAGGCACAGACTGAGGGAGCAGGACGGGCACAGACCTTGGGAGCAAGGGGGGCACAGACTGAGGGAGCAGGGCGGGCACAGACTGAGGGAGCAAGGGGGGCACAGACCTCGGGAGCAGGGCGGGCACAGACCTCGGGAGCAGGGCGGCACAGACCTCGGGAGCAAGGCAGGCACAGACTGAGGGAGCAAGGGCGGGCAAGGCCCTGCCTATGGCTGGCAGTGTAGGGCGAGGAGCAAGCAGAAGTGAACCCAGAAACAAACAAGACCATCTCAGGGGCTAGAGCGCAATGTGCGATGGTGAAGAGGAAGCAGACGGCGGCTCCTTTAGAGCCTCGTCTCTGAGGAGCTGGACGGGAAGGATGAGAAGGAGTCGGTCAAATAAAGGGCCAGGCAGAGGGGCCGTAGGGGCACAGCCTGGGGCGGGAGCAGCCAGGCCTGGGAGCCAGCGTGGTGTGGCGGGAGGCGGTGGGAGTGGGCGGCGGGGCTGGAGGGAGGGGGCAGCATGGGAAGAGGGGGTGCCATGGGGACCCCAACCGTGGACCTATGTTTGCCCACGCCGGCATACTCATCAGTGTATTTATCCGTGTCCCTGTCCATATCCGTCCCTCCCTCCACCTGCAGGCGGGAAAGGAGGGAGGGGAGCTGGACACGGGGCGGCAACAGCTTAGCGGGTGTCGCTCTCATTCCCGGAGAGACGGCATGGCCGGGATGGGACGGAGATCCAAGTGGGGGGTTCTTTGCTGGAAGAATTGTGGGTGTCGTAGTTTGGGTCCCGTGGATTGGGTTGTGGTAGTTTGTTGTCGAATAAGGATTGGACAGCAAGCAGTTTACTTGGTGACCTCAGAAAACCCAAGTAGGAGCAGGCGCAGGGACGCAGCAGGGCAAGGCCGGTGGCGGTGAAAGCACATTGTCCAGCCGGCCAGCACTGTCCCCACTGGGGACTTGGGCAGCCAGCGTGTCCGGTCGTCCCCCAGATGTGACAGCACGTCCTGGGTCGTAGTCTGAGGCTGCGGGTGGACGGTGAGTCCCTGGGGGCGGTGGGAGCCTGTGCGGGACGCCAGCAGTGTGTCCCTCGGTGCCGTGGGGAGGACAGGTTTGTGGGCACCATGGCTACACCCACGTCCAGTCTGAGGGCGGGCAGGCTGGGAATGGAGATAGTGGACAGCAAGGGGCTGCTGGGACCCTTTGAGGAGAAAGGGGTGCAGGGTGGGGAGAGGCAGTGAGGCAACGAGGTCCTAACTCCCTGGGGCCCAAGGAGAAGCTGGGAAGGCAGCTGCCCCTCCCCCAAGGCTCCCAAAGAATGAAGACGAGCTGGTTTGGCTCAGTGGACAGAGCATCGGCCTGTGGACTGAAGGGTCCCAGGTTTGATTCCGGTCAAGGGCATAGGCCCGGGTTGCGAGCTCGATCCCCAGTGGGCGGGGTGCAGGAGGCAGCTGATCAGTGGTTCTCTCTCATCATCGATGTTTCTCTCTCCCTCTCCCATCCTCTCTGACATCAATCAATGTAAACATAAAAGACCATCTGCTGTCGGAGCTGAGGGAGGAGTCGGCCCGAAAGTGGCTGGAATGCCCGCGTGCGGTCACTTTAATTATCCTAAAGGGGCTGCTTCTGTGGCCACAGGAAAGTCATTTATTCATTCACTTCGTGAACAAATCTTCACTCCAGATGCTGACCACGGGGTGAGGGCAGGTGCAGGAGAGGGAGGGCCGGGGCAGGGGACTTCGTCGGGGGTGGTCCAACCTGCTGGAATGGCACAGCCATGGTGAGGACACCTGGCCTTGATGACAGTGACCAGCAAGAACAGTCAGGCCCCCCAGGTCTGATGCTGTACCTCAGCCTGTGCACCTGCTGAGGACATCACGTGCATCCACTCATTAATCCTAAACACGGCCCCATTTTACAGACAGGAACAGCGAGGCCCAGGGAAGGGATGCCGTGCCCGGAGACGGCAGGGCTGGGTTTGCATCGAGCCTGTCTGGCTCCACAGGCCATACCCGGGGCCACCGGGGTGAGCTTCCACATGTCAGTCAGCGGGTCCCCGTGCTGGGACACCCCGCCTGCCAGGGGCAGCCTATGAGGTTACAGGGTGCAGCCACGTGGACTTGGTCCTCACAGAGCTCGCGGGCTGGGAAAGCAGCCCGATCAGACCGTCCGGGGAACGGCGCCGTCTCCAGAAAGCAGCCTCTTCGCTGCTAGTTTTTTGGCCAAGAAAATACTTTGGGGACGCCTGGGCAGGTTTTGCAATATCTCTGCACCCGGCAGCTGCTCGGCTTTGGCGGTGGGCTGACTTTTGGGCACCAGGGACTGGGAGGAGGGTGCCGGGAGCCCGAGTTATTACACACGTGCTGTGTGTAGGTCTCGGCTGAGCCCTTCGCAGCAGCACGCGGCGGCAGCCTGGGAAGGGAGGACGGCTATGGTGCACGTGAACACTAAGGTGCTGAAAGGCAAAGGGACTTGGGGAGATCTTCAGGCCCCTGGGGGCACAGCTCAGCTTGCTGTAGAGTCTCCCTCACCCTGGGGGCCTGGTGCCCTGAACCCTCGACCGCAGTCCTCTCACCCGGGCCTCTCCTGAACAGACAAAACATTGCCTTCACAGGCCCTTTGCGTCTGCTGTCCTCTCTGCCTGGAATGCTCTCCCTCTAACGCCCTGCATGGCTGGCTTCGTCTCATCTTTAGTCTTGGCCAGCAGGCAGGCCACTTGCTCAGGGAAGCGCCCCAGCTGCCCACCATCACCTTGTTTTCCGTTCATCATAGTGTCTGCCCCGTGGACCTTTCACAGTGACATGCTTGAGTTTGGTTCTGTTGTCTCTCCCCACAAGGTTCCGTGAGAATAGGCACCCTGTCTTGCTTTGTTCATGTCTGCACCCCGAGAGCCGAGAACAGTGCGTGGCACACAGTAGGGACTCAGTGGCTGGCTCTGACCTCCAGTTCCCTCCCCTCTCTCCCACTCCGGCAGCCACCTTGACATGAGCAGTGGCATAACCGTTTGGTTACCTTAAGTTTCTTACTGTTTCTTAGGCTACTGTGATCTGGATTCTGCCATGGTTTTTTTTTTTTTTTTTTTTCCTGAGGAAAGCGTTTGCTTCTGAAACCTGCCTTTGGGCTTTGCGGTGCCACCAGCCCGCTCAGAAGCACATCAGAGGTGACATTTGATGGAGAGGCTGCTGCCTTCTGGGCCAGGTGTCTGCGTCTGCCTTTCAGGGGCCACTGGGGCTTGCAACTGATTGCAGCTGTCAAGTTCAATGCCCGAGACAAGCTTTCGATTTTGCCAGGTGTGTCTGCGAGGCTGAGCCCGGTGAGGCCGTCGCTCGCTGGCGACAGAGGTGGCTTCTGGGAACTGTGTCTAGACGAGTCCCGGCCGCCGCTGCCCCCGAAACAGCAGAGGGAATTGCAAGGAATACTTTTCTGGACCCAGAGCCGCTTGGCATTTTTATTAGATCAAGACCAGATCTGATGGCGTCCCGCGGAGGCCTGCTCCTTTATTAAAACGGAAACAGACACTGTTTCTGAAATTCGCATCGGTGCCAACTTGTTGGGCACACAGACAGGCTTGCAGCTTGGCAATGCCTGGCATCGGGGTGGAGAGGTCCAAGCCAGTGTCAGCATCAGAATCACCGGGAGGCGAGGGCGGGGGAGGGACTCCTCCTTAAAATGCTATTGCCGGGCCCATCCTGGATGTGGGGCTCAGGAGGGCTGGGCGGGGCCTGGGGTTCACCTTTCTAACCCGTCCCCAGTGGTGCCGCTTCTGCTGGCCCGCAGACCAAGCCCCAGGCAGCCCCCGCCGAGGCCCACACCTGCCCCTCCAAGTCTGCGTTGTCCCTGGCTTGGGCTATACAGCGGCTTCTGGATGGAAATGGCTGCTTCTAGGGCCAACGCCCTGCAATCTTCCTCCTAGGACACACCTGACCATGCCTGCCTCACCCCCAGCTCCACACCCTCCTGTGGTGGCGCCAGGTGGTGGCGGGCGCCGGGCCAGCCCCTTGGGCACGTCCCCACCGAGACCTCCCTCACCAGCCCATCCTGGCTTCCTCTTTCCTCAGTCACTCACCACGCTGAGGCGGCTTCGGGAACTTGTCTCCACTAGAATGGAGGCGTCCCTGGGCGGGGGCCTCGCTGCCACGTTCACGGCAGCCCCAGTGAGCACGTAATCTGCGGCCAGTGCCTTCCTGGACGGACTGACTGCCTTAGCCTCAGGCAGTGTGGCTCTGCCGGGCAGGTCCGGTTACAGGGGTGATCCGTGGCTTCCCAGAAACAAGGCCCTTTTCCTGGCCGACTCCACAGGGAGCCGCCACTGTTCATGCCTGGTTCCTGCAACCACTCCTGACCCCAAGAAGCACTTGGGGCCGTTGCTAAAATACTGGCCTCGCTGGTGCTGGCGGTGTCCGTGCTCTGCTTTGGGGCAGGCCCGGAGTCCAGCTTGAAATCTGAGGATCCAGCAGAATCCCCAGGGATGGGAGGGGTCTTATCCCCCAGGAAGCCGGCTGAGTCCTTACCCCTGCAGCCTGCACTCCTCACCCCGCCGCCAGCTTCCCAGACCTGCCTGCTTTCCCTCGCCACCAGCACTGCCCAGTTCTCACACCTCCTCAAAACCTCATTTACCTGCCAAGGGCCTATTTCACACCCTGTTCCTTCTGCCCGAGGACACCTGCTCCCTTCCTCCATTTGGCAAAAACAACAACAAAACAAGCCAGTGGGATCTGCGCTCCACAGGTGCTTTCAAAGTCTGGCTCAGATGTCTGGGATCAGCCGCCAGCCCCTCCCCAGCCCTGGCAGCCGCGGTCACCTTCACCTCTGCATTCTCCTGGCCAGGCACTCACATCTATGAGGCATAACTCAGTGGTCCAGGCTTTGGAGTGAGATCGCCTGGGTTCAAATCCCAGCAGTGAGACCTTTGACGAGTGACAACCTATTTGGGCCTCGGTTTTCTCATCCATAAAATGGGCATAGTAATGACATCTAACTCACATCCGAGGAGTAACTGAGCCAGTGACGCACAGGGAGTGGCTCCAGGATGTGACATGGTGAGAGCTGAAGGCGTGTTCGCCCTTATCGTCTCCTCGTGTGCGTCCGTCTCCCTCACCAGGCCATGGACCTGGCGGGGGGGGGGGGGGGGCAGAGGAGGGAAGGGGGTAGGTCTGTGTCTCACTCATGTCTGTAGACCCAGCACCCAATATGGAGCTGACACACAGTAGGTGCTCAGCAAATCCTATCTAATAATAGACAAACATGGTAATTAACCATACCTCTGCTACGCTTCCCATTGGCTAATCAGCAGGATATGCAAATTAACTGCCAACAAAGATGGAGGCCGGCAGCCATGCAGCTGAAGTGAAATGAGGCTTGCTTGCTCCAGTGATGGAGGAAGCCAAGGTTCCCAGCCTGCCGCGGCCCAGCTCTGAGCTCCAGTCTAAGCAACAATGTTGCAATTATAGAAGCTAAACAAACCCCAGATACCTGCTTTCAGCCAGCTGGGGCCTCAGAGCTTAGAGCGCCAGTGATGGCAACAGAGTTTCAATTATAGAAGCTAAACAAACCCAGATACCTGCTTTCAGCCGGCAACAGCCTCAGGGCTGGAGCCGGGCCTCAGAGCTGGAGCAGGCTCTCAGCTCCAGTGACAGCTATAGAAGGTAAATAAATCCCAGAATAAAATAAAAAAAAAGAGGCTGGGAGCTTCAGTCGCCCACCAGCCTGAAAATGGCCCTCAGTCCCTCGCCCAGGCTGGCCAGGCACCCCAGTGGGGACCTCCACCCTGAAGGGGGTGTGACCAGCTGAAAACAGCCATCATCCCCTCCCTCATCCAGGCTGGCCAGACACCCAAGCGGGACCCCCACCCTGATCTGGGACACCCTTCAGGGCAAACCAGCCGGTCCCCACCCGTGCACCAGGCCTCTATCCTGTATAGTAAAAGGGTAATATGCAAACTGACCCTAACAGCAGAAAGACTGGGAATGACTGGTCACTATGACACACACTGACCACCAGGGGGCAGATGCTCAATGCAGGAACTGCCCTCTGGTGGTCAGTGCGCTCTCACAGGGGGGAGCTCTGCTCAGCCACAAGCCAGGCTGATGGCTGCCAGTACAGCGGTGGTGGTGAGAGCCTCTCCTGCCTCCTCAGCAGCGCTAAGGATGTCCAACTGCAGCTTAGGTCTACTCCCTGCTGGCAAGTGGACATCTCCCAAGGGCTGCCGGGCTGCCAGGCTGCCAGAGGGATGTCTGATTGCCATCTTAGGCCCAATCCCCCAGGGAGCAGGCCTAAGCCAGCAAGTGGTCACCCCAGAGGGGTCCCAGGCTGCGAGAGGGCACAGGCCGGGCTGAGGGACCCCCTACCCCGGAGTGCACAAATTTTTGTGCACCGGGCCTCTAGTGTTTAATAAGGGAATGAAAGAATCAGTGGCTCTGAGGACAGGTGGCGGGTTAGGTGACTGAGTCTGATTTCAAGGGTGAAAAAGAGACAAAAAGAATGTTTTAGCCCAGAAACATGGGTCTGAGGAGACGGACTCCGATGAAGGAAGGATGGGGGTCCCCATTAAATCTCCTGGACAATATGCCCGTATGGTGGACCAGTAAACCCAACTTCCCCTCCATGTGGGTCCCACACAAGCCTGCTCTCCTTCCCAAGTCCTCCAGACTTCATTAACTCAGCAGACGCCACCATCAGCACTGGCCCGGGGGTGCACTCGGTGCTGGGGTTGCACTCGGTGCTGGGACCTGGGACGCGGTGACGGGTAAAAGCAGAGCTGTCTGTGTCCTCGTGCTGCTATGGCCTAGGATGGAAACTGGGAGGGAAAGTAGCATCCTACCAGATGTGATGGGGTCCCTGGGCTCCTCAGGGTGCGGCTTCACAGAGCAGCTCACCTTGCAGAGCTCTCGGGTGCCTTGCCAGGGTTGTGGCAGTTCAGGCAATGCAGGAGGGGTGGTGGTGTCACTGGCTGAGGGCTCCTCAAAGCCAGGCCCCTTGGTGCTCACCTCGATTCATTTCTCCCCACGTGGCATCTCTTTTTAGAGGCCGGGGTTCGAGGTTGGGCAGCCAAACTGCAGGCGCTGGCTGGGCCTTCAGCACCTTGGACAGTGGAGCCTCCGGAAGGCATGCCCTTTAACAGGGAGCCGCTCTTGGTGCCAGGCTGGGCTGCAGTGGGGTCGGAGCGCCAGTACCAGCCGCCTGCCCAGCCTGAAGCCTCCCCGCCCTCACTAACTCCTCCACCACCTTCAGCGCACCGTGGGCAAGCGCCCTCCCCTCCAAGAGCCCCTTCCCCACCTGCACTGCACCCCGGGGAGCACGGGCACCGGCATTCTTGGTTTCCAAGGGCCTCCCCACGGAATGAGCCCATTGCAGGTGTGATCTCACTCAGTTCAGCGGAGCTCAGGGCTGACCCCGGATCTTGGTGCCTTGGAGAGAGTCAAGTCAGTGCTTTTCCCGGTAAGACTGGAAGAGACGGATGCGAAATATGGTCACGTTCTGATATTTGGATTAAAAAGGGAAGAGAACTCGCATCGGAGAGCCTGCCACGTGCCAAGGACCCTGCGAGGGCGGGGAGTTTCCAGGGGGTTTGAAACACAGTCCTTGCCACCAGCCCTCTGAGTGGGGCCCTGGGCAAATCGCCTCCCACCCGGGGGCCGGGTCCCATCTGTGACGAGAGGCAGCTGCACCAGCACTTCCCATGGTTCTGGCGTCTTATGTTCACATCGACCCGAGATCGGATCATGGCCGGTTCCTCTGCAGGGGGCCTCCGGCTGCTTTCTAGTTCGCATCCACGTGCGCTCTCAGAGCGGTGCCGTTACGTGTCAGAAGTCACGCAGCTCAACGCAAAGGTCACGCAGCCTGTAAGCGGGGGAGCTTGGGTTTGAACCGCTGACTGTCAGACCCCTTCCCCAAGGAGGAGAGGCTGAGCAGAGAGCCTCTCACGGTGAACAGACCCAGGCTGGGAAGGGCAGGTGAAGCCCCTCCATCCCACCTCCCCCCGCCCCCCGACCCGCCTCCGCCTGGTCAGGGCCACTCCATCCCCCTCCTGCACGGTTTCTTTGTTGTAAAGCCGGCTCAGGACTCGCTCCGTGCCTGGCCAGGTGTGTGTGTGTTTGGGGGGGGAGGGGGTGGTGAGGGCCCCAGGAGGGAGCTGCCTCGTCTCTGCCTGCATCGAACCCCCAGGTGAGTTGGGGAAACACCACAACACAGTGACAAGCTCAGGGGGCGAGGGATCCGCAGTGTGGGGGGGACACAGGGAGGGGCGTTTCAAAGAGCAGTGGGGCCTGGACCGCAGAGGCAGCCGGGAGATCACCCAGCGGAGAGGCCAGGGCGTGCGGAGCCACAGACGGACGCGCGGGGCAGGGCGCAGGCGGGAAACGGGCGGACACGGCCTCCTGGGTGGAGTCTGGCCTCAGAACTCGGCTTGGCCCACAGACGGTTTAAATTTTTTGAAATCTTAGTTGTGATCATTTTCATCTGAGACTTTATTATGAAAGTCGTTCAGTTTGTTGGAAGGCGAGAGCTCGCAGTCCCCGCAGACCTCTGCCCGGAGCTGAGGAATGGCCGCTCCGGCCTCTGCCCGCTCACGGCATCGCCTGGCGGGCGGCATTTTGACGTAGGATTCCTCAATCTGCGGTGCAAGGGCTGTTTTGTTTTGTTTTGCTTTGTTTTTTGGCTGGTGACTGGCCCCAAAGTGCCAGGCCTGTGAGGAGGGAGTGAGGGGAGTGCTGGTGGGCAGTGGGGCTCTCGGGGCTGCTGAGACAGAAGGCCCAGCCCCCAGCACGTGGCTCTGAGCCCCAAGTCTTGCTGGGAGGCTGGAAGGGGAGGAGGGCCCGGTCCTTAGGGACTTGGCCTCTGGATCCAGGGGACAAGAAGCTTGATTTTAACTCAAGGAAGGACAGGGATCATGGCCTTTCTTTACTTTTTAAAATTTAATTTAATTTTTAGAGAGAGTGGGAGGGAGGGGGAGAGAGATAGAGCAACATCGATGTGAGAGACACATCAATTCGTTGCCTCCTGCACATGCCCAGCCTGGGGCCAAAGATGAACCTGCAACCCAGGTACGTGCCCTTGCCCGGGGATCGAACCTGTGACCCTTCAGTGGGGGCGGGAGACGCTCTAACCACTGAGCCACCGGCCAGGGTTGATGATTTTATTTCACTTATTGTTGACCTTTTCTCTGTTCCAAGGAACCCTCCAGGGTTATGCCTGTTAGCAACGTGAGAACAACTACGATCGCTTTTAAACACTCATTTAGATAAATAAGCAAACCTTCCTTTGCACCAAATATTTGCTTTTAGATTTTTTTTAAAAAAAATCTCAAATTCGTATACCTTGGCCGCAAGCGCGTCCAGAGAACACAACTGTCCCGGTGACGGGGCCAGAACAAGTGTTCTTCCTGAGGCCGAGCGCTCCCAGCACGTTTGCCAAGTGTTTCCCACCCTTAGCGTGGCATGAGCAGGGCACCAAACAGCACCAAAGAATATTAAAAACAGAAAGAAAGCGAGAGGGGGACCCGCCGCGTCCTTGGCACGGCATCGGCCTTCCCGCCTGTCCCTTCAGCCTCTGTCCCAGGGAAACCTCCCTTCCTCAGAGCTGCTTTGGGCGGAGGAGGGGTGAGCGGCCCGTCCCTGGAGGTGTGCAGGCAGGGCCGGCTTCCGCAGGGATGCCCACGTCCAGGGGTTTGCTGTCAGGGCTCCGACTGACCTGAGGGATGACAAGAAGGTCTGCGTACCCCTCAGCGCAGGAAAAAACACGGAACGAATGTCTTTAACGTGAAAGTCTGCGGTCAGGAGATTTACCCACCCCAGCTCCACGCCAGCTGGGACCCTACCTGAGGCGGCCGCGTGTCTGCTGAGTCTGTTTCCTCGTCTGTGCAATGGTGGGGCTGCCTCCCAGGCGTGGGTGTCCCACAGGGCGCCTCCTTCTTCACCCCCGTCCACCCGGGAGCAGCCTCCCTGGGCTGAGCATAGCTCTCCTGGGCACCTGGCTAAGGAGAGCCACTCGGCGGGGGGCGGGGGGGGTGTTGGAGCTGGAGGAGACCCCGCGGGCTGGGAGAGGGTGCTGCGGGCTGGGAGAGGGTGCTGCGGGCTCCCGCAGGGGGGCAGGCGTGAGCTGGTCCTTGAGGGTTTGGGTCACGGCAGGTACAGGACATGGTAGGCCTTTAGCCACAGTGCAGAGAGGGAGAGGGTCTGGCCTGTTAGAGAGACGCCAGGAAGGCACTTGCACGGAGCGAGCTCCTGAGGCTCAGGGAAGACAGGCTGCGCCTGTGTCCGTCAGCTCCCCGCCCTCCTGCTGAGGGGCGAGCCCCGCCCGGTACCCTGGCCCAGAGCTGCTCAGAGTCAGCTGGGCCCGGGTGCCACTCGTCCTCACCCTCCCAAGCTCCCCGGCACACGCGGGACACAGGGCAGCTCAGTCAAGTGGGCGGGTGGGTAGGGAGAGGTGGTTGTGGCTGGGATGGGTGGTGGGTAAATGGTGGGCAGGGGAGCGATTGGTGGGTCTGAGGGTGGGTGAAAGGAAAGCAGAGATGGAGAGTGGGTGGGGGACGGCCTGGTGCAGGGGAGGGTGAATGTGCGGGCAGGGGGTGTGAGGGCTGCTGGTGGGTGGGCTGTTGGTGGGTATGTTGGTGAGTTGGGGGCAGGAGGATGGGGTTTGGGGACTTGGTGGGTTAGCGGGTGTGTCAGCAGATTGGGAGTAGGCGAGCTGGAGGGTGGATGGGCGGGTGAACGTGTGGTTGTTTGGGGCTGTGGGTAGAGGTGTATGTGGGAAGCAGGGCGGGTGGGTGTGTCATCGGGGTGGGTGTGTCATCGGGGTGGGTGTGTCATCGGGGTGGGTGTGTAATCGGGGTGGTGGTGTGTGGTGTGTTGGTGGGCGGAGGTGCTGAGTGGGTTTCAGGGCTGTGGGTGAGTGTGGGTGGGAGGAGTGTGTGAGTGGGATGGTGGATACATTGGTGGCTGTGGTACTGGCAGGTGTATGTCTATGTGTTGGTGGACTGGTGTGTGGATGGTGGGTAGGGGCGTGGAGAGGTGGGTATGCAGGTGGGTGGAGGGTGAGCTGGTGAGTGGGACAGTGGGTGGGAGCTGCCTGTGGGCGGACAGCCGGGTTGGGGAGTGTTGGAGGGGAGGTGGGAGGCCAGTGGGTGTGTGGGTGGGTGGGTGGTGAGCTGGTGGGCAGTGGGCAGGAGGGGCACAGGGGGAGGAAGCACTGTTGGCCTGACCCCCCCTCCCCCCATCTCTCAGCAGGACACCAGCCACACCTGGGCGATTCCTGGCCGCGGAGCTCTGCACACGAGGCCGGGGAGCTGAGCCGCCAGTGCTGGGTCCTGGGGCACTGGGTGTGACCGAGACCAGCCGGCCCCAGACCCCGCCTCCGTCAGCACCAGCTCTGCCACCAGGCCGCGCGTCTGGCGCCACCGAAACCTGGCCTGTGCGCTCTGAACCCAGCCAGCCTGCACGGGAGACACCGGCCGGCCCTGCCC
The DNA here is from genome assembly GCF_014108235.1 of Myotis myotis. NCBI lineage: Eukaryota > Metazoa > Chordata > Mammalia > Chiroptera > Vespertilionidae > Myotis > Myotis myotis. Next base: position 1,644,983 of record NW_023416341.1, on the reverse strand, counting down.
ATCACTGCCCGGGTCTCAGGCCCGAGCAGAGGGGCCTGCGGGCCTGTGGAGTACACAGGGCTGCACAGAGCAACTTCGGGACAGCAACTTCGCACTCTTGCCACATGCACAGCCCTGCTGGGTACAGCTGGGAGGCCAGGAAAAACCGGACATCGGCCATTGGAAGCCTGGGGTCCCCCGAGCCAGCTAGGAAGTTCAGGAGGTGTCCAGTGGCACATAACCTTTCAGGGGGCAGGGCATGGCACTGCAGGGGGCACACAGCAGGCACACAGCAGGGGCTGAATAAATGCTTGTTGAACCTGTTTTCTTGCTGTGTGTGGAGGCCAGTTGCTCTCCGGGCTGCCCCTTCATGGCTCCATCCTCTCAGCTCCCCGAGGAGCCTGAGGTGGGCAGCCTGAGTGTGCTGCAGCCAGGGTCCGACACGGGGTGGGAGTGAGGGAGCCTAGAGCCTCGCTGGGTCTGGGGGTCGGGTCAGGCTGCAGGCGGCCTTGGATTCCAGAGGGTGGGTAGGGTGGGGGCGTCAGGCAGATGGGAAATGTGGGATGGGCCAGGGAAAGGGCCTCACACCCAGATCCTCAGCATCTCTGACCCCCATGGGGACTCTCCCTTATGTTTAGAGCCACCTTTACATCAGTTCCAGGGCTTAGATGCCTGGGGAAACAGATGTTTACCATAAAGACAGGAGGCCTTAGGGTCACAGAGATGAAGACACTAGACCCAAGATCACAAAGCTAGCAAATGGCAGAGTTGGGGCTTGAACCAGGACTCCTGACTCCAAGAGACCTCGTCCCTTCCCTGAGGATTTCTAGAACTTTCTACCAAGCAGACAATGCTCTTCTTCACTTGTCCATAAACTCATCACCCATTTAATCATTCATCCATCCATTTACCCATCACCCATCCATCACCCATCCATCATCCATCCATCTATCCATCATTTATCTATCCATCATCCATCATCCATCCATCCATCATCCATGCATATATCCATCATTTATCCATCCATCATCCATCCATCCATCTATCCATCCATCCATCTATCCATCATCCACCCATCCATCACTTATCCGTCCATCATCCATCATCCATCCATTATCCATCACCCATCCATCCATCCATCCATTATCCATCCATCATCCATCATCCATCCATTATCCATCACCCATCCATCCATCCATCATTTATCCATCCATCATCCATCATCCATTCATCACTCATTATCCATCCATCATCCATTCATCATCCATTATCCATTGTCCATCATCCATCCATTTACCCATCACCCATTCACCATCCATCATCTTCCATCCATCATCTATCATCCATCATCTATCATCCATCATCCATCTATCTATCAGTTGTCATAGTTCCCTGCATCAGACATCCATACATCATTCTTTCATACATCACCCATCCTCATTACTCAACCAACCATCCATATATTCATCTGTCCAGTGATATAATCCATTGTTCCCCTATTAGGGGCCAAGTACTGTGGTAGGCACTTGAGGTAGGATAGAGAACCATCCAGAGAGGGTGTCTGTCTTCGCAGAACTCACAGATGGGCAGGACAGATAACTAACAGACGATTATAGTTCAGTGTGTGAAGTGCTGTGGTGCCCAGCTCTGGGCCAGGCAGCGTGGGTTCAGACTCCAGCCCCTTCACTTGAGACCTTGGGCAACTGGCCTGACTTCTCTTGTGCCTCATCCCCGTGGGCACATAGCTGATCCTTACAACTACCTCTTCAAGCTGTCCCGGGGGTTAAATGAGCTGATGGCCGTGAAGCGGTTAGGACGGAGCCGGCACAGTGCAAGTGCATTGTTGGTGTCTGCTCCCACCGCCATGGGGGGGGCGGGGGGGAGCCCAGGGCAGCACCTGCTGGGCTGGGGGTAGTGGCGAGAAGAGGCGCCTCTGGGACAATGACACTTAAGCTAAAGCATAAAGTTGTCAGGTGTCAGGTAGACACGAGTGTAGAGGGCAGACCGTCGGGAACGTTGTAGGAACTAAGTGGCAGGTGTGGCGAGAAAGGAGGGCAGCGAGGTGGTGAGGACGCAGGTGGTGGAGGCAGATGGGGCCAGGCCAGCGGGGCCGAAGCCCCTTGGGAAGCTTAGACTCTCCTGGCCGGCGGGAAGCACCCAACTGCGCTTCTGGGAAGGCCGTCGAAGCCGTGGACAGAGAACAGAAGGGGAGCCCCGGCGTCCTCCTCCCCTGACCACACTTGAGGGGACAGGACAGAGGGCAGGTTCAGGAGCTAGTGAGGAGGGGCAAGCAACAGGTTTGGGGGAGACTGAGGAAGGGAAAGTCTTGGGTGCCTGGGGCTCCCGGCCGAGGTTCTGCTCATTCATTCATTCATTCCTGCATTGATTAATCGAGTGAGTGCTTCATTAGCCCATCTTTCATTTGCTCAGCATATTGAACCTACTATGTGGGGCAAGAGATGGGTCTGGAGAGAGATGAGGCCCAATTACAAAGGCCTTGACTGTCAGGACAGGCGTCCAGGCTTTGGCCTCTGGGCAAAAGGAACCCAGTGGCTGCAGATTTGGGGCTGGGCGGCCGCCCCCCCCCCAGGAACTGGCCCGCCCCTGGTATCCGGAGCTCTGTGCTCCCCGAGGTCCTTCTGAACATGGCAAGTGGACCTCAGAGGTCCAGGACATGCTCTTAGGTGGCACATGGGTAAAATTTTAATCTATTTTAATAGTTGTGTTTATGTAAATGTGTCTTAGGAAAAAATGTGTAACGGGCACATCCGTGCCTGAGTTCACAGATATTACTGCTTAGGATGAAACCAAAATAGGCATTTGAGTAAACAGAAAGAGTCGGCTTAAAGAAAAATCTCATTAAATAAATAATTGTGCAAGTGTACGCGACTATGACATGCGGACGGCTCCCCCAAGGGCCACTGCGCCACCCTCGGGCTTCAAGTCCTTTTGTCGTTGCTGGGCACCCGCGGGCAGGGTGTGATAACCGGTCGTACAGAGCCTGCAGCAAGGAGGCCGCTGGTGAGATGGAAGGAAGCGCTTCCAGGCAGGCTGGCGAGTGGCCCCAGTGGGTCCCCACGGAGGGTGACTGGGGGCTCCTTCATGCAGGGAGCACGTGCCACTCCCGGACCTGGGAGGAGGGAGAAGCAGCTGGTTTGAAGGCGGGGACGCCTGGGTGAGCACGGAGAGCCTGCCTGGGGAAGCGAAGGCCCCTCCTCCAGCCCCTGCAGCTCCCCCGCTCAGTCCCGTGCCGTGGACGTGTTCTGGCCCCTGAGTGGCTGAATGGTGCTGGCTTTGTGTGCGCGTCTTTCGTCTTGACCCCCTTTGCGTTGGCCTGATCCACAGCCCAGAGTGGTTCTCATGTTCTGCTCTGGGGACTTGCACCCAGTGTCCCTGTGGTCACATGCCCTGGGCTTGAGCGCACACGCCAGCCTGGACACATCTGAGCGCAGGATGCCGCTCCGCGTGTACACGTGTGCTAACGTGTGTCCTTGGCACTCCTCACGCTGTGTGCCCGTTGGACCCATATGCTTGGGTGCACGTGTGTCTGCGCTGACCCGGTGCCTGAAATGGGGCTCTGCCCCCTCATTTGCCCACATCACACCGGTGTCCCCGGGCAGAGGGCTGATGAGCAGGCCCAGTCTCAGGCGGTACCCAACTATGTCCCTCCGCGGCTGGTGGCTGTGATGAGCAGTCATCCCGCCACCCCCACCGAAGCCAGCCGCCCGGCCTTCGGTAATGGAAACGTCAACTTGATTCATGGGCATTCGTCAGCGGCAGCCAGGCCCGAGGACAGGCATGCTGGGAGGCCCATCCCCTGGGAAGAGCCGCTGCTGCCGGAGGGCTGACCCCTTGCTTAGGAGGATGTGAGGGTGGAAAGAAGCATCTGGGGCTGCCAAGTTCATTCCGACAACAAAAACGTCACTTCAGACTGTGAGAAGCTGCGGAGGTGAACCAAGGAGAGGCCTGCCTTAGGCTGGAGGGGAGGGCAGGCCTCTCAGCGGAAGGGCCATGGCAGCAGGGACAGAGGATAAGGAAGGAGGCGGCAAGGGGTGTGGGCAGAGTCACAGCATGTGCAAAGGCCCTGGGGTTGAGGGCAATGCTGAGAGGCTCTTTGACAGGACAGGCTGCTTGGAGCTTGGGCCACGAGGTCTGCCGCTGAGGGGTCATCTGCAGTCAGGGTGTGGGGACCTTGTGGATCATAACAAGGAGTGTGGCCTCACCTAGGGCCACGGATCCATTGACAGGAGGGCTTTTGTTTGTTTGTTTGTTTCCAATCACAATATTATATTTTGAGCCAAAAATACTAAAAAAAATTTGAACTGTATTAACAGCATCTCAAAGAAAAGTGGAAGGCAACACAGCAGGAGCTCAGCATGGGGTCATAGCAACAGGGGTGCCAGGGGGTGTTAGGAGGTGGGCGTGATCAGCTCTGCAGCCGGGGGAGGGGAGCGGGGCAGAGGCAGGGTGGCCGGGGAGGGAGCGGCAGCAGGTCCCGGTGGAGAGCTGGGGCCCAGGGGTGCTGGCACTGGGGACGGGAGAAGCCGCACAGTGTGGCTGGGAGAGGAGAGGGGAGTAGGGGCCTGAGGGCGCTAGGCCTGTCTGGGCTCTGACGCTGTGCAGCGGGACACGGTGGGCCACACGGGCCTGTGGGAATCAGGAAGCGGTGACCTCGGGGGGGGGCGGGGGGTGAACCAAAGAAGCTCCTGCCCCCAAACCACAGGAGGTGCGGCCCAGGGCACGGCTCGAGGGCTGCGGTTCCGCTCCATCGCCCCTTCGCCTGACTGCGGGCAAACCGCACGGCTGCTCCCGTGGACGGACGGCCTGTGTCTGGGGACAAACAGCCGCGGGGAGCATCAGTCGGAGGAAAACTGCCGGGGTCCAACCCCAGCAGGTCCAGGGGTCCCCAAAGGTGTGGACAGAGTTGGCGAAGAAGGAATGACACGGAGATAGCGTTCAGTTGATCAGCAGCCTCGCCAGGATCTCTAGCCAGGATCTCCAGCCAAGTTCTGGTCTGGATCTCCAGCGAAGTTCTGGTTAGGATCTCCAGCCAGGTTCTGTGTCCATCTTCTCTTGCCAGGTTCTCCAGCCAGGTTCTGTCCAGGTTCTCCAGCCAGGTTCAGTCACCAGGTTCTAGTCAGGTTCTCTTGCCAATTTCTGTAGTCAGGTTCAGTCCAGGATCTTTTGCCATGTTCTCTCCAGCGAAGTTCTTCTGTCTCTAGAGAATGTTCTGTGTAGGTTCTGTGCCTAGGTTCCGTCTCTCTTGGTTCCGTATTCTAAGTTCTGTCTCTTGCTGTCTTATTACATCTGTATTTATACCAGTTGATTCAATCCTATCAATCTCTATTACAAAGGTTAGGGCGTTTCTTATCTCCATTCCAGGGAGTAAAGATTATGTAGCTTAAGCACGATTGTTCATAGTTAAAGTGATTAATTACCCACCTGGCACTAGTTAAGAGGTTTTATTCCCTCCCTAACTTCAGGGGAAAATCCCTACCTGGGAAAACAACCTTTCTCAGAGACCTTGGTTAAAACACATAGTGCCAAGAAGGTGAGCCAACATATTAAGAACAGTATGCTATATATGCCAGGTCCCTTGAAACAGCAAGCATGGACCGGCTCCCGGCAAATTCCCCCTTTTTTATTTTTTAAAAGCAGCATTAAAAAGAAAAACCCGAAATGCTCTCTTGTATCCATTTTAAGAGTAGGATTGGCGCTTTCCACTATTACCTGAGTCTTGATCTATCACCCCAGGGAGAGCTTGCCAATCCTGCACTTTCCCGGGGTGGAAAGGCTGCAGTGGGGTTAAGGATAAGGCTCCTTGGGCCTACTTCCTCCCATGCCTTTACATTTACCTTTCCTTCCTCAGAAAAGCATGGACATACTTCTTGTATAAAACATTCTGTCTGACTGGGAGTAACCTTAATTCCTCTGCTAGCAAGCATATGTGTTAAAAGATCAATACAGAGTCTTATTTCTTTAGACTCAGTATGGCACATCTTCTTAATCTAAAGATCAATACAAAGTCTTCTTTCTTTGGACTCAGTATGGCACATCTTCTCAATCTAAGTTCTGTACTATCCACCTTCTTACCCTACTTATCCTCTATAGGGGGGTCTGTAGCACCCTGGTGGAGTCCTATCCATCCCGAGTGTGGAGGTTTTCAAGGGGGGGGCTTACCTAGGGGAATCCTTTCCAGGGGTTCCCAAAGGTGTGGACGGAGTCGGCGAAGACTATCCACCCTCTTCCTATGGTGGAGTCCTATCCATCCCGAGAGTGGGGCACTTACCTAGGGGTCCCTGTTCGGGCGCCATTTGCCGGGGTCCAGCCCCATCGGGTCCAGGGGTTCCCCGTAGGTGTGGACGGAGTCGGCGAAGAAGGAAGGACACGGAGACAGTGTTCAGTTGATCGGCAGCCTAGCCAGGATCTCTAGCCACGTTCTGGTCTGGATCTCCAGCGAAGTTCTGGTTAGGATCTCCAGCCAGGTTCTGTGTCCATCTTCTCTTGCTAGGTTCTCCAGCCAGGTTCTGTCCAGGTTCTCCAGCCAGGTTCAGAAAACCAATCCTCGCGTGGGATTTCCTGCGTGGACAGACGGGAAAGCACAGCCGACCTCTGCCCTCCCCCACGCCCCACCCCTGCCACCCTGGCAGTGCCTCCCGGGCCACATTCCATCCTGGACTGACACTGCCGATCCTGGCCTTGGGGGAGGCTGGCGGCCAGAGGCCTGGCCAGGACTGGGGGCGGCAGGGCCAGCACCGCAGAGGTGGTGGGGGCTGGACTTGCTCCGGGCCGGCCAGCCGGGGCCACGGCCCCCTCACCGGCGTGCTGGGGGGAGGGCGCCTCTGAACGAGGCCCCCGTCCAGCACGATGTGCACCTTCAGCGGCGACGCCCGCAGAGCACCGCCCGGGAGGGGCTCAGTGTTTGGTGGCTTCATTCGTTTTGTTGTTATGATCACAAATATGGCTCCACAGGCTGTCCCCTCCGCAGGGGCTGGGAGCCTGGGAGTGGTGTCATCAATGCCACACGTGTCTAGCCATGCAGACAGCCCCACGGCTCACGGGGACACGTGGCCCATTGGGCACAGGCCCCACCTGCCTCCTCCAGACCCGACCTGGGCCTGTGGCCTGACTCGATGCCGGGCTTGGGTCCTTTGCATGCCCGGGTGGCTGGGGCCTGACTCCCAGGGGCACAGTCCTACCTACTCTGGGCCCCACAGTGTCACCTCATCCCCTCCTGCTCCCCATTCATCACCTGCCTCGGTCTTAGGGGTGCAGGCTCAGGTGCATGTGGGCTGTGAAGGCAGGGCCAGGGAGGGAAGCAGGCCAGTGTGAGAAGTCGGGGCTGGTGGGGACTGCGGTGGTCTGGGCTCGGGGATGTGGGACTCGAGCTGCCAGACCCTCCAGTTTCTCCAGAGACATGGGGGGGGGGGGGGGAACCGCACAGACCAGCACAGCCTGCGAAGGCGGAGCCACCAGCCTGTGGCCTGCCCTTCATCAGAGGCTGGTGGGGCCCAGCCTCAGAAAGGGACCATCCTGGCCCCAGGAGGGATGGAGGTGAGGCCTGGGGAGGGGTGTGGGCAGCTGCCACCTGTCGGGCTGCAGAAACGGCTTGGCGGGCTCTGGCTCCTCTGAGCTCGGGGAGCCAGTGCAGACACCGTCTGGACCAGACAGACAGAAGCAGGCCCTTCACACTGCTGGACAGAGAAAGCAGGCCCCCAGGGGACAGCGCCTGGGAGAGGGCCCTCTGGGAACCCATGCCTGCTCTTCCTTGACCTCTAGTCCGCGGTGGCTGGTTCATGCCCAGGAATCCCCGCTGGGCTCGCTGGCACCCAGGCCCGGCGGCTGCAGCTCTGGGCTAATTTACACGGTGCTCATGGCTGGGGCGGGATGCAGGTGCGGAGGGGGAGCTCGGCCTCCCACCAGGGTGAGGGTGGGCATGCCACCTCGAGCATGTGCAGGTCACCCCCTGACCCCACCTCTCTGGGGCTGGGGGCAGGGCGAGGGTCCAGGAATGACCTTCCTCCTCTCACCCCCTGGAGAGCCGAGGAGGGTGAGCCACAGGCGGGGCTGCGGCCTCCGGGGCCAGGGACGAGGGCAGGTGGGAGCTGGGTGGCAGGCGCTGCACAGGACTTGCCCCCAGTTTTTTGGGGCACTCGGTGTTGGTTTGCTGGGTTAAGTTGAGCCGACATTTAAAAGTCAGACCTCACACTAAAAAGAAATGAAACACCTGTGTTTCTGGCTTCTCTCAAAAACCTTGAAGGCCTGGCATTGCTGGGCCCTTGGTGTGCGCTGCCCTACGGACCAGGCCTCCCAGCCAGCTCTGCTCCCTGACGCCCGGGCCAAGGCACTGGCTGCGAGACTTACTGTGGCTGAGAAGTGGGCGCCTCACTCGCCTCCCTCCCCACAGGGAGCGTCTCCCGCCTACACAGCCCCGGAGGGAGGAAGGGGGCTCTCCCACGCCAGGTCTGGGCAGAGCAGGCCCCGCTGTCGCCCTAGGAGCTCAGAGGGACAGCGGGCAGGAGCGGCTGCAGAGCCCCTGCCATTGTCTGTCCATGGGGCGGGACGGACAGAGGGATTCCCCTCACCCTGGCACAGGGAGCGAGGCTTCCTGAGGGCCTCTTACCCTCGCCAGGTAATTGCTGGCGCCCACGCCACAGTGCAGACGCCCACCCCTCACCGGAGCCTTCTTCCCACTCAAGCGCTGCGCTACCCAATGCCAAGAGCTGCCACAGGCAGGGGAGGGGGCCGCGAAGCCAAGTGGGAGGCCGCGAAGCAGCTCTGGTGTGGGCTTCCAGCACCGCGCCGAGGTCGACTCTGCGCCAGAGGCCGGCTTCACCGCCGCCTCGCTCTCCCCTGGCTGTCTCGGGATTTGGGCCGGGACTATCGCCTCAAGGCTGTGCCTCTGCGCTTCAGGATCCTCATATAAAAGGAGGGCCCTGCAGTGCCCGCCAGGGAGCTGCTCCATGAGGTGGACGGTTAGAGCCAGGCACGGAACACCGCTCCCCACGCACGGGCTCCTAGCCCCACACATGCTTTTCTCACCCAGCGCCAGGCCCAGGGCCCCCGCTCGCAGGCGGGGAACGACGCTCAGAGAGGGACACGCCCGCGCCACGGGCCAGCCTCCGTGGACTCCGGCTCAGCTCCTGGAGGCAGCATGGGCCACCTCCGACCCCAAGCCCAGTGTGCCAACGTGTTCTTAATAACATCTCTTATTGATTTTGCAAGAGAAAAAAAAATAGAAATTTATTTTAGAGCTAATGCCTGTCACAGCGGTTCTTTCCTCCGAAATTGCATGGTGCACACAATTACTATAAACATCAGCTGAGGCCCAGGGCGAGTGTGCCGGGTCTGGGCAATGTTCCCGGGAATCTGACCTGTGCCCGTGCCTCGGACGCGGCTCCCTGGAAAGGCCTGGCACATCCGGGCACTGAGAGCTGGCCTGATCAGCCCAGCGGCGTCAGCTCTCCTGGGAGCCCGGTCCCAGAGGCGCGCCACGTCTGGGAGGACAGCAGAGAGATGGGGCTTGGAAGCTACAGAATGATGGATTCTCTTGGGGAGAAACAAGTCCTTATCTTCACATGGACCCCGCGCTCCGAATGAAAAGCACATTTGCACAGCTGCCCGAGGAGGCCGCGAGGCTCGGGAAGTGTCTGCAGGCTCGCGGTTGCATAGGAACGCACTCAGTACAGTAACGCGGCCGGGCCGGGCGCCGGGAAAACAATGGATTAATATTGGGAACGAGAAATTACCCACCACTGGGAAAGCAATTAGGTCCCTCATCCGAGCTCGTTACATAGATGGAAATAGATGTGCTCCGGGCTCCGCTCGGCGGGGTGCAAGGCACGGCTCCAACTCGCTGGAAGCCGCTGGAAGAGGGAGGAACGCGGGGGCCTGGGCAGCGAGAACCCCACTCCTGGCTCCGGGCGGGCCATGGACCAAAGAACCAGCGGGAGAAGCCTGCAGACTCCAGCCGGGCAGGGCGCTCTAGCCGGGCAGGGAGCGGTGAGGCCTCTTGGGAGCTCACAGGGACGGTGAGCCTCTGGGGCTGCGGGTGGGGCCGGCCCTGGTCCTCCGCTCCCTGCCTCCCGGCCAGAGGCTTCTGGATGGGTCCCCGCTGCCCCCAGGGTCTGCAGCTGCCCGCCTGCCGGTCCTATCTGGGCAGGACGAGGGCTCTGCACGGTGGGCCCACTCCCTTCCTTTCCTAAGCGACACGTGCCTTTGGCCAGCCCCTTCCAGCTCGCCGAGGGGGGAGCCTGCAGGACCAGCTCCTCTGAGGGATCTGTCCTCTCCCGCGGGCCCTGGAGGGATGAGTGAGGGTGGCAGCAGTCCTGGCTGGACATGAGGGTCCAGGGAAGAGTCCACCCTCCTAGGCAGCTCTGCCAGCCCCCAAAGGAGGCAGGCATGTGCCTGGGGAGGGGCTGCAGGTGGAGCCCCCGGGCACACCTCTGGAGCGCTGGTCTCTGAGGCCTGGGCCCTGTGCTGTGCTCAGCCCGGCTCCAGGCTGGATGGAGGCCTCCCCAGCCCACCTCCCTGTCCCGGCCCAGCCAGACCTGGCTCAGGAAACCAGGACGGAGCTGAGTGGATGCTGCCTGTTTATGGGAGAGCGGAAGGCCCTGACCCCCGCCTGTCGCCCGTCTTTTCCAGGCCCTCCCCCTCGAGTCCTTCTCCTCAGCGGCTCCCTCCGCGCCGCAGCTCTCTTCTGGCGCTGGGGTCTGGGCTGCACGGAGGCCCGAGGGGGACAGGGTGCTGAGCAGGGCCCGTGACGGAGCCCGGGCGGGCTGAGGACCAGCGCTCCCTCCTCCGGTCAGCACCGCCGCCGTCTTGCTGTCTCCTCGCTCAGGCAGGTTTTGGGGCGTAAGGCTGTGGAGGGAGAGCACAGGGGGTCAGGGTACCCAGCTCCCCCCGAGGGCTGCCCCACGCGGGCTCAGGCTGAAATCTGAACCGCCTGCGTTTCCACCCAGGGCCCGTGGCGACGTGGGCCCTCCTGAGCTCCCAGCAGCCTCGAGCCGGCACTCCTGCACACTGACCCCACTGGACAGGCTGGCCACCCCTCCAGCCTCCGCCCTGCTGTTCCCTCTTCCTGGCCAACCCTGCATCTTTCAGGGTGCGGCTCAAACACCACCTCCTCTGAGAAGCCCTCGCCCCGTGTATCCCCACGGGCTCGCCATGGCCCAGGGCGACCCCTTCGAGAATGCGCTTCTGCCCTTCACGGCCTTGCCCTCTGCACGTGAGGCCTGGGTCCGGGAAGCAGTGCCAGCCACGAGGGGCCTGCAGGAGGAAGGCGCATGGGGCTCGGCCCTGCCTCCTCAGCCCCTCCAGCCCCCAGCCAGGCTCCCGGGTGGGGAAGGGGGTCTGAGGGCAGGCAGGCGCCAGAGGGTGTGAGGCCGGCGACTCGTCCCTATTCAGCCCAGACTCCCGAGGGGGCTCAGGCAGAGGACCGAGCGGACCTGGGTCGACGATGCTCTGCTTCCTCTTGGCGTTGGTTACGATCTGGTTCTCGTTCATCATCTGGACATCCTGGTCCTCCACGTGGCCGCTGCGGAGGGAAGACGGAGACGGTCAGGCCAGCCGTCCTGCCCTGTTCTCGGCAGGGCTGGCGGGGCTGCGGGCGGCTCGCCCACCTGACGGCGGTGTGTTTCTCCTGGTGGTGGGTGTCCACGTCCTGGGTGAAGAGGATGGTGTGGTAGGGCACCGTGGGCTCGCACGTGGGCAGGATGCCCCCCACCAGGTGGCCCACCATGGCCAGGATCCCGTTGTACACGAGCAAGTCGTCCACCAGGAGCTGAACAGAACAGAGGAGGGGCTGGCGGCACGGCTGGCAGGGCCCCTCCCACATGTGACTGGGCGAAGTGTGCGTCTGCACAGACCTGCCTGCTGCACCCTGGGGAAGGCACAGCCGCCAGCCGCCTGCTGCCGAGGAGCTGAGGGGCTGAGTGCCTTAGCACGAGGCCGCGCTGGGCAGCCCCAGGCCCACTTTCCCCAACCCAGGCCCCCGGCACCGAGAGCTCCCTCGGTCAGTCGGACTGGGGAAGAGGAGAGGAGAGAAAAGCCCCTCCGTGTTCAGGGTGAGGATTCCAGGCCCTGGGAGGGGGTTTGGGTCCTGGTTGGCTGGGAAGCCTCCCTACACGGAGGACCTGGCATGGTGTCTAAGGCTGCAACAGACAGGAGCCAACGGAACCGCATCCCACGATAGCGGCCGGCGGCCTCATCACCAGCCAGCACAATTCTCTCAAAACCCCGCCAGTGAGCACTCACGCCAAACTCCTTCACTCCTCGATGGGGTGTCTTCGCGTAATTCCACAGTTTGATCATCGACACGGTGGTAGGCAGATCGAAAATCACATAGACCCGGTTCACCTGTCGGGGAGGAGAGCAATTAACAGGCTTGTTTGCCAGCAGAGGCTCTGGGCTGGGTGGGGGCGCCTAGGCTGCTCGGCCACGGCCCACGGGTTCCCACGGCCTTTCATCTCCTCGAAGCCCATCGAGAGTCAGGTCACGTGTGGCTGCGTTTACAACAAAACGCTGAGCTGGCTCGTGGAGGCCTGCTTTCCTGGGCTGGCGTGGCCCCCAGTTAAATACCGCAGAGAACTGGGCAGCCTTCCCTTGCCCGCAGGTCAGGCCAGAAACAGTCTGGGGCAATGAGGCCAAGGCACAGGCCTCGACCCAAGTGAGGAGCGCTGCCCGGCCATCAGCACGGCCCGACCGTTCGTCCTTCCCGATTGCGAATGGAAAGCGCAGCGGACAGGCCCTGAGGCACCGCTGGGTGGTTTTCAGTACCAGCGTCTTTGAGTCTCTGTGGGGAGTGGGGAGGGGGTGGCTCAGATCAGCGGCAGAATCAGCTCCCCTCCTCCCTTCCGAACAGACTCTCAAATACCAGGGGCTCCTTGGAAGAGAGAATGACGCAACGCGCACCCAGCAGGCCACGGGCTGCAGGCTGGTTTGGCCCTGTGCTCAGCCCGTAGCCGTCCTCAGAGTGGAGGTGAAAGACGAGGGCGCGTGCACTGGTCACGCTCAAACTGGCAGCAGGCTGGGCTGCCTGGGGCACCTTGTGGCCAGGTCTAAGGGTGATGGTCTCTGCATTCCCCTTTGTAATGTGGGGCTGGGGCACTGGCCTCCACTCAAGGGAAGCTGATGGACCCTTGATGGTGGGGGCGCAATTTGGGGGAAGGACCTTTGGAAAACCTCCCTCCCAGAACTGAGAAAAAATGTACCCCCTTATCCTCCTGCCCAACTCCAGGGAGTGGAAAGGGGGACGTGTCAGGTGTCGCAGGGACACGCAGACGCTGCTACACATCACTGCCCCGGCATCGGGCCCTGCGGCTGAGGCTGGCGGGTGCGAAATCCACCTGTCCCATCTCCTGGCTGCTCTCCTCCCTCCCTCCCACCACCATCCAGGCCCCCGTGGGCAAAGCCCACCCCAGGCTCTCCGTCAGGCATTGGAGCTAAAGGGTCAGGAGGCTGGGGATGAACGTGGCCTGGAAGGAAGGCGTGTCCCTGAGCCCAGGGACAGGAAGCCTCCGTCCACCCAGGGCTGAGAGCCTCCAGGACCTACCAGGCCAGGCAGGATGGGGGCCAGCCACATGTGCCGGCCGTCACTGGTGTCGTTCACTCGGTCGATGAGCTTGTCAGGGGTCCGCACGTCCCCACTCACGCCCTCCAGGGAGTTCACGCTGTCGGGGAAGGCAGCGATGTCTGAGGAGGCCTCTAAGCTGCCATAACGCGAAGAAATGCACTCGGACCTGCACCACCCGCACGCGCGCGGCCGCCAGCCTCCATCACACTGTGGGCTCGGGACCGGCTGGCAGGCAGAGCAGCCTGAGAGGTGACAGCCAATTGGACAGGTTCTGGGGAGATGCGAGCCTGAGGCTGAGGGGAGCGGGGCGGAGTGAGGGTGGGACGCCCAGTTTCACCAAGTGCTAGAGGAAGGAACAAGCTACGTGGCTGCCACTCTGGAGAGTGGAGGGTAAACTCTGCAAAGGGTCTGTCTTGCGGGGCGACGGGCCACGGCTGTGCCTGTGCGGACCGTGCAAGGCTGGAAGGACTGGAGGGGGCCTGGCTTGGCGGCAGCCGCTCCCTGACGAGCATCAACTTGGGGCCGGAGAACCTGATTCCAGCTCTGGCTCTGCCCTTCTGACCCAAGGTCTTGGGCAAGTCACGGACGTCTCTGGGCTGGCTCCTCATCTATAAAATGGGTATAACCTTCTCCAAGTCCCAGAACTGATGCGAGGATCTCAGAGACACGGATCTGAGCTCTCCCAGTAAAACCATGGAACCTAATGATCAGAACCAGCAAGAATCACTTATCCCAGGTGAGGAGGACGGTGACACCAGGGAAGGAGAAAAGGATGCCACTGGAACCCAGGGGCCCCAGAGGTGCAAGGCAGGCTCTGGGGTTTGACCTGCCCTGGCAGGCCCCTAACTGGGGGTGTTGGGATCACAGGTCAAAAGGGGGTCAGGCGGGTTCCATCAGAGAGACATGGCAGCTCAGTATCAAGTGCATGGTCTCTGGAATCAGACTCCCAGCTCCACCACGCACTGGCTGTGCGACCCTGGGCAAGTTACCCACCTCTCGGTGTCTCAGTTCCTCATCTGTAAAATGGGAACAACACTCACTTCACAAGACTGTTGTGAGGGCCAATGAGGTACCAAGCGGCAAGCCCTGGCACGGTGCCTGGCACAGAGGAGCCCTCAGTAAATGCTAACATTGGGTTTGGGGGCCTGGTAGGTAACAGTAAGGACTGAGGGCTGAGATCAACTAGAAGGACGGGTCTGGGGGAACGGTAGCAGATATTCGTGTCCAGCCCCCTTCACTGTTCGTGACTGTGGCCTGGCCCTGCCAATTACTCAAGAAGAGCTAAAGATCGGGATTTTCATATGAAAACTAATTTTTTAAAAATACTAATTTAAAATAGTGAAAAACTCATTGGGTAAATCCTTGTGTGGCATTCCATGATCACAGGGTCCCAGGGTCAATACATTCAGGACACACTGAGTTGAGCCCAGTGTGACAGGTCGCTCCCGACAGGCCTTGTCAGAGCCTTTAGAACTCCGAGGGGCCTGCATCTGGGGGCCCCGCCCCATTCCCGCCACCGACCCTGTGCTGTGGAGCTCCTGCTGCGGGGCCTGGTCAGGCATGGCTGGAGCTGCTCACTGCTCTGCCCAACCCCCACGGGCAGCACCTGACTGTAGGCCGAGCCCACAGGCACGTTTATTCCCAGGCCCGGCTCCTACAGCGACATTTCCCTCCAGTCAAGGCTTCTGCTCCTTCCGCCCTCCGCGCCCTCCGCGCCCTCCGCGCCCTCCGCGCCCTCCACGCCCTCCGCGCCCTCCACGCCCTCCGCGCCCTCCACGCCCTCTGCACTCCACGCTCCCTGCAGCTGGGCGGAGCCCTCCTGCCCAGAAAGGATACTGTTTTCCGACAGAGGGATCTTCTCGCCCCGCTCATCGTACAGCTCGAGGCCGGTGAGGCCGATGTAATAGGGGTCACCCCAACTGGTCAGGAGCTGAAACTGAAAAATGACTGGGGCGCGCGATTAAGGAAAAACAGGCTTGATTTCGCGAGATCAAAGGAAAACAATGACAAAGATAACAGAGGGAGATAATGTTTTGGTTTATACAGATGAGCAAGAGCAGAAAAATGATATTTTCTCTCACTAAAACTGAATCCTGGCAAACTGTGTGTGTATCAGATTCTTTCATTTGAACTGTGTGTGTGTGTGAGTGTGTGTGTGTGAGTGTGTGTGTGTGTGAGTGTGTGTGTGTGTGAGTGTGTGTGTGTGTGAGAGTGTGTGTGTGTGAGTGTGTGTGTGTGAGTGTGTGTGAGTGTGTGTGTGTGAGTGTGTGTGAGTGTGTGTGTGTGTGAGAGTGTGTGTGTGTGAGTGTGTGTGTGAGTGCGTGTGTGTGGGAGTGTGTGTGTGTGTGTGTGAGTGTGTGTGTGAGTGCGTGTGTGTGGGAGTGTGTGTGTGTGTGTGAGTGCGTGTGTGTGGGAGTGTGTGTGTGTGTGAGAATGTGTGTGTGAGTGTGTGTGTGTGAGTGCGTGTGTATGTGTGTGAGTGTGTGTGAGTGTGTGTGTGAGTGTGTGAGTGTGTGTGTGAGTGCGTGTGTGTGGGAGTGTGTGAGTGTGTGTGTGAGTGTGTGAGTGTGTGTGTGTGTGAGTGTGTGTGAGTGTGTGTGTGTGTGTGTGAGTGTGGTGTGTGAATTAAAACCTTTCTCCAGGCCCAGGAGATGAGGAGCAGGAGGGGACAGTGCTCTCCAGGGAGCTGGGAGGGTGGGGACACATTTGTGTCACAAACTCATTATATGGTGCTGAACAAACTGACCAGGCCTCACACTGCCTCATGCCTCAGTTTCCCTGACTGCAAAGTGCCAAGAACAGAGAACCTGTTCCCTCCCGTCCGTTCAAGGATTCAAGGATGCGGGCTGTCCCGGGGAGGAGGGCACATGAGCTTTACAGAGGATGGGCCGTGACAGGGAGTGCCCTTCCCCCGGCTGCAGGCCTGGCCCCCAAGCCCAGGGTGTGCGGAGGGCGGGAGAAGGATACAGCCGCAGGGCATCAGCGGAGCCTCATAGTCCATGCTCGCCCGCTCCAGGCTTTTTGTGTTGAGCCTAAGGAAACACAAGACAGCAGAACACAAGGGCTCGAATGGCTGGTCAGCGATTCCGTTGCAGACTCTGAAGACAGACGGCGGTAGCATTCCGGGGGCGGTAGCATTCCGCAGGGAGCTCCCATTCTACTGGGGAGGCTCGGCCACAGCCAACGTGGGCACAGGCTTGACTGACATGGACTCTTCTATGCCTTAAACTACCCGAGTGGCGGTACTCACATCCCCAGTGTGAATGAGGAAAGCGGAGCTCAGAGCAGTGAAACCTCCTCCCTGCTCAAGGCCACACAGCTGGCAGGAGGCAGAACTGGGGTGTGACCCGAGGCTGTCCAGTTCCAGAGTTCTCCTAACCACCCCACCTACTGCCCCTTGTGCTGAGAGCTCAGTGAGGCACCCGACGGGCCCCGGGTGGAGAGGGGGTCAGGGGTGGAGAGTTGGACATGGGTGGGAAGGCGATGACTGAGCTATGGAGAAGGAAGCCGTGGGAAGAGTCAGAGCCATGCCTTCCCAGCACAGGGGCAACAAGAACAAAGCCCCTAGGTGGAAAGAGGCTGGGGGTGGGTGCTGTTTGCCACAGGAAGCAGCCGGGGGCAGGGTAGCTGCAGTGAAGAATGGGGGCAGGAGGGCAGGGAGAGGAGGCCAGAATGTGGGCCGCACCCTGAAGGCTTTGGCTTCTTGATCCTGAGCAAGTGACTTCACTAGCTGGGCCTCAGTTCCCACATCTGTAAAATGGGCGGAATCGTCTCTACCTGAATGAACGTGAAGCATGTGGCACAGAGCAGGTGCTCTGGAGGGAAAGCCCTCTCCTCCTCCATGTCCTCCCCACGGGGCTTCTCTCCCTGGTCTCAGCCAGTGCACTCGCCTGGCCTGGTTTCCCTCGTTTCAAGGGCAATGTTATCATTAGTGACTGTTCCCAGTGACTGGCCCAAGAGGTGGTCCCAGCTACCGTGCAGGGAAACTCATTTTGTTTCAAGAACTTGGCCCCTGGCATTGGAACATCAGGGGGTTTAAGTGAGTGGCCTTAACGTGGCATTTACAAATGGTTATGAACTCAATGCAGCTGAGAATGGGGCCAAGAAATCCCAGTGAATCCATGAAATGTTAGGCATTGTTTTTCTCTGAATCTTTCTAAGTCAGGAACGGAGAGGCCAGAGCAGGGAGGCCTTCCCTGAACCAGCCGGCGGGCATTTCTGGAGCCAGGCGGCTGGGATGCTCTTTTCCCAGCAGGAAGCCCAACGAAGCATTTAAAATCGCCAGCACTCCAGCCTGCGAGAAACCCAGACACCAGACAAGGTGGGTACATCCCACAGGCTCCCGGAGAGGCTTGGCTGAGCTTTAGAAACAGCCAAGTTGAAAAGCAATGCGTTTGATCACCATTTCAAACCGCTTTAGGCGGACACTTCAGAGCGCAGGCAGAGCCCACGGCGGAGGGAGGGTATGCGGCGCGCTCCTCACCTCTGGGCCGGCTGGGGCCGGAGCCGAGCCTGCAGGTAGTCCACAAAGAGGATTTCTTGAGCAAAATCAAAGTGGCAGTTGCCGGGCCCCTTGCGGATGAGAAAGCCCTCTGGAGGGGAGACGCACAGGCCGTCCAGGGAGACGTGGGCGATTTTGGCCTAGAACACAAAGCAAGGCCGTGCCTGCAGGGCCAGCGAGGGCAGCAGCGTGTGCTCTGTCCCCCACGCGGCTGCAGCTGGAGCTGCTGTTTGTGACTCAGAAAGAGCTTCCTCCCAGGCCAGTCCACTCTCCAGTGGCACCCCTGCTGTGCCCGGCTGTGCTGGGCGCCGGGCAGAGAGCAGGAGACAAGGCAGGTGAGGCCCTGCCCCGGTGGACACGTCACCGTGGCCGGAGGTCGTACGACATGGTGGTCAAGGGCATGGACTCAGTGCTCTGCCATCCTTGCCCTGCCTCGATGTCCTCATCTGTTAAATGGGTTCAATAATGAGTCACTTATGTAAAGTGTCCAGGAAGGACAGGCCTGGCACAAACACGCACTGCACTGCTCCTTCCGTAGCCCTGGCGCACACCTCACCGCGGCCCCTAGCTGTCCTGCTAGGGCGGTGTCCTTGGTGGTTTGAGTCCACTTTGGTGGCAGAGCCCCCAGCTGGACCATCTCTCCCTCTGCCCCAGGGCCTGGCACGCAATGGGTGCTTACTAAGAGCATGCTGAATCAGTTGGATTTGGGCCAACAGGTCCCCCTGTTCTCGGCCAGATTTTGCCAGCCAGGAACCCAGCAGTAAATCTCAAGGCCCCAATGGCAGGGTGTGAGGTGGCTCAGCTCTGAGTGAGCAGAGGGGGTGATCAGTCAGCACCCCTCCAACCACACATTTTGGAATCCAGGCTCCATGGCACCTCGCCCCACCTTCATGGTTAGCTACATGGGACCAGCTGCTGACCAAACTGGTGGAACTCCTCCCGGGAGCTCCGGGAGATGCCGCAGGCCCCTCCGCGCAGAGGGGACGCCTGTGCTCCTGGAGCCCCTCGTCCGTCAGCATTAAGGGAGCCCCATATGCAGTCGGTAGTCACAGGCACATAAACCTGCAAAGGGCAGAGTGATGGCTTTGGCTGGATAAGAGGGCCCTAAAGCTGTCACCCTATCTCCATCTTTCTTCAAACCTGACTCCCACCCACCCCGGCGGGACCTGTGGCCCCGGCCTGCAAATAGCGCTCCCACCCCTGCCCTGGGCTGGTTCAGCCTAAGGGAACGGGAGCAACCAGCACCAGGCCTGGGTTAGCTGGCGCCTCGAAAGAGGAGGCCTCTCTTCGGCTGGGCTTGGCGCTTGCAAAAGCCTAGGGCTGCCAGGTGTGCCCCGTGGAGAAAGCCACCGAAAGCGAAGCTGGCCAGAGAGCAAAGCAGAGGCCCAGGACGACTCTGTCCTCTTCCGGGGGCCACCATCTCCTCCAGGAAGCGTCCTTGACTGCCCCGGGTACTGTCATTCCCGGGTGGAGGGGGCTTTTATCACCTTCTCTTAGCTAAGGGCACTAGAGTTCAGAGAGGCTAAGCATCTGCCCAAGGACTGGAGTGATCAAAGCCCGGCACCAGGAGCCCAGGCCTGGCTCTGCCCCCGCCAATGGCCCACAGCCAGATGCCCTGGGGGGTGGCCACCCAATTGTTTTTTGGGAGGCACAGTTCTTTTTTCTTTTTTAAATATATTTTTATTGATTTTAGAGAGGAAGAGAGAGATAGAAACATCAATGATGAGAGAGAATCATTGATTGGCTGCCGCCTGCACACCCCCTACTGGGGACCGAGCCTGCAACCCAGGCATGTGCCCTTGACCAGAATTGAACCCAGGACCCTTCAGTCTGCAGGCCGATGCTCTAGCCACTGAACCAAATTGGCTAGGGCTGGGTGACAGTTTCCACCACTTGCCCCAGGATCCGCCCTCTCCGACAGGGCCCATCTCCCGCCTCCCGCGGTGGCAACATGGCACTGGCACCGAGCATGGTGGGGGCCAGACTGGGAAGCAGGGCTCTGGGCCCAATGTCCCCAGGACGTGACTCCAGGTCACAGAAGGTCAATGGCAAAGCCGGATTCACTCAAGAGAATGCAGAGACTCAGGCACAGGGTGAAGCACAAGAATGTGTTTTTTATCTGACTTTTAAACGTGCTGAACCTGAGAGCGCGCCTACACAGACAGGGCGGGCGGGGAGGGTTTGCAGCTGCTCCAGAGACAGCGCCAGGGGCTGGGCTGCCACCACTGTGGTACCCCAGTCCTCCGGGCGTCCCCGCCCCCGCCCCCCCCGCGCCCCGGGTCCTGCAGAGAACTCTGTGGCAAGCAGGACGTGGTGGGAGCCCAGACCCAGGCTCGCAGGCCTCAGGCCGAGTCCTGGCGTTGTGAACCTTCGCGTGGCAAAGGGTGATGACCACCCTCCTGAGGAGGCATCGTCCTCCTCGACACTTCACAGACCGGGACACTGAGGGCCGGGAAAGCGGCCACTTTCGGAAGGTCACAGGGGGCCAGGGTCAGAGTGGAGATTCAGACTCCGGGCCCGTGACTTCGGCACCCGAGCTGCACGGCTGTATGATCCGAGGTGAGTAATCACCATGGCGTCCATAGCGTTCCCTGGTTCACACAGGGCAGAAGCCCGCGGGGGGCACGGCTGCTCTCCCCGCGTGCGGCAGGGGCCCTGCAGCCCACAGGCGTGCGCTGTGCTCAGGACCCCGGACGAGCAATCGGACCTTTCCGCACCTCACTTTCCTGAAGGACGAGGGGAATGTGCCTGCCTCAGAGCTGGGGACAAGCGTCCAACGGAAGGATGAGTTCCCGAGCAGCCCTCGGCCAGGGCCTGGCCCACAGCGCCCGGGGAACAGGGCACCACTGACCACCAGCGTGAGGGCTGGGCCCGAGGACCCCAGAGCCCCCAGAACAGACAAGGCGCCCGTGTCCCGAGGCTGCCCAGGCTCTTTAGGCTGCGTTTGCTGTCTGCAGGAGGAGGAGACCACAGCCTGCTCTCCCTGGCTGAAACCCCCATGGCCTTTTGGAAAGTTCTGGAGGATTTATGCTCCTCTCTGGCAGCCACGCCAGCCATTCATCACGGCGCCGTTTCCTTGGCCGTGGGCTGAGCGTGGCCACCTGCCCCCCTTACCCCTCGGTAGGTGTCCTCGGGAGATTTATTGTAGTTCCAGAAGCGCAGGCCCGCGATGCTCTCTGCTCTGTCGAAGCGGATCGTGACCACGTGGTCCAGCCCCGGCGAGAAGGGGATCAGCCACATGTGCTCATCCTCCATCGTGATGTTGGCTCCATCGATTAACCTGCACGCAGCAGAGGGAGCAGTGAGGGGGGTGGCCAGCGCGGGGTCGACATCCTCTCACCGCCCACTGCCCGCCAGGAGCCTGCCTGGCTGGGGTGAATTCAGGGATGTGAGCCTAATTAACCAACAGTGAGGGGCCACCTCTCAACTGCGAAATGAGACAAAAGAAAACAGGAAGAGAAATAGCAGCTTGTGCTGTTTAAGGTGCGTGGAGCCATCCTCCGAGTTTTTTAAAAGGGGGCAGATGTGCCATTTTCCAGGACCCTCCAACCCCGTGACCCCAAATCTAGTCCACCTGTTGGAACGGCTGTCTGCACTAGACGTGCGTGGCAGTCTCATTGTTTACACTAGAAAAGGAGAACCGAGGCCTCAGAGCAGGGGAGGGTTGGTCAGTGCCCACCACGAGGCTGCGCAGCCACAGGGGGAGGCGGGCGCAGCCACAGGGGGAGGTGGGCGCAGCCACAGGGGGAGGCGGGTGCAGCCACAGGGGGGAGGCGGGCGCAGCCACGGGGGGAGGCGGGCGCAGCCACGGGGGGAGGCGGGCGCAGCCACGGGGGGAGGCGGGCGCAGCCACGGGGGGAGGCGGGCGCAGCCACGGGGGGAGGCGGGCGCAGCCACGGGGGGAGGCGGGCGCAGCCACAGGGGGGAGGCGGGCGCAGCCACAGGGGGGGAGGCGGGCGCAGCCACAGGGGGGGAGGCGGGCGCAGCCACAGGGGGGAGGCGGGCGCAGCCACAGGGGGGAGGCGGGCGCAGCCACAGGGGGGAGGCGGGCGCAGCCACGGGGGGAGGCGGGCGCAGCCACAGGGGGGAGGCGGGCGCAGCCACAGGGGGGAGGCGGGCGCAGCCACAGGGGGGAGGCGGGCGCAGCCACGGGGGGAGGCGGGCGCAGCCACAGGGGGGAGGCGGGCGCAGCCACAGAGGGAGGCGGGCGCAGCCACAGGGGGGAGGCAGGCGCAGCCACAGGGGGGAGGTGGGCTGTGGGCGGCAGGGCCCCGCTCTTCCTGCTGGAAAATGAGGAGCAGGCCCAGGAGAGACTGCGCAAAGAGGCAGCACGGTGGCGGAGGCGCCGGAGGGGGGGAGGCGAACATTCCCTCTCTGAAGGCTGTATGGACTCGGGTTGTTTAAAAGAGTCTGTCCTTTCTTTGTTGTGCTGGGAGGGACATGGAGCCCAGCGTGAACCTGGCCGCTCGGATGGGGGGGGGCGGGACAAGCTCAGGGCAGGTGTCTCGGGGGAGCTGTAATCTCCCCCCGACCCCCCACCCCGTGTGGGCATCGCGGGGAACTTCCTGGCAGGAGGAGCCCCAGCCCTTGGTGCTCCCCGCCGCTGCTCTGAGCTTGTCATCTTGCTCAGGCTGCTCCGTCCGGGCCAGTGTCCGGTTCTCCTGCTCTGACATCCTGCCTCATCCTCCGCAGCTCTGCCCGACTTCCCTGGACACCCAGGCCCCGCCCTCGTCCTGTGGCTCTGGCCTGGGGACAGGGGCCTTCCCCTCACTTTCCGGGCAACTTTGAAGCTCTGCCTTGTCTCCTGTGTTGGATTGGATTGGATTGGATTGATCCTCACCTGAGGACATGCTTCTTGATTTTTCAGAGGAAGGGGAAGGAGGAGAGAGAAACATCAATCAGCTACCTTCCCATATGCTCCCCAACCAAGAACCAAACCTGCAACCTAGGTATCTGCCCTGACGGGGAATTGAACCCACAACCTGTCGGTGTATGAGACGATGCTCCAATCAGCTGAGCCACCCAGCCAGGGCTGTTTCCTATATTTTAAAATAAACTTTTATTTTTTTCCTTTTCTACATTTAAAAATTTTAGATTTGGAATAAATCTTATAATCGAACCGTTCATCCAAGGAGGTAATGTTCTTTGCTTTTTCTCTAAAAGGCGGTTATTAAATTGATGGATGGTGTGTCTTACAATTGCCGGCATCTTAAAACCGAGGGAATTCAGCGATTTAACAGTGGGGTGTTTGTGGAGTCAAGCTGACTGAGGACTACACCAGAGAACCTTCTATTTCCTTCCCAAAGCCATTCCCTCTCTGTCCTAGGCCTGTGGCTGCCTCCAGAGCAAGGCCGCTGTCCAGTTCTGAGAGGAGAAAGAATTGCTGATGCGTTTACAACTGATGGGTGTGGGAGGCCCATAGACACCCTCAAGGATACCCAATGACCCCTCCCTGCTCTGCCCACCAAACGGCCTTGAACCAACGACCAACCCACTAGCATGAGCATCCCTAGAGGCCAGATTATGGTCTCTAAACACCATTTTCCACTAAAGGAACCAGTGGCTGAGTCCATATCTGGGACAAGATGAGTACACCTGAAACTTAGATAAGAAAAGAATTTTTAAAAGAAATACATAAAATGAGCCTGGAATGACCTGTTATGTCAGAAAGCAGGGAAGCTGCCAGATCACTCACTGTGTTAAAAAGGGCCCAGGAGCCCGGCCGGCGTGGCCCAGTGCTTGAGCATCCACCTATGAACCAGGAGGTCACGGATCAATTCCTGGTCAGGGCACATGCCCGGGCTGCAGGCTCAATCCCTAGTGTGGGGCGTGCAGGAGGCAGCCGATCAATGTATCTTTCTCATCATTGATGTTTCTCTCTCTCTCTCTCTCTCTCTCTCCCTCCCCCCCCCACCCCCTGCTTCATTTCTGAAATCAATAAGATATATTTAAAAAAAGAAATAAAATAAAAAGGATCCAGGAGCTCCCAATGTCTAAGACAGGGGTGGTCTGGCCCTGTCATGGCATCAGGGTGAGTTAGTTAAACGTCTGACCAAATAGAGCAGGCTAATGTTTAAGTTGATAATTTGTATGGCCCACAAATGACATTATAAATATCCAAATGGCCCTGGGCAGAAAAAAGGTTCCCCATCTCAGGTCTAAGAGCATCCAATCCAGCATCAGTAGGATAAAAACTACAACAGATTGAAACCCTTCACAAACAGAACATTTAAGTCAGTGGTTATGACAGCCAAGGCAACCAACTGTGCCCTGGCCAGTGTGGCTCTGTGGTTAGAGGGTTGGACTGAGCACTGAGGGTCAGGTTTGATTCCTGGTCAAGGACATGTACCTGGGCTGCAAGTTCGATCCCAGGCCCCAAAGAGCGTGGGGGAGGCAAGCAATCAATGTGTCTTTCTCACATAACGCCTCTCTCTCTCTCTCTCTCTCTCTCTCTCTCTCTCTCTCTTCCTTCCTCTCCCTTCCTACCTTCTTCCCTTCTATTCCTAAAAAATCAATGGAAAAATATCCTTGGGTGAGGATTAACAAAAAATAAATAAGAATAAATAACCAAATGTATTAAAGGATGCTAGAGAAACAACTTGTTGTTTTGAAAACTAAGAAATAAAAGGAATCAAACATTTAGACTGCCTTTCCTGTTTGAATTATACCTCAGAGTAAACAAGTAATTGAGGGAAAATTTCTCTTTATTGATGAAAACAAGAAAGATAGCATCAGTGTATCACCTGCTTGCAACCCGAATAAATTAATGGACCTAGCCACTGAGCTTCACAACCACAGAGAGCCTGACAACCACAGAAGGAAATGAACAATTAGGAAACACAGGGCCAGGCAGGGGAGCGGCTGTGAGCCTCCAGCCATGGGATTCACTGTCCCTGTTCTATGATGAGGAAATCAGGCAGGGAAGACAGGATCAGTCAGTGCTTAAGTGCATGGGCATTGCTCTCCCATACCTGCACTCTAACCATGATTCGGCTGGTCTGAGTGACCTTCAGCCAGTTTTTAACCCCTCTCTCCCTCAGTTCACAGAGGTACCTATCATATTATTAAATGGATGGATATCTGTAACCTGCTTAGCACCTGGCATTTAACAATGGCTAAAAAAACATGGCAACTATAATTTCAGGTATTACTATTACTAGAGGCCCGGTGCATGAAATTCATGCACTGGGGGGGCGGGGGGGGGTCCCTCAGCCCAGCCTGTGCCCTCTCACAGTCCGGGAGCCCTCAGGGGATGTCAGACTGATGGCTCAGAGGTGGGACAGCTCCTGCCACCGCCGCTGCACTCGCCAGCTGTGAGCCCGACTTTGGGCTGAGTGGTGCCCCCCTCCTCCCCCCCGTGGGAACACACTGACCATCAGGAGGCAGCTCCTGCGTTGGGTGTCTGCACCCTGGTGGTCAGTGCACATCATAGTGAGCGGCTGAGCGGCCTTAGCATATCATTAGCATATTACGCTTTGATTGTTTCAATGGTCGACTGGATGACCGGACAGTTAGCATATTAGGCTTTTATTACATAGGATTATTGAAGAGGTTAAGGAACTTACTGGCTGGCAGGGGCAGAGCCAGGATTTGAACTCTCATCCCTCTGACTCCTGGACTCCTGTTTGCAGGGCCGGCAGGGCAGCTGCCCTGAGGGGACAGTGCTGCTCAGCAGGTGAAGGGCCCCAGGGATCACGGCTATACGTCAGGCTGTCCTCTTACTGACTTGACCCAACCTGGGTTTATGAAACCTGACAAATGCAGAGGAAAGTGCGGGGACCTCCTCGGCAGTCACCTTCTGTCTCAAGGAGGGGACAGCTTGCTCTCTGAGAGGCGAGGCCGCTCATGAGGACAGGCAGGGCCATCCCTGCAAAAGCTCCCTGAGCAGCCGCTGTGCTCGTGGCCGGAGCTAAGCTCTGCCTGGAAGCAGGAGAGCCGGCCTCGCACCCAGCCTGCACCTGCTGTGCGGTCCCGGGGTACCCTCCCTTTCTGAGCCTTGGGCTCCTTAACTCTAAGATGAGGAGACCAGACCTTGGGGGTGGTTGGGGGTTGCTGTCTGACGTTGGAATCTCAGGTCTAAGATGCAGGACAGGCCCTGCTCCGGCTGCCATGAGTTAAGCTTCCTGCAGACACCTACTTGTCCAGGGTCCGGGAGTCATCCGTGTACTCAGGGAGGTCATTTAAGTCCCTGGGGGAGGCGGAGATCTGGTGCAGGCTGATGGGCAGGGCCTGGCCATCCTTGCCCACCACTTCCAAGCCCGTGAGTCCCAGGTAGTGCAGGTCCCCCCAGGAGGCAGTGAAATTCAGCTGAAGGCCTGCAACAGGAAGGAAAGTGGTGTGAAGGAGGAGCCCAACATGGAGAGGAATGGTCCTCAGCCTGCACCGGGCCAACTGGGAAACGCAGACACAAACGCAGTGCCCCCAGGCTCGCCCCGCCCCTTTCCTCAGGGGGCCTGGGGCTGGGGTGCTGCTGACAGTTCACAAAGTGCGGGGGTGAATGGGCCAGTGCTGTTTGAACCTGTGCAGCCCTGGGTCCTTTCTCTACCCCTCAATCCTGTCATCCCCTTGACGTTGAACAGCCTAGAGTGGCTTCCCATGATGCTTGGCCAACAGGCCCTGCCCACCTGGCTTCTCTTTCTCTAACCTCATCGTGCACCAGGAGTTCCTGGCTCCACTAAGATGGCATCCGTCACTCACTTACTCTTCTCTCCCGCCAGGGCCGCTGCTCATGCTGACCTCTCTCTGGACCGCACACGCCTGGCCCACTTGTGCTCGTCCTTCAGACCCCAGCTCACCTCCTCAGGGAAGCCCCTTCGACTACACTGACCTCCATTCACAGCTGCTGAGTCCCTGTGAACTTCCCCTTCCACGCCCTGGTCGCACTGCGATCTTGTGACCCCTTGGTTCAATATGCCAGACGGTTAACTCAGGACAGAAACCCCATCTGTTTGCTTTGTCCCCAAAGCCCGCCACAGTGCCATTCAGTACAGAATGATTAAACAAGTGTGAATGAGGCGGCGACATCACTAAGCCACACGCTGGGAATGGATGTTTTATGCAAATGGGCTGCTATCATGAGGACTGGGGTAAAGGAAGTGACCACTTCCACCCTTTGCCCCGCCCCACCTGCTCCCTTAGAGACCATGTAGATTTTACAAGGACCTTCTGGGCACCTGCGGCACAATGGCTGCGAATCGTCCACTTGCCCAGAAAGCTCCAAGCAAATGCACCTCTTGGCCGGGCCTGTCGGGCTTCTGGCTGGAACTTCCTTCCTTACTGGTCTCCTATGAGGGTGGGCCATGCCCCGTGAGCTCCGCCACCTTGGGGGCCTTGGAGCCCACAGCAGCCTTTGGGTGGCTGTGCTCAGAAGACCCGCGCTCTCTGCAGCGTGTGCAGAATGCCAGCACTGCAGCGCCGGGGAGAACAGCCTGGCTGTCACGGTCCCCCCGTCCGGCTCAGGGGAGGAGGTGGAGGCCAGGGAGGTCGCCGGGCATTCCTGTGAGGCCCAGCCAGGCCACCTCCCTGGAGCTCAGCTCCTCTCCGACGCCCGTCGTTTCCAACGTGCGTGGTGTCACTCGGCCTCAGACCCTCCTGCTCGCCATGGGGCCAGGGTAACTGAGCATCTTGGGGTCAGTGAAGACCCGTGACCAGCACGGTATGGGCACATGGCAGCTCTCACAGCACCGCAGCCTGCAGAATGGCCACACCCCCCCCCCGCCCCCCCAGCCCCTGCCTCTGCAACGCGACTCGGCTGCTTCCCCCAGACAGAGGGGGAGTCTCTTCCGCTCCTTGGGCCTGGGCATTGGCCTGGGAGACAGAGCAGAGGTACTGCAGGCAGAGGCTGCAAAGCACACGCGCGCTGGGGCTGTCCTCTCTCCACACTTGGGGTCTGGCCACAGGCAGGAGACAGATGAGCCCCGGCGCCCCTCACTCTGGCCAGCAGCCTCCCAACTGCAGGACACGAAGGCATCCTGGATCATTCAGCTGCCAGCCCACTGCCAGCTGAGCAGACTCCTAAGCAGGCCCAGGAGATGCCGGACAAGCCAGCTCAGAGGACTCCCAGCCACGCCACTGATACGCTCCCCATCGAGTCTGTGCTCAGATGCCCTCTCCCCCGAGAGGCCCCCCACCTGAGCTCAGAGAGCACCACGCCCTAACCAGCGGTTCTCAACCTGTGGGCCGCGACCCCTGAAAATACATCCTGCATATCAGGTATTTACATGACGATTCATAACAGTAGCAAAGTTACAGTTATGAAGTAGCAACGAAAATAATTTTATGGTTGGGGGTCACCACAACATGAGGAACTGTATGAAAGGGTCGCGGCATTAGGAAGGTTGAGAACCACTGCTTCTGCTCCACCCTTTGTCACAGCACCTGCCCCCATCTGACAGTTTTACTGTCAGGGTTACTTGCTATTTGGTCTGATCAGCCTTCCCCACTAGGACGGGAGGCAGCTCCCTGCGGGCGGGAACGCCGTGGACGCTGTGCACTGTTGTACCCCCAGAGCCTAGAACAGTATCTGAAAAACAGATGGTCAGTGGGGCCTTTTTCTTTTGAAATAAGTGCCTGACTGAAGAGTAGGTCTCAGTGGATACCTGCAGTGAGTGAGTCAGCCTCAAATCATTGCATTCACCAAGTTCAGCGTTAATGATAGACAGATATTACCGATCACTTACTATGTACCAAGTCCTGCCCCTGGAACTGGAAACACAGGGTAAACACAGAGCAGAATCGCTGTAGGAGCTTCTGTGCAGTGAAGACACACAACAAACACCTAACAAACCAATAAATGCGATCGTTCCTGAGAGCACCGACCGCCACGGGATAAATCAGAGAGAGCTGGCGAGGCAGTGGCTGGGAAGGGGCGGGCGGTCAGGGAGGGCTTCTCGGAGGGGCGACGTTCGAGCTGAGGCCTGGGGATGGAGGAGGCTGCCACTCTTCAGCATGTCTGGAAGGACATTCCCAGCTGAGGACAGAAGGGCCACGGCCCTGGGATGGGAGCCACTCGGCCAGTGGCTGGAGCCAGGTGACCGAGGGAGAGGGAGGGGGAGAGAGCGACCTCAGGGGCGCTGTCACACGTGCTTCAGGCTGGGCAGGGCTGGCCACGCCACGGGGTCCGGGTTCCCCTCTGCACTGGGGAGCGGGGGAGGTCCGGGTTGAAGCAGGGGCGCCCACGTGATGTGATCTGCATCTCACAACGTGACTCGGTTGGACCCTCTAGGACAGCGGTCGGCAAACTGCGGCTCGCGCGCCACAAACGGCTCTTGGCCCCTTGAGTGTGGCCACGAAGTTTCAATCGCACTGTACGTGCGCGCCCGCACGTGGTATTTTGTGGAAGAGCCACACTCAAGGGGCCGCAGTTTGCCGACCACTGCTCTAGACCAGGAAGGAGGCTGCTGGATACGGATGCCCTGGACCAGGTGGTGAGTGGTGACAGCAGGGCACAGGGGACGGGTTCGAGTCAGCTTTGGAGACAGCACTGCCAGATTCTCAGTGGCACGTAGGGAGTGAGGGGAAGAGAAGATGTTTTTGACCTGAGTTCCAGAGCGGCTGTGGGTATCCCTCCTGAGACGGAGGCGGCCTGAGGTGGAGGAGGGAGCAGGTCTGGGTGAGGGGAGCAGTGCCAGGGACCAGTGCCAGCCCCTCTTGTGAAAACAAGACTTGGCACCCCAACTCGCCCTTCGTTTGCCTGGAAGAGGCTCTGCAAGGCCACCGGATGCAGGGCTGCTTGCCTGTCTGAGCTCACAGCCATGCTCGCATCCATTTTCCTGTGGTGTACCATCAGTATTTATATACGCGGAAATTAATTTTGTTATTTCTCGTCCATGTTTCAACTCTCCCAGCTCCTTTCCTATTCATCACTGCTGATATTTGCAAAATGTCCAAAATGCGTGTCATCTGCAGATTTGCAAATCATACATCCCTTTTCAAAAACATTAACAGAGCCTGGCCAGTGGCTCAATGGTTAGAGCATCGGCCCAAGTACCGAAGGGTCTAGGGTTCGATTCCCGGTCAAGGGCACACATCTGGGTTGCAGATTCATTCCCTGACCCCGGTCTGGGTGAGTATGGGAGGCAACCAGTTGATGTGTTTCTCTCACATCAATGTTTCTCTCTTTCTCCCCCTCCCTCCCTTCCACGCTCTCTGAAAAGTAATGGAAAAAAATATCTTCGTGTGAGGATTAACAACAAAAACATGAACAGGACTGGCCGTATGTACCAAGCCAGTATGCACTGGCCGGTCTGGGGGTCAGGATTTTGGCAGCGAGCAGGAAAGCCCAAGGCTCAGAGGCAGGAGACAGACAGCAGGGCGCGGGCGTGCGGAGGGGGCTGGCCAAGGGGTTCTGCCTCCGAGGTTGCACTTTCCTCAGCAGAGAGGCCTCGGAGCCCACGCCAGGCAGCTCCCGAAGCACCACGATCACGTTTCCGAGAAAGGTCAGGAGCTGGCTCAGTGGGAAAGACATTTACAGACGCATCTTTGGGGAAATCACCAGATGAGGGGACAGAGGCTGCCCCTTCCGTCTTCTCGTCACTGCACTCTGACCGCCTCTGGGGCAGTGTGGGTGGCTGACCCTCAGCACGGGCTCCAGGGACGCCCTTGGTCCAGGCCTGGCCATGCGCGGTTTCCATCTCACACCTCCCTCCCCGCTCCCTCCCCGTCCTGGGGAGCCAGTGATTGGTTTAAAGATGTTTGGGCATGTGATCCAAGCCAGGCTGAGCAGAGCAATTCTGGGAGTGCTGACCTCCGACCCTCACAGCTGAGTCCCCCCACTTACGGCTGCCCTTGGCCTTGCCCCTCCCCAGGCAGCCCATGTCCAGGGACATGCTGATATGGGTGTGTAAAGGCCTGTCCCCTCACTCAGCTCAGGACAACGCCAGGGCTGCCACAGCTCAAGCTCCCTGTGGAGCTGGCAGAGGCCTCCATGTGAGTACGAGGCTCAGCTTCTCCTCTGCCCCGTCCTGCTTCCTGTCCTCCCCAGGAACATGCCCCAGGAAACTCCACCCCAAAGTCTGCTTCCTGGGAACCCAGTTCAGTCGGCCCTCAACCGACAGGGATGGAGAGGGAGGGACGGAGAGGGAGGGCACGCTGGGCAGAGGGCACAGCTTAAGCGGGGGACAGGTGGGGGTTCAGAGACGAGTGTGGGGAGGAGGACCGGCTGAACCTAGATGTCTGGCTTCATTCGAGAGATGATGCAGAGGGAGTGTGACAGAAGTTAACTGGAAGGAATGAGTGCTCAGGGGGCAAGAAAGAGCAGGGGAGGCTGCAAGGAGCAGGTGAGCCACGAGTCTCGGTAACAGGGACCAGGAGGGAGGCGCGCACAGTCCACGGCCACCTCTGGCCTGAAGATCTAGGATGCTGGCAGAGGGCTGGCCTGCGCGTGCGTGGAGGAGGAGGGGTGGCTGCAGGGTCACATGGGAAAAGACGAGAGAAAAAGACAGTGAAGCCCAGATGGGATTTGCTCAGAGGCCACCCACCGGCAGCCAGCTGGCCGATACACATGTGTTTTGTTTGGCTCATTAGTTGTTTAAAAATATTATAAAATTAGTCACCAACATTTAAAAAGCTGAAGATTTCACATAAAAATCCAAATTTGTGACTTCTCAGAAGAACTGGCAGCTCCCGCCTGGTGCAGGGAGCAAGGTGGTGTCTTTGCTCCTGCTGGTTTCAGCCCGCTGGCCACAGGGCCACATCTGAGCAGACCCTGTCCCAGGGGCCAGGATGCCCGACCCCCGAAGGCCCTCCTTCCCCTGGCACTGCCCAGGACAGGGTACTCACAGATCCCGTGGTAGATGCCCGGTTCCGGAGTGGTGACTTCAGGCACAGGGGCGCTGGGTGGCAGCTCCACTTCCGGGACCTGCACGCCGGTTAGGGGAGAAGCAGAGGCAAGGGGTGACCCACAGAGCTGGCTGGCGATGTTTCCAGCTGCTGCTGCCCACCTCACGCCCCAGGGAAGTCCCCGTGTCCCTTGTTGTGTTTTCTGTCTCTGTGGAGGTCGTGACTGGTAACATGAACAGGCCCAGGAACCCTCGTGTGTCTGAGTCCTTGCCAGAAGCTCTTGCTGGTAGGGGAGGAGTTTGACGCTACCAGGGAAGGAGCCATCGATGTCTGTCTGGTCAGCTAGAGGGAGGCGGGGAGAGAGGAAAGGAAGGAAGGGAAGAAGGGAATGAAGGGAAGGAAGGAAGGAAAAGAACTTAAGCTACAGCGCGTGGTTCTGGGCCTGGGCATGTGCATTTGCAAAGCTCCCAGGTTAGCCCCTGGGCAGCCAGCCCAGGCGGGCAGCCAACCCTACTTCTTGGGTCTCATGTGTGAACTTTGCTCATTAGACCTCTCCATTGTAAGTTCGGGTAAAAGTGCCGTCACTACTTTACAGACAGGAAAGCTGCGATGCAAAAGGAAGTGAAGTCCAGATCTCAGAGTCTGGGTGAACGTGGCGGTCCAGCCCCAAGGACAACCTGATGAGCGCCAGGCCCTGCCCCTAGCAACAGCCTCTCCAGGCCCAGTCCAGCCATGAGGGGGGTGGGGAGGGCCTGTCAGGAGCACCCCTGACACAGCCAGCCTCAGGCCACCAGGAATGTCACTGCCCTGGTGCCCACATGCCTTCTCTTGCCCTCCCTGGCACCCTGCCCTCCCCTCCTAGGATGACCCCTGTGGATGCACTGACCTTAACACTCTCTAGGGGTGTGACCCTGATGCTGTCCCCCCCGCCCCCCCGCCCAATGAGCGCAGGTTCTCCTCTAAGATGAGAGTGTCCCTCCCTGCCCCTCATGGGCTGGGTTTCCGCACTGGGAAATCATGGGGCACATGAAAGGCCTCCTGGTCAACTCCCAGTTGGACCCACAGATCAAATCCAGACAACAGACATGCTTCCTGGCCCACGAAGGTTTGAAAACATTTGAGTCACTTGCTAACATTTTTAAATTGGGATATCCTATCTAATAAAGAGGAAATATGCAAATTGACCATCACTCCAACACACAAGATGGCCACCACAAGATGGCCAGCAGGGGAGGGCAGTTGGAGGCAATCAGGCCAGCAGAGAAGGGCAGTTGGGAGGGACCAGGCCTGAAAGAGAGGGCAGTTGGGGGGAGGGGAAACCAGACCTGCAGGGGAGGGCAGTTGGGGGGGACCAGGCCTGCAGGGGGGTGCAGTTGGGGAGGACCAGGCCTGCAGGGGAGGGCAGTTGGGGGCAACCAGGCCGGCAGGGGAGCAGTTAGGCGTCAATCAGACTGGCAGAGGAGTGGTTAGGGGGTGATCAGGCTGGCAGGCAGAAGTGGTTAGGGGCAATCAGGCAGGCAGGCAGGCGAGCGGTTGGGAGCCAGCAGTCCTGGATTATGAGAGGGACGTCCGACTGCCCGTTTATGTCTGATTCCACTAAACGGGCAGTTGGACATCCCTTGAGGGGTCCCAGATTGGAGAGGGTGCAGGCTGGGCTGAGGGACACACACACACCCCCCCATGCACGAATTTCGTGCACCAGGCCTCTAGTTTTTACATAAAAATTCAGATATCTGGCTTCATTGGAAAAAAATCAGAACAATTGTCACCACGAGCTGGCAGTCTTGTCGGGCAGAGCAGCAGTGGCCTCCCTTAGAGGCGGAGGCTCACGCACTGAACACCCGGCGCCAACAGACCATGCGCTGCACTGCGTGGTCATGACCTGTGGTGGCCGGAGCTGTCCTCTGCTCCTGGATGTCCCCCTCCCCCCGCCCCCTGCTTGCGGGGCCTCGAGGACACCCTGGAGACCTGGTCTTCCCTCCATTGCTGCTCTTCACTTGGCCAGGCCCTTGCTTTGAAGGTCATCTTTCATTAAAAAAGCACAGACTTTAGAGTCCTGTGTTGAAGCTCTAACCCTGTCACTCTCCCACTACGCGCCCGGGGCATGACCCTGAGCCAGGCTGAACCTTGGTCTCCACACCAGCGGTTGTCAGGAGGGATGCACAGGGCTGGCTCACAAGTCACACGCAAGAAACAATCGCTGGATTGTCATTATTTTAACTCTAAGTCTGCCTCTTAAAGGCATTTCCAGTCCTCCCATCAAAAACAACCGAGAGATCAAAACACAACCTCGAGCAGGAAGTTCCCGAAGACCTTGAATGACAGAGGGGACACAGCATGGATTTCTCCCAGCTTTGATTAAAATCTGAATACTTTCTTTACTTTGGTGAAAAATAAATAAATAAATGAAATAAAAATCATTAGAGAATGAAATATGACACCCAGGACTGAAGACGAAGTGGAGAAATGGGAAATGTCAAAACAGCAGCACCAGCGGCGTAAAGAGATCCATCTTCATTCTCCTGCTCCTCTCCGGCTGGCAGTCAGGGGAACTTCTCCGGGCGCCCGCCCGCCTGCCCGCCCGCCCGCCCGCCCGCCTACCTGGGCCCACAGGCCGGCCTGGGTGTAGGGCCGCTCCTCCGTGCCGCCGTCCGCGGTGCTGGGCCTCTGCAGGGCCTCCTCGCACGGCAGGCTGCATGGGCCCTCCGTGTCCACGTCAAACGTCTCATCCGAGCGGAATATGGCCTCGAGAATGTCGTCGTCGGTTGTGAATAAGATTGTGTCTCCAAAGTGCTCTGGCGCTGAAGGGGTTACCAGGAAGACAAGGGTCAACTCTCCCAAATCCCACTGAGCTGTGGGTCAGGGCCCAGACCCATCAGCTCTGCCATAAACCCCGACCACGGACAGTTCTCCATCTGTGCAGGGACGTGGATTCTTCACGTCGGCAAATGGATCCGCGCACCTGAGCCCCACACAGGTCACAGGTCTAACGAAGGGACCTATGCGAGGAGAATCACTGAGATGGGGCCTGAAACATGTGTGGGTGGGCACCAGAGCAGATGCTGTGGGTGCTCACAGATCCCCGCTGACCCCCGGCGGGAGGGCTGGAGCCCTGCTGGAAGGGCATGGGCGTTAGGCCCCTAGCGGGGAGCCTGCAGGGCTCCAACCCCCAGCGCTCTGCCTCAGGCAGGACAGACCTGCAGGCCTCGGTCAGGCTGCGGTGGCTTCCCCTGACACCACGTGCTCAGCTCCCCCTCCATGTCCTGCACCCCCTCCCTGCACAGGGCTCTCCTGAGAGTGCTCCCTCAGTCAGCGCCTCGCAGGAGGGTCCCCGTTTCAGGCCCAGGCCCGTCCCCAGCCAAGGAGTTTAATGAGGTCAGCGCCTGCAAACCCATGCTGCAAAGGCGGCGAGGGGGCCAGGCCTATGAGGGGAGAGACCCATCGCCACTGGCAGCCTGTGGGTTTGGTTTTCCCTCGGAGCCTCAGCGAGCAGCAGGAAGGGCTTCGGGAACATCCTTACAGACATACTGTACCTCCCGTCAGGGTTCCGGAGGCCTTGGCGATTTCTCCGTTAAAGATGCACTGTGCGTCTAACAGGATCTCGACGTCCCTCACGCCGCGGAAGGAATGGATCCGCGACTTGTTGTAATTCCAAATCCTGACCAGGGCGACGTGGCAAGGGTGCGAGAAGTCGATGGAGATGGAGTGGGACTGGCCCGGCGTGAAGGGGGCCAGCCAGACGTGCATGTCGTCCTGGGTCCTGTTCACCCCGTCGACGAGGTTGCCGACCACTCGGGGGTCCTTCCCATAGGCTGGTAGAACGTTGATGTCGGGGGGGTCCGCTTGGATGCTCGCGATTTGCACGGGCTCTCCCTTGGAGCTGAATATTTCTATTCCGTTCAGGCCCACGTAGTGCCTGTCCCCCCACGTGGACTTGATGTCAAGGACCAGGTGCCGCCCATAGGGCAAGATGGGAATTCTAAAGTCGCTGGGGTCGCCTGCGTCTCTGCAGTCATCCGGCCCCACCCGGGGCTCCGGCTGCTTCCTGCCGGGGGCTGGCTGGGCGCCCTGCCGGCCACTCCTCTGCTGCTGCAGGAACTCGTCCAGGATGTCCCCCTGCACCTCCATGTTGGAGATGCGCCCCCGGTGGGAGCGGTCAAAGGCGCTGAGGGAGCTCCAGGACTCCTGCAGTGTGTGCTCCTGCTCGCTGCGCCACTGGGGCCGCGGCGGCGGCCTGGTGCACCAGGCATCCTCTGAAGAAAGGGCACAGGAGGGGGGAAGCCCATTAGTGACAGGTGTGGAAGTGGGACCCTTAGTGTCTCATCCAGTGGCTCTCGGCTGGGTGGAACCGCCCTCAGGGGAACATTCTAGAAAGCGGTGAGGCTGCTGTTGGCTGTCTCAATGCCCACTGACCCTCCTGGCATGGCCGGTGGGCAGGGCTGTTAATACCCGCGCTGCACTGGATGGTCCGGGCACAGAGCACGGTCTCCTGTCACACACATTCAGGCTGGTAGAAAACTGTTTCCGGTTCTCAAGTCTGGAACCTAGCTGTTTTACAAAAAAGCAAAGTATTTTTCAATCTGCACTGAATTTTCTAAGCATGCAACCTCATGCACATCAAGGGAGGCCTGTATGGTTGTGTTGGAGCCTTTGCTGGAAGTTTTCCCACTTCAGAGCCTCACACAACCAGAGCAAAGCCGCTGCCTGTGGCCTCAGAGTCAGCCACCCAGGAGCCTGCGCCTCGGGCTACCAGTCACGTGACCTGCACGGAGTTTTCAAACTGCTTAGTGACAGGCAAAAGGCTCGGAAAAGAAGGTAAAAGGAACAGAGCCAGCTGTGCCATTTTAAATGATGCCCACCCTAGTGTGGGCAGCGTGCGCCGACGTGCGAGTGTGATCTTTCGGGGTGGGAGTAGGAAGGGCTTTTATTTTCTTCCTTGCCACCTTATCTTCTGAGTTCCCTACATGTATTATTTTTATCATCAGAAAAACGCTGAAACAACCCAGGTGCATTGCACGGCGAGGACTTTACTTCCACACACGGCCTAACTGGCTCCAGGAGCCGCAGCCGTGCCCAGGGCTGGCGTCTGAAGGCCCCGCTCCCCTCGCAGACTCTAAGAGCCCGAGTGCACATGGAGCAGGGGCCATCCTCGGGGCCATGCCATGGCTAAGTGCCACCTGAGGGTGTCATTCTGGAAAAAACAGCAGCTGGCACTGGCATTCTGCTTTTTCTCCTTTCATACGGTGCCGTGCCCTGCACTCCATTTTCTGCCTGTCTCCTCGGGGGCCTGGCCCCATCAATTACCACTTCCCTCCAGAATCTTCAATCACTCCTTCCCCACCACTGCCCTCTCAGCCTGCAGACAAGCGTAAACCTCCGCCCTGAAGGCAGAGGGAGGCCTCGGATCTGCAGTGGCTGCGCCCATCCCCACCTCCCATCCCCTGCGGCCTGCTTTCTCTGACCAGTTACTGTTTTGCTGCCTCAAACTCCTCTTCCCCTTCTCTAGGAACAGCACCCTGACTTTCCCCTGGGGATCCCCCACCTGCAGCCATTCGGATCAAGCAAATGTGGACAGGATCCTTGCAAGCTGGGCTCATGAAAGGAACCCAGGGAGAGAGGGGCTCTCCGTGAACTGGAGCTGCTGAGCATGGACGGAGCGGCGCTGCCTGTGGCCACCTTGCTGCCTGTGGGGGCCGGCCTGAGAAGGAAGCAGGGCAGGAGCAGGGCGATGCGAGGCTCCTGGTGGCATCACTGGGGCCCTGGGGCCCAGCTGTGTCAGGTCGCATGCCTGGTGGCTTTCCATCCCTCCATCCATGAATCCCACAGCCCTCCACTGCAGCGGTGCCCTCGGGTTCACAGGGACCCCAGGCACGCAGTCTTCTCTCAGTGCTCGCTCCAGGTGGCTGTCCAAGGACACACTCCCCTCGGGCCCAGGAGGCACTGTGCTGCCAGGTTCTCCATGTCCTGCCCGCAGCACCTCCCACCTCCCCACTCCCCATGTCAGGCTTTGGCTCCCACACAGGCACTGCCCAGTGTCACAATGGCACCCCCCCCCCCTGCCCTAGGCACCACCATCCAAGGCCCCTCACGGGGTCCAGACATGTCCACACTGTCACTTCAGACTCCATGTTGCTAAATGTCATTTGTCACTATTCCCTGAGTGCCATTATCTCTGCCACGCTGGGAACAAGGAAAATCAAAGAAAATCCAACTCCTCACCACGCCCCAGAGCCCCGAGTTGGCCCCACTAACTTCCCCAACCGCTCTCCCACCCTCTCCCACGCTCTCCTGCTCCAGCCACGTGGCCCTCCTCCCTGTGACACACCAGGTCACGTCTAGTCTCAGAGCCTTTGTCCTTGCTATGCCCTCTGCCAGGAATGCTTTCTTCTCAGATCCCCAGACAGCTGGCTCCTCTCATCACCTTCCTCGTGGAGAGGCCTGCTCTGCCCTGCTACCTGCTGCGTCCCAGTGCCTGGCACAGAACCTGGCACGAGGAAGTGCTCAGTAATGTTTGCCAGCAAAGGGAAGGACAGCTGGCATCACCATTACACCCGTGTTCAGACCTGGAGGCTGAGGGACTCCCTCTCCACCTGTCAGTTCTCCTGCACCTGTCCTCGCCCGCCTTCCCATCTGCCATTAAAAAAGACCCAGGAGTTTCCTCCACCCTTTCCCAGGCGTGAGGCTTAGCACCTGCAGAAGGGACTCCCATATGGATCATCAGTGCTCCGCTAACTGTGATTTGATTTCCACGGGCTGGAATGAATGGCCTAGGGCAGTCTGCAAGGGCACTGAGGAGACAGCACCACATCCTGTGTCAGGGCCTCGCCTGTGTGTCTGCCTGGGTGAGAAGGAAGGCAGGGCTCTGCTCTCACCCCACATCTGCTTTCTGACCTCTGCTCCCCAAGAGGTACCCCTGGGTTTTAAAAGCAGAGAGGTATAGACGCTCTGCTAGACCTCGCAGATGGGTCTACCACTGAGGGCCGGTTCCCCTCTCTGCAGGAGAACACTCTACTCGCGAGTCCCTGGGGTCAGGGTGCTGCTAGGGTCAGTGTGTGGTCCTTGGTCAACCCCACCTGCAAGTCTGAAGGGCAACAGAAAGCTGCTGCTTCGTGAGTCTGTAGTCAACACAGTCGGGGAGGGACCACCAATATGAGAAGACGGGACTGAAGATGCAAAACTATTCCTTGGTTGAGACTAACATGAGCTACAGAGTTCTGCACTTGAGTTTATAAAAATCAATGGCACCACCATGAGGCGTATGCTAATTGCT
Source organism: Myotis myotis (assembly GCF_014108235.1). Taxonomy (NCBI): domain Eukaryota; kingdom Metazoa; phylum Chordata; class Mammalia; order Chiroptera; family Vespertilionidae; genus Myotis; species Myotis myotis. The sequence goes on along the minus strand of NW_023416341.1, from coordinate 1,605,881 downwards.
ACTAAAACAGGAAATGAGAAAGTACGTAGTGAGATATAACAGAGCCATGTTTATTCTCGGTGAACTGCCCTCCAGTTGTAGCTGATGGAACAAGGAGTGGACACCTGACCCGAGTCAGCCAATCAACTTCTCCCCTGAGACTATGGAGCTGGCTGCTGGCGAGAGAGCCAGAACACTGAGTCACCTAGGGCTGTCAGGCCATTTCCTGCTGTGTGCACAAAGGCAGAGAAAGCCGACCCTGAGGGAGGGGGAGGGAAAGGGCCAGCGGAAAGCAGAGGCAGGGCCTGGACAGACAAGGAGAAGCTTCCTTGGTGCTGGCCAGCGTCCTGGCTCCTCTTCCCAATCCCATGCAGTGAGTAGCTACACTCCCTGCCTCTGGGGGTCTAGGAGCGCCTCAAGCATTCGCCAAATAACACCCCCTTTACTGCTCAAACTGGGCTGATGGAATTCCATTCACCTGTAGCCAACTGACCCCTGATAAGGACACTTCCGAAAGGCTGATGTCATGACAGTGAGATGCTCTGTTGCACAAAAGAATCTCCAGGCTGTTTATGGAGCCAATTCCAGGCCCAGGGTGGAGTCTGGCAGTCATGCGGCACTGGCCCTGCACCTTCCCTGAGGGCATGGCATGGCTTTGGCTCTATGTAATGGGCAATTTAAGATTTCAAAGCGACTTTCCTTTTTAGCACGACTGGTTTAACAAGCATTAAATCTGAAGGGCTCAGTTCTTAATGTGTCACTGAGCCAACCAGGGAAATGCCTGGAAAGAAATTAAAGGGAGACAAAGTCTTCCAAACGTGGACACGTTAGAGTAACTCCCAGAGGCTCTGTGTGTCTGTTTACCAGGGAGGCTCGGAACTGCCTGGCTCCGCCAGGCGGGGGCTGATGATGGCCGCGGAAACAGGGCACGTGGGGTAGTGATTCAAGCACGGATGCTGGAGCGGGACACGGGTTCATATTCTGCTCTGCCCTTTCTGGCTGTGTGACCCGAAGAAAGCTGCTTAAAGCTCGTATCTCCTTTAGCTGTAAAAGGGGCTGGCAGGAGGGTGCATGGGCTGGTCCAAGTGCCGCGCCAGCCTGAGAGCGTGGCGCACTGCAGCCTGTGCGTAGCCACGCAGCCATCCCACACGCGGAGGACCCACCACGAGCAGACACCTGGGCCTGAGATCCCATCACAGACAAGACAGTGTCTGCTCTCAAAGAGCTCCCTGGCTCTCCTCTCCTCTCCCACTCCGCTGGCCCCGACACCCAGCACTGGGTAAGTCTCGGCTGGGAGCCCCGCAAGAAGACACGCAAGTCTTACGGACTTGCTCCGTGTCCTAAGCGACATGTCAGGGTCTGAAGGAGGCCCACACTCATCACATTTCTAAGTGGAGGCCTTCGGGCTCTGTCTGCTAGCCAACGATGGCAGAGAGGCTGACGCGACTCTCTCAAACATACATACAGGTGACCTTGAACACCACTTTGCACCGCGCGGGTCCCCTTATGTGTGATTTTTTTCAGTAAATACGTACAGCACTTATTTCAGTAAATGTATTTTCTCTTCCTTATAATTTTCTTAATAACAGTTTCTTTTCTCTGGCTTACTTCATTGTCAGAATATCTACATAATACATCTAACATAAAAATATGGGTTCATCGCCTGCTTGTTATTGAGAAGGCTTCCAGTTAACAGTAGCTGACAGTAGTTACGTTTTGGGGGACTCAAAAGTTATATGTGGGTTTTCGACTGCACAAGGGGTCAGCACCCCGAACCCCCGAGTGGTTCAAGGGGCAACTGTATATTGGTTTCACCTGCAGATACACCATGAGGTAGAGTCACAGAGTGCGGGCAGTGCCAGCGCCTCGATGGTGGTGACGATAAAGAGCAGCAGCTAGCATCTCCTGGTGCGCTTGTGTGCCAGGCACTGTGCCAGGCACTGCACATGGGTGATCTCATCTGATCCCCAGCACCCATGAGATGGGTATTACTGGCAGCATTTTACAGATGAGGAAACTGAGGCTCAGAGAGGCTCCAGGCTTACCCACGATGTGGGTTGGTGTGCTCCCATACAATGTGGAGTGGGGTTACATTCAGAGGACTAGGGGTGAGCCCTGCCTTGGTAGGTCCGAGTGTTTTGTGGACAATAAAGGACTGACAAGCTAATGTTGAAAAAAATGGCCACCACCCATGGAGCACTTGCCATGGGCCAGGCTCTGTTACTATTGTGAAGCCATCGTCTTACTCCTCACAGCACTGGGAGGGGTGCTCATCCCCATTTTCTAGACAAAGCTGCTGAGGATCAGCGTGTGCAAGGGCCTGCTCTGTAAGTCCCAAATCTACATGTAGCAGAGTTTGAGTTCAAATGTTTTGACATCTTGTTGCTATGCTACACTCCCAATAGCCAAATCTGAGTGGAAATATTCAGAAGTCCAGACTCTGGACCCTCCTTTCACAGCCTTAGAGATGATCTACTGCAAAGTTCACAGAGCAGCAGATAAGTCACCAATGGTGAAAATTAGAATAGTCTGATATATTTCTGATTTCTCTTAATAAAAGGAAAAGAGATCTGACACATTGGCCTTGCAGTCCTGAAAGCCAGAAAGAGCCTGAGTGAAGCAGCAGCTGCCCCCTTTAGTTGGGCTTGTGCACTCCAGTTAGCCACAGTCCTCACCACTCCCTAATGCCTTCCAAAATCCAGGCAAGTGTCAATTGCTATTTATCATCATACTTGCATTATTTTCCTAACAGTAAAGGATAAAGTGAGGTAATTAGAGACCAATGTCTATCAGAGGTAGAATAACCAGGTCTAGGTTGGAAAAGTCATGTATTGAAAGAAAAATGAGCAAAGGGACGTATCTTGGTGGCAATGACAAATATATCTACGAGTTTAACAGGCAAAGTATGTCTTGCCCATTTCACTCATTGCTGCCTCCCGTGTGGCTCCTGGTTAAGGAGAACCCCTCGCTTTGCAGATAAGGAAACTGAGGCTTGGGGAGTTGAGTGGCTGGTGCCAGTCAGCAGCCTCCTGCAGGGATGATGAGCCCCAGTCAGACTGCCCCCCGAGCTTACCTCTGCTGGCTGGTTGCCCATCACCGTGACTGCTGCTGAGGGCATCCTTCCGGGCCCTCCTCCCACTAGCGGGGCGCTCCCTGTTGGAGGGCTGCTCAAAGATGTCAAAGTCATCCCTGCAGACGTTGGGGGTCACCCTCGGGGCTCTGTCCTCTGAGATGGCATTCCGGCTGCTGGCCCGCCCTGGCTCGCGCCTGGGACCTTCATCTCCGGCCTCCGCAGGACCCTCGCTGAAGACGTCCTCGTCCTCCGGCACAAGCCCGTCCGTCCCATCGGGTGGCTTCTCAGGACACAGCCAGAGGGGTTTGGGCTTCCCGCCTCCCTGCCTCCTGCCTTTCCCTGTGCAAGAGGGCTGTAGCCAGGCGGGGGTTTTCCCTGGTGCAGAGACCTTCCTGCCTGGGAGGTTTTCCAGCTGCAGAGTCTGGGAGAGCTCCTGGCCCAGCGGAGGGCACTCCACTGGGGGCCTGGGGACAGGGGCACGCTCACCCCCCATGGAGGTTGGGGCTGCTGACGAGCTGACATCGTCCTCTAACTTGGACAATCTGTCTTTTATGCAACCAGGAGAATTCATCCTTTCACCAAATAAAGTTCCTGGTGAAGTAACCGCCACATCCCCTGCCACTCCGGCTGGCTGTGAGCCAGTGACGCTGAGCTCCTCGTCCCCAGCGGCGCCCGCCATCCTCTGGGCACCTCTGCCTTCTTCCGAGGGGGCATTAGAGCTGCTCTCCACCCCCTCAATCTGCTCATTTCTCAGGCCTACTGGGATGCTCTGGTTGGCCGGGGCCTCCCCCCCTCCTTTGTCTAACTGGCCATCAAAGATGAGGCTTTTGTTGACATAAAGCTTCACGTTCTTTGCACCAACGTCAAGATCCTGGAAACACAAAATTTAACAAAACAGAGATGCGTGGTGTCAGACTGATGTCTCAAATTTTAAAGCAGAAGATGAAGAGAAATTGAATGCTGGAAACACGGGCTTTGTGAAACCACAGCACTGGGATGTTAAACAAGGCTCAGTCCCCTTCCTGCGTGAAGCTTACACTATAAATCAAAGGACCTTCACAAAGAGGTGCTTGATGGGCTCTGTCATCGTACCTCCCGCTGGGACATCTGTAACTGCCTGCTAATTAGTCTCCCTGCTTCCTGTCCTGCTGCTCCAACCTCCACCTCCTGTTGCCAGGGAGGTAGTTTCCTGCCAGAGCAGATCTGGCTGTCACCTGCCTGGTGAAACCCTCGGTCTTCACTGCCGAAGGCGGCTTCGCTCCAGTACGTCCTGGGCCTCCCCGCAGGAAAGCCTGCCGCGCACAGCCAAGGCACACCTGGCTCAGTGGGGTGCTGAGAGCAGTGCCGAGATAAGGACTCCAGTGCGGGCTGCTTACTTGGTAAGGCGCTCCCAAGAGTCAGGGCCCGAGAAAACCCCCAAAAGGCACTTGAGCTGGTCACTGCTGTGGGCGATTGGGCTCTATTCCACTGGGGACCTCCAAGGAACCCACAGAAGGCACCTGTGTCCCTCCAAAGGCGGAGGCTGGGCGGTTATCTAATGACTCCCTTCCCTGCTGCTGGAGGTTGCCTTGGGCACTGTGGCTTGGGAAGTCCCTCCCCTCCTCCCCCTGCAGAAAGGCAGAGCCTGGAAGCACCGAGGCTGTGCCTGTCAGCCTGCCCGGCTGTCCCACCTGGGCTGCCCCCCCTGGGCTGCCCCACCTTAACTGTCCCACCTGGACTGCCCCACCTGGGCTGCCCCACCTGAACTGCTCTACCTGGACTGCCCCCCCCCCCCCCCCGGGTTGTCCCACCTGAACTGCTCCACCTGGGCTGTCCCACCTGGGCTGCTCCACCTGGGCTGTCTCCCCTGGGCTGTCCCGCCTGGGCTGTCTCCCCTGGGCTGTCCCACCTGGGCTGTCCCACCTGGGCTGCCCCACCTGGGCTGTCTCCCCTGGGCTGTCCCGCCTGGGCTGTCTCCCCTGGGCTGTCCTACCTGGGCTGCCCCACCTGAGCTGTCCACCTGGGCTACTCCACCTGAGCTGCTCCACCTGGGCTGTCCCACCTGAGCTGTGCTGGAGGAGAGTCCAGGGGATGTGGTGTGGGCGCTGCATGTGTAATAGGTTCTTCTGATGATTCCTTTGCACAGGAATGTGGAGACCCTCAGGCCAGTGGTATGAACTCTAAACCCCATCAGCATATGACAGAGGGGTCCCTGGCTAGGCTTCCTGTCTCCTTCTTCTCCCCAGCACTTCTTTGTTCATGCTGAGAATGAAACCACACCTCCGCCTGCTACTGCCCTGCCATCTGTCCATTCCCCTTCTCATCAAAACATTTCTGAAAAACTGCTTGACTGAGGAATATAACACATACCTCACACAGAAAACAGTACCTTTTTAAAGTGTACAACTTGATAAGTTTTTAACACATGCATATACCCATAAATCATCTTTCCAATCAAAATAATGAGCACATTACCCCCAAAGTTTCCTTGTACCCTGGGTAACCCCCCAACCCCTCCCCAGCCAACCACCGTCAGCTTTCTGATATATCAGTTTGCATTTCCTTTTTAAATAAAAGGAATCACACACTATGTACTCTTCTTGGCCTAGCTTCTTTCTTTCAGCATAATTATTTGAAGATTCATCTTTGTTGTATGAATTAATAGCTTTATTCCTTTTTCTTGCTGAGGTACTCCATTGTCGAGGTGCCCCACCATTTTTTTGCCTTTACAGCACACCCTTTGAGTCACAGCCTCGGCCCCACTGCAGTCGGGTCTTTGCCTCCATCTCTGCATGAACCCACCTTGCCAAGGGCATCAGTACCTGGGTGGAAACTTCCTGTGTGTCTGGGACGGTTCGGATTTACTCCGCTGTCCTGGCCCAATCATTCACAGAACCCTCTTTTCACTCAGAGTGTCCTGTTTTGGGTGGTCAGTTTTAGGGCCAGCAGGTGCCAGATCCACCGGGAGCTCTCAGGCTCAGGCCGAGAGCTGTCAGCAGCACCTGTGCCGTCGCCGCTACTCCAACTGAGCGGTCTCCTTCCCCAGCTTGCAGGTCAACCCGGCTGGGGTTCCTCCCCCCTCAGCCTCCCTGCCCGGGCTCCCCTGCTCCCCCTTAGCCTCCCTGCCCGGGCTCCCCTGCTCCCCCCTCAGCCTCCCTGCCCGGGCTCCCCTGCTCCCACCTCAGCCTCCCTGCCCGGGCTCCCCTGCTCCCCCCTCAGCCTCCCTGCCCGGGCTCCCCTGCTCCCCCTCAGCCTCCCTGCCCGGGCTCCCCTGCTCTCCCCTCCCCGCCTCCTTCAGCCTCCCTGCCTGGGCTCCCCTTAGCTGGGCCTCCAGTGGCTGGTGGGTCCTGGGTCTCAGATTCCTGCTCTCTCACTAGGTGGTCTCATCCAGACCCAAGGCCTTAAATACCATCTTTGTGTTGATGACTCGTGATCATTTTCATCTCCAGCCCTGACTCTCCACCAAGCCCCTAGTGACCATGTGACCTCTCTTCTAGGATATCTAACAGGTGTCTCAACCTTAACACGACACCTCACACAGAATCCTTACCTCGCTTTCCCAAGCCTAGTCTTCTCCCATCTTAAAAATGGTGGCCCCATTCAGTCAGTTGCCCACAGCCCAGGAGTCCCCTCTGACCCCTCCTGCTCGCTCACTCACACGGCCAGGGCCCAGGGGCCCATGGGTCTAACCTCCACACCCCTCCAAACCTGGCCTCTGCTCCCTGAGTGTGCTGCCTCCCCGCCAGGCCACCATCTCTCCAAGAGGTTCTACCGTAACCTGCCAGCGGGCCCCCCTGCTTCCACTCCGCTCCATCACCGCGAACCCACCCCAGGCACACGCTTCCTTCTCTACACAGCAGCCGGTCTTTCTTTTTAAAACAACTGATCAGGTCATGGCGCTCCCTGCTTAAAGTCCCTAATGATTTCATTTCATAAGCTCCACCCGCTTCAGTGGCCAGTAAGGCCTTCCGGTCTGGCCCCTGCTGGCCCCTCTGACCCGACCCCTGTCACTCTCCCTCCACTCCCAACACACTGATCTGGTTGCTGCTCCCTGGTCCAGCCAACTCATTCCCACCCCAGGAAGGAGCACGTGCCCGGAATGCTCGTCCCAGAGCCCTGCAAAGCTGGCTCCCTGTCCTCAGAGCCCTTCCCTCCCCTCCGGCCCTCCCTATCTCAGCACCCTGCTCTATTTCCTTCCGGTCTCTGAAACGGTCTTATTGCCTTATTACGTTATTTATTGTCTCCTCTGCTCAAAGTTAACCTCCAAGACACCAGGGGCCCCTGTGCCATCTTGTCCAAGGCCCAGCAGGCACCCGACACACAGTAGGTTCTCAACAAGGACAGAGAACAAACACAGAGAGGCAGCATGCTCTCTAACAATGTCCTGAAAACAGCCTGCAGAGACGTGGTCCCCGCTGGCGTCACTCCCGGCCACTCTCCACCTGCTCTTGGGAGATGGGAGCTGAGAGCCAACAGGTGCCCATCTACAGCACCCAGCCGCCCTGAGGGGAGGTGGGCAAGCTCTCACACCGGGCAGCGCCGTGGAGGCTTCAGGGCGAGGTGGAGTGAGACCCATCCAGCCTGTGCCGCACCGGCCTGGCTTCGAACCCCTGCTGCAGGACGGCAGCTGCTATTTGCCGACTGTCGAAAGTCGCGATTCTCAGAGCACCGCTTCCGCCTTATGTGGATGTGCTCTCTGCCTACAGAGGCGCAGAGCAGGCGCGTGACGGGAATTAATCAGGGAACAGCTATCGGAGAAGGACAGCATGGGCGGCTCTCAATGACTAGTTCCGCAAAATTACCGCATGGAAACATCTGGCAGGACAGAAACACTCGTTTAGAAAGGAGCTGGGTGGAGGGAGGCCTTCCATCCAGCACAGGCATGAGGTGGGCAGCCTGGCTTTCATAACGGAGTCTGGCTTCCAAATGGGCTTGTGTCCGTTCCTGAACCATCTGGAGCACCATCTGACCTCCAGTGCCTGCTGCTTGGCTCCCGCCAGAAGTGTGGCGGAGAAGGGACTGGGAGGGAAGCAGGCCTGGGCAGGGGTGCAACCTCCCATGCCCACAGGGCCAGGCAGGGAGGCGGGAGGTGAGCTAGGGAGGAACCAGAGGAAGTGTGTGCCGTGGGAAGCTGGGAGGCGTGTGTCCGGCCTGATGCTGCTCATCTCCGCAGTTTCCAACGCCCTGCAGGCCTAACGAGCCATAGCGGAGGGTGGGTTTGGCCTGAGTGGGATCCTAGGAGGGGAACAGGTAGTGGTCACTTCCCTGGTGCCGCCACGTGGAAAAACGAAAAGGCCGTCCTGTCCCACAGTCCTCAGAGCCACTGCACACGGGGGCATAGGCCCGTCTTCCAGAGGGAGACTCTGAGGCTCGCCCGCCCTGAGGCCACACCGCCCGCCCTGAGGCCACTCTGGCTGGCACACCCGAGGTCTCGAGGTCTCGCTGCTGCCTCCCTGAGGTCATGCTGGGCCTGGAGGGGCCTCAGGCTGCCCACCGGCAGGATCACCTGCACCCAGGGGGACTCAGCCCCACTTATCCTTTTAATCATTCCCCGGGGACCAGCTCTCAGACCCACACACTGGCTCCCTCCTCAGGCCATGAGGCCATCGCTGTGGGCACGGGGTGGGAGTGTACATGCTGTGTCTTTCCAGGCCGTCCCTCCATCTTCATGTATGTGCTGACGGAACTGTCATCTCACCCCCCAGGCGGGGCTAGAAGCATGGACAGGTGCGTGCATGCACCATGGAGAGCCAGGGCGGAGGACGTGGCAGGTCCACACCCGCGGCCCCGCAGTAAAGCTCTGTACTGGCGATGTCTTTGGAAATGGAGGAGGGGGAATTCTCTTGCTCCTAAAGAACTAGCCTGCTTCCTGCTTTCCAGTAACCAGGACTCAGTCCCGACATGCATGCGTGTGCATGTATGCACGTGTGCGTGCACGTTTGTGTGTGTGTGTGTGTGTGTGTGTGTGTGCCCTTGTTTCCTTGGCACTGACAGTTCCTTCTTGCTTAATGAGAGCTATTGTTATGCCTTTGTTGACGCCGCCTCGGAGTCCTTTTGCTGCGGATTTTCTAAAGGACGTTGTGGCGGGGGGAAACAGGAACATCTTCCTGGCCCATCCTGCCATGCCCTTCCTTGCAGTTGGCCAGAACAACCAGGTGGGACAGTTTTAATACAACAATTGAATATTATTTTGCTCTAAGACATTTATTGACGGTCAGGCCACTCTCCTCCCTGGCCCAGTGTCAGTGAACACACGAGCTGCTCAGCAAAGACCGATGGGCGCAGTTCCATGGCCACAGCAACCCAAGCGAGGTGTGCACTCTGCACTCACCAGGTCCTTCCCTGCTCCGAGGGCGCACACCTGCCGGACACACAGCCGACAGATCCCAAAGAAAACCACTTGCAGCAAAGCACTGGCCGGGCCTGACTGCCCGCCAGGGAATGTCCGTTAAAGCAAGCCCGTCACGTGCGGCTCCACCTCGGGGGTCACGCACAGCCTCGGGGCCATCCAGGCGCCCTGCACTCCGGCTCTGTCACAGGCTGGACCCTACTGGCCGCTCACAGGGAGGACACGAGCTGCTGGCCTTCACTGCTCTGTGCCCAGAAGTGCTGGCTCCGGAGCAGGAGGACCTGGCAGGGGGGGGGGGGGGGCTGACTGGGAGGGCCTTACCCTGCCCATGGATTTATCAGGGCCTGGGGGACTCTGGGGAGTGAGCTGCTGCCCAGAGAGCCACCCTCAGGCCGCAGGACCTGGCTCCTCCCGGCCTCCTGCTCCTTCCTCATGCTGAGTCAAGGGTCCCCTCTGGGCTCTGAGTTGGGCTGGCAACCTGGGTCTCTGCACCTGTCACCTGGCGAGTGTGCACACTCCCAAGCCTGTCTCCACTTGGATGAAGACCCACCAGGATGAGGGGCAGGCCTATTCCTATCCACACTGAGGACTTGCTCTGGGACTAAACTTGTTCCATCCCAGAGCATCTGAATTGGAATGTTGTTTATGGGGAAAGACCTCAATGACCTTTACATGTCCCCTGGGAGAAAGACCAATGAAAACCATCCTTTGTGATACAGAAGCCTGAAGAAGATGGGGAGACACTGGGACACCTGACAACTACCTGTAAGCTACTTCCTGCTGGGCTCTGGCCAGCCACTGGGAGGTCCCAGCCCCACATCACAGAATCAGGGCAGGGCCTGTAATGGGGCCGAAGGGCCTGGGTCACCAACTGAAGGCCCAATGGTTGAATCTACGCCGGTTTGGCCCGCAGAGCAGTTAAAGACGTCAGAACTAGTTGATAATATCCAAAAACTGAGGCCTTTCACAGAACAATGTGCCCTGCTGGCCTCTCTTGAGAATTCTGGCCACCTGGCATCACGAGCCAGTGCCGAAGTGCCGAGCGATGCTGCCCAGGCAGGGCACAGCTCTCCAGCGACCACATCTCTCTCCATGGGAAGGCAGGGCTGTGTGGTCAGTGCCCGACTGCCTGGGTGACGTGAGCAGCAGTGAATCCCTCATCTCTAGAATGGAGCTGATCGCAGTGCCCACCTCAGAGGACACCGTGTGGAATGAATGAGTTGAGCTATGTGAAGGCCTTCGAGCACCACCTGGCACATATGTGTGCTCAAGAAATGTGAGCTACCATCACTGTCTTATACCCAATCCACTGCCGGGGTGCATGTACCTGCCAAGCCTGGTTGCTCAGGACTAGCATGGCCAGGAACCCTGCTCCCCCAAAGCTTGGGGCAGCAATCTCCCCAGTTCCCGGTGAAGGCGCAGCAGGCACAGGAAGAACCCCATCCACTCTGGGGTGGGGCCTTGAATTACTCTCGCTGCCTTAGGTCAAGACTCCTCTAGATCTGGTCTAGACCTCGGCATGCAATTCCTGCAATTTCATTCAATCCAACATATACCACATGGCCCTCTCAGGGTCCCCGCCTGTGTGGGATGCAGAAGAAAGCAAGTCCACACTAAGGGACCTGGCCTTGGGGTGCAGGGGTCCTGGCCCTGAACAGCCAGGCTTGGCAGGTACACACATCCAGGCAGTGGCTTGGGCACAAGATAGTGACGGCAGCACTTATTTCTTGAGCACATGTTACGTGCCAAGCAGTGCTCAAAGGACTCATTTATTGAGGAGTCTACGCTAGTCTGTAGAACACGGAGTCACAAACGCAAATGCTTGTGGCACCACAGCCGTGGGGGCGCGGGGACTGTGGTGAGCTTGAGAACCACCACACGGCAAGCCCAGAGTGGATGCCATGCTTGGAGTGTGGCCAGCTCACCACCAGCCAGTTTTCCAATGTTGTCAGATGTCTCACACGCTGGACAACATGGTGAGGGCCAAACGAGTACATCTCAGGAGAGACTTAGCCAGGGCACCCCGGAGGTCATCAAAAGCTCAGGAAACAGGCACCCCAAGCCCAGAAGGGTGTGGATGGAGATCCCAGAAGGGCCTGGGGCAGACAGGGTGTGCGGGAGCTTGTGTGTAGAGAGTGTCTTAGCAGAAACTTGGCGCTTCCAAAGGCAGGTGTAACAAGACGGCTGGCACTCCAGGTGCTGGGGGTGGCCGGAGAAAAGCACCACGGAGAGAAGAGTGTGGGGCCGGAGGGAGGTACAGTTGCCTAAGTCCACCGGTTGGAAGAGCCAGAGAGCCGGTCCTGGGCCGTGCGTGCAGGGCCCAGGTGAGCATCACAGGGAGAGCTGACGGGGTGTAAGGACAACTGTGCCCTGCGCTGAGGGGTGACAGGAGCGGTGGACGGTGGCTGTGACTCAGCTCCACCTAAGCTCCCAGGTGTGCACGTGGCCTGGCGTCGCCAGACCTTCCCGTTTCTCAATAAAAGTAAAACTCCATGTTGTCATGTAAAGCCTCCCGATATTTAAATGTTGGCAATTAACGAAAAGGATTTTGGAGACGCCACGTGAGCCGGCTGGAGTCTGAGAGCTGCCGCTGGAGGGCCGGGCTCAGCCTCGGCGTCATGGTTTTCCCAGGGTGCCCGGGAGGCATGTGCTGGCAGGGAACTGCGGCCACCCCAGGCACCCTGCAGCCCTCGCCATGCTGACCCACTGAACTGTACTTTGCTGTCGATCCCCCGTCCCGTCTGCCTGGGAGTGAGCCTGAGGGGGCAGCCCGGTGTCGGATCCGGACCCAAGCATGGGGACTGATAACTCTGCGGGGAGGGAGGCCCTGAGCATGACTGCGGGGAGCGGGGAGACACGAGGCCGCTGCCTGCAGTGATGAGTCCCTGCCGGGCGGCAGGCAGAGGGGGAGCGAGGAGCTGGGTTTGGACGGAGACAGGTTTGGACAATGGAAATGACAGAACTTAGGGCTGGCAGTGAGGGGCGAGAGGGGAGGAGGATTCAAAGGTGGGAGCCGGGCGCTGCTGCAGACGGCAAAGGAAGTGGAGGCCAGGAGGGGCGGGGGGGCGGGGAGGGGGGCAAGTCCCTCCGGGTGTTTATCCAAACGAAATGAATCACTGTTTTGAAGAGATACCTGCACTCCCATCCTCACTGCAGCACCATTTACAACAGCCAAGACATGGAAACAGCCTACGTGACGGAGGAATGAATAAAGATGTGACATACAATAAACATGTCTATGTTTATCTAAATATAGGTGTATACATACATATGTACACATGCACATGTACACAACATGGAATTATTTAGCCACGAGAAGGAGGAAACCCTGCCATCTGCAACAACATGGACAGGCCTTAATGGCTTCATGATTAAGTGGAATAAGTTAGCCAGAGAAGACAGGTACCGCATGATCCCACTTATATGTGGGATCCGAAAGACAAACACAACAGAAACCACACTCATTGATACAGGAAAAAGATGGGTGGTTGCCAGAGGCAGGGCGTGGGCGGTGGGGGGACAAATGGGTGAAGGTGCTCAAAAGGTACCAACTCTAGTTACAAGATACATGAGTCCTGGGGAGGCATGAGTACACGGTCACTACAGTTAATAATACTGCAGCATATATTTGAAAGTGGCTAAGAGAGTAGATTTTAAAAGTTCTCATCACAAGAAAAAACACTTTTGTAACTATATGGTGGTGGATGTTAACTAAACTTTTTACGGTAATCATTTTACAATATATACATACATCAAATCACTACACTACACACCTAAAACCAATATAATGTTATGTGTTAACTGTATCTCAATTAAAATAAATAAGAAAATGAAATGCAGTTTTTCAGTAGCCCCATTTCAAGTTCTCATATCATTGCAGAAAATTCTACTGGGCAGCGCAAGCCAGACCACCACTACATGTCACAGAAATATACCACCAGGGAAATTAACATGCATTCCTTCATTCATGCATCTTAAGTTACTTACTGAGCACATTTCTGTGCATAAGATACACCCTGAGTGTCCGTCCTGCCTCACTCGCCGTGTGGCCAGGCAGAGGGGCATCCGAGGGTGATGCCGTGGTGAAGATGGTGACAGGTGCCTGCTTACTGCAGGCTGGTAGCAGGTCACGAGTAGGTTGTTACAAAGGCAAGTGGATGGGTGGTGGGAGCTGCGGGAAGCCCCCTTTTTGGATGGTTATCACATACTATCAAAGGGAGACAGATGTCACTCTGCAGGGGACACAGTGCTGAGAAAACCAGAGAAAACCCAACAGACCTCAGCTCCCTGCCAAGCTCTGCCGCTTGCCACTCACTAGCTGGGCAAGTCACTTAATCTGGGGAATATAAAAATCTGTGACAAGCCTGTCTCACATCCTCCTCCTGAACCAAGGCAGACATCACGAATCACTCATGCACCTTGTCCTTGATGAACCAGATCTTCCTTACGACAGGCAGCCATTTCCAAGCAGAGTGGGCAAAAGAGACCCCGTCTCTGCCTGCTGGGACCTCACTGAGCAAGCCCCAGATCTCCGTCTACATGGCGGGGCCTGACAGCACGGACCTTGCAGAATTGTTGGGGTTCACTGAGGTGCTGAGGCATCAGATGTTCACTGCGTGCCTCGCCCCTTGCGCCAGTCTGCACACGCAGCCCTGGGAGAGGCAGCTGTGGCCAGCAAGGACAGCGGTGTGCTGCCTTCCGGCATGGATCCGAGCCTCCCACCCTCCTCTCCCCGCAGGCCCCTGTCCTCTGGGCCAGCTCTCTCTCACTGAACCACGGGCCAGCAGAGGGGAAAGGTGCCCATAAAAGTTAGCCTGCGGGCATAGGGCAGTGTGTATTCTCTAGCACCTTCTTTTTTATATTCTAAATAAGCTGTGGCTGGATTAGCTCTCGGTTCTCACTTTTCTTCCTTGGATTCCATACACAAAACACTGTATTAACAAGCTATGTCTCCCAGGCTGAGCTGTATTTCCATGAACTCTCATTCTGCATCCCCTAAAACACACAGTAACAGTGTGCTCCGGAGAATATGACCTCAAGCCAACCTCAGCTGCGTTCCTGTGCGCGCTCTGCCCCCGTCTGTTCTGGCAGCAGGTGAGTGGGTGTGCCCAAGGTGGCGGCGCCTCTGCCAGGGACTGCGCCTGCCACACTCCACTGTGCGTGGGATGCCTGCACCTCTCATTCCTCCAGCCCACAGCTCTGCAAAGCACCCGAACCCACTCCGATGCCTGCTCCTCTCCTTTACGCTGAGCACACAGGGAGGGCTGAGTGCAGGTTAAAGGCGCAGGCCTTGCCCAAAGGGACCAAGCTTATCTGCTCTGTCATCCAGCACAGAAAATCCGCTTTGCTGGGCCTGCGATACATATTCAGCGACAGGGCTGAGCAACAGGGCGCGAGCCTGGGCAGCCAGCAGTTTCATTGCCCATTCCAGAAGATGCTGAGGACCACCGGCCAGGAAGCACCCAGTGGACTTGGTGTGAGAGGACACGGACCTAGGTGCTAGGTGTGCGCTGGGGCCATGCCGTGCTGGGGCTGCATTCAGGGTCTGGGAAGAGCCCCTAAGCACGCGGGGTTGGGCGGGGGGCGGGAGATGGGGGGTCGGCCAGCCTGCGGGGCAGGGGAGGCTGACACTCTCACTGCGGCTTCCTCAGTTATTCCAGTGGTTTGGACTTTCCTTACATTTTAACTTTAGGTGTTTGTTTTTAAAAACTCCAAGACAGGAATCAGAGGAAGCTGTTACTTCTCTGAGCAGCATCATGGGTGAACAGAGCCTTGCACATATTTGTTTTCGAGGGGGCTGGCCGCTGGGTGGGAGTCTCAGCAGGAAGCAGTAGGAGGGCGGACAGGAAGGAGGCAGAGGCACAGACCTCTAAGCAAGCTCGCAGTCTCTCTCTCCTCTGGATATCAAAAAGGGCAGGACAACTGCTTATCATTCCTGGGGATGAACACATTCATTCATCTGACAACCATGTGTGTCTACTTTGACCAGAGCAGTGGGGAGATGCTGCAGGCCCTGCTCCCAGGGGGCCCCCGGTACTGTGGGGGAGCTAGGCATCGATCCTAGAACAGGGTGCGGGGGCATAGTCGTGAGGTCCAGCGTAGTGCAAGGGTCAGGCTGGCTGCCTGGAGACAGTGACCACCTGGGTTTCTCAGGAATGCGAGCCGAGGCAGGCATTTGGAGCTGAGCAGGATGGGAGAGGCCTGGGTGTATCTAGCATGGAGGTTAGTGAAGAGCTCAGGCATGTGCTCCCTCGGGTACCTTCCCTGACCTCTCCCAGCCTGAGGCAGGCCCCCCGCAACGTGCCCCAGGGTTGACAGTGTGGGGCAGGCCAGCTCCAGCCCAAAGATGAGTTAGGTTTGAATTATATTGTGGTTTCAAAAGAATTTAAATTAGCTACTGACATTCACAAACCAGAAAGGCTCATAGCAAAATCTGATTCCCGGCTTCCTGGAAATGCTCAGAAGACACAGCAGCGCTGGCTGGCGCTCCTACATGGCAACCATTAGTTGAAGGTCAAAAGTGGCCTGTATGTCCGGCCAGCGTGGCTCAGTAGTTGAGCATTGACCTATGAACCAGGAGGTCACAGTCGATTTCCGGTTAGGGCACATGCCCAGATTCTAGGCTCAATCCCGAGTGTGGAGCGTACGAGAGGCAGCCAATCAATGGTTCTCTCTCATCATTGATGTTTCTATCTCTCTCTCCCTCCCCCTTCCTCTCTGAAATCAATAAAAAATATATATATTTCTTCGAGTGGCCTGTGCTTGCCCGTCTACCACACTCCCCACCATGCCATGGCATTCTTCTAACAATATTGAGGCTGGGTTCAGAGTGGGGTCCCATTTAGCATCTCACTTGTCCTGTAAATTGCCTTCTAGTGGAAAGGGAAGTAGGACAATTGTCATCCCCATCTCTATCATAAGAGGGGGAAGAAAACAGGCTGAGGGTTCCCATCCTTCCTCAGCCACTGAGCTCCCACCGAGTCCCAGCAGCTTCTGTCTGAAACCCTCACACCTTGGGCTCACCGTTACCAAGGTCTTTGTCACACTGCACTATTCCTCATTTATGTGTCTGCCAGCCGTCAGATGCGGAGTTTCTCCGGGGCATGACTGTGCCTGACATCAGAGTCCTCACAATTGATCATAAAGCTTGATGGCCCCTAGTTATATGCTCAGTAGTAAATGTCAAATGAAGGGATGGATGCAAATGGATACATGAAACACAGTCCAGCAGAGAAAGGTGAGGGCCTGGGTGTAGGGGTGGTGGGAGGGCAGAGGAGAGGAGGGGTTCTGAAACCAGAGGGGCAGCAAAGCACAGAGCAGGGTGCACGCACAAAGAGCACTGGCACCTGGGAGCTGGTTGGACACGCCGCAGCGGTGGGCACTGCCCTCGTGTTGGGAGCCATTAGAGATATTGGCTTAGACAAAGCCATCTTAAGAACTATCAGTTTCTGGTTCCTCCAGAAACTCCTAATTACCAGAAACCACCTGTGTCTTGCAAATTGGCCAGCAGTTAAAGATAAACTACCCTCACACAGCCATCCGGAGCCTGCTAAATCACATATCTCCACTGATAAGCATAGCCATCAGGAGCCTGATAAATCTCTAGTAATAGGTTACTGCCCATAGACCCCTTTGCCCACCCCCCATTCCTAAAACAGTATATATCCTGCCGCTGTGAGAATAAAGTTTGAGGCTTGATCAGAACTTGTCTTGCCTCCATTCTTTCGTGTCCCTTGCTTGTTTCATTCTCCTAGGGTGTCTCCTCGTTCCCCCGTTGTTGTCCCGCGGGTCGGGGCACCCTCGGCCTGTGGGGTAGACCCTGCTTTCTAGCAAGTCCCACGGCAGTCATCATGGATTACAGTGTGAGAAGAGCTGGCTAAGCGAATGGGCCTGGAGTCCGACCTCAGGGGTTCAAATACTTACTGTGAAGCTTACTGGCTGTGTGACTTGGGCCATGTTACATAAGCTCTCTGTGTGTGTTTCCTTATCAGTTAAAATTGAGCCTCAGTTGGTATTTTTCCAGTTCTCCCAAAGGGTGGCCTGAGTACCCCTTCCAGACCTCTGAGTGCAGACTCTACCCCGGGTGGCTGTGACACCCCCACAGGCACTTGCCACCCCCAGCAGGGCCTCCTGGCACCCATTTCGCAGTTTCAGGAATCAGGCTATTCGGTAGCACTAGGTGCTCCCATCAGCCTAATGCCCAGGGAGGCATCAGAGCCTGGTACTTACGCCATCAGCTGTCCAGTAGTTCCAAACCTTGATCTTGGCCAGACCAAAGGCATGCAGCCTTCTTGTGTTGCGGATAACGAAAAAGAGCTGCAGCGGCGGGTGGAAGGGGCAGGTCCACAAGGAGGAGTCTTTCTTGCTCTGAAACACAAGCAAGAGCAGGGAGCAGTCAGTACATGTCTGCCCAGGTGCACCAGCAGCGACTCCACCCTAATAAAACCCCAGAGAGGGCTGAGGGCGGGCAGCCAGGCCCCTTCTCTTTCACCAGGTTAGGGAAGTTTTCTGCCATTTCTTCAACCACGTTTTCAATCCCTATCTCCCTTTTTGCCTCTCTGGCACACCTACTATTCTAATATTGTTACATTACATGTTGTCCCACAGCTCCCTTAAGCTGTCCTCCTGTTTTTTTGTTTTTCCTCTTTGGTTCTCTGATTGAGTGATTTTTTTCAACTCTGTCTTCTAATTCATTGATTCGATCCTTAGCTTCCCCTAATCTGCTGTGTATTCCTTCTAATGTGTTATTTATTTGTGCTATGTCATTCTTTATTTCTGTTTTCATAGTTACTCTATCTTTTCTCAGGCTGTTGAGCATATTTACCATCATTTTTCTGAACTGTATATCAGATAAATTTCTTATCTCCATTTCGTTTAGCTCTTCTTTTGGAGAATTCTCTTGTTCTCTCACTTGGGGGCTGTTTCTTTGTCTCCTCATTGTGGCTGTCTGTTTGGGCTGTTGACTGTGTATTAAGTAGATCTACTATGCCTCTCAATCTCTAGTGCAGGACAGTGTCAAATACTGTTTCTGACTAATTAGATCAGGCAAAGACTCAAAGCCCCTAGAGACTGCTTCTGCCTACAAACTGGGAGGATCCTGACTTGAGTGGCCCCAAGCAATCATCCTCAGGTGTGGTGAGAGGGTTGTTTTTTTTCCCCACAGGGTGGGGCAATTGCTTCTGCCTGGAGGCTAACTGCTATTCTCTTAATGGTCCTTGGAAACTCTGCACTGTGGCACAAGGTGTTTTCTAGTAGGGTGGGTCAACTGTCCTCCCCCCAGGCAAAGCTGCCTGGATAGCAAATGTCTGCATGAGAAAGATGACACAGCGTGAGGGAATGACTCAGCACAGGAAACTGGGGTGTCTGCCTTCTGAGCTCTTACCCCAGAGTCCCCCAATCCTGGCTTCTGCTCACACAGCTCCAGTCCACTCTGCCCTCCCTCTGCCGGAGCACAAGATAAGTGGCTCCACAGGAAATTTTGTGCGTTGGTCCTCTAAGAGGGTGCCTGAATTTCCAGCCATCTCTCCCTGGCAGACAGCAACCTCACTACTTTTCACAGCCAGATATTATGAGGGTACCCTTCTCAGTTCTGGTGCTCTCTGCTGGGGGCCCAGCTTGGGGATTAGACCCCAGAGTTCTCAGTGGCAAACCCCACAGCTGAGAAATCTCTCTGGAACTTCAGTTGCTGTCTGTGGATGCCCGGCCAGCCCTTTCCCCCCTCCACCCCTCTTATCAGACTCTACGCAGTCTCCCTTCTCTACAGAATCCCCCGGTGGGGGTATGTCTCCAATCTCTCCCCACCTGGACTGACCCTCACCCTGGCTTAAAGCTGCCACTTGGGCCATCAGACTGAATTTAAAATGCAGGGCTTCGCTGTGCTTGGCCTTGAGGAAGCACTGAGGGCGGGGCTCTAGAGGGAAGGGCAGGATAAGAGCCACTACTTGCCTTATCTGATAAATCTCGCAAACAGAGTTTTATTTTCTCTTGTACAACCTTGTCAAATTAAAAACATTTTAAAATAGAAATCAACTGGCTCAGGCATTTGTTGGGATGGGGCCGTGGCACTGAGCACGGGAGTCCTTCTGCCCCTCTCAGGACCCCAGAGTGCCCCTTCCGCCAGCCAATGGTCAGCAGACCTAGGCCACACACAAGGCCAAGGGGCGGAGAGCAGGAGAGCCTCGCTGTCATTCTCCTTCACACCAACAAAATTCTGAGGTGAGTGCTTTCGGTGCAGGTGGAAAAGTCAAATCAGGGGACTTCTCTCAGCTCTAGTGGCCTCTCCTGTCTCTTCCAATGCCCCGTGCTCTCTGTCCAGACCAAGCTCTCAGCTGCTCCCAGACATCTCCACACCACTCAGCCTCTTCCTGTCCTCCTCACGCTGGGAATTTCAGCTCAAATGTGCTCTCGCCCCCCTGCCCCCCGCCCTCGAGGCATCGCTCTCCCTCCAGGGGTGCCTGCGGCTCCCTGCAATGCCCCGAGGCTAGCCTTCCCCTGGGGGCCCCCCAATGACCTGCCTTCAGGTCCATGGCCCTCCCCCCCCACTCAGCTGGGAGCTCTTTAAGGGAAGTGGCCGCCTCAAATTCACTACAGAACCCTTCACATTCAGCACAATTCCTTGGCACATCATAAATGCCAAAAAAACTTTGTTGAACGAATCAATAAATGGATAAGTGACATTTACCTCCTAATATCAGTCCTCTCATTGAAACTTTACAAATACTGTAAACTGAATTTGGCCTACACAGCTATTTTATTTGGCTCATGAGTGTTCTAAAGAAAAGGCACATTCGCTGCCAACAGCTGATGATGGGGAGGATTCCGCTCCTCAGGCTGCATTCCTGCTTCTCTGCAGACTTGAAAGCGGGGGTGGCAGCACGGGGGCCTGACACCCGTAGGCGTAGGCGGTTGCTCTCTGCGGACCCAGTCCCCACCACTCCCTACCGTTTCACACCTGCTTCACTTCCCTCAGGCATTTGAATTTAGGGTCTCTGCTTAGGGGCTGAACAGTTGCCAGTCCCATGCGTCTGTAAGCCAGTCCCATGCGTGTATAAGCCACCACCACATCCCTGACACTGGCTGAAGTTGTCCCTTTTATTGATAGGAGCATCGCCCCGGACTCCTGTCACCAGGACCGAGCCTGCTAAGTGACAGAGCCGGGGAAGGAGATTGGCTGACTGGGTTTCGCCGGCCCCAGGAGGTGGAGGCCGCGCTCCAGCTGCAGGGACGGACAAAGGCGGCTTGTTCCAGTGACAACAGTGCCTTTCAGGAGGGCGGAGGCTGCTTTTGTTGAGGGGGAGAGATGAGTTCAAGGGGTTCTGACTTGTTCTGGCAAGTTTCTCAAGCTTTGCAAGGACTTCCAGTGCCCTGGCGGCTGCGAGGGCTCAGGACCGCACGTCAGAAATCCAGGGGGTGGTCTCACCCCTTCGCTGAGCTGGGCCTAAACTGGGTCACTGCGGCGGCTTGAAAAAGGCAGAGACTGAGGCTGGCTCTCGGGCGCGGCGAGAGGGCTGCCACTGTTTCCCTCCCTTTCTGTCAGCAGGAGGAACAGCAGGAGCGCCAAGCGGGAACCTAGTGCTCAAAGTTGGAGAACGCGAATCCAGAGGGAACTCCGAGCCCTGTCAGCAGCCCAGCTTCTGATGTTTCCTTTCACAGAGCGGAGAGGAGGGCTGGCGGGGGCTGCTGGCGACTGACCCAGGGCGCGCTGGGCAACCCCCGGGTGCCTGTCAACAGGCAGAGCGGCTGCGCCCGCCCATCACAGGTGGTGAGACTGAGGTCGGCAGCAGGAGAAGCAGGGCCCATCGCTTCGTGCTGCCGCTGCTCTCTCACGCCTGGGAGGCGAGTCTCTGGCACACACTGTGCCCGGTGCACTCTGCCAAGCGGGGGAGTGCGGACTCGTCCCGGGCTTTTCTCCATTAATCCGTTTGTCTTAGTCTGGATTCCCCAGGAGCAGACCCCGAGGCAAGGCTTCCAGTGGAAGGCGTTTATTCAGACGGAAGGAGATGAGTGGAGCATGGGGAAGAGAGAGGGGAGAGGCAGCCCATAGTGTGTTACCAAGCCAGCCACTCCTGTGGGCCCTGGAGCTCGGCCCACCTGGAGCCTGGAGCCTGGAGCCTGGAGCCTGGAGCCTGGAGCCTGGAGCCGTGTGGAGAAGCCCAGAGGGACTCCCCCACAGGACAGGGTAGCGGGGTGCTCTCTCAAGCTTGCTCTTCCCCACCAGCTGGCACCTGCTGCATGTGAGGCAACGTGGGCCCTAGAGGCCAGAAAAATCCTCTTTCAGAGCAGCATCGGTGCGGGCGGTCGCAGCAGACTGAGTGCCCCGAAGTGGGAAGGGCAGGGGAGGTGTCAGCACTGAGCTCAGCAGGCGCTGAGGGGGACTTGGGGGGCGGGGGGACCGAGTCCAGCCCACCAGGTCCCAGCTCTGTGCTGGTAGGGGAGGGAAACAAGTGAAAACACAAGAAAAAAACACAGCATGGATGCATTTGATGATGAAAACAAGAGAGAATTATTAATGGCCAGTGGAAGGACTATTTTAGAATGCACAGTCAGGGAGGGCCTCCCTGAGGAGGTCACTTTCTAACTCCAAGACAAAGGTGCTTTCTCTTCCAGCTTAACCCAATGCCGACGCACCCGCCCGCAGGGAGATGCCGACGGCCCTCGGAAGTCAGCCCAATTTCATAAAGCATTGCAATCAAACAGGAACAAATTACTGATATACACAACAATTGGGATGGATGTGAAGGGCATTATGCTGAGTGAGTCAGTCTCAAAAGGTTACATACAGTAAGCTTCCATTTACTTAGCATTCTTGAAATGACAAAATGTACAGGGAACAGATCGGTGGTCACCGGTGTTAGGGACAGGTGTGGGGAGATGTGACTAAGGGTTGCATGGGAATTCCTCTGTGGTGATGGAGCCATTCTCTCCCTCAGTATGGTGGCAGTTATGCAAATCTACACGTGATCAAACTGCAAAGACACACACACACACACACACACACACACACACACGAGTGTATGGAGGTCTGCACATTATGCCAGTGTCAACCTCCTGGTCTGACCGGGGTCTGTGATTACAGATGATGTTATCAGTGGGGAAGCTGGGCAAGGGCTCCTGGGATGTTTCTATTCTTTAAAAAAAAAATTGAGATACAATTCACATATATAAATCACCACTTAAAAAAAAAAAGAAAATCATCACTTCAAAGCAGCAGTTCTCAACCTGTGGGTCGCAACCCCTTTGGCGGTCGACCGACCCTTTCACAGGGGTCGCCTAAGACCATCCTGCATATCAGATATTTACATTATGATTTATAACAGTAGCAATATTACAGTTATGAAGTAGCAATGAAAATAATTTTATGGTTGGGTCACAACATGAGGAACTGTATTTAAAGGGCCAGAACGTTGAGAACCACTGCTTTAAAGTGTACAATTCAGTAGTTTTTTTTAGCACATTTATAAGGTTGTGACACCATCACCACTATCTTTTTCCACCGAACTTTATCACCCCAAAGACACCCTGTACCTTTTAGCAGCTGCTCCCCATTCTGCCTCCCCTGAGCCCATGGCAATCACTCTCTGTCGCTGAGGAGGTCCCTATTCTGGACATTCCTGTAAGTGGAATCACACCACGTGCCTCGGTGCCTGGCTTCTTTCACTTGGCATCATGTTTCCAAGGCTGCAGTATGTGGCATAACTTCATTCCTCTTATGGCTGAATAATATTCCATTGTGTGCAGACACCATGTTTTCTTTACCCACTCATCAGTTGGTGGACATTGGGCTATTTCTACCTTTGGACTATTGTGAATAATGCTGCTGTGAATATATGTGTACAAGTTTTTGTGTGAACATGTTTTCAAATCTCTTGGAGATATATCTATATCTATATCTATATCTATATCTATATCTATATCTATATCTATATATATATATATAGAGAGAGAGAGAGAGAGAGAGAATTACTAGGTCACATATTAACTCTACATTAACTTTTTGAGAAAATGTCAAACTATTTTCCCCAGTGACTACACCTTACTTTTTTTTTTTAAATCCTCATTGGAGGATATGTTTTCCCCATTGATTTTCAGAGAGAAGGGAAGGGAGGGAGGAGAGGAGGACAGAGAAACAACTGATGTGAAAGAGACACATCCTTCAACTGCCTCCTGCAAGAGCCCCGTTGGGGGCCAGGGATTGAACCCACAATCAAGGCACGTGCCCTTGACCAGGAATTGAACCCAAGACCCTTCAGTCCAAGGGCCGGACACTCTAACTTCTGATCCAAACCTGCCAAGGGTATACCTTACTTTGACATTCTCACCAGCAAGATGTGAGGGTTCCAATTGTTCCGCATGCTCATCAATACTTGTGGTTTCCCTTTTTCTTTTCTTTTTTTAAATCATAGCTACCTTAGTGAGTGTGAAGTGATGTATCTTTGTGGTTTGGATTTGCATTTCCCTAATGACTCGTGATGCCGAGCATCTTTTTATGTGCTTGTTGGCCGTTTGTATATCTTCTTTGGAGAAATGTCTATTCAGAGTACTTTGGTTATATTCTAATTGGGTTGTTGTCTTCTCATTGTTGAGTTTAAGAGTTCTTTACATATTCTGTATACTAGACTCTTATCAGATATTTGATTTGAAGATACTTTCTCCCAATTTTATAGGTTGTCTTTTCACTTTCTTGCTGGTATCCTTTGAAACAAAAATGTTTGTAATTTTGATGAAGTCTGATTTATCTATTTTTTCTTTTGTTGCTTGTTCTTTGGGTGTCATATATCTAAGACTCCGTTGACAAATTCAAGGCTATGAAGATTTACACCTGTGTTTTCTTCTAAGAGTTTTATAGTTTTAGCTCTTATATTTAAGGTCTTTGGTTCACTGAGTTAGTTTGTATACATGGTGTGAGGTAGGAGTCCAACCTCATTCTTTTGCAAGTGGAAATCCAGTTGTCCCAATAGCATTTGTTGAGAAAATTATTCCTAACTGATTGAATGGCCTTGGCATCCTGTTGAAAATCAATTGACTAGAGATGTATATGTTTATTTCTGGACTCTCGATGCCATTGACTTATACCCATCCTTATGCCAGTATCACACAATCTTGATCACTGTAACGTGGTAGTTAGTTTTGAAATTGGAAAGTGCGAGTCCTCCAAATTTCTTCTTCTTTTCCAATGTTGTTTTGGTTATCCTGGGTCCCTCAAATTTCCATATGTATTTTAGGATCAGCTTGCCAATTTCCACAAAAAAGACAACTGGAACTTTGATAGAACTGCATTGAATCTGTAGGAAATTTGGAAACCATTGCCATTTTAACACCATTAGTTCTTCCAATCCATGAACACTGGTGTCTTTTCATTTATTTAGGTCTTCAATTTCTGTCGTTACTATTTTGTACTTTTCAGTGTAGAAGTCTTGCATTTCTTTGGTGAAATTCATTCTTAACATATTTTGCTTTTTTATACTATAAAAATACAATTGTTTTCTTAATTTCCTTTTCAGATTGTTCATTGCTAGTGTATAGAAATACAACTGATTTTTGTATATTGATCTTTTATCCTGTAAACTTGCTGAACTTAGTTTTAGCTTTACCAGTAATTTTTGTAGATTCTTTAGGATTTTCTATGTATACGACCACATCACCTGCAAATGTGGTTTTACTTCTTCCTTTCCAACTTTTACTTTATTTTCTTACTTAACTGCCCCAGGTGGCTTCTCCAGGGCAGTGTTGAATGGACGTGATGAGAAAGCATACTGGTCTTGTTTCTGATCTGGGGCACGCGTTCAGTCTTTCACATTAAGTGTCACATTAAGTGTGATGTTCGCTGTGGGTGTTCACAGATGACCTCTGCCAGGCTAAGGATGTCTCCTTCTGTCCCTGGTTTGCTGATTGTTCTTATCATGAAAGGGTGTTCATTGTCAAATGCCTTTTCTGTGTCTATTAAGATGTAATGTGGTTATTTTCCCCTTTAGTCTATTAATACGGTCTATTGATTGACTTTCATATGTTGAACAAACCTTGTGCTCCTGGGATAAACTCCACGAGGTCTTGATGTATAAATATTTTTTTAAACTGCCAGATTCAACTTGCTAGTGTTTTGTTGAAGATTTTACATCTATATTCATAAGAGATGTTGGCCTGTAGTTTTCTTGTGAAATCTTTGGTTATGGTATCAGGGTAATACTGGTCTCATTGAATGAGTTGGGAAGTGTTTCTTCCTCTTCTACGTTTTAGAAGAGAATGTAAGGAACTAGTGTTAATTCTTTAGTAACATTGGATTCACCAGTAAAGTTATCTTCCGGCAACTCACTCTTCAAGCAGCTTCTCTTCTGAACTCAGCCCTCACTCCATTACCTCTGTCCAGCTCTCAGCGGCCCCACCACTCACAGCGATGTGGCCTGAGCAAGTCACCCATCTTCCCTGAGACTTGCTTTCCTCCTTTAGCAGATGTGGAGAGTGACCCAGGGTCCATGGGAGGATTAGATGAGGGGTGTCTGGCTGGCATACTGTGGGTCATTAGATTCAACCCACAGGGAATCTAAGAGGCAGTGTGTTCGGTAGCCCTGGGCCTGGCACACGGGACGACATCAGGGAGACCTCAGGCCAGTGCAGTGGGGGAACCCAGCCCACCCACAGCTGGACCCAGAGATCCAACAGCCAGGGCAAGGCAGCTGCCTATGTCCCAACCTTAGGCCCAAAAGAAAACAGCCCAAACCCACAAAAACCACGGCTGGAGTTCTCACTGCTCTCACACAGCAAAGCTCATCAGCCTCTGCGAAACGGAGGAGAAGGGAGAGCAATCGTCAGAATCGGTCCGCGCCAAACTCAGTGATGCTTTTTACAGGCCCTGGTATGCTCTGCTTTGCACAGCAGCTTCCCAAATGCCACTGCTTTGGGCAAAGAGGGTTTGGAGAGGTGGCAAGGGCTGGGGCTGGCACACATGGGAGCCTGGGAACTTGAAGCAGCAAGCAGAGCGGGGCGTGCGAGGCCAGGGCACCCACGTGGCTGTGCCCGAGGGGAGTTTCTTTCAAGGTTCAGGGTCACAGAGCTGCTGCGGCCCCACCTGTGGAGGTTGGGGCCTCTCGGCCCTCCAGCATCTGTCCTGCCTTTCTTTCAGTAACAACCCTGAGCTTCTTCAGGGAGGGTTCCTCCTCCCCTGGGGCATCTTGGTTGCATTGGCATCAAGGTGGCCGGCCTCCTAGCCAAGTTGGTCCACCAGCCTTCCTCTCCTGGACTGGATTCCTCAGGCAGAGTGATGACAAACCAACTGTCCAATTAACCAACCAACAAAACACTGCCCATCTCCCCTCAAAGATAACCAAACAAACCCTCGGTGCACATGCATCCAGAACGCTGCCGGGAGCCGCCATGACTATGGCCTATCCTCTCCTGGCCTGGGGGCAGTGAGCACACCAGCTACTCACAATTCAGACAATAAATTGTTCTTTCAAGAATTTGCTAAAATGAGCCAGACTCAGTTTCTGTTACTAGAAATTAGGAATCAAAATTAGGAATCCATCTACGCCCCTCCCTCTCATTTTACAGGGGCAGAGAAACAGACTTGGAGAAGGTGCCAAGGCCACACCTGGAACTCTAGAATTGGGCGTTTCAAAGCCCCCTTCTTGTTTCCTTTAAAATGGGAATAGTCATACCCACTTCTTAGTGCTATTAATACTGTTAATAATAAAACACTGCAAACACTGACAGCTGATTTTTGGAGCCTTAGGAAGATCCAGACCTGGTACTAAGCTCCAAATATTCACATTTGATCCTTACAACATTGTGTCAAGGTAGGTATTCTTATCATCCCCAGTTTACAGATGAGGAGACTGAAGTAGAGGTGAGGTGAGCTGCCTGGGGTCACGAAGCTGAAGTGGTGAGCTGTGAAGCCCGGCCTCTCCGCTCCTCGAGCCCATGCACTCTTAGGTCTAAATCAGGTCGCATGGCCATGCCTGGCACAGCAAGCACTAAGCACGTGGTGGCTGCTCTCAGTTTCCATACCTTTTTACATGTACGTGGGAGGACATTTAAAAGGTGCAAAAGAGCACCCAAGGGAAAGTCTTCCCGTGGCCCCTATCCCTTGCTCACCCGTTTTGTGGCCCAGAGGCACCTCTGTTCCCAATCTCCAGCCCCTCCCAGAGATGGATGGGAGGCACAGCACGGCCAAGACGGCGCTGCCAGGCATCCTGTCTCAGGTTAGCTCACAGCCTCGTGCCCACTTGCAGTGGCAAGAGGAGAAAATGCCAGTGATGTTTTTTTAAACCTGTTAGATATTTAAAGACAAGGAACATTCCCGTTTGTTGGGTGCATGAACTCCACGCTCTAGGGAAGCAGGACGGTGAGGGGGTGGGCCTGGGCCCTGCACCAGCCTGGCTGCAGGATGTGCACTCGGCCCCACCACCTTTCAGCTGTGTGGCCTTGGCTACGTCAAAGCCCTCTCAAAGCCTTAGTTTATTTACCCACAAAACAGCCTCGTTGACATCAATAACCTCTGAGGTCCCATGTTTGGTGGTGACTGTCTTAAACTGCAAGATTGAGAAAAGGGCTGAACTTGCTCCTCGTCCCCTCTCCCAAGAAAACCCCGCAGAGCAGAGATCTGGGAAGAGTTTGGGGGACAGTATGGAGCCCCCATCTTTGCCACAGCTCCTTCCCACGTGGCCCAAATGAGCAACAGGGGAGACTGCATTGTCCCCTGCTCACACCCCACCTTTAGCGAGGACACGTCACGGGCAGAGAAGATGCATCCCAATGCAAGGCCAAGCCTCACTGCAGTGCTGCCTCCACTTACAGCCAAGTTCCTGTTGACCAGCTGGCCCAGGTCCCCAGGCATGTCCGCGTTACGGATATCCACGTCATGAGGTGACACGTACAGCTTTGTGTTGTCCAGGTCAAAGAACTCGACTTCGGTGAGGCCCACCCACGACAGGTTGCCCCAGTTGGACAGGATTTCCATCGTCACGTAGATGGCATCTTTCATCTCCTCTGCATTCACCCACAGCTTGTCCTTAAAGGAGAGAAACATGGTGCCAAAGGTGAAGCATGGCAGACCGACTCCAGCCCCAGCACCGAGCTACAGGCCATCCACCCTCCGTGCCTGAGGGTAAGAGCAGCACCCTGTACCTACAGTTACTATGCACCTATGTTACCGTGAAGGTTAAACAAGCACAGATTTGTGAAGACTGAATCACAGCTACTGTGTATGTGGGCACCCAGTGTTTCCTGCTTAACAGGCAGCATATTTGGGGGGGGGGGGACTTATAATTAATTTTTTTATTTTTATTAATTTTATCCTATGCTGGTTTGTAAAGAAAACTTTTGGATTTATGTTCATCTAAGAATATAATTCCTTGTAACATTAAAAAAAAAAAGGCAGCATATTCTGTCTGAACATCATGCATGCCTCTTCCCCACTACATAGGCATGTCACAACTTCTGCTGAATTGGGCAGGTCCCCCCACATTCATGCTGAACCCCAGCAGCTCAAAGTGTAACTGTATTTGGAGATAGGACCTTTAAAAAGTAATTAAGTTAAAATGAGGCCATTAGAGTGGGAATGCATTCTGACCAATGTCCTCATCAGAGGAAATTTGGACACATGGGAAGACACAAGGGATGCACAGAGAAACGGCCATGGGGACACAGGGGGAAGGTGGCCATCTGCAAGCCGAGGAGAGAGGCCTCAGGGGAAACCACACCTGCCAACACCTCGCTCGTGGCCTTCCAGCCTCCAGAAGTATGAGAAAATGAATCTTATTTAAGCCACCAGAGTGTGGTATTTGTTAGGGCCGGCCCAGCAGAATAACGCAGTAGGTAACACAGACCTGGACAAGCCACTTGACATCTCTCAGTCTAACTGAGGAATCGGAGATGGCTCCATCCACCTGCCACCAAGACTAAGTGAGATACGAGCCCCAGAGCAGACCTGTCCCACGTCCTGGCCCTGTGTGTCCATCCCCCCCATTTCTCTCCTTCACTGGTTGTTTTTTTCAAGTAGGCAAGGTTCATCTTTATTTACTGATAATCCTCACCTGAGGATATGTTTATTGATTTTCAGAGAGAGAAACATCAATGTGAGAGACACTGATCGGTTGCCTCCTATACACACCCTGACCATTGAGCCCCAACCTAGGTATGTGCCCTGACAGGAGAATGAACCCACAACCTTTTGGTGTGTGGGGTGATGCCCCAACCAACTGACCCACTGGCCAGGGCTCTCCTTCATTGGTTTTGCTGCCTGCCTCCCTCGTGGGCAGGCTATTCGGTCTGAGAGGCTGCATGGATGCCCCCAGTAAACGGCCACACTGTGGAATGGCCTCCTGAGGCACCTTGGGCGCCCAGAGCGCCGAGTGCAGTGCTGGTGGCCATGGATCAGTCACTCGTAAAGTGATGCATTCTGTGTGCACATGCCCCCTGGTAATTAGCGCTGGTAATCGGCACTGGTTCTGTGAGCAGGGAGCTGAGCAAATGAACAGCAAATGTTCCCTACTTATTTTTTTAATTAATAGCCAGCGACATGTGCTCTGGCTCTCAGTATGTGTTTGGAGGAGCCCTGATTGCCTCGCGATAGGGACGAGGATGGGAGGGAGGGAGGTCGGCTCATGGCTCCCAGAAGGAACACGGGCGTTTTTATTAGCTTGGCACACAGACCCACAGCCTCCTCCTCCTGTGCCGGCTTCCTGCTCCCGTGCCGGCTTCCTGCTCCTGTGCCGTGCAGGGCTGGCTGAGCCCTCCGCTGCCCTGGGCCCGAGTCCAGGCTTGACGGATGGTGATACACCTAAGCTGGCCTGGCTGAAGTGGGGGCTGGGAGGTTAACAAGCTTGTGCTTGTGAGAGGCACTGCCAGGTGAGTGGTGCGGGAGGCGGTGTGGGAGGCGTGAAGGCATAGCACTGTGCACCCTGGCTGTTGGCTGCAGGGAGAAGGGCCAGAGGGGCGGCTGGATCTCACACCCAGTGCAATCTCAGCGCAAGCTCCCGCAGGGAGTTTCCAAATGAAGGAGCTGAAGGGCCTCTTAACTGAGGAAGTGTCACGACTTCCAGTGCTGCAACTCCACGGCTACTCCTGCTCTGAATCGCGAGATTTAGGTCCCTCCAGAGCAGTGGTTCTCCACCTTCTGGCCCTTTAAATGCAGTTCCTCATGTTGTGACCCAACCATAAAATTATTTTCGTTGCTACTTCATAACTATAATGTTGCTACTGTTATGAATCGTAATGTAAATATCTGATATGCAAGGTGGTCTTAGGTGACCCCTGTGAAAGGGTTGTTCGACCGCCAAAGGGGTCGCGACCCACAGGTTGAGAACCGCTGCTCCAGAGCATCTGAGACCAACACTGGTCTCACACCCCTAACAAGGTGGTGCCAGACGCACAGCTGAGACTCGTCTGGGAGGGTGCAGGGCTTTCTGTGGTTGTGAGTCTTGCATGCGACTTTGGGAGACTCGTGTTAAGAAAGACTGGTGACCACCAACCAGATCAGAGGGGCTTGGTTACAGGGAGGGGTGAGGCGGATGAGCCAGGACTCTCACCTGCTGACACAAAGGAAAGAACTCCCATTACCCTGCCTCCCTGGGCCCCTCCTGAGCAGCGGAAGTCCCGCTCCGTGTCTGCTGTCACATTGGACTGGACGAAGACTAATGTCACCTCTTGCAGTTACCTTGCAGCCTTAACATTTTCTCTCTGGGTAATCTCCATAATGATGATTTCCATCCCTTTATACTACTGCATTATGCCGATATATCACACTTTCCTGATTACCTCCATTATTAAGACACATTTATGTTATTTTTGGGGTGTTTTCCTCATTTTTCTCTACTTCCAATAACTCAGCAGCAGACACCTTTGTGCCTCTGGCTTTTTATTGCTGCTGAGTGACTTCCCGGGGGAAGGAAGGGGGATCACTGGGCTGGGAGACAAGCATTTCTAAGGCTCTTCCTCAGTCCAGCCCGTCTGCTTTCCCAGAGCGTCCCACCATCTCCGCTGCTGCCAGCAGGGCAGGCCGGCCGGCCTCTGTAACCTTGCCAGCACCAGAGGTTACCATCAAGGTCATTTATTCACTTGGATGTCCAATGGGACATGCAGGCTGCTCTGACTTGCATTTCTTGGTTACCAGCGATGCTGGACCTTTTCCTTGGGGCTCACGTGCTATTATATTTCCTCTGTGTGGAGTGGCTGCAAGGCCTTGCTCGGCCACACCTTTGTCTGTGTGCTGGGGAGGAGGGGACATGCACGTGACAGAAAGACGCCGAGGTGGCCGCTGTCAGAACAATCCCACGGAACAGAAATGATCGCACACGGGCCCTGCCAGCCTCAGCTCCAGGAGAGGCAGTGAAGGCACTTACATCCCTGCGGGCTCGTTCTCACCTCTGGGGCCAGCACCTGCTCCTCAGCTGGTGAAGCCACCCGGCTGACATGGGCAGAGTCGCTTTCGATGGCCCGGAGGACTTCCAGAAGCTTCTGCTGCTGCCTGAAATGGGACTTGTTTTAGCAATCAGGTAACACATGCTACACACAGAGGACATTCCCACCAAAGCCCCACTTCTGTTCTACCTCAGAGACGTGGGACAACGTGAGGAAAAGGTACAGTTGACCCCTGAACAACGCAGGGGTTAGGGGCACCAACCCCCCAACACACGCAGCTGGAAATCTGCATATAACTCTTGACTCCATTCAAACTGGACGACAGTCCCTCAGTGTCGGTGTGGGACTGGTTCCAGGATCCCTGCAGATGGCACACTCCGTGGTGCTCAGGTCCCCATATAGAACGGTGTGGAACAGTGTGCGCGCTCGGCCTGCATCGCGCACGCCCAGCCTGGATCACAAACACTGCTTTCCATCTGCAGCTGGTGAATGCATGATGCAAAACTCGGGGTATGGAGAGCCAACTGTATATTTATTGAAAAAACCCACGTATAAGTGAACCCATGCAGTTCACACCCGCGTTGCTCAAAGGTCGACTATACTCACCCCACATACAGTTCAAAGCTGCACACGGGATGTTTTCCTCTATAAATAACCGCAAAAGCAGTGATGAGACCAGTTAAATAAAAGAAACTGCATGGGGCAAGATGGCCAGCTGAAGCTTACCAGTAACTGGTAAGAGTCTACAACAGGCCCTGGCCAGTGGCTCAGTGGTTAGAGCACCAGCCTACACACCAAAGGGTCCTCCTGGGTTCAGTCTCAGTCAAGGACACATACCTGCGTTGCAGTTCAATCCCTGGCCCTGGTCGGAGGTGCAGGTGGGAGGTAACCAATCAATGTGTCTCTCTTACATCGATGTTTCTTTCTTCCTCTCTCTTCCCCTCCCTCCCCCCTTCCTCCCTTCCACTCGCTCTAACAATCAATGGGAAAAAATGTCCTCAGGTGAGGATTAACAACAACAACAAAAATCTATAACAGGGGTCCACACAGGACGGCCTGCAGCTCAGACGCAGCCTGTGGCCTGTTTCCAGATGGTCTGCAAGCTAGGAATGGTTTTTACATTTTTAAAGGGTGGTTAGGACAAACACACAAAAGGTGAAAAGCCTAAATTATTGGCTATTTGGCCTTTTACCAAAAACGTTTGCCAACCCCTGGCCTAGAGACCACTCTGCACCTCGGGTTTCTGAGGCCCCGGGTTCCAGACCCAGCAGTGCTGTCTGCAAACGCCCCCACGCGTGCTGTGTAAGGCTGCATACCCCTCGCCCCCAGCCGGCACGGGCACGGGCACAGCCACAGTGAGCAGGCTCCGCACGGTGCCCGGGCATGGCTGTGGGCCAGTGCGTGCTTGTGAACATAGGCTCAGCCTGGCGCAGCTTTCAGAAGATCAATTTTGCCTGAAAACTAGAGGAAAGCCTTAATTCTGATAATGAAACCTGACGGTTCCAATAACCGATGCTGCATGTTAATGGAGCAGAAGAACAAACGTTAACAGAGAATAGAAGGGTGCCACTTTGGACCGCCAGCCCCCGCCCCACCCCAGGCCATCTGGGAACAAACTCAGCACCGCCCCCTGTGGGGGGTCTCCTGTGGGAACCTTTGAGGAGGGTGGAGCATTACCCAGCTTGGACTGACTGAACAAGCAATGAGATGTTTGCCTGAAAGAAGTCATCACTTTTGCGTTTAGGGCTAGAGTGGGGGTGAGGGCGGGGACAGTCTAAAGGAGCAGTTTTAAATGGTCTGGAGTAACCTAGGCCCCCCAGCTGCACTGCCATTGGTTTCCTGTTTGGGTTTTGAAGTCCTCGTGGTAAGTACCTGCTCCCCAAAAGGCCGATCCTGTCAATGGCTGCGCTGACGGCTCTGGCTCCCCCTGCCGCCTGGGATGGTTCCTCCGTGTTGGTCTCCATGGTGATGGGAAGCAGCTGAGGATGGAAAGGCTTATTAAACAGATGTCTGAGGTGACACTCCTGGCCCAAGATACAGCAGAGCCGTGGTCAAAGGGACATACTTCTCAGGCCTCCAGTCCCACTGCAGGAAGCAGGGGACAGGAGGGAGAGTGACAGCGTCTGCCCAGGCTGATGAGATCAAGCACCCCTCCCATGAGCTTTGCAAAAAGACAGGGATGTCAGTTTCTATGATCTGGGAAGTCTCAGGAAAGGATCTGCTTCAATGAGATATTGAAAAATTTCTCTCTCGTGTGCACTCTCTCTCTCAGGCCCGTGCCTTTCCCCCTCTTCCTCCCTCAAGGTGCGTACCTTTCCTCTTTGGCCCTCTCTTTCTCTCCGCCCTAAGAACCTTAAAAATAAATTAGATCCTGGCCGGGTAGCTCAGTTGGTTAGAGCATTGCCCCACACGCCAAGGTTGTGGGGGTGATTCCCAGTCAGGGCACATACAAGAATCAACCAATGAATGCATACAAACGTGGAACAACAAATTGATGTTTCTCTCTCTCTAAAATCAATAAGTTAAAAATAAATTTCGTTAACACCTTTCCCCATCTCAACCCCTGTTCTATCTGCGACAACGTAATGGGACTCCATGGAGAATTCTAGTAACATCATTAGGCCCTTTCGCCTTTTCCCCTTTGTCATGTATCATCTAAACTGGAGATATGCTCTGCTTTCTATCTGCAAATGCTTCCAGTCACTGGAGGCCCTGTGGGTCAGGGGTCAGGTCATCCAGGAACCTTGGAGCACAGGGTGGGTGGGCAGTGTTGCAGACCTGTCCAGACATCAGCCAGGGACAGTTTAAGTTGACCAGGAAACAGCAGAAGAAGTGAGAGGGATACAAAGAGAAACCTCCACAGTGCTCTCGGTGCTGCCTGACACCATTCTATCCCAACTGGATGCTGTCTCCTCTCCTACCCCCACCTCTCCCCAAACCAGGCTTCTTCCTGATCTGCCAACTCATCTCACTTCAAAGCTGCTCCCTGTTCCTCCTACTTGAGAGGCTGTTTCCTGTTGCTGGCTGGCTCCTTCCTCACACACAGGGCTCAGCTCACATGGGACATCCTCCAAGAGGCCTCCTCGGACCACCTGCCGGAGGGAGCCACCATCCCGTACCCAGGCAGCTTTTGTCATCTCCCTGAAGTCACCTGTTTATTTATGGCTTCATTTGCTTGTAGCCTGAAAGCTTCGCCAGGCCAGGGGCTAATCTGATCTGTATGCTGAGCACACAGCACAGACTGGAGCACAACCTAAAAGACATTCCCGGGCATTTTATTAATTCCCGCCTGTATTTGCCGAGATAGGTCTAATTGACCTGGGTAGATAGGGCTATAATTTATTTACTCAGAACGCCAAGATCTGTTTTTGGTGTTGTCTTGTCAGGAAATAGAAATGTAATAAGAAACTGGAGGCAGCAGGCCGAGCTGAGCCCCTGCAGCCAGGCCTTCCCATCTGTGGCATGGGCAGGACAGCTCCGTGCCCAGGGGGACCTGCTGGGTGATGAGGAAAGCTCTCTGGAGCATCAGGTGCTGTGGGCATGGGCTTTGCTGTTCCTCTCGGGCCTCCACTGACCTCCGGGCTCTCCTCCTGTGCCTTCAGCAGACCAGTCCACGGTTTTGCTGGGGGTTCCTCCACGCCCTGAAATGATGTAATCACATGACCTGAGGTCAGAACAAAGCCATCCACTGTCTGCACCTCACTGACAGATGAGGGTGAAGAGGGGCAGGGGCTGTCTTGTGATCTCCTACACACAGACACCAGGAAAGGACTGAGCTCCAGGAAAACAGACAACAGGTGCCACTCGATGAATGTCCCAAAGAACAGGCCATGGTGGAGACTGCGAAGCAATGGATGGTGTGGACAGGCTCCAGGCTTGCAGGCAGGCAGACCTGGGCCCCTTCCAAAGACACGGCCCGAGTAAGCCACCTTGCTTCCCTGGGTGCCATTGGCACCTCTGTAGATAGGGTAATGAAACAGTGCTGCCTGTTTCAAGGTTACTGTGAGCATCCGTGGGACAAGCTAAGGTCAAAGGTTTCAGCAGCCGAGTCAGAGAGCGTGCTTCTGAGAAAGGATGTGTACACGTAAGCACGTCAGGGCCTCTGGCTCCCAAGGGGCCCTGCTCACCCCACTGTTACTCCTGCTTATTGCTCAAAGCCCAGGGCAGCAGGCACAAACTCCAACACTGTAGGGCCAGGGAGGTTTTCTGAGCAGGTGAAGCAGGCCAGGAGAGGACCGCCAGGGTGGGGAGGCCCAGAGGCCTGTCAGGCTCATGCTCTGGGAGTGACATCTTTCCAGAGAAGCCAGGGCTTCCCGTTTACTCCATCCTTTCTCTTACCTACAGTTTGCAACCCTAGTCTAAGGTGGCAGGTTTGCAGGGAAATCGGCAAGGATGAGAGGCATATTGGCATCCACCTTGGGCTTTCTGCAGGAAACGGAAAATGGGAAGGTGGAGGAAATGGAACCTCTGGCAGGCGGTGAGGGACGATGCAGTAAGCAATGAATGTGCAGGTCAGTGTGAGGTCAGAGATGCCCACACATCACTCTCCTCACATGCTCTGTGCCAGCGCTGCTCGGACACATGCTCCCACCCCCACCCCCCGAGTAGCAGAGTCCTCCTAGGTCCCCTCCCCCTGCCGGGGAACACGCTGGCACCTGCAGCTGGCTGGTGGGGGGCTCGGCCCTTCTGCTCAGGATCGCCCTCTGCAGGGCTTCATTCTCCACCTGGATGGCTCGGAGCACAGCTGATGCGTCTTCCTGCGGGTCCTCAGCCTGGAGCACAGGTTTTCGGGCTGCTGATGGGAGTCTCTCCCGTCGGCTTCCAGGTCCTGGGGGCAAAAACAGGGGGTCTCCCTTTAGATTCATTCTCAGAGTGCAGCTTAAAAACTATCAGACTCAAGTTGAGAACAATCTATGAAACAAGTATCAAGGTCATGAGAGACACAGACAGCCTGGAGAGCTGCCACATTAGAGGAGACTGGCAGGCATGCCACTGAAGGCAGTGGCCGTCCTGGGGCTGCACTGGGGGAACCAGCTGTAAGAGCATCGTTGTAGCAAGGGGAGGAATCCAAACCTAGTCTGTCGCTTAGGTAACAGTATGATCTTAATGCTAAATTAGCCTAAATTTCAACGTAAGTGTACCGCGGTAACATAAAATGAACGCCCGTTCTCAGGAGAAACAGCCAGCCCTCCGCATCTGCGGTTCCACATTCGCAGATTCCAATGTGTACTGCTTAGCTAGCCTGTGATAGCTGCTTCCGTACTGACCATGCCCAGGCTTTTCTCCTTGTTGTTACCCCTGAACAATGAGAATAATAACTATTTACGTGGCACGTACAATGCGCTAGGCATCATAAATAATCTAGACATCATTTAATGTCTACAGGAGGATGTGCATAGGTTATATGCACATATTACCCCATTTTATGTAAGGGATTTGAGCATCGGATCTTGGTGTCCACAGGAGTCCTGGAACCAATCCCCCCCAGGTACAGAAGGGCAACTCTGCATACTGCAGTGTTCAGGGGTAAAGGGGAATGGTGTATTTTTTAAAATCTCAAATGATTAAAACAAAAACTCACACATACATACACAGCAATTATAAAGCAATTGGGACCAAATGTTAACAACTGGTGAGCCTGGAGGAGGGGTTTATGACAGGTCATTTGTACTATCCTTGCAACTTCCTTTAAGTGTGACATTATATCAAAATAAAAAGTTATTAAAAATTAACCCCCTAACAAAGTATCTATAAGGAATAATACATAATATCATGGAAAAGGATGAATATTTATTTATTTGTTAATCCTCACCAGAGGATATGTTTATTGATTTTTTAGAGAGAAAGGAAGGGAAGGAGGGAGGGAGAGAGAAAGAGAGAGAAACATCTATGTGAGAGAGAAACACTGATTGGTTGCCTCCCCTATGCTCCCTGACTGGGAGTTGAAACTGCAACCTAGGTATGTGCCCTGACCAGGAATCGAACCCACAACCTTTTGGTGAATGGGACGATGCTCCAACCAATGACCCACTTGGCCAGGGCAAAAGGATGAATATTTTGAAATATTTTTGCTTTATTTTGTTTTTGCAAGAATAACAAGAATTACAAAAAAAAAATTACTCTTCAATTTAAGAAAAATAGTATTGCAAAGGTACAGTTGATTTTGGAAGTTCCAATAGTGGAAAATTGGTTTCATAAAGTATAAAGTGATATGCAAAAAGCGTCCAATAAGACTGGTTGAATAAAATAAGTTATGGTACATCCACCTAATGGTGGAGTACTATGTAGCTGAAAAAAAATGCTAAAATATCTACAGCATAATATGATGACTTGAATTTGCCTCATAATCATCTGGGGAGTAGAGGAAATGAAAGTAGCTGGTAATGGACACATGTGGCTCACTAGAACATCCTCTCAATTGTTTATATTTGGGTTCTTTCTATGTTTCAAACAAACTCTCCACTTTAAAATAGAAATGCTTGCCCTGGCCGGTGTGGCTCAGTTGGCTGAGTGTCTCCTGTGCACCGAAAGGTTGTTGGTTGATTCTGGGTTGTGGGTTCGATACCAGGTAGGGGGTGTGCATGCAGTAGGCAGCCAATCAGTGTTTTCCTCTCATGTCAATGTCTCTCTCTCTTTCCCCCTTCCCCTCTCTCTAGAAATCAATTTTTTAAAAAAGATCCTTCAATGATTTCTTAAAACAAAGCTCAACATATTTCTATTGGGATCTTGAGAGAGGCTTTTACCTACTGAGTTTATTGAATGCCACTCTGCCAGGTCTGTTCTTGGCACTGGGGACATAGCAGTGATCAGACAGATCAAGACCCCCCACCCTTGGGGAGAGACACAATAGCTAGAGAAAGATAAATAGTACAGGATGATAGCAGAAAATGACATGGAAAAACATGACAAGCAGAGCAGGGCAAAGGAGATGAGGGTGCGGGGTGGAGGGTGGGCGTCAGGGAGCACCAGGGAAGCATGGCCCAGGTACCAGGGCAGAGCGAGAGGCCTGTAGTGTGTCCGTGGGGCAGCAAGGCACCTTGGGCTGGCACAGCGGGAAGGCCAGGTCACACAGGGCCTTGGAGGACACGGTAAGGCCATTCCTGAGTGCAGCGGGCAACCACGGGAGGGTTTGGAGCAGGGACGACCTGAGCTGACGCAGGTGGAGAACAGACTGGAGGGAGGTGAGGGTGAGCTCAGAGAGGCAGTCAGCGGCCGGCGCAGCTGTGCGGGGGGCATGGCTGCAGAGGCGGAGGGCTACGGGGCGCAGCTTCTGCACCTCCCAGAAGACAGAGCCAGCAGGCTTTCCTGACAGCGTCAGTGAGGCTCGGGGGAGATAGGACTAAAGGTGACTGGCTTTGGGCCTGAGGAAATGGACAATGGACTTGCGTTCAGATGAGCTGGGGAGGGCTGGGGAGCAGGTTTAGAAGGAGCGGGGCTCAGGTTTGGACAGGCAGGGTCCGGGATGTGTTGGCATCAAAGTGGAGCTGCTGAGTGGGCACAGCGGGGGTCATATATATATGACCTGGTGTAAGGCTTGTTGGAAAACAGCATCCTTCCAGCCTCATGACCTCGGGAAACCATCACTGCTGATGACTGGAGATTCCTCTTGGAGCACCTGACCTCCGCTATGCGCTGCTAGAACGCTGTGTCTGATGAGAGTTCAAGTAGCAGCATAAGGGTGGCCCTGGCAGGGGAGGGAGGGGGCACGGCAGCTCCACGGGGGACTTCCAGTACAGCCAGGCACTGCGTGATGGGACTATGGGTTTTTACGGAAAAGCCAAACTAAAATGGGGCACGACCAATTTCTCCCAGGCACCCAGGAGAGGGGCTGTGAATGCAAACGCCCAGGCCCCAGAGGCAGGCACGCCGAGTAAGACTGAACGTGGGGCTGGGCCCCCCTCAATAAGGAGCCAGCGCCCGGCTCTGCCATATTGGCCTGTGCTCCTAGTATTGCCACTTTATTTTTTCAGGAAAAGCTCAAATATGAAATTTTTGTGAAACCCCCTTAAGTTTTATTTGTTCATAACATACTCCAGTTTTAAGAAGCATGATCAACAGAACCCAGGGGCTGGTCTAGTACAGCCCAAGCTGCTTCCCTAGGGGGAAGAGGGCGGGGGTCAAGGGCACCCACAGGAACCCTCGAGTACCCATGGCTGGCTGGCCTGCGTGGTAAGCAGCAATGGGCCATTTTCTGACTTTGATGGGCTCTGTCATTGCCCAGTGCTGCTCCTGGGGACAGAAAAGTAATGAGCTGCTTGCAAGGTGACCTGGGGATTCTGCTCAGCCGGCTGAGGCTGCGTTAACTTTCCCTGCTTGCCCTTCTTATCAGCTCCTTGGCCTGCTCTGCACTAGAGGGATGGAAAGGTAAAGAAACAGGGCAGGGATGGTACGAGCTACAGGCACCCGGTTTAACAAGCTGCAGGAGGCGGATCCTCAGTGACCGAAACATGGTGGATAATAGGGTGCCGAGGGCTACACTGCGGTCTTCCTCACTGGGGGCAAAAGGAGATCCGGCGCCTGAAGGAGCTGGGAGGCCAGGAGGAAGGAGTGAGGGACACTAACAGACTTGGTCTTGAGCTACAGTGGAGCAGGGCTGACCTCCTGCACTGCAAACACACGACGCCCAAGGGGAGCTAAGCAGAACCCCCTCCCAGCAGCGCGAAGGCAGCAGGACACCAGCTCTAGACCTGACCACGCTGGGGGATGCCACGCTGCTCTGGGCTCAGGGCTACAGAGGTGGGTGCAACAAGCACACACTGTCTTCACACTCACAACCATGGGCAGAGACAGACACAGTCAGGCAGATGCACACAGGACATGCCAGCAGGTGGTGAGTGCTGGGGAAAGAGACAAAGCAGCCAGGAGGGAAGGATGCGGAGGGGAAGGAGACACTCAGTCAGGGAGGTGACATCTGAGCAGAGACCTCGAGGCAGTAAGCCTGAGCACACCCCTCCGGAGAGGCTGTTCAGCCACGGGCACAGAAGGTGCCACGGCCCTGAGGTGGGCAGAGGTGGGCTCAGTGAAGAGTGAGGAGTGGCAGGGGAGCTGGAGCGAGGGATGAGGAAGTGCGGTGGGCAGTGAAGGTGGAGATGTCTTGTTCTCGTGCGGTCATTTAAGCCCACAGGCCTGACACTGCTTCAGGAGGCCACGCCCATCTTGCTGACGGGCACCTGGCATCATGGTTTTTGTCAAATGAACAATGGAAAATGATTCCAAGCCCAAACCTTGTCAATCTCCGTATGTGTGCGTATCACCAAAGCATATTGTTTCCTCCATCACCTAACCCTCCAGAGCAGCGATTTTCAACGGGTGTGCCACAGCACCCTGGTGGGTCACAAGATTTCTTAAAACATGCCATCCTGACTTTGAGTCAGGGGCACTGACCTATTTTCCCTTCAATTGTCAAATAAACAAATGACAACAGCCGTCCAGTGTGAATGAATCAAAATTATACTTATTTTAGTCATAGTTTTGGTGTGCCGCAGAATTTTAGTAATTAGCTTATGTGTGCCATCAGGAGAAAAAGGTGGAAAATCCTGCTATGGATGATTCTGTAAATAAGGGACTGAGATCCTGTATACAGCTAAATGAATGTGCAGCATTGACATTGGGAGCTGGGGGAGAGGGGGGGGGCCGGGGGGGGACAGGAGAGCTCGGGCAGCACCTGAAATTCATGAGCTCCTTCTCCATTTCTGGCATGGCGCACTTTAAATCAGTTTACAAAGATCTGTGTGTGACCTTGGCCTTTGTACCGCCCCCAGGTGCCCCAGTGGCCCGGGGCTGGGTGGACAGCTGCCTGAGGTCACCACCTGTCCTTGGCCCTGCAAGCCCACGCCGCCTCTTCTGGGAAAGGACACCGCGGAAGGCGGTCTCTCCCAGTGGACCCAGCTCTGTCCGCACAAACCCTTCTGCTCCGGCATCATTCGCTTGGGAGGGAAGCTCCTCCGGCAAATGATCATCGGGCGCTGCCTGTGCCCTTGGAGTCATATTATGCTAAGAAGATGCTTTTCAAATTAAATCACCCTTTCTCCAAGCGAAGGTCAACTCTGCAGCTTGGCTGCCGGAGCTCTCCCCACCCGCGGCTTCCAGACGTCTGTCCACCGGCCGCGTCCGCCTGAACCACTTTCCGGCTGACCGCCTTGTGCTTACTGTGATCCTCACGACACACGAGGTGACAACACTTCAACTCTTTGTGAAGCTGTCCCTGCTCACTCGGGTGAGCCATTTGTGCAGCAGCTTGAGCACACCAGGGGCAGGGGGTGGGGATTTATTCTCCTGGATCTAGAGGGTGTGCATTTATTCACACAATAAATTTGTGCCACCACAAAAGCCAAATTGCACATTTTAATTTATCCCAAACCACTATTTTCTGGTTGAAAACCATCCCCCTGCTGTTCATGTCACTTTCCCTTCGCTTCACTGGGACTTGGCCTTGTCTCTCTTGCAGAGAAACAAAGAGCGTGTCATTCAGGAGATTTACCATGAATACAACACATGTCACCAAGACAGGGGGACTGGGGGCTGTTGGTCGCTGACCGGCCAGGTGACTTGTTCCCGGCCACCAGCTGTGACTCGAAAAGCTCAAATTCAGAGTCTCGGCCAAATCACCTGGGAATCCACTGAGACAGCAAATATGAAACCCGTGAAAGAGTCTAGCATAGAGATCATAAGCCAGAAGTCCACAGGCCAAAACCAGCTAGCAGATGTGTGTTGTGTGACTTCTACGTGTGTGTGTTTTTATTGGAAATAGATGCCAAGAATTTTTTAAAAAAGAAAAATTGGGATTCCTGGCATCTCTTGAAAAACCATTCGATCTGGCAACCCTGACTGGCATTCCCGTGCGACAGTCATAGGCTGGAGCTGGGTAGCAGTGCCCCTTGAGACAGTGGACCCCCAATCCCTGTTGCCGCACATCTGTCGGCCTGGAGACTACTAGTATATGCAACGTTGTGTGGCAAAAGGTCCAGGGAAACAGCTGAGCAGAAAAGCCTGAAAGGGAGTGGCAGGAGGAGCCCTGTTTTGTCTTGAGATGCCCACATTCTCATCTCAAATCCAACTGGGGGGCGGAAGCAGTTCACACCCTGGGACAGTTGTCCACCACGGTCCTGCGTACTGAGTGCTGGGACTCCAGAGCCTCTGTGCATTTCGAGATGGCTCCGCCTCCTCAGAAAACGTGCTTCTCCTGGTGAAAGAGACTGACAAATGGCCACCCGTTCCTGGCCTCTGGACGCAGGCCGCTCTGCACGGTGATGGTGCAGCCTCTCCCGCCAGGAGATGCGGTCAAGTTCTCTAGCTGGGTGCCTTCCTGATGCCTTCCTTTGGCCAACAGGCCGCTGGCAAATATGGCCAAGCAGGATCTTTAAAAAGCACATACACACTGGGCGTTCCTCTTGTGCTGCCCCGAGACCGCCACATCCTGGATGATGAGACTACATGGAGCAGAGACAAGTCTCCCAGCTGAGGTCCTGGGCCGGCTGGGCTGCCAGACGGAGGGGGAGGCCACCCGAGACCAGCCAGCCCAGCCACCCACCAGCTCACTGCAGAGCCGCCAGCCCACCTGCAGACCCTGAGCAATGCCAGGACTGTTGTTTTAAACCACTACATTTTGGGAAAGACGATGAGGCAGCAATAAATAGCTGATACACACAGCTTGCAAAGGCCTGTGTTCTCATCTTTAAAGCTTCTTTGGCGACCTCTCCATGGGCAGGTACTGCCTGTGATTCTTAACACCCTTCTGCTGTCTCTTCTTCAGCCCAGGAATGCACACAATTTTCAAGGAAGAAAATCAGGGCTCCCACTGCCACCCAGCTAAATGACTTTTTAAATTTATTATTGATTTCAGAGAGGAAGGGAGAGGGAGAGAGACATAGAAACATCAATGATGAGAGAGAATCATTGATTAGCTGCCTCTTGCATGCCCGCTACTGGGGATTGAGCCTGCAACCCAGGCATGTGCCCTGACCTGGAATCAAACACGGAACCCTTCAGTCCACAGGCTGACACTCTATCCACTGAGCCAAACCAACTAGAGCCCGACTAATGACTTCTACTCTTTCCTCCTGGATATTCCAGTCTTCTGCTCCATACCCTGCCTCAGAAGAATTTGTAGCAAAATGTCATGTGCAGTTAATTTTTATATGAAACTAGAGGCCCGGTGCACAGATGCATGCACCAGTGGGATCCCTGGGTGTGGCCTGCAGGGATTGGGCCACAGCAGGTGGCTGGGGGGGAGCCTGAGCCTGGGCCTGGTGCCACGCCACTCCCACTCATCCCAGCCCCACGGTGCCTGCCGTGGGCTCATGCCCAGTCAATCCTGATCAGGAGAGGCTTGCGGTGGCCGGCCATGAGCCCAGCATCTGGCGCTCATCGGTCAGCTGAGCAGCACTCCCACTGTGGGAGTGCACTGACCACCAGAGGCAGCTCCTGCGTTGAGCATCTGCCCCCTGGTGATCAGTGTGCATTATAGCGACCAGTTGAATGGTCACTTAGGCTTTTATATATAGAGATGAACAGCAGTTGCTTCTGTCTTTCTAGCAACAATGACTTTACAGCATCCAGGTTTTCCTTCAGGGAACCCCCCCCCCCCCACCACCACCACCACCACTGCCCAACACACACACACACTCTTCTCAGTCTCTGTGGTTAGGATAGATCTGACCCCACTCCTGGCCCAGCCTGGCCAATGAGAGAACTTCCTCCCGCTGACCACGGAGACTGGAGACGGCTTGGGGGAGAGCTGGGTCTTGGACTCTGCTGGGACAATTAGGGAAAGGAGCAGTCTCTTTCCCTGGGGGATGCTAAGCCAGTGAAAGGAGCCTGGGCCTGTCTCCAGGCTATGCCTGAGACTAGAGATGTGGTTCTCAAAGTGTGATCCCTGTAACATCAGTACCACCTGAGAACTTATTAAGAATTAAAATATGTAGGCACTGAATTAACAATCTGTGCTTTAATTTGCTTTGCAAAAAACTCCTAATGCACAATTTAAGTTTGAGACCCACTGGGCTAGAGGAAAATAGAGGTAAGTGATAAAGAAACAGTTTCCTAGTGAGAATCATCTGAGCACCTGGATCCCACCATGCCTGAGGTCAGATCTAGAGTCCTGGACTTTCCAGGTCTGTGAGCAATATATTTTCCTTTGTTGCTTCAGCCAGTTGGGATTTGTCACTTGCTATTAATAATGAACACTGACAAATATAAGACTCTGGACTTGGTG
This sequence comes from Myotis myotis, assembly GCF_014108235.1. Classification (NCBI taxonomy): domain Eukaryota; kingdom Metazoa; phylum Chordata; class Mammalia; order Chiroptera; family Vespertilionidae; genus Myotis; species Myotis myotis. Next base: position 1,560,935 of record NW_023416341.1, on the reverse strand, counting down.
GAATGGTCTTTCTGGTGCAGGTTTTCCTGGGAGAAATGCTAACTGCAGGCCTGTCAGGGTCTTCGAATTCCCTCGCACTGAGGGGAGTTACTTTATTTCTAGGGTTGGCATCTTGTCTGGGAAAACTGGTTCAAATATATCACTTCTCTAGAGCACTCTGACAACTTGGACAGAAAACTTTCCACATTAAAGACTGCTGTTCTTTCTCCCTCAACAACATAACAAGTCTCTAGAACAGCGGTTCTCAACCTGTGGGTTGTGACCCCTTTGGGGGTCGAACGACCCTTTCACAGGGGTCGCCTAAGACCATCGGAAAACACATATATAATTACATATTGTTTTTGTGATTAATCACTATGCTTTAATTATGTTCAATTTGTAACAATGAAATTGGGGGTCACCACAATATGAGGAACTATATTAAATGGTTGCAGCATTAGGAAGGTTGAGAGCCACTGCTCTAGAAGTTTTTTGGGAGGCTTATGGACAGAGACCAGAGTAATGCAGCACATGAGGCCTTTTCATTAGAAGCAGGGACGATAACAGTGATAAAGGAATTAAGCTCTTGTGGAATTGCATCATATGCACACTTAATTGACACAACTCAAATTTATCACCTTGGCCAGAGAAAAGGGGGCAAGGAGAGAAATGCCTCTTTAAGGAGTGCAGGCAATTGGTTACATTTCTGGTAATGGCAGGTGCGCTAACCCTGACCAACTCTAGCACAACTAGAAAAGTTGGACCAAATATTATAACAATCTGTTTGAAGGCATGGAAAGCAAACAGGGCTGTAACAATTATAAGGACAATGCAGGCTGGAGACGAAACTAGAGAGGTGACCCAGCACCTGGAAGGTTTCCCCTTAAGGTACTGCTGATTCTGAAAAGAGCTGCCGCAAAGCTGGGAAGCTGAGAAGCCCAGGAGACAAGGTCAGGGCTAGTCTGAGAGTCAGGGTGCCTGGAGAGAGCCAGGCGTGAAGGGCACAGAACGGTTAATATTGTGTGCAAATCCAAAATACGACTGACTGTGTAAAATAATAAAGGATGATGATGGCATCATCTAGCGAGGTTTACAATGTAGAGAGAATTAAAATGCATGACAATAATAGCATTTCAGTTGAGAGGAGAGTAAATGGAGTTTCAGAGCTGTAAGGTCCTTCTCTTGAATGAGAAGTGGTAAACTTGCTAATTTAAAGTAGACTCTAATAGGTCAAGAATGCATGTTGCAATCTCTGGTAATGACTAAAAGAATAATAAAAGAATGTGTAACTAACAAGCTAATAGAGTGGAAAAATAGGAATAATATAAAGTAATCAGTTCAAAAGAGGGCAAGAAAGGGAAGAAAAATAAACATAAAACATGCAGAACAAATAAAAAGCAAACAATAAGATAGTAGATTTAAACTCAAATATATCAGCAATTACATTAAATATAAATGGACTAAATGTGCCCATTAAAATGCATAGATTGTTAGAGGATAAAAATTTAAAAAGCATTAAATGCTGCTTAGAAGAGAAAGTTTGAAAGTGAAAAAATGAAAGATACACAATGTAAACACTAACCAAAAGAAAGCTGGTAGACTTTAGGGCAAAAAAGTATTACTAGAGTGAAAAAGAGACAACACATGGTGATAAAAGGTTAAGCTCACCAGGGAGAAGTAAAAAGGATTATTTTTTTATGCACCAAAAAGATAACCCCTACTGATGTAAGGTAAAGCATGTAGGCAGTCCAGACTTTGCCTGGAAAAGGGTGAGCTGGGTTGATTCCTCTCAGCAAGTCTCAGGTTCCTTATGCCTCTGGAGATGTCAACATCCCAGTGCCCTCAGCATAACGCCAGTGTTTAAAAACACCCATTTTCCCTGCAACCCAGACCCTAACCAAAGCTGACTGCTTCACCTGGGGCTCGGCCGGGAAGCTGTGATTGTTTCCGCCCTGGAGGAGAGACGACTCTTAGGCTTGCTGAGAGATGATGTGTCTGTACGGTGGTGTCTATACGGAGCCCTGTGTGCTGCACTTGATCAGCAGCTGGGTTTTGGCCACCTGCACTTTCTGTGACCTTTAGAAACTAATCCTCACTTTACTCGCGGCACCACTGTAATCCCTTTTCAGTGTGAGGGTGTGACAATGCCGTGGTTTTCAACTTTCCTTTCTTCAAATTTGGCTTATGTTGGAGCCAAGTATACTTATCAGATAAAGGCTGAGCCCCAAACCCCTTCAAAATGAAGACTCCACTTCCTCAAACAGTGTCCTCTTTAAGAGAACAGATGGACAAACTGCTCTAAGAACCAAGTACCAGGGGCTACTGGCAATCTTTTTATATGAGATGGACCAAGCGACATGCATTTTTATGTGAACGCATGCTCCTTTGCCAGGATGGCCAGGAAGGTCAGAGTCATAACCGGGACCCTCAGGCATCCGTGTGCTCATCTTATTTTCTTTCTCACGTCTTTTCTTCACCGTCATCTCCTCACGTACTTGTTAAAGTCTTGCACTACATACCATCTGGAGAAAGGCAGATTATAAATGAGTTAATTAAGTTCTACTTCTCAAAATGCTGCTTATGAACATGTGTTAAGAGTTGTTGTGTCTCCACCAAAAGATGTTGAAATCCTAACTCCTAGTGCCTGTGACCTTATTTGGAAATACGGTACTTGCAACTGATCGAGTTATGATAAGGTCATCGGGGTGGGCTTTAATCCAATATAACTGTCCCCGTAAGCGGGGGAAACGTGGACACAGAGACAGATGCGCACATAGGACAGTGCCACGTGAAGGCTGAAGTTATGCTGCCACCGGTCACTAGGACAGAGGCCGTCAACAGATTCTTCCTGGTGCCTCAGACGGAACATGGCCCTGATGACACCTTGCTCTTGGACTTCTAGCCTCCAGAACTGGAGATAATAAGATCCTGTTGTTTAGACCAGTCACATTGCGGGCCTTCGTTACAGTAGCCCTAAGAAACTGATAAAGTATTCCAAATGCTTTTAGTCGATGCAGGGCTTAGCTTTGAAAATATTAAGTTACATATTCATATTAATGAGCATTAGAAAAAGCACAACGCATGCCCCAAGCCTGTGTTTAGGTGTGACTGCGGGGACTAGGCTGATGTGGGTGCGTAGTGAGCACTCGCCGTGTTAGCTGGCTCAGGAGGGCCAGCGGAGAGGTCAAGGCCGGGACTCTGCAGCCAGGTCTGAACACTGGCTTCACCACTTCCTGGCTGCCCTGAGCCTGGGCTTCCTCTGGACAAGGTGTTGACAGCAGCGGTTCCTACCGCACAGGTTGTTTGATTAACTACATGCAAGACTGCATTTGCCGGTACAGAGCACGGCCTGGGAGCTGGTTCGGAGCTTTGTGCATGCTGGTTCTTCATTTTATTACTCAGACAGGCCAACTTTGGTGGTGGAAGCATGCCATGAAGGACGGAAGTCCCAGAAAGCCCAGCAGGATGGCGGGCCACTACCAGGCTGCTCCCACATACCTCGGTTCCATTTCTTTTTAACAACTTGTTTGGAAGGAACTTTCTGAAAAGCCACTTTTATTTTTCACAGAGCGAACACCAGCAGTATAGACTGATGTCTTGTCAACTTGAGCAGCGGTCAGTGGAGCCGGCCCTGGTGTAGCACAAACAACGTCACAGGGGACTGCCACCCACAGTCTCCACTGTGGGGCTCCGAGAGGGACCTGGCCTGCAGCTTGCCCCGTGGCCCCTTCTCGCTCTCCTTCCCAGCTCCCCAGATCTTCGCCTGATCAAAACTGACAGATGTCAAATTCACCAGATTTACCTGACACCTATTTACAAACACGACAGCTCTTTAACCCTATCAGCTGCTGTGTGACCTTGGCATGCCCTTGTCCACATGTCACTTGGACAGTGAGTCCCTTCCCACCCTACCTTCCTCAGGCCCCATCAGGCCTCTTTCTAGGCTCTGGCTCTTGCCAAGAAGTCCCCAGGAACCAGCTTGATCCTCACTCTGCCCACTAGATCCCGGCTCTCCGTGGTGGTGGGTGCGAGGACCCTGCCCTGCCTGCAGGCCGGGTTTTCCTGCCGTTCCCGCTGGCCCCGGCAGAGGCAGCACACAGACCAGAGGCCCAGCCTGCCTGCAGGTTCAGACCCAGATCCCAACTCCAGCTGCTTGAATCGCCTTTGCTGGTGGCACAGACTTAGAACCCTCCCCAACCGAGTGACAAGCCAGGGCCCCACATCACGGCCAAGTCTCAGCAGGCTCCCCACCACCCAGGTTCTTGCCCCAGGTTGTTCAGGATAAAATGTCACAACTAGTCATGCTGACAATGGACTCCTCAGCAAGCCCATTACTGTCCAGAGTCCAGCCACCGGTGGCACGCAGAGCCACCACTCTCTCCACCCTGCAGTGGTCTCTTCCTTGGTCACCCCACGTCCACCCTGGCTCCCGACAGGCCACGCGTCATGCAGTAGCCAGAGGGATCTTGTTACAGTGTAAACCAGGTCACAGCAGCCCCATCTGCAAAGCCACAGAGGTCTGCTTGGCACCGAGTCCCTCTGCTGGTCTCAATGTGTGCTCTGGCCCCTATCCACCTCTGTGACCTCTTCTCAGCCACCCTCCCCTCACTCCCTGTGCTCCACCCTCCAGCCCTCTTTCTGATTCATGAGCTAATTGAGCAGCTCTTTCCTACCTCAGGGCCTTTGCACAGGCTTTCCCCTCTGCAAAGGGCTAGTCCTTGAAATAATTCAGGTCTCAGCTCAAGTCTTTCCTCCTCAAAGATGCCCAGCCATCACCCCGTTGCTGTCTTGGTAGTATCATCACTACGCCACCTTCGTGATTGTTATCTATCCCTGCCCACTGACACATAAACGCTATGAGAGCAGGGTCAGTGTATTGCTCACTGGATCACCAGGGCCTGGACCAGGGCTGGCACAGAGTAGGTGCTCAATACCCAGGTTCCTGGTGAGGGCTGAGAAGACGACAACCTGTTGCCAACCCCACCCAGGAGTGGACTGGGCGGAGCTGGGGCACGCCCTAACCTACAGCCCCAGGCCTGGGCCCTGAGGCCCAGCCTCACTTGCTGGCCCTGTCCATGCACCAGGGCACACCCCCGGGACGCATGCTGCCAGCCCCGGACTGCTACCTCAACTCCCCAACCCAGGGCTCCGTGTACTGAACCGAAAACCTGCAGCTTTAACTGTGCTTGAGTCACAGTTAAGCTTGCCAGGAGCTATACACCCAGGTGCCTCCAAAGCCACTGTGGCCCCCAGGCAGGCACCCTTACAGAGCTAGTCAGAGCCTGGAGCTTGAGGCCTGGGTGTGAATCCTGGCTTTGCTGTCCTGTCTGTTACTCTAGGTCAGTGGTCGGCAAACTGCGGCTCGCGAGCCACATGTGGCCCTTTGGCCCCTTGAGTGTGGCTCTTCCACAAAATACCTACTCTTCCAGTCAGAGAAAGATAAATACTACATGATCTCACTCATTTGTGGAATATAGAGAACAACATAGACTGATGAACAGGGACAGATCCAAACACAGAGAAACAGCGATCAGACTATCAATCCCCAGAGGGAAAGTAGGGGAGGGTGGGGGTAAGGGGAAGAGATCAACCAAAGGACTTGTATGCGTGCATATAAGCCAAACCAATGGACACGGACAACAGGGGGATGAGAACATGAGTGGGGAGGGCGCGGGGGGGAGGCTGGGGTTAATGGGGGAATGAGGACACATTTGTAATACCTTAACCAATAAAGAAATTTAAAAAAAAATACCAGCTCTTCCACAAAATACTGACTTCTGCGCATGGGCCACGAAGTTTCAATCGCACTGTACATGCGCCTGCACGTGGTATTTTGTGGAAGAGCCACACTCAAGGGGCCAAAGAACCGCATGTGGCTCGCGAGCCGCGGTTTGCCGACCATGGCTCTAGGCAAGTAACTCTCATGTCCTCAGCCCCGGTCTCCTCATCTGTGAAATGGGAGAACGGGTAACAGTGTCCATAAGGAAGTTGTGAGCGTTTGCTGCCCGTCACCCACTCCCTCTGCCTCTGCCTCTGCGACAGCACCAGTGTCTCCTTCACAGAGCCTCCCGGACCTCAGCCAGGCAACGAGAAGCAGCTCCGAGGCTTTGCTGACAGTTGTGAGAACAGTGCCAGCTGACCCGGCCAAGCACTTGCCCGGAGCCAGGTGCTCCTCGAAGCAGTCTATCTCCCCAGCCCTTCAGTCCTATAGCAACACTTGCAGGAGGGTGTTATCGTATCCCTGTGTGGTGGAGGGGAGAATGAGGCCCGAGAGGCTAAGGAGTCTGCCCAAGGTCACAGAGCTAGGCGGTGGAGGGCAGGGTTTGCACCAGGTGGTCAGGCTGCAGTCAGCCATGCGAGTTTCCGCCAGGATTGCTGGGCTGGTGGGCTGTAAGCCCAGAGCTGCTGGTGGCATCGCACCACCCCTGTGAGCTTGTCAGAGAATGAAGGGCACGGAGAAGAGTGCAGAGCCGAGAGCTGGAGAGGGGCAGGTGCCGACACTTTAACCACCTGGATCTGGCTGTGCCTAAGCATCACCCACATATGGACATTGTAGTTACATGGGTTGATATAGACCCGGGATGGGGAACCTTTTTTCTGCCAAGGGCATATTTATAACATCATTCTCGGACCATACAAAATTATCAACTTAAAAATTAGCCTGCTATACTGGGTCAAACATTTAATTAACTCACCCCTAATGCCTTGGCAGGGCCAGGCCAAATGGATGCTCCCCACCCCTCATACAGACTCTGCCTTTTATCATCTGCCATCTAAAGTGTCTTGTCTTGTTCAGTCCTTTCTCCCAGGTGGGTTCTGGGTTGTGATAGGGTGACTCAGAGAATGCCTGGGTGCCGGCACTCAGCCAGAGTGCTGGACTCAACACCCGGAACAGCCACAACCCGAGGGAAGGGAGAGTGTGTACGGCCCAGCTGCCTCGCCCCCGGGGTGGAAGCAGCGGCCGATGTGGGGGCTTGTGCTCAGCCCTGCCCCCAGCTCCTCAGCCAGGTGGCACTCCACCGCCCGGTGAACTTGCTGGTGATGAAGCCAGTTTTGGCTCCTTCCCTTTCCGTCCCCTACCAGGAGCCACCTCCCAAATAAATGACTTGCTCTTGAATCCTCATCTTGGAGTCTGTTTCTGGGGGAATCCAAACCAAGACAATATTGACACAGCATGGAACAGATGCTCACTAAGTCAGTGAGAGCTCTGCTATTCACCCCCCCTCCCCCCCTTCCATCTGCCCTGAGCTGCTGGGAAAAACTCCAAGCTCAGGCCCCAGGCTCAGGTGCACGGCCCACCTCCGGACCATGACTGTGGGGGAGGGGCTGGTTCCCACCAGCAGGTCCCTGGGCCTGTCCCTGCAGGAAACAGTCCCTCCAGCTCCCTAGTAAACATGAATGAAATGACACAGCCACAGAGGTCAGGGCCCCTGGCTCAGCCTGTCTAACAGGGCTGGCTGGCTGGGGCTGGGTTGTGCCCAGGGCACCCCAGGATGCCTTGAGGTCTTTGTGATCCTTTGGTCATAGAAACCAGAAGCAAGTGCCGCCTCCCCACCACCCAGAGCCACTCCAGCCACTGGATTTGACCCCGGGTACCAGGCTGTGATGATTGCTCTGCAGCCTCAGTGTGTGCAGTGCTGGTTAGGGACACAGCAGTGAAGTTACTCCACCAGCGATGGAGGCCTCCACCTGCCACTTTCCAGCTGTGAATCACCTGCCCTCTGCCTCAATTTCATGTCTGTGAAATGGGGACAATCACAGGACCTACCTTGAAGACTAGTTATAGGATTGCAATTTACTTATATGATCTGCTTACATAAATTACATATATAATTTATTTGCATATGATATAACCAAGGGCTTGCGACGGTGGCTGGGTCACACACTCAGTGTAACCTCTCATTTCATTAGCAGAGCAGCAGACTGACTCTTCACCATAAGCTCCTTTGCACCTTTAGAACTTACTGCCCTTTGCATGTATTTTTACCCACATAAAGTAAGCAAATTAACTGAAAAATAAATTTTCAATTATAAATTTCCAATTTCTTATCATAGAACAAGAAAGTGGGTGTGATTTTTATGTGTTCACTGGTCTGGGCCTCGGGGAGCCCAGGTATTTGGTCAAACATTACTCTGGGTGTTTCTGAGAGGATGTTTTTCGAGGAGATTAACATTGTAATTGGTAGAATAAAGCAGATGGGCCTTCACGGTGTGGTGGGCCTCATCCTACCAATTGAAGGCCTGAATAGAACAAAAAGACTGACCCTCCCTGAGGAGAGAGTCTCCGGCAGACTGCCTCAGACTTCCTCTGCAGCACGGGTCCGTCCCGCTCGAGGGCCTCTGAATTACAACATTGGTTCTCCCTGCGTCTCCAGCCCCCCAATCCACCCCGCAGATGTGACTGGCCAGCCCTCACAACTGCATGAGGCAATTCCTTATTCTCCCCCTCCCCTGCCGCCCCATAGGTTCTGTTGCTCTGGAGACCTTGACTAATAATACATTTGCAAAAGGTCAGCTCTGACCCTGGCAGAGGGTAATGAGCCAGGCCTCCGGCATCACCGCACCCTACTGAGAGTGACCCAGGCCCAGGCCCTGCCCTGCTCGGGGCCCCCAGAATTCTTACTTGAACATGGCCTCTCCCGGTCTGGGAACACAGTGGGGGGCTGGGGAGTCGGGGTTGGCTCTCGTTTGCTGGGAACGAGGGCCTCCGCATTGTCGTTTCGCTTAGCAGACAGATTCCTCTCCTTTTTATTACCTGTAGGAAAACAGTTGTTTAGATGTCAAAAACGGCGTGCAAGCAGAGTTGGGACATTCTGCTCAGGCATCTGTTTATTTGTTCATTCATTTATTCATTCAACCAATGTTTACTGAACCCGACCCCCTGCCAGGCACCATGCTAGCCTGGAATCAGAGATGTGGATAACACAGACAATGAAACAAGTTTGCTGAGACCACCATGCATATTGGCAAATAAATGAAATATTCTAGGACACACACAGGCTCTCAAATTTTAGCATTTACGAGTAGGTGTTGGGTTTCACTGGCAGCATGGCAGGTAAAATAATGGTGCAACCGAGGCCCCCAGAGCTGGAAGAACGCAGCAAAGCACACATCACAGCCTGCGAGGGAAGGATGGCTGGACGGAGCAGCGAGCAGGGCTGGGCAGAGGGCTCCAGGGCCAGGGCATGAGGGCACGCAGCCTGCAGGATGGCAGCCAGGTGTGCAGCAGACAGTGAGGAGGGCCCTCCCAGGTGGCTAGGATGTCACCAGGGACACGAGGCTGGGGAGGGAACAGCAAGTGCGAAGGCCTGACAGCTGGAAGGCATGTGGCAGGTGAGCGGCTGGGGCCTGGGCTGGTGAGTGGACAGCGAAGGGCCATGGGCCACGCTTTAGAGTCAATGTTTCCCAACGCGGGGCACCTGGACCACTGGTGGGACAGGAGATGATTCCAGATGCCACGTGGACAAACAATGTTTTAAGCAGTTATATGCCTGAATGTGTGTGGAAAAAATGTAACCAACATATCAACCCTTGATTTTGTGAGCATTACTGCTGGAACCATCCTAGAATTATAAAGAAAAGAAAGAGAAAGGGGGTGGGAAGGAGAGAAGAAAGGTTCTGGTTAAATAACAGCTAACATTGGAACAGGGGGCTTGTGGAGATGGCAAAAAATTGTGAAGAAGGTTTGCAAATGGCTCAAGTTTAGGGAAAAGGGCTCCAGGGCCTCAGAGCCAGCCAAGAGTCAGAGCAGGAGGAGGGCATGCTCAGGACCACTGGGCGGGAGGCAGTGGCTGAACAGCATGAAGCTCAGGCAGGGGAAAGAGTTGGCACTGGAGGCGGGACCCCTGGCCTGGAAGGCAGGAGACCTGGAAAGTACCTACTGAATGAGGAGCGACAGGTACCAGCAGAGGAAGTCCTGGGGCTCATGGTGGCCCCAAGGAGAGGGAGTCCCAGGATCAAGGGTCCCGCAGGTCTTAGGAGCTCAGGGAAGATGTTGGGGACTGTGTGGAGTAGGTCAGACTTGCCCTCACCCCTCCCCGCTCCCCTCTTGACTTCAGAAGGGCCTGTGTTTCTCTGCACTTTTGCAGTAGCTGCTCCCTGTTGGCCTGACATCCAGTGCCAAGGCAGCCCAGTGTGTGACAACCCACTGTCCAATGGGGCAAGACAAGGCATGGAGAGGGGCAGATGCCCACAATACTGGCTCCCCAAGTGCTGAAAACATGCTGGTGACAGTAAAAGTGACAGGCTCTTGAGAGCCCAGACACAGTTAGGTCCTTGGCACACGTCTCATTTGCCCCCCAGCCATCCTAGCAGATAGACCATGGGCAGCATAATGGCCCCCAAAGACGGCCACGTCCAAGCCTGGAACCTGTGAACATGTAAGGTTACATGGCAAGGGAGAATGAGCCGGGCTAGTCCGCCACGTTAAGATAAGGCGATCATCACGGATTATCCCAGGGGACACACTGTGATCATAGGGGGGCCTGGAAGAGGAAGAGGAACAGTTCAGCTTGGGATGAAGAACTTCTGAAGACAGTGGTGATGACTGCACAACAACGTGAGTGCCTTAACAGCAAGCTGCTCCTACAAATGATGCAAATGGTAGATTCCACGTTACGTATATTTGACCACAATAACAACAAGCACACACACACACACACACACACACACACACACACACACACACACACACGGGAGGGGCAGCAGAAGAGGAGGTCCAGGGGAGGTGTGACTATGGAAGAAAGGCACAGAGAGCCAACGTTGCTGGCTCTAAAGATGGAGGAAGGGGCCTGAGCCAAGGAAAGCGGTGGCCCGTGGAAGCTGGAAAAGGCCCGAAACAGGTCCTTCCCTGGAGCCCCTGAGGGAACACAGCACTGTCGACACTGTGATTTTAGCCCAGTGAGACTCACATCAAATTTCTGACCAACACGACTGTGGGACAGTAAATTGTGTTGTTTTAAGCCTCCATGTTTATGGCAATTGATTACAGCAGCCATGGGAAACTAGTACTATCACAGAGCAGGGCTCTGAGGCCAAGCCATTTGTTCAAGGTCAAGCGATGACCCAGCATTGACCAGGCCTGTCTGGCTCGGAGCCCTGCCCCTAACCACTTTATTCCCTATCTACGGTCCGCCTCCTCTCCACAGACAGTCCTGCAGACACTGTGGCCAGGGGGTCTGCCTTAGCCATCAGAAGTCTAGAAAGGATATTTCCCAGGCTCCAAGGACCCAGACTCTTGGAAAGGACCTGGGATCACTGCCGACCTCAACTGTACCACGCTCCCTGGCCCTTCTTCTGTCCTGGGGTACACCCGCTCTTCCCTCTCCAAGCCCTCTGTGCTTGCTGCTCCCTCTGTCCTTGGGTTCACCACGCTCTCCCTCTCCAAGCCCTCTGTGCTTGCTGCTCCTTCTGTGCTTGGGTTCACCACGCTCTCCCTCTCCAAGCCCTCTGTGCTTGCTGCTCCTTCTGTGCTTGGGTTCACCACGCTCTTCCCTCTCCAAGCCCTCTGTGCTTGCTGCTCCCTCTGTTCTTGGGTTCACCACGCTCTTCCCTCCCCAAGCCCTCTGTGCTTGCTGTTCCCTGCATGGGATGCTGTTCCCATGGCTGCTTCCTCCTCCTCAATCCTGTCCCAGCTAAGACACCCCAAATTAAGGATCTTGAGATGGGGGAGATTATCCTGGATTATCCAGATAGGCCTGATGTAATCAGGAGGGTCTTTGTAAAAGGGAGGCAGGAGGATTAGAGTCAGAAAGAGAAGATATAAGGATGGAAGCAGAGGTCAGGGAGGAGGAAAGATGTTACACTGCTGGCTTTGAAGGAGAAAAGGGATTCTCCTCTACAGGCCTGTGGTCCTCCTTGGCCTGTGGTCCCCCTGGCCTGTGGTCCCCCCATCTCAACCAGTGGCCTGTTTTAGCATCTTCACAACTTCAAGGCTCTGAATTCCTAAGCTAACCCAGCCCTCTCCTTTCCCAGTTATCGGAAAATAACTTCTGCCCTTCTCTGTGCTGCTCGCTCACTGCCTCCACTCACAAGGACAAATGGGATGGGAGCAGGGGCGGGAAGCCATCAGGGCTCAACCCTCCTCCCTCTTCCGGCCGCCCCACTGCTCTCAGGGCACACAGCCTCCTGCTGCCAGGCTGATGTCGCCATGGTCCAGTCGGCCAACACCTGTGTGGTAGGGGTCTGCCTGCTTCGGGGCAGTCCCAAATAGCCACCCATCCAGCTCTTATCAGCAGGAAAGGCAATAATTCGCCCTCCTTGTGTCAGAGCCCCGTGCCTCTCTCTCATTGGTCTCACACTCAGAAGGAAAACCAGGGGGTGGGGGACTTACGGGCCCAGCTGTCGCTTTGGAGCCATCTGGTTTATTTGTTTAGCCCAGCGATTAAGAGCGCAGGCTCTGGGCTCAGAGTGCGGGAGACTGGATCCCACTCTGCCCCTTCTAGCTGTGACCTTGGAAGCTATGTGACCGCTCTGTGCTTCAGCTCCCCCGTCTATAAAACAGGTACTTTCCTTGGGGTTGTGGTGAGGATTAGATGGAGGACTAAATGTACAGCCCCAGGAATAGTGCTTGGTTCATGTTAATAAGAACTCGAGAAATACTAGCAATTGCTATTTCTGTGCTTTCCCTGCTAGGATGAAGAGCTGTAGGAAAAGGGACTGGGCCAGCTGTCCCAGCACCCTGCCTGGGAAAGATGTAGGTCCAGTGAATGAATGAATGAACGAGCGAACAGCCCAGAACAAGCACATCTCTCCAGGTTCCGGTTGACTGGCCCTGAGTACAAGCTTAGGGCTAGTTGAGACTCCAGCCCCACGTTGGAGTCTGCAGAGACTGAGAACAGGCCCTGGGCCTCCCTCCTGCTCCTCTCAGGGCATCTGTCTCCTGCTGGGGCTCAGGAAGAGGTGCTGATGAAAGGGGCAGGTGGGGTGGCAGGAGGACACAGCAGGCCCCTCTGTGCTCACAGACAGACATCACCGTGGTCCATGCAGGTCCTGCCAAGCAATCTCATTGGGAAAACTGTAAACTGTCAAGAAAGTAAAGTTCCCTCTTTGTTCTATCCCCAGGACCCCTCTCACTGCCTAGGGTCCACCGGCTCTCCCTCTGGGGCTGGTCCTCACACCTGGAAGTGACTCTCATGGCCCCCCCCCCCCCATTTCCAGGATGGGGGCTTGGTCAGCCTCCTGACAGGTCCCCCTCTCCCCGCCCTCTCCACCTTTCCCCCTCCCCTCAGCAACATACCCAGTGGGGCACACAGAAGCATCAGGAGGCTTTAGGTGGGCCCAGCTCCTTCATTTGTTTGACAAAGATTTTCTGAGTGCTGGACTGTGCCAGGTGAGGGTAAGAGCAGGCCTGTGCCCTAGCAGAGCTCACAGGGCCGGGAGGAAGACAGCTGGGTCAGCCAGCCCCGCGCCATGCTGCTGCTGTGGGAGCAGAGGAGGCACCAAGAGTAGGCCGTGCTGGGAGCGCAAAGAAGGCTTCTCGGAGGAGGCAGCCTCTGAGCTAAGCCTTGAGGGGAAAGCAGGGAGCCGGGTGTCAGGGTTCAGAGTGGAGAGGAGAGGAAATGCGGTGACTTAGTCCCAGGGAACAGCCCACGAGGGGTCTGCAGGTGAGACACACATGTCTGAGGGACAAGCGTTCTCTCTGGTGACATCAACCCCTGGGTGTGGCTGCCTGTTACTATGTCCCCCAAAACCTCCTATGTTCAAGTCCTAACACCCAGCACCTCAGAACGTGACTGTGCTTGGAGATGGGGTTTCTGAAGAGGTAATTTAGGTAAAACAAGTCAGTCATGGTGGGCACTAATCCATGTGACTGGCGTCCTTATAAGAAAAGGAAATTAGGACATAGACACACATAGAGGGGCAGCCTTTGAAGACACAGCAAGAAGACAGACGTGTCCGGCCAAGGGGAGGCTTCAGAAGAAACCAACCCTGTCAACACCTGGACTTGTAGCCTCCAGAACTGGGAGAAAATAGGTTCCTGCTGCTGTTGAAGCTGCCCCAGCCTTGGCCTGTGGTCCCCCGGGACTGTGGTCCCCCCTGGCATGTGGTCCCCCCGGCCTGTGGTCCCCCCGGCCTGTGGTCTCCCCAGCCTGTGGTCTCCCCAGCCTGTGGTCCCCCCGGCCTGTGGGCCCCCGGCCTGTGGTCCCCCCGGCCTGTGGTCCTCCCTGGCCTGTGGTCCCCCCGGCCTGTGGTCCTCCCTGGCCTGTGGTCCCCCCGGCCTGTGGTCCCCCCGGCCTGTGGTCCTCCCGGCCTGTGGTCCCCCCGGCCTGTGGTCCTCCCTGGCCTGTGGTCCCCCCGGCCTGTGGTCCTCCCTGGCCTGTGGTCCCCCCGGCCTGTGGTCCTCCCGGCCTGTGGTCCTCCCTGGCCTGTGGTCCCCCCGGCCTGTGGTCCTCCCGGCCTGTGGTCCTCCCTGGCCTGTGGTCCCCCCGGCCTGTGGTCTCCCCGGCGTGTGGTCTCCCCGGCCTGTGGTCTCCCCGGCCTGTAGTCTCCCCGGCCTGTAGTCTCCCCGGCCTGTGGGCCCCCGGCCTGTGGTCTCCCCGGCCTGTGGTCTCCCCTGGCCTGTGGTCCCCCCGGCCTGTGGTCCTCCCTGGCCTGTGGTCCCCCTGGCCTGTGGTCCTCCCTGGCCTGTGGTCCCCCCGGCCTGTGGTCCCCCCAGCCTGTGGTCCCCCGACCTGTGGTCCCCCCGGCCTGTGGTCCCCTCGGCCTGTGGTCCTCCCTGGCCTGTAGTTCCCCTGGCCTGTGGTCCCCTCAGCCTGTGGTCCCCCCTAGCCTGTGGTCTGTCACGGCAGCCCGAGTGAACTAATACAGTGGCTGATTCACACATCCCCCATTTCTCTTCCTAGCTTCGCACATGCTGCCCCCCTGGCTGGGCTTGAAATCTGGTTCCTGATAGGGCACCCCAGCAGGAGGGGCAGGAGAGGCCGCCAGCCGCCAGCCAAAGTGGAGAACAGGACTGCAGCAGGCAGGCCCGGCCCGTGCCCCACTGCGTTTCACTCTACTTTCCCGGGTCTTGCCTGAAAAGCCTCCTCTGTGGACAGCTGTGGTTTCCGTCTGCCCAGCATGCTCTCCCCGTCTTCAGATCTGCCTTGATTTTCCTTTGGAAACTGTTGTCAGTGCATGTGGTCTGGGTGGTGATAACCACACCCATAGCTGGACTGGCCCATCAGAGCCACAGTAACTGGCTCAGAGATGTGGCCCACTGTGGGCTTCAAATCCAGGGCTGGGACTTTTGCTGGAACTTTTAGGAAGGAAAATCCACATTCTGATGGAGTTGCAAAGCCATCAGATGCAGTGTCTCAATTCTGTGTCTGTATGCGGAGCGCCTACCTGAGGACTGTACCAAAACAAGACAAAGAGGGCAGAGGTGAGAGGGAGGAAGGGAAGGAGAAGGAAGGGAATGGACAGAGGAGGGAAAGGCAAAGGAGACAAGAGAGGGGAGTGGAGAAGAGGGAAGGGAGGGAAGGGCAGGAAGGAGGAGGAGGAGAGGAGAGAAATGAGTCCTGCTAAGCCCTGGACTCCTCCGTTCTCCAAGCTAACACGGTCCCTTTTGCTTGGCCCAGTTGGCGTGCAGATGCACAAGGCAGCCCCCACACCGCCAGGCATGGACCACCTGGAATTTCAGTGTCATCTGAGGCCTTTGCCTCTTGCAACCCGCAGAGACCTGACTGATACAGCTCCCTGGCCCGCAGGACGGTCTATCCAAGCGGAACTCACAGTGTGGCTGGAAACTTAAGTCCGACTCTCGGATCCAGAGACACCAAAGACAAGGAAACACCACACAAGGCAGAGCTCACCTTTGGAAGCCGGGTTGAATTCCAGCACCACGAGGGTGTCTGGGCCCCGGGAAGGGTGTCCTGCCGTCTCCTGGTCGTCAGGAGCATCCTCCTGCACGGAGTCCCCCCTGGAAAGAGGGGTGCCATGTCTGGGACTGCTCCCCAGGGCCTGGTCCTCAGGCTCGGGCTCAGAGAGCACGTCCTCTTCAATGGAGTCATACTCGTCACTGGAACAGTCCTTTTGCTTCCTTTGTAGATTGACACTAAGTTCTAGGCTTTTTCTTAGCTCCTGCCAAAGGTCAAGAAAAGTGAGAAAGGAAATATGTCACTTTGATAAAATCATCTGAAATAGATTTTTAGAACCAAAGAACTATCCCCGCCAAACTAACATTTACCCAAATCATCTCAACCCAGGTGTTGTCATCACTTTGAAGACAAGAAAACAAAAGGCAGGGACACACAAGCAACTCTGAACAGAACAGTGTTTACAGTATTAACTGTGCTGTTCACATGCCTGGTATGCCACTAAGAATGTGTGCGCATGCACACGTGCATGTATGTGTGTGCACGTGTGTGTGTACATGTGTGTGAGTGTGTGAGAGAGAGATGGTTTGGTTTGGGGCTTGTTAAAACAGATTGTGGGGTCCTGCCCACAGTTCCTGCTTCGGTGGGTTCTGGACAGAGCTGAGAATTTGCATTTCTAACAAGGCAATGCTGGCGCTGCTGGCCCAGGGACCGTATCTGAGTATGAAATCCCAAAGGCTCCAGATGAGCCTGAAATTCCAGATGGTTAATGTCTGGTGCACGGTTGTGGGGCCTGTCCTGTGTACTGGAGGATGTTTAGAAGCACCTAAATGTCGCAATATTTAGTACTTAGCTATTATTGCTTGACAATTTTTTAATGTGTTTTGTCTCATAAGATTGCAGATTTACAATTTTAAGGCCAAGAATTAAGACAGGAGTGATCAAAAAATTTATCAACAAAGCCAGGATACTTTTGAAAAAGAATATTACTACATTTACACTGGGACAAAAAATGTAAAATGGACTATTTGGGCAAACCAGTATGTTTGGTTAGCCTAGCTAGACCACCCCTGGAGCCCGCATAGCATCTAATAGACGTGGGAGAAAAGGAAAGGAATGAATAAAGGTTTGGTGGCTAACAGTGGCTGGGGTAGGCGAATATGACTCCCCAAAGATGTCCAAGTCCCAATCCCTGGCCCCATGGCTCAGTGAGGGCCTCTGAGGAAGTGAGAAGCACTGCGTGGAAAACTGATTGTCTTAGAAAAACAATCCTACACAGACCAGTGACCAACATGCACATTAACGTGCCGCTGGTGAGAAAGGGAGGAGCATGCTACTGGGAGCTAGAGGAGAGGGAATCTGTTATACGGTGGCAGGATCGCAGCGGAATTGTGTCCTACATTATGTGGTAAGTGAAACTCTGTAAATGATGGGCTTGGATATTTAGCTGAAGAGATTTCCAGACCAAGTGTTGAAGATGCAGTCTGGTTTCTTCTTGCTGCATAGGAAAAACTGTGAGAGGAAAGAGATAGTCTGAGGGGAAAATTATTAAGTAAAAAGGGATAGGATGATCTGGGAAACTCTCATTCTATTTGGGTTGAAAAAGACATTAAATTAGGAGATTCCCTGTCAAAAAGCATGCTCTGGAGAGAAAACCAAGGGTGTGACTCAGCAACCTTTGGCTAATAGTGCAGAGGAGCCAAAGTTTAGAGCATTCAATCACCCTGAGGGCTCTTTGAAGAGATCAGACATGGGCTTGTGGGTCCCCTTAGCTATCTCAGCCGGCGCCAGGAGTAGAGACGGGATTATCCAGGGAAAATCTATGAAGGAACTTGTTGTCGAATGGAATGAATTCTAGAGGCATACTAGGAGATCCACATGGTTTCTGAGAATGTCATCCAGCAGAAACACTGCCAGCTAGAACCGAATGAGAGGGAGACACCCAAAATTCTACAGGCAGGAGACAGGGGACAACACGACTTCGCTGAAGTACATTTACCCTCAGGCAAGAGGAAGGATGACTCCAAGAGTGGAGCCACGGGCCCAGAGGCGGGAGCCCTGAGCCACACAGATTTATTCTTGGGCCTTGAAACCTCATGGAGCTGGCCCAGTGGATTTCAAGACGGCTTGGCTTTGGTGCCATCTTTCCTCCTTTCATTTTCTCTCTCCTGTGATGGGAAATGCTGTAACTGCTCTCCTGTGCCCGGCCCACCATTGCATTTAGGAGCAGATAACTGGCTTTCCGGTTTCACAAGAACACAGATGGAGAGGAATTTGGACCTAATATGGGTCACACCCAGAATCTCACCCATACCTGATTTGGATGATAAAGAGACTTGGACATATTTTGGACTTGAGTTGATATGGTAATGGGTTGAGGCTTCTGGGAAGCTTGGGATGAATGCATTTTGTATTTAAGATGGAAATCAATCTTTGGTGGCAGAGGAAAGACTGTTGTAGGCTGAATAAGTGGTCCCCAAATATGTCCACATTCTAATCCCTGGGACCGGTGAATATCCCTGTACATGGCAAAGGTGTTAGGGCAGAAATAGAATATAAGAAATATTCATCATACTCTGTTAACCACGACTGTTTTGTTCTGATTAAAGAAGGCACATTCTAACCTGGTTGGGAGTTGCTCACCTGGAAATGCAGCCCATCCTCCCCATCTGGGAGCTGCTTATTATCATGGAAAGATTAACAATCTTGCCCTAGCCAGTTTGGCTCAGTGGATAGAGCCTCAGCCTGCAGACTGAAGGGTCCCAGGTTCCATTCCCATCAAGGGCACATGCCCAGGTTGTGGGCTCGGTCCCCAGTAGGCTGCAGGAGGCAGCCAACCAATGATTCTCTCTTGTCACTCATGTTTCTCTCTCTCTTTCCCTCTCCCTTCCTCTCTGAAATCAATAAAAATATATTTAAATATGCATATGTATCTCCTTTATGTAAAAAAAGAAAGATTAATAACCTTGTTGCAAAAACCAGAGCCGTCAGCCCTTTGAAGACCCCCAGCCCTTTGCATATTGCCAGCGCTTTGAAGATCCCCAGCCCTTTGCAAATCTCCATCCTGTATTACCTGCAAATTGCCCATTTGGAATACCCTTTTGCCTACTTTCCCATGTGATCTTTGTCCTTCAACCCAATATAAGCAGCTGGCTTATAGGGAGGTGCAGACCAGATTTTTGTGGATGACCTGCTGCTCTCCCAAACCTCCAGCAGTACTGGAATAAATGTTCATACATGACTCAACCCTCTCTCTGCTGAATTGGCTCAAGTAGTGACAGGCAGCCTAGACCCCCTGGTTGTCCAGTTACAAAGGGACTTTGCAGATGTAATTAAATTAAGGATCTTGAGATGGGGGAGATTATCCTGGATTATCCAGATAGGCCTGATGTAATCAGAAGGGTCTTTGTAAAAGGGAGGCAGGAGGATTAGAGTCAGAAAGAGAAGGTATAAGGATGGAAGCAGAGGTCAGGGAGGAGGAAAGATGTTACACTGCTGGCTTTGAAGGAGAAAAGGGATTCTCCTCTACAGCTTCCAGAGGAATATAGGTCTGCTGACATCTTTTTATTATTATTATTACTAGAGGCCCGGTGCTCAAAATTTGTGCACTCAGTGGGAGGGGTCCCTCAGCCTGGACTGCACCCTCTCGTAGTCCGGGAGCAATAGGAAATGAACAGAGCTGTCTATCTTTTACACCTTCTCCCTCCCATTCTGCCCAATACCAAGTACCACGGTAGTTACTGAGCAAACAGAACGCTGCCTGGCATGTAGTAGGTGTTTGACAAATATTTTCTAAATGATTGTTTTATGTGGGTGACTAGATAGTGGCCATAAGAAGGGTGGAGAGGACCCACGTGCCTTAGAGGTGGCATAGTGATGAGACCCTTAACACGTTACTAATCCTCCAATCTGCATTTTACATCCATAAAAATGGGTTAACAAATCCCTGCCTCAAAAAATTGTTTAATAAGTAGTGGTCTGAATCGTGGATAATTTTGCCGCCCAGAGCATATGTGGCAATGATTAGAGAAGTTCTGGATCACAACAGGGCAAAGGGAATGCCAGTGGCATCTAGTAGGTAGAGGCCAGAGATGCTGTTGAGCATCCTAGAATGTACAGGACAGTTGCCCACAACGAAGAACTATCTGGCCCAGTGTCTAGTGGTGAGGTTGAAAAGCCATGCACTAAAGTGAGCACATATTCATGAACATCATTAAAAAAGACAGTAACAAGGCCTTCTGGCTGAGGGCATTGAGGTGGTCCATGCAACCTTCCTGGAAGCCAGACTGAGGTCATGGCTCATGTCTTCAACGTCTGACGGCAGTGGGGAGGTCAAAGGATTTCCTGCTTCTCCACAGGAAAAGTGAGTTCCTGGGTGACCTGAAGTTTAACAGCTTCAGTTCTAGGTTCTGCACAAGTGGATGCAAGGCCAGGTGAGACAGCAGATGCAAGCCTCTCTCTGGAGCCCCAATATGCTCGCAGGTTACTGTGGAACAAAGCAATGAAATGGGCGCCAGCTAGCTGGGACACTCCTCGTTGGGAAACTGCTGTCACTGTCCAGGAAATCCCAGTCATTCCAGGGCCCACAGTCATCCTCTCTGTTGTCCAAGGCAGAGTGAGCCCCCAGCATAGCCAGCTCCAGGGAGGATTTAGGACATTAGGATTCTCGAACCCATGGCCAGCTGAGCAGGCTCCCTGCAGCCTCTTCATCATCGTCACAATGTTGCAACCCCACATTTTAAGTGACTGAATTTTTGGAGTCCCCCCCCTAACTGGAGAACTGAGGCCTAGAGCCTCTAAGCCAGCGGTTCTCAACCTGTGGGTCGCGAACAATGAAAATACACCCTGCATATCAGATATTTACATTACGATTCATAACAGTAGCAACATTACAGTTATGAAGTAGCAACGAAAATAATTTTGTGGTTGGGGGTCCCCACAACATGAGGAGCTGTATGAAAGGGCCGCGGCGTTAGGAAGGTGGAGAACCGCTGCACCTGCTAGAGTGATTGAATGGCAGAGCCGGGCCTTGTGCCCTCAGCCACTGCTCCTGCTCCCTCTGGATTACCCAAGTGTGAAACCGACTCTCCTGCATTGCCATGGCCCTGTCAACCGGGAAGGCGATGTGGCAAGTGCCATTGTTAATGGACCGTTCATGCAGGCATGCTGCGGTGCTGCGCTGGGCGCTGATGGGGTGATGGGGAATAAGGTGGCAAAGCCGCAAGCAACCGCTGCCTAAACAAAAAGAGACGGCATTCCAGATGTGGCCAGGACTGTGAGGAAAGGGACTGACTGGAGACGGGCGGAGAGTGGGTGGGCGGAGGGAGCCTGAGGAAAGCTGGCCAGGGGAGGCTGGCGGATAAAGAGCCTCCCAGTGAGTGTCTGGGGCCCAGTGTGTCAGGCAGGGGGGACAGCAGAGCCAAGGCCAGCAGGTGGCAGTGACCGGAGGGTGGTCCATGCACATCAAGTGAAGGGAGGGCAGGGAGCAGGGGTCACCCAGGGCATGGCTTTGTAGGCCTCAGGGTAAAGTCTGGACTTTGCTTTATGGACATGAAGAGGCCACTGAAAAGTGCTAAGAAGAAACAGAATGTGATCTGATTTCTGTTTCTACAGATCACTATGGTGCTTGGATACCAAGTTGGCGCCCGGGTGGAGACAGGGTGAACAGTTGCAGCTGCGACAGCAGGTGGAAGATGAAGGTGGGAATGGGAGATGCATTTTGAGATGTATTTTGGAGGCAGAGATGACAGAAATGACTGACTAGAAATTAACCATACACACACACACACACACACACACACACACACGTACATATATATATATATATATAGATACTCTTTAACCAAGCCCCTCTAAAAACGTATCCTCCACTCGTAAGTATATAAACACTGTTGGGCATCTTTATAATAGAGAATGATCCAAATGCTCACCAGTAAAAGATGCTTAAATTAATCATAGGCAGGCACTGACGGAGCCTCGGGCAGCCCTTCCTGAGAATGAGGTAGATCATGTCCACTTTCTCAAAAATAGCAAGATACACATTTAAGGAAAGAGAAGCATGTCATTATAAACCCAATTTTAAAAATAATTATTAGTTTCTCTGCATAAGAAAGCTCTGGAAAAATCATCATTAAACTATTAACAATGTTCTCTCTGGGGGTGACATTATGGGGACTCTCTTCCCTACTTTGTTTTACTTAATTTTTTCTTATAAGCCTACTAGAGGCCCGGTGCACAAAAATTTGTGCACTCGGGAGGGTCCCTCAGCCTGGCCTGTGCCCTCTCACAGTCTGGGACCCCTCGGGGAATGACCACCTGCTGGCTTAGGCCCGCTCCCCGGGGCATTGGGCCTAAGCTGGCAGTCAGACATCCCTCTGGCAGCCCAGGAGCCCTCAGGGGATGTCCACATGCCAGCAGGGAGTAGGCCTAGCTGCAGTCAGACATCCTTAGGACTGCTGAGGAGGCAGGAGAGGCTCCCACCACCACCACTGTACTGGCAGCCATCAGCCAGGCTTGTGGCTGAGCAGAGCTCCCCCTGTGGGAGCACACTGACCACCAGGGGGCAGCTCCTGCATTGAGCGTCTGCCCCCTGGTGGTCAGTGTGTTTCATAATGACCAGTGATTCCCAGTCACTCTGCTGTTAGGGTCAATTTGCATATTACCCTTTTATTATACAGGATAGAGGCCTGGTGAATGGGTGGGGGCTGGCTGGTTTGCCCTGAAGGGTGTCCCAGATCAGGGTGGGGGTCCTGCTGGGGTTCCTGGCCAGCCTGGGTGAAGGGCTGAGGGCTGTTTTCAGACTGGCCACACCCCCTTCAGGGTGGGGGTCACCCCTGGGGTGCCTGGCCAGCCTGGGTGAGGGGCTGATGGCTGTTTGTAGGCTAGCCACACCCCCTTCATGGTGGGGGTCCCCGCTAGGGTGCCTGGCCAGCCCAGGTGAGGGGCTGACAGCTGTTTGCAGGCTGGCCACAGCCCCTTTAGGGTGAGGGTCCCCGCTGGGGTGCCTGGCAAGCCTGGGTGTGGGGCTGATGGCTGTTTGCAGGCTGGCCACAGCCCCTTCAGGGTAGGGGTCCCTGCTGGGGTGCCTGGCCAGCCTGGGTGAGGGGCTGATGGCTGTTTGCAGGCTGGCCAAGCCCCCCAGCAGGGACCCTTACCCCATGAGGGTGTAGTCATCCTGGGTGAGGGGCTGATGGCTGTTGCAGGCTGCCACAGCCCCCAGCCACCCAAGTTCCCGGTGGAGGCTGGCTGGAAGCAGGTATCTGGGATTTATTTAACTTCTATAATTGAAACTTTGTTGCCTTTTGCATAGGCCACAGCCAGCCAGAGCAGGCGGGAAGCTTGGCTTCCTCCATCGCCGGGGCAACCAAGCCTCCTGCTTGCTCCAGCTCCGTGGCTGCCGGCCGCCATATTGGTTGGGTTAATTTGCATATAGTCGCTCTGATTGGCTGGTGGGCATGGCTTGGGCGTAGTGACGGTATGGTCAATTAGCATCTTTGTCTTTTATTAGTGTAGATTCCCAATTTTATAATTAGAAAATAATGATATATTTACATTTATGTTTAAATCTTGTCCCAACTCTTGCAAAGAAATATATTCCCCACAGTAGCGGGAGGGACAGCAGTGGAGGACCCTGGGTCCCCAGCCCGCGGGACACATCTGTCCCCAAGGGAGTGACTCAGACGCGGCGAGCAACAGCATCTGGCCCCGGAGGTGATGGAGCAGTGTCAGTCTGACTTCCTGTATCCAGTGGAGTGGTCCAGACTAAAAAACAACAGGCCACCAATCCAACAGGAAGAAACTCAGGAAATATAACCCCGTGAGCCCGTCTCAGAAAAAACCTCCCGGATGACAAAATCCAAACGATGGTGGTGCCATCAGAATAAAGAGCACAGCCCGGAGCAGCGGTGCAGACCTGGTGGTGGGCGTGGAAGCTGGTTAGAGACGGAGTATCCTAGACAACTGTGCACATGTGCGTCACGGAGCAAACTGCAATGTCAAAACCCAAGCCCTCAGCGTAGCTAATGGAAACCAGAAGAGGGCAGGCGGCGTGGCACAGCCCTGACTCATTTTCCGAGTCAGTGAGTCAATTCAAATCCCTCATGAACAGAAACAGAGTTTAAAAAGATGGGCAACTCTGACCTCAATGTTTCTTTCATAATTTGTTAAACTGGTGAGATATTTTCAGAAAAATCTCTTGTAATAAATTTCAATTTCAATAATTCCCCATTTCCAATTTGATTTTACTTCTGTTCAATTAATACAAATTTAAATGCCATATTTGTATTTACAAAATATACTTTAAAAAGAAGCCTAAATTCTGCATGGCTGGCATCTTCTTCACAAAAGAAAATAATACGTTTGCTCATACCGGAGGAGCAAACCTTAGGAACCTCTGCCCTTATAATGCCCGTGTGGTCTAGAACCTTCTGTCCCGGGCGGAGGGAGACGAACTAAGGAGCGCTCAAAGCCCTTCCTTCCAGAAAGATGAGGACCTGGGTGCAGGCTCTGAAAGCCCACTTGCCGAGACTTCAAAGGGACCCCGGGCTGCAGCCGCCACCAGCTGCTTTGAAGCTACCATCCAGAAATTTCTCTGTGAAAAGTAAGTTTATAGCTTTGCTTTACAGCCTTGTTATGTGCAATTTCAATGTTTAGTGTTTAAAATGTTAAGTTAAAGCCCTTTCAACAGAAAGTCCTCTGCAAGGAGCCCAGGTCAGAAATGTGCTGGAGGGAGTGGACGATGGGACTGCACACAAGTTGGACCCCTGGTGGAGAGCCAGGGAGGGGTCAGGGAGGGGATCAGGGAAGGGGGCCGGGGAGGGGGTTAGGGAGGGGGTCAGGGAGGGGGCCAGGGAGGGGGCCGGGGCTGGCCACTGACTGAAATGCAGCAGGGTTCGCTGGCCAGTGGATCAGTGCCTCTCATGCCTGACCTGCCTCATTCTGCTGGGCCAGGGAAAGAGCCAACCTGGGCAACCATAAAGCTGTTTGCGATAACAGTGATAATAACTATAACACCAACAGCAGCAGCCACCAATTACCAAGCTAACCTCTCTCCACACCTTATCCCATGGCAGCTGTTCACCACCCCAGCGGTGTCCTTTCTTACAGGCCCAGGGCACCTAAGTACAGGCCCAGGGCACCTAAGTACAGCCCCAGGTAACAGGGCTAGCAACAGCAGAGCCGGTTTGGATGAATAACTGTCCAACTCCAAACCCAGGCGCTTTGCCACCTGCCCACATTTATTCCTTTCCTGGCACCCGCACGTTGGAAGCAAGCGGTCTCTGAGCAGGAGGGAAGTCAGGGCCCAGTGACTGTCCAGGACTTGCATGGAACTGATGAAACCTGCTGGTAACAGCTTTGGACAAAGCTGCCTTGAGGCCATTAAACGTGTTAAATGTGGGTTGTTGGTAGATGAAGCATTAACCCTCTAACTACCCTCAGAAAGGGGACAGCGAGGTGTAAGTAAGTTCAGGGCCTGGGTTCTGGGCCCACTCCAGCTGCTCTGTGTCCCCCAGCAAGTCTCTGAGCTCAAGCCCCACCTCAACTGTGGGAATGGGCCCTGACAAGCTGACAAGGTTGCTGAAGGGACACAAAGAGATGACAGCCGTGAATCAGTGTTTCAGGACTGCTCTTACAGAGGTCTGGTTTTCACAGCAAGTTTAAAAGTGAGATGACAGCATTTCTTCTCTGTTTCTCAGATCCTATTGACTCTGCCCACAAGAAGATCAAGTGTTTAGAGCATGAAGCGCAGCGGGTACTTTGACTGTCCCAAGAGGAAGCAGCATCCCCAGGGAGCTGTCACTGGCCTGCAGCCAATACCCCTCCTCCCTGCCAACCCCCAGCAATGTCTCTCATTTAGTTGGCAGTTTTATAAAAGTGGGATCTGAGTGCCTTTAGCCCAGCATGCACTGTTAGTTGCAATAATCCCCACTAGCTCCTATTGCCTTATATGAGCCATTTTACTCATGTATATTAACCTGCCTGGCCCAGAAAAGATTTTCACCCTGCACTGAGGGGGTATAGACTAACTTGTTCTCCTTTTCATTCATTCATTATTCAACAAATGTTTATTGCTGAATGTATTTGTCCCCATTAGCAGGTCTGACTGCTAAGTACTCGGACAGAGGAATGAATCAGACAGATAGAGTCCTTGTTCTCATGGAATTTATAATCTGGCAACAAAGACATCCATTCTGGAAGAAATTACAAGTAGAATGAGCATCAAGAACCTAACTGAGGGCTTACCAGCCCATGCCTCATGCCCGTTGGCTCCTAGATCACAAATTTCCCAGAATAAAGTGACTTGAGCCCTACCTTTTTCATTTAAAGCTAACTTTATTTATGAAGGACCTTGGAGCAGTCTCTTCCATCCCATCTCTATGAAGAAAAAGCATCCTGGTCTTAGGCAGTGGCGTGATGTAAGAGCAAGGACATGGACTCAGCATACTGAGGTGCCTGACTGTTACCCGGCTGTGAGGCCCCAAGTGCCTCACCTCCCTGTCCAGAGCTGGGATTGGCTATAGAAAATGGAATGCGGATGGTGAGATAGAGACCAAACAATAAAGAATGCTGCTGGCAGATTAGAAATTCTGAGGAATTCCTGAAAGACAGAGACAGAGATCACAGGGCATTCGTTGGGGCTACTTTTAAGGCTGCTGGCTCCTGGCTGCATTAAGTACAGAGGTGCTCACCCACCGACTGAAGCCTAGAGTGTGGATACTGAGCCAGAAGGCAGGACAATGCCCCCCACAGGAGATCACCATCCCAAAGGCAGACTAGGAGCTCCCAGACCTGGGCGGGAAGATAAGGTGCACAGCTTCCAAGAGCATGTTATGCCCCGACTCCACAATCACCAGAATGAGTGGAGGAAGTGGGATTCTCAAGAATGAGCACACATCTGGGAAAAATCAACACCCTGACTGATAGCCACCAAATGAATAAAAGAACAAATACCCAAAGAAAGAGAGTTAATAGTATAGAGGAAGACTTTACAACACAGGACATTCATATCCCTGGAGAGATTTAAGAGGACCTTTCATTCATTCTCTCTAGTGAGAGATCTTAAAAGCTCAATCAAAATCAAGCCAAACAATTTTATAAAAACACAGTACAAAAAGACAAAAAAGAAGTTTGAAAGAAAAATTAAGTCACTTGCAAAGACAGATCTGGGCTAACATTTGTCCACCAGATGCTCCAGACGACAGACCAGAAACAATGGAAGATAATAATGATCTATATATATAAAAGCCTAAGCAACCATTACAACCGAATGACGGGAACGACCGGACAACTGGCCGGTAGCTATGACGCACACTGATCCAGACCTTGCTGCTGGGGCTCTCACAGCCTCGAATCTGGTTCACCTGCACTCCGGACCCAGGCAGGAGGGAGGAAGGAGCCCGATTCCTCACAGAATTGGCCAATGGTTAGCCTGCTGCTGAGGCCAATCTCCCTCAGTCCCTCCCGCTGGCAGGCCAGCCCTTCCAATCGGCCCAGATTGCCGGCCAGGCCAAGGGACCCACCCATGCACGAATTCGTAATAATATTAGTCATAATATTATTATTATTATTTTCCAGGGCTAAAGAAAGACACAAGCCTTCATACTGAAACGGTCCAGCTACTATTTTAAATGGGACAAAGATAATGACACTGACATATTCATATGAATAAAAGGCACTATCTACTAGAAATTTTACATATATGATAGATTTTAAATATATAAAGCAAAAACAAAGAAATATAAGGGAAAATTGACAAGTTCACAGAAATCAACCGGATTAAACAGAGAAAAATTAAGTAGGATCTATTGCAGTGGTTTGCTAATGAGCATGAGAACTTCCCAGAAGTCTTATGAGAAATGCAGAATCCGAGCATTCCAGATCCAAATCCGTGTCTCTGAGAGGGGTATGAGAATTCACATTTTTAATAAGCAGCCCAGGTGACTCTGATATGGGTAGTCTGGGACCATACTTTAAGACTCACCAGGGTAAATAATTCAATGAATCGCTTGGCTTAATAGATAGATTGAGAACTTTGTACCAAAAAGAGAATTATTATTCTCTTGAA
Organism: Myotis myotis; assembly: GCF_014108235.1. NCBI lineage: Eukaryota > Metazoa > Chordata > Mammalia > Chiroptera > Vespertilionidae > Myotis > Myotis myotis. The sequence continues at coordinate 1,533,095 of NW_023416341.1, read as the reverse complement.
ATACCATGGAGCATTTATAAAAATGATCTGGTAGGCCACAAACAGAACCTCAGAAATGTCCAAAAAACAGTCTCTGAAACCAAACAAGCCATTCCCTGATCATAAAGTAGTAAAACTAGAAATTAACACAAAATAAAACAAAAATAGATAAAAAAAAAACACAACTATTTACTTAGAACATTTGTAAAAAAAATTCTTCTAAATATATAGAGGAGGAAAAAACCTAAAATCACAAATTAGAAACAAATGACAATGAAAACACTATATAAATAGCAAATTTGTGGGATAAGAACAAAGCAGTGTTCAGAGGAAAATTTATAGTCTTAACACTGATATATTAGAAAACAAGACTGAATATAAATAAATTAAACATTTAACTTAAGAAGCCAGGATGGCCGAAACTGGTTTGGCTCAGTGGACAGAGCGTCGGCCTGTGGACTGAAGGGTCCCAGGTTCGATTCCGGTCAAGGCATGTACCTGGGTTGCGGGCACATGCCCAGTAGGAGATGTGCAGGAGGCAGCTGGTCGATGTTTCTCTCTCATCGATGTTTCTAACTCTCTATCTCTCCCCCTTCCTCTCTGTAAAAAATCAATAAAATATATATATTTTTTAAAAAAGAAGCCAGGATGTGTAGTGGGAGTGGGATAGAACCAAAGCAATAAATTAAACCAAAAAGTTTACAGAAGAATCAAGATAAAAGGAGAAATGAACTGAAATAGAAAATAAGAAATGAATGAATGACAAAATAAAATTTAAAAAAGCAGCCCAGCCTGAGTGGCTCAGTGGTTGAGCATCAACCTACGAACCAGGAGGTCAGTGTTTGATTCCCGGTCAGGGCACATGCCTGGGTTGTGGGCTTGATCCTCAGTATGGGGCATGCAGGAGGCAGCCAATTGATGATTCTCTCTCATCACTGATGTTTCTATCTCTCTCCCTCTCCCTTCCTCTCTCTGAAATCAATAAAAACATGTTAAAAACAAAATAAACAAAGTATATGTACTCAATCAAAAGCTGGACACAGTTTGACTGGATAGATGGAGAGAGCTTTTCATATTCTATTCAGTTTATTTCTGAATTGTTTGACTCTTTCCTAATGCGAAAGCACTCATGTATTAGATGTTATACAAAATTATGAAAAATAATGTAAAAGTACCTAAGGTATTCCATATAGCCAATACATGTAAGAAATAAAAGACAATATTTATCCCAATATTGATTCACAGGTCATTCTTTATTTTTATTAGGATTAAAAAAGATGCTGTAGTAAGTCAGATACCACCCGAGAGCTTCACTTACAGAAGCGCTCTATTGGGTGAAAGGATCACATCTCTCCCTCCGGACCTGCCTTTCATGGGCATTTAGTGCTTGTTCAGCATCGTTCCACATGAATCATTCATGCACATCACTGAATTATTCCTTGTGCTGTCTGCCTCTCCTGCCCAGAGCACTCCTAATGCCATCAGCCAGGCTGTCCTTCAATCTGAGCTGTCCAACTGGGCATCTCTGGGTGCATTCAGGGCACCACGCCCTTGATGGCTCTGGGTACAGAGGGGCTAATAACGTGCCACTGGGAAGGAGAAAGACCTCCTCTTGTCGGGAACCAGCAAGGCTTCCATTGAACCAGAAGTTTCAAGCTGATGGTCTGAAAGCCAAATCTGGCCATTTTCTATCTTTGGTCCACAGAAAATTGTGAATTTTTTACCAACATTAAAAAAAATAAGGCGGAAAAATTGAACACAAAGAAACCCAGATACTTGGCTTCTCTTAAAACCAGAAAGCCTCGTACCACGGTGCCCGTCTCCCCATGATGAGTCAGCCGAGCTGTGTCAAGACTCTTCCCGGCGTCCCCGGCACTCGATGCCAGGGCTGTGCTTGTCATCCCTCCGGCCTTGCTCATGTCGCTGAAAATATCCATCTTAATTGGCACCGTGTGCCAGTGATCCCAATATTCCAGGACCCAAACTCCATTTCTCAAACTGATTCTTCTACCCCAAGCAGCAAAAAAATTATTTGTCAGGTTATGTTTCCTGATTCACAGTTTGGAAAATACTGTCACTGTAATTATAACTCAGCGATGTGATGACTGAACTCAGCTTGTGTGGGCTGCCCAGGGTGCCGAATCAACATCTACACCACACCTCACTCATTGATTCACTCAATTATTCAATCCGCTTGCTTAACAAAGATTTATTTGCACACTAACTCTAGGCCAAGCACTTTTCCAAGGACCAGAGACAGAGCAGGCAAAGAGAGAGCACACATCTCTGCCAATATGAAGCTTAGATCTAGGGTAGAGAGAGGCTATTCAAACCCCACATACGTAACTTATTAATGAGCTACAGGAGTCCTTGGATGAGTGGGGACTGAATATTCTACTCCTATGGATTTTGTAATCAGAAATAGGGTTGCCTATAAACTCAACCTAGGATTTACAATTTCAGAGCTGACAAGCACAGGAGATACCTAATTTGCCCCTTTTTGTCAAAGGGGAGGCAATGGGGCCTCTGAGAGTGACTCACAGAGTTTACAGAAAAGTTCCAGGCTTGCGAGACTTAGGCACCTGTTCTTTTTACTCCCTAAAACAGGAGTGACAAGCTCCAACATCTCCAGAAGACGTAAACCAGCAATGTGAGTCTCAGAGTCACCAACAGAGAGTGGTAAGGAACAGAGCAAACAGGAGGGAGCATGCTCAGAGTAAGTTTTTGATTCAAAATAAAACAGCAATAATCATGACCACAGCACAACACCAGGCCAGTCAACGATACACATTGTGAGTTGAAGCCTGGTCCTTGCAGGCACAGGTCTGGGCCCTCCCCATTTGGTCACACACTCTTCCACTCATCACTATGTTTCTATCCTTATCTTGAATTTGAGCATAATTTTTTCAAGTCATAACTTGTAAGAATCCTCTCCTACAGGCCCGTTTTCTCCAGATTATTTTTTTTCTCAAGTTGAAATATATTTTTAATGTGACCAAAGTGAAAAAAAAAAAATGAAGGGTTCATATTCATTTCCTTGGTTTAATAATGTCTTCATATAATAACACAAAATTAATTTTCTATTTATCTAAAATTAACATCTTTAAATAGTCAAAACCTAAATAAAATAATTTTCCATGAAAATATTTTTAAAAGATATTAAGACTTCCTTGCTTTCTTAAAAAAGTATGTTGCATATACTTTAGTCTTTTCTTGACACTAATAGTCAATATCTGGATAGAAATTGATCTGTACCACAGGAGATGCTGTCTAGAGCTATTATGTTTTTGTATCTTTCATTTTCTATTCTTTTAAGTGCCATCTCCCACCCAAGATTCCAGAGTGCAGGATATGAATCTAAAGACAAGGGCAGAACCTCTCCCATCCCCTCCTGGCTTTTGTAAACCTCAGTGGATTTTTGTTGTTTTATTTTGGTGGTTTTTTTTAACTTTATTTTTACCTTGATTGTATAGTGTAGGTGAGATTTTAACTTCGAATTTTTAAATCTCTTTTCTAGTCCCAAATCCAAGCCACAACATCCAAATTATCTCCAAAACTGCTTCCATTTGAACTGGACTCGACTCATCAGGCCTCTGGTTCAGAATCACCGGGAGTTCTTTGGTTAAAAGTACAAATTCTGGTAGCTTAAACATTAGACCTAAAATATGCCTTTTAAACCAATGCCCTTCGTGATTCCTGTGCATCTGAACCCTTGAGATCCACAGCCCTATCTTCTCCTTGAACTGCTGCAAATATTGCTACAAATTATCGTCACGTGGGGTGCTTCACGCAAGGTACAATGCCTGAGCCACAGCCAGGCTGAGAACCAGGACCTCTGGTGGTAGGACCTGGGCATCTGGGCTTGTTTCATTTATTTTTTCTTTAGTACTTTCTATTTTGAGCTGGCTGTGTATTTCACGCACCATTTGTAAGAACAATACACGCAGATCTCATGTACGCTGCAGCCAGTTTCCCCCGTGGTAACACCCGCGTGGCCACAGCACAATAGCACAATCAGGAAACCGGCATGCATACCACCGGACTCAGCTTTTCTAAACGAGCTCTCCTTTCTGACTTTCCTCTGTGTCTTCCTTTGCTGATGCTTAGCTCTACTGAAGCTTTAAAAAAAGTTTTTATTTTGAAAAAATTTAAAATAGGCAATTGATCAGAATAGTATAATACCCAAACCCCTTCACCTACAGTCACCAAATGTCAGCATCTGGCCCCATTTCTCCCTTCTCCCTTCTCCCTTTCCTCCTCCTCAATAGGTAAACCTGTTCTTTACTCGGGCCCACTTATGCGCTAGTGTAGACAGCATGGCCGCTCACGCCTGCGCGCTCCGGCATGTGTCTTCTGAGAACAAGAGCCTTCTCTATATAACCACAATAGAATTACCGAATATGGGAGACTGGACATCACTATATTATTTACAACATAATGCACTTAATTTTCAATTTCTCTGAATTTCCCAAAACTGTCCTTAAATTTATAGCAATTCTCCTCCCAGGACCCCACATAGCGTAACTGCGACGTCTCTGTACCCTCCTTTCGTCCAGAACAGCCTTCCTGTCTCTCCTGCAACTGATATATTGGAAGACTCCAGGCCAGTTTTCTGTGGATTGTCCCTCAATCTGGGCTTATCTGTTGTTTCCTCATTGAATTTCATTTTTGAAAAACATTTTCATCAACATTCCCAGCAATGAGGTCACAGGGGAGAGACTTGGCAGAGGAGAGGTCTTCTCCATCGTTGTTTAACACAGTTAAGCATAACTGATGGATGGCCCCCTCTGAACACCTTGCTCCCAGGCAGAATGTCAATACTATTTACCACAGATCGTGCCCCTGTGGAGAGCTGGGCATTTTCAGAAGCAAAACCAGGTCAATGCCTTTCCCAGCTTGTAATCCCAAGGAGCAGGAGTCCTGGGCTCTGGGTTTCCAGACCGGGCTTCGCTGAGGCCTGGGCGAGCAACATCATTCCTCTACTCCTCAGTTCCCTCAGCTATAAAACAGAATGAAAATACCTAGCACTTAACTCACGGGGTGATGCAGTGATGGATGGTACACACCCAACACAGTGCTCGGCACTTAGTAAGTGCTCATTTAACGTGAGCCTTTACTGTGATTATTTATTTATTTATTCATTTATTTACTTAGGTTAATCCTCACCTGAGGATATTTTTCCCATTGATTTTTTTTTTTTTTTTGGAGAGAGTGAAAGGGAGGAAGGGAAGTGGGGAGGGGGCAGAGACAGAAAGAGAGAGAGAGAGAGAAACATCGATGTGAGAGACACACACACATTGGCTGCCTCCCACACGTGCCCAGGCCGGGGGCTGGGGATTGAACCTGAAACCCAGGTGAGTGCCCTTGACAGGGAATGGAACCCATGACCCTTTGGTCCTTAGGCCAATGCTCTAACCACTGAACACACACTGGCCAGGGTACTTTTTTTTTTTTAATAACATCATTATTTCTCTTAGAAATATTTTTTCTGATATATCTCCTCAGGCAAGGACAACAAAAGAAAAATAAACAAATGAGGCTACATCATTTGTAGAAGGGGGATTGAGAGACTGGATGAAAAGTTAAGAAGTATAAATTGGTAGTTACAAAATAGTCACAGGGATATAGTCAATAAAGTTGCAATAACTATATATGGTGCCAAGTGGGTGCTGGAAATACCAGGGGGGACGCTTTGAAGAGTATATGATTGTCTAACCAATATGCAGTACATCTGAAACTAATGCAAAATAATATTGAATATAAGCTGTAATTGAAAAAGAAAATTTTTAAAAATAAATCTATACTTTATATGAAAAGCAAAAAAATAAATAAATAAAAATACCATTAAGCCAAATCTCTCGTGTATTATTTTAACTTCTGGTATGTTGGCCAGAGTTTTTTTGTTAGAGCCAAATCCTGTTGCTGTCTGTAGTTTTCCCAAGCATAAAAAAGAATCTCTCGTGGAGCCCACCCTCTGGCCCAGCCGCTGGGCTACGGAAAAGACCCTGGCCCTTCATGGTTAGGATGCAGGAAAGCCGTCTTACCATTACATCCTGGATAGTTAAGAGGATCCTTGCTTTGTCCGTACTGCTTGGAAGGCTGGAATGTCCATGAGCGTTCTGGAGGGAGAAGAAGTTAACATCACAGGGTGTGGTGCCGGTCGGAGGTTTGGAACCCTAGGGACAAGCAGAGAGAACTGGGTATGGTAACAGCAACTTGTGTCCCTAAAGACATGTGGGGCCTTCCTTCTCTCTATTGGCCTCCACGCCTCCATCTCCCTCCTCACGAAGCCGTTCTCTGCTCTCACTACCTCAGCTGATCTGATCAAACTCACCCCTGCTCTACCAGCACCACTGGGGAACAAGCCATTGGGACCAGGATTCAAACTCGGGCCGCCAACTTCCCAAAACGGTGCCCTGAGCTGCGTGGGGACCAGCACAGAAAGATAGCCACACGCAGTGAGTAAAAACGGCGGGATTATCAAATAGTATGAAAGGTATAATCCTACTTATGTAAAAACAACAATAAAAAGCAAAGGGGGAAAAGGCACTCACTCAAAGGTTAATTACATGGTAATCGGAAACAGAAGTACCCGAACAATGGAACTGCCCTACAAATGCTCCCTCGTGTTTTCAAGTCTCACCATTGAAATTAATGCGGACTGAAGGGACCGCCCGGAGCCCTGCTGGGGACAAGGCGATGCATTGCTTCACTGGGGACGCTTGGTCAACAGCTGCCTAAGTCCACCCACTGCCAACTGGTGGGTGAGCCGCCATGGGCCACGCAGTCTACGTCAGGGGCCGTGGCAGACCTGCTGGTGGCACATGGGTTGTAACGGGTCTTTAAGTTGTCTATATGTATCAGTAACGACTTTAAAACACTAAATTGCAACTGTGGACAAATATCCAATTCACCCCACTCGAGGATCGAGGATCCCGAGGATCCGCACAAGGAAAAACTCAGAGAAGGAGTCCAGAAGATGCATGCCTTCCTGTCGCCTGTCCTGCTCTCAGGGCCTGAGAACTAATCTTGGGGAACCGCACTCACTCAGTGGGAATGGGCCAGAGCCGGCACATTCCAGAAACAGCCTCCTCTTGGATAGAATGACATCTGCAGTTTTTAGTCTGCAAGGCTGCACAGTAATGATCTCTGGGCAGTGAGATTATGAACGAACTTTTATTTTCTTTAAACACTGAATTTTTATATTGATTATGCATTATCAGGGAAAAAATATCTCAATAACAGAAATATATATACATTTAGCTCCATTCCTGTTACTTAAATGAAGCCAACATCATTTAAATGGAGCCTTATCATCCACTGCAACATGACTAAGACCTGCAGCTTTGGTGGAACTCTCTAGAGCAGTGGTTCTCAACCTTCTGGCCCTTTAAATACAGTTCTTCATGCTGTGACCCAACCATAAAATTATTTTCGTTGCTACTTCATAACTGTAATGTTGCTACTTTTATGAATCGTCATGTAAATATCTGATATGCAGGATGGTCTTAGGCGACCCCTGTGAAAGGGTCGTTCGACCGCCAAAGGGGTAGCGACCCACAGGTTGAGAACCGCTGCTCTAGAGAGAGGGCCCTCCTCTCACAGGAGTTGCTAAACTGCAAACAGAATTCCCCCACCCCCGACTCAGAGTAGAACCCCTCGTCCTCACTCACCGCAGCTCCCAAGTCCTATGTGGTCTGAGCCTTGGCTACCTCAGTCCTCACCTCCCCCCCACCCCACCCCTCGGTCACTGAGCTCCTGCCACCCTGGCCCCTGGCTCAGAGCCTCCACACCTGCTCTCTGTGCCCGGAGCGCTCTTCTCCAAAGGGCTCACTCCTGGCTTCCACGAGGCCTCTGCTCACGTGACCTCACCAAGGCGAAGCCCCGCCCAGCACATCAGGCGGCAGCCCTGCCAGCTTTCCCCTGATAGGCGCCATCACGCCAGCTCCTGGCAGGTGACATACTTGCTGACTGTTTTACCCTCAGTGCCAGGCCCTGTGGTGAGGGCTGTGCACATGGGAGCACAGCCCCGTCTAAAGGGGATTGGTGCTCCTCAGCTTGCTGGTGCGTAAGAATGTGGCTCCCAAATCTTCCGATTTTTCAAGAGAAGCCCCAGCTTCAGACTTTGACATGGAATTTCCTGATTCCTAAATGTCAGCTAGTAATTCACACCTTGGAAAGCACCAGGCAAGTCAACGGGGTGGCGGCCAACGGGGCGGGTCTGCAGCACGCTGGCTGTGAATCAGAGCCGCCAGAAACTGAAGTTCACGGGGGAAGTGCTGGAAGGTGAGCGGCTGGTGTGTCTCAGCAGCGAGGTCAGGTGAAAAGCACACGCAGACGTGCGTTTCCTTTGCGCCATTTCGGGCTGCACTGCGCACAGGGTGAGGTGGCCGAGTCATCCAGCCACACGCTTTTTTCTTTCCCTGCTCAGATTGCAGCTCCTATGGCTTCTGCCTTTGCCGAAAACCGGCGCTGCCATTTTACTCTGACTTAGCAGGAGAGTCACTCCTGACTGTGAGGCCTATGGAGTGCCCCTCACGGGGGAGGAAAGGAAAGAAAGACGCAATCAAGCACTCAGCGGAGAAAATTCAGGGCTGGCGGAGCAGGGCACTGCCGATTCCGAGCACGCGCTCACGGGAATGCTAATGGGCTTAATCGCTTGTGAGGGACAGGCTGCCGTGTTTCAGGGAGCTTGGGAGCTTGCAGAGGAAGGAATACATGTTCTTGTAACAGGAGGAACCAACTGGTCAAAGGAGAAGAGGGAACTACCATGCCTCTTGCTCGAAGGGCATGTACGCATTCTGTGACATGTGCTGGGACTGGGGCTGTGCTGGGGCTGTAACAGACGAACTTGGCTATAAACCAGCCAGTTGATGCAAAAGCAAGTGAGTGAGTGCTTGTGGGGTGTGGGGTGTGTGTGTGTGTGTGTGTGTGTGTGTGTGTGTGTGTGTGGTGGGAGGTAGGGGTTAAAGGCAATAAAGTCCACAATTTTGCTCACTGTAAAATTCCACTTCTATGGCTGGGGTAGAGAAACGAGGTCGTTGGTCATTCGGTAGAAAAAGGCTCTTTTCCGGGAAGGAAGGAATAGTAACAGAAAGTGTCCCGACAGCTGCTGAAGCACTGAGCCCCGGGCACGCCTACCTGTGGGTGACCCCCGGAAGCATCCTTTGAAGTGACAGTCGTGTCCCCATGTGGCTCAAAATCTTCAGAATAGTCCAGAGGAGGTTCGATATGGAGCCGCAAACCAGCTTCTGTTCTGATCTGCACAGATTTCTACACACAAAAATTCAGACCATTTCAGATAAGGTAGAACAGACACCTGGATGCCCCTGGGCAAGCACATGGGGGCTGGCTGAAGGGTGTCTGCGCACAGCTGCCTGTGGTCCTGCACGCTGGCCCAGCAGCGCCCCTGGGCCACCCAGATGGCTGAACCCCAGGCCACCCAGACAGCTAAAGCCCCCTCTGCTCAAAAGTCTTCACCAGTTCAGAATTTTTTAGTAACTTTTTAGCTTAAAATAACTTATCCATAGAATTCTGGATGTTAAACTTCTCAAATAGCTTTGTGATCAAATGCTTAGGAAACCTTGGACATTTTTCTTCAAGACTTCTCAGGGCCTTCAATGTGCCCCTCCCCCACCCGCCACACACACTTGTGGAAATCCTAAAATAATCACAGCGAGCAACGTTTCTCACACATTCTGGGCCACGGAAACTATGTGGTGGCCTCTCTTCCTCCCAGCATTCCTTGGGTCATTCTCTGGGAAGCCCACCCGGTGGTCTGATGTGGCAGACTGCGGCTGTCCCCCAGTGTCCACGTCCCCTCCACCCCGGCAGCTCGGGAGCCGTGTGAACACTTACATCCTGGCCAGTGCAGGGGCTGGGGGAGGGGTGTGTGTATCTGAGTGGTGCCCCGAAGGGAGGGCACAGCATCCCCTGGCCAGCTGAAACGTGGAGGTGGTGGCGAGAGCCGAATACTGAGAGAGGAAGCAGCATCGGGAGGACGGTGGAGCAACAAAAGAGCTCATGCCTGGGTTCCTCCGTGACCGCTCGGGGCAGGTGGCCGCACCGCTGACCTGTCCTGTCAGAGCAACATCAACCCTGGGCCTCTCTGCTTTAGCAGCCAAACCTGTACCGAAACCACGCACCTGGCACCCAAAGCTCTCTACAGCGGCCCAGTCTCTTTCCTGCCCCGATTCCAGCACACAGAGTCACGCCCCTGACAACTGGGCCACACGGAACTGCTGGTTTTTCAGTCCAGCATCTCCCCGTTCTCCTTTCCGGTCCACTCCCCTTGCCCCTAGTCCACCCAAGGCCCAAGGGCAGAGATGGGACTCGGGCCTGATCAGGCAGCCCATTCTGCCCCACCACACGCCCTGGCCCCTGGTTCAGGGGTGGGAATGGACCTAAGGCAGCCAGTGAGTAGTTAGGAGTGCTGCTAGAACTGGGGGAGCAGGTGCCCCCTTCCCCGGTGCTAAGCTAAAGGGAGGAAGACACAAGCTGCTGGAACATCCTGCCCCTAATGCAGAGACAGAGAGCGGAGAGAATGAAGCAGAGTCTTGATGGGTTTGTTCAGACCCGAGTCAAGCGAAGACACTGCTTTCACCCCCCACCCCCACCCCCCAGTGCTGGCATGGAGCAGGCAGTGCGGGGCTAGATGGGCAGGGCCGGGTGTAAGCGAAGCGCCCAAGGAGCAACAGCTAAGGAGGTGCTCCCTCTCAGGTACCCTGCACGCACACAAATCCAAAAGGGAGGGTCCCCTTAAACTTCAGCCCTGGGCCTCACCCTGGTGCGGTGCTGGTGCTGAGAGAAAGGACAGGTCCGCGGAGTGGAGGGAGAGTGACTTAGACCACGAATTCCCTCACCTGCGGCGTTAGAACCGTTCACGCGGTAAGATTCAGCTCCCCACAAGCTTAGTGAACCAGCTATCGGCCTGATGAAGCAGGGCCTGAGGCCGGAGCCTGGGTGGCCTGAGGGCCGGCAGCGGTTAGGACAGGACTCCCATCTCATCCACGCCCAATGCCCTCCCCCATCAGAGCTCTCGCACTAGTGCACTTCACCAGTGCAAACCGTCGCCAGGCTGAGTGCATGGCGTGTGTTTACGTGCTCCTTTAGTCCTCACGGTAACCCAAGGGGGAAACCAGGCACAGGTCTATAAGCCACCTGCCCGAGGTCACACAGCTGGGGGGCCACAGAGCCTAGATTTGAACCTGAGCAGTTCGGCTCCAGAGACGGGTGCTGAGCAATGTTTCCTTTGGAAAGTAAAGGTCTTAGGCTCTGACAGCCATACTGTCTCTGTCACAGCACTCAACTCTCCCATTGCAGCTCGAAAGCCGCCGCGGATGACGCCTCACAAACGGGCATGGCTGCAGCTCAGACACTTTATTTGCAAAAACGGGCTGTGGCCAGATCTGGCTCAAGAGCTGGTGTTTGCTGACCGACCCCAGCGCCAAACCGCCACGCTATACAGTAGTTCCTCCTTATCACAGGGGAGACGCTCCAACCCCCGGCGATGCCTGAAACTGCGGAGAGCACTGAGCAGCTGTGTGCTTTGTTATTCTGTGCACACACACCTATGATGAAGTTTCATTTATAAATTAGGAACAGTAAGGGTTTAACAATAACTTGTAATAAAATAGAACAATTATGACAATAGACTGTAATAAAAGTTACGGGAATTATGGAGTAAAGTGAGGGTCACTGGGACACAAGCACTGTGGTACCTCCACAGTGGATCCGATCACCGAGACGCCTCGTGACTAAGAGGCAGCCGGTCACAGCACGAGGTGCCGGACAAAAGGATGATTCACGTCTGGAGAAGATGGAGCCAGACAGCATGAGATTTCATCTTGCTACTCAGAGCACTGCACGGTTTAAAGTTAGGAACTGTTTATTTCTAGAATCTTACATTTAATCTTTTCGGACCCCAATTGACCACGCAGGGGCATGGAGAATAAACATGCCCAGCCTGTGCTTTACAGTGGCCTTTGGAGAACAGAGGGAAATTAAAGAATTCCCTGAGACTCCAACACTCAGAAGAGGAAACAGGGACTGAGCTATCAATCATTAAAGCAGTGCGGGCGCACATACAGTGCGATTGAAACTTCGTGGCCCATGTGCAGAAGTCGGTATTTTGTGGAAGAGCCACACTCAAGGGGCCAAAGAGCCACATGTGGCTCACAAGCCTCAGTTTGCCAACCACTGATTAAAGGAAAAGGTCTTAGTGAGAGTACAGGGCCTGAAGAAGGCAGGCGGGTGCCACTTGCCCGAGAACAGGGAGGTGGGAGGCGTGGAGTGGTGGCCACGGACACTTTGCTCCCACAGGAGGTCCCGTCACTCGGCGATGCACCGGCTGTCTCTGGAACCCTGCTCTCCACTCTGCCTGCAGCCTCACCGTTTTGGGCTCAGGCTCCAAGTGTGGCCTCGCTGCCCCCCGGGCTTTGCAAACTCACTCTCAGAGCATTTCCTAGCGTCAGCAGCGGGGCCCTTGGAGGTGAGCCCTCCGCGGGATAGGTAAGCCTGGGCTTTCCTGCCTAGGGCCAGGATGAAGCTGTAAAAGCCTTGAATTTCATCACAGAGATGGATTTTCCATGACACCTTCAAAGAGAGGGTGCTCCTCCCTCCTCCCCAGGAACCACTCAGTAGCTGTCCAAATGCTGAACCCGTGCAAGAGAGGAGGAGGAAGGGGAGGGGTGCATGCGGGAAGCCTACTGGGCACGGGGCCCATCCAGAGGCACAGCCAGGCCCCGCCCTGGGTTGCTGTTCCTTTACCTAGAGAGGGAGGGCTTGGACCAGGGCCTTGCTCCTCCATGTGCCAGCACCGGCCTCCCCTGGGGATTTGAGAAATGTTGAATTTCAGGCCCCATCTCAGAGCTGGGAACAGAATCTCATTCTGACCAGACCCCAGGTGATTATGTGCACACGGAAGTTTCAGTAGCGGGAGGCTGAAGAGGCTTTGTGGTGGTGCTGTTGTTTCCATCTGTCCAGCATGCGTTCCCCGGTCTTCTGGTGAGAGCACCCTGGTTTCCTTTTGGTAAATCCTCCCCTCCCCTCCCAGACCCCAGTTCAAGTGTTCCCATGGAACGGAGACCAGGGGTGGGTGGAGCAAGTGACCCAGGCCTGGCCCATCTGAGCATTAGATCCCGCTGGCCCACAGTGACTGGAGGATTGGTTCAGGGGAATAGCAGGGTGACAGTGTGAGTGGGGAGCTGCTGGCGACCATCTTGGTACCACACAGGGCAACAGGGGAGAAGCAGACTTGAAAGATGGAGAAGAGCCCTGCTCCACTGTCTGAGCACCTGGATCCAGCCACGCCTGAATGGGGTTCCCACTGGCAAGTAAGAGAGCTGGAATTCATGCAGCTCTGCTGGTCTCACCTGAATTATAAATGTGAGAGAGACCTTCCACATTCTAGGAGAAGCACTCATGTGCCTTCTCTCTTCTGCAGCTCTCTCCTCCCCCTATCCCCAGATATACCACTCTCCCTTCCCAGGAGCTTGGCACAACTGCTCGCCTGCCAACATGTGAGGAGACAGGTTTGCAGGAGGCATTAAGGCACTTAACCAGCAAGTCCTTACTGAGTACTGTCTGCATACATGTCAAGATACAAAAAATTTCAAAACCAATGCCCTGGCCCGAGGAGTCACACAGAACACATAGCAGGAGGTGTTTATGAAGCAACATGTGACACAACTAAATGCTGAGTGGGTACCAGAGAGGGGAATAAATAGTCCCTCCATCTGGCTGGCACTCCCACCTCAGCCCCAGGAGGCACCTCTGCCACCCCTGGGAGGTGGAGGGCGGCTCTGCCCACATGACGGGCCCACCTCCCCATAAAGAGTGCGAGGCTGGCAGGTTCCAGCCCCAGGCACACCAGCTCCCTGCCTCCCACCTTCACGCCTCCCAAGGATGATGCCTGGCTGGCTCCCTGCCTCATATACTGCTTTACCCCCAGTGGGCGTTGCTAAGCAGCTGCTCTCTCCTGCCCACTTGCAGGGCTCAGACTTGGGTAGAGCTTTGCAAGCAATCATAGACCAGGACAGAATTTAAAAGCCCCAGCCCCAAACACCCGTGTTCCAGTCTACCAGCCACTCCTGGCCCGCCATGCTCAGCGTCACGTGAGTGTCAGCAGCATTGTAAGGTATGCACTAAAGCTCACTGTCAATTAGAAGATCAAGGCCCACCTGCAGGGTGGTGAGGCTGTGCAGTATCAAATGGCGCCCTCTAGAGGCAGGAGCGCTCTGAAGACAATGACAAAGGCAGGTTTGGGGTGGGGAGTCATCTACCTTATTTGATATGTTCTTCCTGGATTTGTCTGATCTCTTACAAATAATAGCCCTCGACACTCGGTGTCATGCAAGGCCGCTGTAAAGGCCGACGCTTTACGGGCTGTTTCATTCACTGTCTTCGCTGCAGGGGTTTTCAAAACTCAGAAAGGAAAACAAAGGAAAGGGCGTCCCAGGCTTCACAGGTCCACCGTGAGCTTTCCTGGGGGCGCCTGAGCTGCTGCTGTAATAATGGCAGTGAACTTGCTTTCCCAGCCTTTCAGGAAAGCCCACCCCACCGTAAATTGCTGGAAGGCCAATCCTTTCACTACCAATTTAATGCTAAGAGCCGATGACTTTCATCAAATCTGACAACATTTTAGTAAACGACAGCTCTGTTGATTAGGCTGCTGTCCACCCACGTATTACAAGGCCGAGGAAGCCATAAATCTTAATCCTCAGAAAGCAGCAGGAAGATCTAAGGCCAAGAAGTGTGTGTGTTGGGGGGAGGGGGGGGCAGTGCTGACCAGGGCCCATCTATCACCACCAGGGCTCCACAGGGCAGGTGGCAGCTCGGAAGCCCAACAAAGCAGCACCATTCACCTGGCTGGTTCCTCAGAACTGGAGTCCCAAGAAGGGTTTCGCGGGTGCCGCTGGGCAGCCTCTCGACCCGCAGTTAGCTGACTCTGTGACTTGGTGTCCAGGGATCCTCAGGCCAGTGAGCCCGAGGCAGCCCCTTCCATCAAGGGCAGCTCTACCCAAAAGTGCTTCCTAGCTGCTGGGCAAGACCCTAAGAAGGAAAATCTGTCCTGCTCGAGAAGGTTTGGGGCTTGGTCAGTAGAAAGGGGATGTGTGACTCAGAGTTTAGGGGAGACACTGAGAAAGATGGGCAGGGAAATAGGTTGGAGAGGCAGGGATGAAGCTGGGAGGAGGTGGAGCCAGCCGGGTGTAGACCGTGACCGCTGTGTCCCTGCTGACCAGCCAGTGCAAATGCACAGGAGCCACACCTGTCCCTCCTGTTGGTACGGGAGTAACTGAAGGGCTGGGCAGGGCTATGGTCCCTGGACCTCCTGAGGGGGTGGCTTTTGAGAACTGGCCACCTCTAGCCATTGGAGACTCTGCTACCTTGACCCCTGGCTGCCTCCAAGGACAGTGGAGCCCATTCAAAAGGGTAGAGAGACCACCTTCATCTCTGTCTTACACACCCGAAACCTGTCCCCTAGAACTCCCTTCCATGGAGAACTTGCTTCATAACGCCACCACTCAGGGCCAAAGGAGACAAATCCAGTCTCCTCCTAAGACAGTAACAGTGCAGTTGGTGCATCCAGTTCATTTAGGGCCTCCTTTGTGCACTGGCCACCAGCCTCCTTTCAGCCCGACCCCACTTCCTAGTGTCCTCACTGTGCCACTCACCGGGCACTCGCCCTCCAGACCTTCCCTCTCATCTTCAGGGGTCAGCTCCGACGTGGCCCCTGGGAAGCCTCTGCAGCCACCCTCTCTCGAGCACCTCTTCCCCCCACACTGCCATCTCAGTGCACTCTTCCCTCTCACACACGCTTGTGTTTGCTTACGTGCTTTTCATCCTTGGCCTCTCCACCCACGCCCCGTAAAGCAAGCTCCAGGAGAGCGGGCCTGGCCTGCATCACTCGCTGCTATGACCACAGTACCGACAAGTGTCCAGAATTTAGGAGGTGCTCGTGAGTGATCACAGAATGAATGGAGGACCGACGTGTGAGGAGTGAGGAGCCCTGGTGTCCCCAGGCAGACCGCCCTCAGCACTTGCCCTGCACTGACTACAGCAGTCATATATTTTACTGATGCTTCCTCAGTGCCGGGCGCTGCTTGAAATGCTCGCCAAACATTGGCTCATTCCATCCTCGTTACCAGCCCTGTGAGACAGGTACCATCATCAACCCTACTTATACTTCAGAAAACAAGCACCGCGAGGTTTAGCAACTCATCTAGGACCGTGCAACTAGTCAGTGATGCAGCCAAGGCCTTGAACCTGGGCATCGGGGTGCCGAGTCCATACTCTTAACCACTTCTCTGGACTTGTCTGTCACCTGCTGCCAAGGGCTCCTACCTGAAGCACAGGCAGAGCCCCCGCTGATGGACCACCTGACACACTGTGAGCACATCTTTCCCAGCAGCCCTGGGAGGTTTCATTGACGAGGAGCCCAAAGTTCAGAGAGGTCACACTGTCAGCTCCAGGGCACATAGCTAATAAGGAATTTGTCTGACTCCAAAGCCCTTTCCCTCCTACTCCTTAGGGGTCACAGGTTCAAATATCCCACAGAGCCAGGTGGGAAACGGAAAGATGTAAGAGAAACAGTAGCAGAGCAGATAACAAAATCCAACTTCCACTGGGCCTCAGCTCTGGGACCCTAAGGGAGCGGTGGGGACTGCAGCAAACCAGCGGGCTTGTCCCCTAACCAGGCAGACCGCTCCCTGGCTCCCACTGGTGGCTGCCTGATAGGAGGGGGCCCAGCCTGGGGGCCCGATCTTTCCATTTTTCTAGAGAAGCAGGAATAGAGCTTCTTAAAAATTACATAAAATCTTTTGGCCCAGCCAGTGTGGCTCAGTGGTTCAGCATGAGCCCATGAGCCAGGAGGCCGCGGGTCAATTCTCAGTCAGAGCACATGCCCAGGTTGCGGGCTCCATCCCCGTAAGAGGTAGGCAGGAGGCATTCCTCTCCCTTCCTCTCTCTAAATTCAATAAAAAAAATTTTAAAAAATTATGTAAAATCTTTTTAATTTAAATGTTAGCAAGGGACTAAGTCTTGTTAACTATGTGAGTTCGAAAACACGTTATGGCTTGAAGTTGTTAACTCGGAGTCCACCAGGCAGGTCCTCCGCGAGTTTGAAAACAGCGGTCGCATCTCCCTCCCAGTTGGCAGTTCCCACGTCCTCACGGTAAGGTCTTCCAGGGCGGGAACAGAGCCTTATTTGACTTTTTATTTTTAACTCCAGAGCCCCGCCCATGGTAGTAATTGTTAGATTAATGGACGATTTCTTTCATAACATGGCTCTGGTCCACTCAGCACTGCTGAGTGCTTCCTGGGGCCTATGGCTCTGAGGGGTGGTCCCAGAGCACTGTGCGGGTGGTGCAGCGTTGATCTGGTCAGTAATGGGGAGGAGGGGGGGTTTGACCCCGGTACCCATTCCACTCTCTCCTAAGATGCCTTCCTGTTCAGCAGAGGCGGAAAGCTAGACACTGCGCCTCGCCAGACTCCCTTCAGCTGGGGTTCTGGACGCGCCTCAGGTGAGCCCATCAGATGGCCTCACACCGGCAGGGAAAGCAGAAGCAAGGTGAGGCTGTCTGTGCCCAGCACAGTGGTGGAGGGATGGAGCAGTGACAGAGGCGACGGGCTTTTCAGCAACATCCCACCCTGGCTCCACAGGGCGTCTCTTCACTGTGTTGCCCTAGCAAGCACAGCCTCACTCTGAGGCCAGCGGCTGTAGCTTCTTCATTCCTGGGTCACAGCTAAGGTGACACATTCCGGTTGCTGACCCCACCCCTTCCCTACTGTGTCCCAGGCAGCAGCTTTTCTGGCAGGTCTGGCTGAGATGCTGAGTGCCATTCCTGGAGGCCCAGCTCAGAGCCCATCCTCTGCCAGCCCAGGGATTTTGCAAGCACTTGATTCCCTGTATCACATTCATTTCTGATTAAAAGAGCCTGAGTGGTCTCTGTTGTTAGGCACTGGCTGACCCCTCACTGATATGGTGCAGAAGGACAATTACAGTGTTCATGGCATCAGGGAGCCAGGAAATTAGCCATGATTAGGCCCTGTGAAGTGTGGGACCACAGGGAGAGACTGGGAGGGATGCTAATTAATCCTAGGCCAAGTCTTTTAAATTGCACAGATTCTGGGGCAGCCATTAAGTCACAGACAGGATGCAAATATGGCTCCTGATAATAGAAGGCTCTCAGAACAACTAGAAGGATGGTCTGAAGTGGGAAGTGGAGAAAGACCTCATTAATGAGAAAGTAGCATTCATTGCTCGGAACAAAGGAGCCCTCCAGCTCCCCGCCCTACAGGCCCTGCTCCCTGGCACTGGAGCTGCCTAGCAAGAACCCCCTCCCCCGTTTAGTCAGAGCCCCACCAATGTCTCTGCAGAGAAGCGGAGGGCCACTGGATTTGGAGTAACAGATCCAGGGTTGAAACCTCAGCCTACCCTTCTCCCTCAGTAGCTGTGTGACTCTGAGCAAGTCGTCACCTTACCTCTCTGGGCCTCAATTTCTTCAGTGGCACAATGAGGACTTACAGATCTACAGGGTTATCGTAGAGATGGGTCAATAAAGTATATGAATTTACTTGTAGATCCATACATATAGTACAATGCAGTACTTCCCAATCTTGGTGAGCACAGGATTAAAACGTATATACACACCATTGCTCAAGCCTCACCTCAGACCAAATGAGTCAGAATCTCTGGGGGTGGAGCCTGAAAATCAGTATTTTAAAGACTCCCAGGCGATGTGAACGTGCAGTGGGGGTTGTGACAAACAGGTCCCTGGTCAGGTGTGAGTAACCGCAAGGTAAGGTATAAGGACTATATGGGCAAGAACACTGAGCTTGGGGCCAAAGCTCTGGGTTTGAGTCTCGATTCTGCCCCTTCTTAGTGGTTGACCTTGGAAAGCTCACTACCTTTTCTGAACATTCATCTCCTCAGCTCCCTTAAAAGAGGAAGGACACTGAAAGTTACCCTATAGGTCTCCTGTGAGGGCAAAGGAAGGAGTCACACGGGAACTGAGTCCACATCTGGTACCAGCAGGGGCTCAAAAATGCAAGCTACTAGCAGCAGCAGCCTCAAGGCAATCAAAGTGGCATCTCAGGTCTGTGGGGCAGGTGCTGTCTTTTCACCCACTGCATGCCTGGCATCTAAGGCCGTGCCTGACACATAGCAGGTGCTCAATAAAAAACAGCGAGATGAACGAGTCATCATGACAGGGCTGTGAGTCCCACCTGTGATAGCCCAGAAGGGAAGATCATGCCGAGAGAGAGGCCGGAGGATCCCCTGGGCCCTCTGCCCTCCAGAGGCCAGTGCCACATGCAGAGAGGGCAACGCTGCCGTGAGTGCCCAGCCAGCCCACCCACTGCCCGCCGAGATTCTCAACGCCCCGCCAAGATTATGTTTCCGTTCCCTCAATAACCCCACTCCTTATTCTAAAGTGCGAGCTGGGGCCACGCTCTTGACCTGGTGCCATCCGCGGCGCTGGGCTTTGCTGGGGGCTGTCCGTGAATTGCGTCTTAAAGCTTCTTCAGCTTCTCGAAACAGGGTTCTTCGTCCATAATCTACACCAGAGATGAAGGAGGAGAATCGGTGAGGCACAGGTGGCAAGTTCACGGTGATGTCAGTTTCATAACTTACATTTAAGTACACGTCAGTGTACCCACAATCGTGTATGTGAAGCTATTCGCTGTAGCACCATTTGTAGCAGCACAGCATTAGAAAAGCTAAATGCCCAGCAAAAATGGAATAATAGTAATCTATAATAATAAAAGCATAATATGCTAATTAGACCAGACATCCTTCGGGATGTCCTTCCTTCCAGACAAAGCCATGGCGGGCGGGGCCAGGGCCAAGGCCCTTGCACAAATTGCGTGTATTGGGCCTCTAGTATGTATAATAATGTACAGCCCAATGGAGCAGGTCTATATACAAAAGGAACACTCTCCAGGGATAGAAGCAGGAGACAGGACAGTGTGCACAATAGGCCAGCATTTGTGTAAAGAGGGGGAGGGAGTGGGGGGAGAAGTGTGTTGAATGAGTGAAGGTACTGCTGGCGGCCCCAGTACAGGGACTCCTGCTATCTGCCCTCCCTGAAACCTGGACTCAGAGAGGCCTGCTTCTCCTAAGTAGCAGCAGCTCGCCAGGTTCCTTTGCCATGAAAGCTAGAAGAGTCATTCCATTTTCCTCTTTGCCCTGAGGGCTAGGGGGCTCATGCTAAACTCCAAAAGGAATTGCAGTAACTCTCCTCGGGAAGGAAGCTTTCAGGACATCACTTTCACTGTCTGTTAATGGCTTGGGATTTTACTGTGCCTGTGGTAAGTCTTATGCCCAGATTTCAAGACCCCCCCCCCCCCAAAGATCCACCAGGGAGCACCAAATCCAATGCAAAAGCAGAGAGTCTTTTATACAAGCTCGCTTGGTCCAGCCCCCCCCCTCCCCGCCTCCATTACTGGATGCAATAGAGAGCCCCAAGTCCCAAGAGAACAAAGAATTTATAGGGCTTGGGGGGGGGGGGGGGGGGGGGGGCAGGGTGCAGCTAGGGTCTGGTTACACAAAGACAGGGGTGGTGGCTAGCATACTTTTGGCCTTGGGCTAGTTTCCCCTGCTTTCCCATTGGCCGAGATAAGGGCAGGCTGAGTAACTGATACATTCTGTGGCTTCTTCTTGGAAGAGGGGTTAAGGACACAGCTATCAGTCCTGTTTTGTCCTTTCAGTAACAACACAAATCAAGATTACTGTGTGTCAGAAACATTCCTTCTGCCATTTAACCTTCCTGGCAAGCCTGTAAGATGGGCATAACGATTCCCATTTTACAGAAGAGGAAACTGAGGGTCAGGGAGGACCCAATTGCAGAGGTCTCAGAGCTAGAAAGTGGCAGAACACGGTTCAAACCCAGCTGTGCCTCATTCCAGCTCCTCTTCTGTACTCTCTAGTGCAGCCGTGGGCCAACTACGGCCCGCGGGCCGGATCCGGCCCGTTTGAAATGAATAAAACTAAAAAAAAAAAAAAAAAGACCGTACCCTTTTATGTAATGATGTTTACTTTGAATTTATATTAGTTCACACAAACACTCCATCCATGCTTTTGTTCCGGCCCTCCGGTCCAGTTTAAGAACCCATTGTGGCCCTTGAGTCAAAAAGTTTGCCCACCCCTGATCTAGTGCAACTCGATACTATACTAGCCTCCCAGGCAAGGCAGCTTTGAAGGGCACCCTGGCACCCCACGGTCAGGCACCCTTGTTAGTTCGATTTTTAAAGATAAAGAAGCAAAGGCTTAGAAAGGCAAAATGGCTCTCCCAAAGTAGCATGGCCAAGTGGGACCTGCCTCCATGTGCTCTGCCACTTCACTCATTCAACCACGGGGTCATTTTTGGTGCCTATGTTGGGCCCGGCCACTGGGTTAGCTGCTTTCTATTCTACTTTACAGACTTCCTGTGCTTTTACTAGAGGACACATGAAGCCGCTCAAAGTGTGCAGGTATGGAGTAACTACATTAAAAAATGAACAGTGGAATCAAAACAAGACACTTCGAGTGAAAATCAGGTATAATCAACATTCTCTTAGGCATTTCTTTAAATTATAGGCACTTGAGAAGTGGGAAGTGTAAAAGCAGGAATCACTGCTCTGGCCCCCTTTGCCCTGGGGCAGTGGAGGCCAAGACTAGTTTTAAAAGAAATAAAAAAGGATTTCTCTCTCTCACTCTCATGCTCTCTCCTTCTGGCCAAATGGGTATTTGACTTGTATAGGTTAACTAGTTGTTTGCTGGTAAGTTTATGTGCATAAGATGCAGCCCCACTGCTTCTAATGAGTTAACGGAACTGTTGCTTGGACCGAAGGGCCTGGGCTCACCCTGTGCCCCCTCGGCCTGCGAGGCACTTCTGGAGACGTGGGAGTGGACGGCTCTCCGTGGCGACGCCTTCAGCTCTGAGTTGGCCCCGTTGACGTAGATGGAGAAGCCCTGCTCCAAGTGCTCCAGTCTCAGCTGCACGGGGTCCTTGGCTTTCAAATGCTTTAATATCCTGGAAGAGAAAGGATCACCTGATCCTCTTACAGGATCTGGGCCACCCCCACCCCCATGTGGAAATTGAACTGCTGCTCTGATCATCAGAGGCTGGGGTGGGTCCCCAGCTGCTTGCAGACAAAAAGCCTGGAGGAAGCCCATTACACCCAGGGGGAAGCAGGAGGAAGACTTTCCCGCCCTGCAGGGATGCTTCTGATTTCATTCTGAGGCTCAAATGTGCCCACCTTAGCAACAAGCCACAGTGGCTGAGACAGAAAGCGGGCACGCATGCGCACTGCTACCACACAGCCCGGACTCCCAGGGACCATCCCAATGCCATGCGTTTCCTCTTGTGGGGACAGCGGCCCTCGGTTCAGTGTGTAAGCAAACGTGGATTAGGGTCGGAGCCTTTGTGAGAGATTTCACAGAACACACCAACAAGTCAGAAGCCCCCCGGCCGACCAGGCAGGCTGGTTTTTTGCTTCAGTAAATAAATGTCCTCTCAACCACTCGCCTGATATGTCAACTGTCATCATTTTATATTCTAATGCAGTTAAAAATATATCAGTGCGGGCTTTTGTTCAAGATTAACGATGTGATTATCACACTCATAGGCTAAAAGGCTCTTGGCCTGAGCATGGCCGGGTGGGTCTCCAGTTCAGGTTTTGATTCAGCTTTCTCTAAAGGCCAGCTCACACTTCAGGCCTGGTCCTTTCCCCACTCCTGCGCCACAGATGGTGTGCATGTCCTCTTCGGCCCCTCCAGAGCTGCTCCCACCTGACGCTAAACCCTTCAGTCTCATGACAAACCCCCTCATGTACTCCTATCAACTAGACATCAGCACAAGAGGAAATACAACCAACCAACATGGCAGCAGGTGACTAAATAAGTTCCTCCCAAACTAGCAAAATGTAAATTTTAGAAAACAATAGTAATCACATATAGGGAGGTACCATATGCCAAACTCTGTTCTAAACACTTTATACCAGCGGTTCTCAACCTGTGGGTCGCAACACCTTTGGGGGTCGAACGACCCTTTCACAGGGGTCGCCTAAAACCATCGGAAACACATATATAATTACATATTGTTTTGTGATTAATCACTATGCTTTAATTATGTTCCATTTGTAACAATGAAATTGCGGGTCACCACAACATGAGGAACTGTATTAAAGGGTCCCAGCATTAGGAAGGTTGAGAACCACTGCTTTATACCAACAGTTGAGTCGCATTATTCTCGGTAGTTACACTCTATAAAGTTGCTGCAAACCCTGAATTAGCAAACAGTGAACACAGCTCCTAGGGGAGACACAGGTTTGGTTCCTGCGAGCCGCTGGTCAGTGCTTTTACCACTGAGCAATACATAACCTTGCTGTATGCGTGTTTCTGTAGGAAGGCACCTATTGAATACAGAGTCGACTGACTAACATTGAACTCATGGCAAGCAGCACTCACACTCACGCCTGGATGAAGCTTACCTAACGTGTATTTTCTCTGAAAGAAACATCAGCCTCTTCATGCTTAACAACACTAGAGAGCACTTCAGCGCTATGCCTGAGGCCTGTTTAAACAGCGGGATCACCGACAACAAGCACACGCATGTGGAAAGCGCAGCCCTAAGGATACTGCGGAGAGGACCCTGTTCACAGTGTGAGAGCCGACACAGAAGGCAGGGTCGCCTCCTTCTACCCCTCAGCTGACAACGTGCAACTAAAATGTTCTGCCACTCTGCAAATGTCTTTGAATTACTGTAAAAGCACTGAAAGTATTGATTTTGGAGTTGCAAATAAATTCTAGCGAGCAGATGAATTCACAAACATGGAGTACTGTGAGCCATGAGGATTGACACAACCATCTAAGGCAGTGGTTCTCAACCTTCCTAATGCCGCGACCCTTTAATACAGTTCCTCATGTTGTGGTGACCCTCAATTTCATTGTTACAAATGGAACATAATTAAAGCATAGTGATTAATCACAAAACAATATGTAATTATATATGTGTTTTCCGATGGTCTTAGGCGACCCCTGTGAAAGGGTCGTTCGACCCCCAAGGGGTCACGACCCACAGGTTGAGAACCGCTGATCTATGAAGTAATTTCATTTATTATCCCCATTTAACCCCTAGAGTACCGGGGAGCGTGATCTCACTCCTCCTGTCTTTCACCAAAAGTGCTGGGAGCGCTATCGTGCTCCTCCTGCAGTGTCACTATTAGATGCTAGTAGTTCGCTCTTTATTGACAGATGGCACCTAAGTGCAAATTACTTATGATGCTGAATGTTTGTAGTTCTAAAATTGACCACTGGCATTTATCTGCCTAATTTTTTACAGGTACTATGATTTTATGAAGTTTACCGCTGTAAAATCAGCAAAAATTCCTTGGCAATTTTAGCATAGTTCCTAGGATATTGGTTGGTACTCAAAGGGTTAATAGATAAGGAAATGGAGCCACAGAGAGGTTAAGTAACAGGCCCAAGGTCACACAGGTGGTATGGTGGTGTCAGATAGGAAGTGAGACATAAGACATGGGGTCTGCCCTGGGGTCCTGAACCGGGGCCGGACCAACATTGCCATCAGACCGCCAGCAGGCAGGTTCAGAGACAGGCGGTTCTTGGTGCAAGCTCAGAGGAAGAAGATATGACCTCAATGCCAATGTGACCTTACTAGGGCCCTAAACTAATTATAATAAAATTTGCACTTCAGTTTTGACCCCACCTCCTGTGGGCTTCTCTGTATACATTATGGGTAAGGGCATGCCCAGAAAAAATAGTTTCTGTCAATCATCCCTGAATGCAAGTCAAAGTCTCCACACAGAAAATCCCTCTTTAAATCCCAGGAGTTGGGGGCCATGTGCGCTCTCCTCTCTCTCTCTCTCTCTCTCTCCCCACCCCCTCCCCCACCTGCTCCTTGCTTGGAATGTATGCTCAATAAGCCCCACTTGTAACTGATGGGGGTTTTCATGATTCAGCTTTACTATTGCACCTGCTTTTGTATCCCGTGAAATGAGTTAAATTTCACACCCAAAACATGAGCTAAAGCCACCTATGCTCTTACAGTACAGCTGTTTACAGATTTTGTTTGCTTTACACCCCTTCATAATCTTTCTCGGAAATGGAGAATGGAGAATACAAGTATGCAAAGTTTCTTTCAGGCCTACAAAAATAACGAATAGATGCCTCATAAATGGCCGTAACACTTAATTATCAAAGTTTTATAATTCATTATTAGTTAAGCTGTTTTAATATTTTCAATTAAAACTGATAGTGCAAGCCTAAATTTAAACATAAATAAATAAACAAACAAACAAACAAACAAACCCCATTTTGCTTTACTTTTCTTTTCATTGACCTTAAAATCCTTTCTGCATCGATGAAAAGAACCAAGGTCCCAACCAGTGACCCCAGTCGGTAACACTGGCAGGACTAAAATGCAAACCTAAGCAGTTTGGCTCCAGAGTCTTCACCAGACGAAGACAACTTCTACAGGTGGTGGGATGATGTTGAAACCAGAAAATATCATAGACCCTGGTAGTAACTCACAGAACCTTCTCAGAAGTAATATAAAAATACAGAAAATGCGACACCTTTGGTCTTTGGTCAGTAAGTACATTCTGGCAAATGGTTCCTGATCAGTCATAACAAACCCTGAAAGCAAGCCAAATGTTCCTGTCCAAGGGCAGGAAAGTGGAACCCGGGCCCCCATGCAACCATTATAATTATGAGGAATCTGTTGAAACTTGGGCTATTGTTGGGATCTGTTCAGTGGTGAAAATGGCAGAATAAGAATGTACATATGTGTTTAAGTGCAAAGTTGGAAAAAGGTATGTTTGTGGACCCAGAATGGAAGGTGATAAATGTAAAAATTACATCAGTTGTTAAGGTAGGGTGGTGGCTTTATGGGTGATTTCTTTCTCTGTTCTTAACTGTTTCTTGAGCTGCTACTACATCCATCTTTTCAACCATCGTGGCAGGAACATTTATTACAGACGCTTATCTCTTGTCAGCGCGGAAGCCTGGGAGATGCCTGACGGTTAGGCAACAGTGTAAAACAGAAGGAAAACACAAGTAACTAGGAGACAATTTCCAAGCACAGCAAGAGCCGCACTCTCTGGAGCCAACAGCCACGGGGCTCCCTTGGAAAGCACGGGCAGTCTCCGGGGAGAGGGCCACACGGAGCCCTTGCCCTGGGAGGCCCCAACATGGGGGAGGGGGCTGATGGGGGAGGGGGATGGGGGGTCAGAATCTGACCACCTGGCAGAGTGCCTGCCTCAACTTCCCTCTGGAGACCACGCTGTCTCCTGATGCTACCTTAACGGTTATGGCGGCAGCCCGTTCCCCAGAAGCTGGGGCTGGCCCTCCGCGTGGGCCTCTATTTAGCAGGATGATTTATGAAAATGTGGATTTATGAAGCTGATAAATGAGGAGATAATTATTCAAAGTGTGAAAGGAATCACTAAAGGAACTCCTCTGCTGCAGCTGAGCACATCAGTAATATTCACTGGATCAAAGAAAAATGGTTTTAAAAAAACTGATAGACTATTTCGCATAAAAAGCTGCCCTAGGTGAAGGGAATTCAAAACAATCAGACTGATTCCTGCCCTTGGCGAGATGGAGGCCCTGCCCCTGCTGCCCAGTCCCTCTGCTCTCATGCCAGTCTGGATGGTCTCACGTAAGGCGCAGTGTCTGTGCATCCCTCTACTCTCCCTCCCGCCCGTCAGGATTCAGTCCCTGGGCTGCAGGTCCATGCTGAGTACCAGGGACAGTGAGGGGCTCTCTCCAGACCTCTTTCTGGAACAAGTGGCCCCAAGGAACTCCAGGCCTAGCAAGGAGGGAAGGCACAGGTGCGCTTCCTAACACAGCCCCCGGTACCCAACGCACAGCAGGCATCATTTTCATTTTATCCCGTACCGGTCATTCGTACAGAGAGCTTTTTTGTGCAGAAGAGGAAGTGGAGACGGTGTTATAAGGAAGTGACGGGGGACACGACACGCTTGATGGCTGGGGGGTCGGGCACAGGCAGGGACCCAGGTGAGAGGACTAGCCGAGCTCAAAGAGCAGGCAGTGTGCTGCTCATGAACCTGACTGGGCTAGGACGGAGCAACCCCCGTCTGAGCGCGGAGGTTGCTGTGTGACTGGACTAGCCCAAAGGTCACCTGAGGGTCAGGCATTCCAGGTCTCCCAGATGCCAGCTCAGGGAGAAGGCATGTTTAACATTAAAATGATGAAGAGGATGATGAAGAAGTCACACTTGGGTGGAGGGCTTACTAGGCACCGTCAAATACGTGTCTAGCTTCCTTCCTGGCCCTTGCATTTAAGTCCTCCCATTGGCCTGTTTCATAGGTGAATGTGCCAAGGTCAGAGAGCCAAGGAAGCAGCCAGGATTTAAATGACAGTCTGCAAGGCCCACGCCTGCCTCCCAGCGCCTTTCAGCTGTTTCTTGTCTCCTCACCAGGTTTCACGCCACAGGGCGCTGAGCAAGGAGGGTTCCCAGAGGAGCGTGGCTCTCAGCTGAGGGGTCTTGGAGGTGGTGGCGTTGGAGTCCAGCCTTGAAGCATAAAGCAGAGAGCAAAGGTGCCAAAGCCTGCCATTCCTTCCTGAACCTGGTGGCCCTGGGCTCCGGGGCTGGTTCTCCAGGACGTCACCGCCCCAATCCACGTGGGTGGAGGTGGCGCAGTGTTGAGGGCAAAGCTCCGCACCGGGGGCGCCGCCAGTGCCCCGGCCGCATGACCTGGGGCACGCCCACAGTTTCCTCTTCTGTAGAATGAGACCAAGAATGCCTACACCTGTCTGGTTGTCAGGGAATGAAATGGGAGGCCAGGCTGAAGCTCCAGCTCAGAGCCCAGCCCATGAGAGGTCCCCACTGGACGCTGGTTCTCCCGTTCCTTCTTTTTGCCTGAATCTTCTCTTCAGGCAGTGGGCTCACCTCCCACATGGGCAGGTTTTCCTCTAAGTTTCCCTCAAAGGAAAAAGCAAATAATGCCGCTGCTGGATTCCTGGCCCTGGCCACGCTCCACAATGAGAGGTGCGTGTTGCAGCCCCCTTGGCTGTGAGCTTCAGTCCCTCCGCACGTCTCTGCCCTCTGATCCCTCTGCTTGCTCTCTCCTGAGTCCCGTTGGGCATGGTTACATCTCTTAGGAAGGCGAGTGACCATACACTCAGTGTCCTCTGGAGGGTTTGTGCAGCGTGAACGGTCACTCCTAGAGCACATGATTCCCGCATACTGTGGATGGCCTGGTCCTCTCCTGGAGCACACGGTCACTGGGTGCTCCTTCCGGCATACTGTAGGTGGCCTGGTCCTCTCCTGGAGCACACGGTCACTGGGTGCTCCTTCCGGCATACTGTAGGTGGCCTGGTCCTCTCCTGGAGCACACGGTCACTGGGTGCTCCTTCCCGCATACTGTGGGTGGCCTGGTGCTCTCCTGGAGCACACAGTCACTGGGTGCTCCTTCCGGCATACTGTAGGTGGCCTGGTCCTCTCCTGGAGCACACGGTCACTGGGTGCTCCTTCCGGCATACTGTAGGTGGCCTGGTCCTCTCCTGGAGCACACAGTCACTGGGTGCTCCTTCCGGCATACTGTAG
Organism: Myotis myotis; assembly: GCF_014108235.1. Classification (NCBI taxonomy): domain Eukaryota; kingdom Metazoa; phylum Chordata; class Mammalia; order Chiroptera; family Vespertilionidae; genus Myotis; species Myotis myotis. Next base: position 1,504,545 of record NW_023416341.1, on the reverse strand, counting down.
GTGGCCTGGTCCTCTCCTGGAGCACATGGTCACTGGGTGCTCCTTCCCGCATACTGTGGGTGGCCTGGTGCTCCTTCCCGCATACTGTGGGTGGCCTGGTGCTCTCCTGGAGCACATGGTCACTGGGTGCTCCTTCCCGCATACTGTGGGTGGCCTGGTCCTCTCCTGGAGCACATGGTCACTGGGTGCTCCTTCCCGCATACTGTGGGTGGCCTGGTGCTCCCAGCTGAGGCCTGCGGAGTTCCTCCAGAGCAAGGGCTGTGTGGTAGACACCTGTTCTTCCTGCCTGCCTGCCCGGCACCTCTCCCCCACCTTCCCACCATAGCCCCTACTTCCCACCCCCTACTTCCTGGAAGTAGTTCCTAGTTAAGCCACTCCTTACTCCATGGTGTGGGTGAGCTCGCTCCAACCCAGCTTAATGGGTGTCCAAGGAGTGGCCAGTCAGACCATGCCACCTCACCAGGCAAAGAGGGTGATGAGCTCAGGAATGAACCTGGGGCCCCAGCCTGACCAATGGGAGCCCTTACCAGCACTTTTGTGGAACTATTAGGAAGGAGGTACTCTCCCTTCCTCGAGGTAGGATACAAATGTGGGTTTTCCAGTGGCGGCCTTGGCCTCCGTGAGGGGCGTACCTGTCTGAGATGTCTCCAACATGGGAAAACAGAACTAAGAGATGAACAATGACTGATCTCAGTGACATAATTTTTTAAAAATTGATTTGAGAGAGAGAGAAAGGGAGAGGGAGAGAGAAGAAAGGGGGGGGGGGAGTGAAACATTGATATAAGAGAGAAACATTGATCGGTTGCTTCCCACCCTGACTGGGGATCGAACCCACAACCTTGGCATGTGCCCTGATCAGGAATCAAACTGGTGACTTTACGGTGCATGGGATGACATTCAACCAACTGAGTCACACTGACCAGGGCTCAGTGACCTAATCTGAGCACCAGGATCCAACCATGCCGGAAGCCAGAGTATCATCCTGGGTTTTTTTATTTCATGAGCCAGTAAGTGTCTTTGTTGCTTAAAGTCCATTAACCTTGGGTTTCTGCACCGTCCAGTAAGGAGCACGAACAGTGTGTCTTCCTCAGCACACGGTTCTTCATGCTCGTGGTAAAGCGAGCCACTGAGAAGGCGCAGTGAACAGAGCGAGTAAAGAACAATGTTCCGGGCAGGTCTCTCCTGAGCTCTCACACCAATGATACTGCACCCCCCGCCCCCCTCTCAGGTCACAGGGCAGCCCACACAGCAGCCTGGGTTTTCACCTCCCTCTAGGCACAGTGTAAAGCTCAGAGGCTGGTTTCCTACCCAGTCAGATAACCAGATTTCTAACTTCGTAATAAGCTTAGAGCCCCTGGCTACCCTGGCAGGTTTCTCTCCTTTTGATTACAGTGGGGCCTTGACTTACGAGTGTCCCGACTAACGAGTTTTGTGAGATACAAGCCGTCGCTCGGCCGATTTTTTGCTTTGAGTTGCGAGCTAAAATTCGGGTTACGAGCCAGCTTCAGATACCCCACCGCTAGTTGGTGCAGCGAACGTCACAGTGAACGCCACAACATCAGCCCAGCATCACGTGTCTCACTCGTTCACTTTTTGATTTGACATACGAGTAATTTGAGTTACGAGCTCTGTCACGGAACAAATTAAACTCGTAAGTCAAGGCCCCACTGTATTTATGACAATGTCAAACAAAACATCATTAAGAAAGTACAGCCCAGCTGCACCACTTCCTGGTTGTATGGCCTCAGGCTAATTGCACACTGCTCTGGTCTCCACTTCCTTGTCTGTAAAATGGGTGCAACAACTGTATCTGCTTCATCAGGTGGGTAGTGTGCAGACAAAATGATGACGATGGGGGCGAGGTGACAGGGCGAGGTGCCTGGCACGCACTGGCCCTCCAGAAAAGGTGCCTTTAAAGCAACATTGATGACGGCTCAGGTGCATTCCCCATTTTTCTTTTTAGGTGTTTCTCTTAGTTCTGCCTTCTAATTTCCTGTCATCAAGCCAGCTCCCTCTTGGTGACAACACAGCTCCCAAATTTTATGGAAACTCAGTTTTAATATTTTTTAATTGCCTTTGTGCTGCAACCTGGTCACTGGATATTCTCCTACACGCTTATATCGGCTGGTACCTCTTTGAGCATATACTTATTGATCCCCGATTAACAAGAAGCAATCTGCTCATATGACACTCTCCTCCAAGAGAAGGCGCATGTATTTAATTAAACAATCACCCAGGTGTCAGGAGCACCACCCAGCCTGCCAGAAACTGAGTGAAACAATCTGCTCCGTGGCATTCATGAAGGTAGAAGGCCCACACGGGACTCCTGGGCACAGCCTTCCACTGCTCCAGCTGGAGGTCACCTGCGGGGAGAGGGGGGACCGAGCACAGAGCAGCTGGGAGAGGACAGTGCCTTCCAGCAGGAGGCATTTCTGGCTGTTCCCATAGTTTTCTATTCAGAGGTTCCCACTGGAGGAGGTAGGGCCTCACCAGGGAGCACCTGGATAGGTGGGCGGGTGCTGTTGTCATAGATACAGGAGGTCTTAGTAGAATTTAGTAAAGGGGCCAGTGGGCAGGAACACTACACTCCTACAACACATGGGACTCTCTTTCACATAGAAACCTGTCCCCTGAGACATGCCACCAGGGCCCCAGGTGACAAGCACCAGGAGTCCAGCCAGTCAGAGAAGGACTGAACCCACGTTCAGAATGACAAGCCCTACACATCTGGCCTGCAAGACCCAAGCTTATTCCCATAACACAAAGGCCCAGATTAGCACCCAGTCCTTCCCCTCCTGTAGGTCTGTTTTAGGGGCCTGCACCACTCTTCCATTTGTTTTGCACTTTCACTTGAATCCATTACTAACATTTAAAACACAGGAGGTTTCACACCACAAACGCAGATTTCCGGCTTCTCTGGCAACCGTGGAGGCCATGGACCCTACCCCGTGTTCCCAAACAACTGGCCTGAGCTGAGCACTCTCCCCACGGAGCTGGCTTCGCTCACTGCCTGGCCCCTGCTAGCATCTGAGTTTGCAAATCCAGCTTCCTGCAAGGCCCCAGGCCTGAAGACAGACGGCGGGGAACTGAAGGTGAACTTCCAGAGGCGGCACACGTTCGCAGCACTGAGGACACGACGCCTCTTTTGAACCAGACCCCAGCGCTTTGACCGCGGTCACTAAACACTGCGTCCACCGACTGCCGGCTTTTTCAAGAACCAGCACCCCAGAGCCCAAATTCATACTGACTTAACGTTAAGTGACATGGGGACCAACTTCAAACACAAATGCACAGTGACTCCACCTTTACATAACAAGGCATGATTACAGGCTCAGATTTCCCAGGCCCCGCGCAGCCTGAAAGATCACAGCCTGGGCTCTTGCGGTGACTAATGCACAGGCCCTGCCAAATCCCAGCTTTTCATTACAAACCCACCTTCTCCCAGAACAGAAACAGGGAGGCAAGAGACGGCACTTACACGCCGAACAGTTTGCTACAGCTCAATCAAAAGTGCAATTAAGTCAGTGAATGGAGAAATAGGAGCTGGCATTGCAGAGAATACTCCCAGCCTCCGAGTGGGGTGACTGCATCCCACTCATGTGAACCAGCGCCTGCGTGCTGTTGATAAATCTAAATAGGGTTCTTATTTGGCTAATATTAAGGGCTGCCGGCGAGCGGCTTTGTCTTACCGGTTCCTCTGCTGAAGCAATATTAAATACTCATCATGTTTCTCATCAAAGTCTGTCACCATGTCCTTAGTGTAACCCTGAAATGAAGAAACAGAGCAGTGTGATATGGGAAAGCAGGGAAGCATTCGCTGAGGCCGGCGAAGTGCACAGGAGGTGGAGAGGCAGAGGGTGACCTTGACGCAGGCGTGGCTCCCCAGGCGCGTCACTCAGGAGCCCCAGAGCCCCAGAGATTGTCCGATGTCCCAATGGGTTGTGAACACACACAACTAATGATCTACGAAAAGGAGAAGCCGATTCCCCAGCACCACCGTTCATTCCTCCCATGCCCTACAAAATCAAGGTCGTGGACAAGATTTGAGCTTCACTCTTTTCTCTCACTTGTTAACTTTTCTCAAAGTTATAACCAGATGCAACCCAAATCAGTTGACTAAGAAGGGGGTCTCGTTTTTCTCTTGCCACCACAAGAGAAATGCATGCAACAGCTCAGTTATTACAAATACCTGTGACCCAGAGAGTGAAGGTCCCTTAGGAGCAGACATGTGGGGATCTGTACCTGTCCTTTTGACAACTGAGCTCTGGATTCCCTTTGGGGAACCATTCAGCCCCTCCTTTCAGTCCACTGGCTGCCTTGGATGGCCTTGAAAGTTCTTTTGTTCTCCTCTAGGATCACATGACCTGGGCCTTGGCCTAGCCAGTCAACATAGTGCTTCCCACAGCCACAATGATTCACTGGTTTAAGGTTGAGACATGGCCAAGCTGGGCCCTTGAAAGACAGCCCTGGGCTTTGCTGACACTCTCAGGGAAAAGCTGCTCTCTTCCCACTGCAGTGCTAAACTGATGAGATGCAGGTCTGAACTACCTGTGAATGAAGTCAATAAGGACAGCAGGTCTGAGAGATAGAGATTTCTAATGACATCATTTGAGCTCCTGGATCCACCCACGCCTGAAGAATTTAGTTATTGCTTTGCAAGTTTCAGCTGAGTTTCTGCCATTTGCAGCCCAAAGAATTATGTCAAAAATCATAATCTGACCATATAATTTCATAGGTATAATTAACAATACTACACGTTTAAAGTGACATATAAGTATACTAGTAAAATTTCCCATTATAATCCTATATAATAAAAGCCTAATATGCAAATTGTCCCCTCAGGCGGTCATTTGACTGGGAGACAGGGAGTTCAATCAGTTGCTATGACATGCACTGACCACCAGGGGGTGGTGCGGAACATGGTGGGCGTCAGCAACGTGGCACTGGCAGTGGGTGGCAATGGAGGCACTGCCGGCCCGATGGGCCCCAATAAGAGTGGGACTGTGGTGGGATGGTGGAGCAGGTGAGCGGGCAGCGCCAGGCCAAGGTGGGTGCTAGTCCCCAGGCTGGGATGGGGATCTGGGGATGAGTGGCGGTGACCAACCTCCCAGGATCCCCCGGGTGGGGGGCTGCAATCTCTCGCCGGCTACCTGGGGGCAGGGGTGACAGGTACAGAGGTGCGCTGAGAATGCGGGGTGTCTGCAGAGCTCGCTCTCACTCCCTCTGCTACCCTCCCCTGGGATGCCAGGGCTTGCACAGAGGAAGCCCCCACACTCAGGTGCCGGGTGCCTGCAAGGAGCCGGCCCTGCATCCACGCAGCCTCTTCTGGGTGAGCCAGGCCACAGCCGCTGGGACCACAGGGGCTGGTTGGGCTCCCTGGGTTCGCGCAGAAGCCGGTCTGCAAGGCCGACCGCAGAAGCAGGCTGCCACCTAGCTTCTCTGCAGCGCTGCTGGGCAGCCCAGAGGTCCCGCTGCACCCCGGCCTGCTGCGTTCAGGTGCACTCTCTGCATCTCCGCATGGGGACTCGGCACCATGACTCAGGTGGAGGGGAGTCCATGGGGGCCCAGGGGCCCAGGTGCTGCCCAGCGTCCAGAGATCAGCTGGGACCTGTCCTTCCACACCAGATGCTCACGCTTTGATCACTGGCCAAGCCTAGGAACTGCACCCATGCATGAATTTCATGCACCGGGCCTCTAGTTTAATATATATTCTTCTAGATGTTTTTCTTTGTTTATGATATACATATATACATATTTATAAATACACACACAAACCCATCCTTTTAAACAAAAATAGGATCACACCATAAACAATTCTTTGCAATTTTCTGCGTTCCTTAAATAACTTTTTGCCAAGGAATGGATTAAAAAGACAGTATCAACTTGGTTCTAGTCACAAATTATAGGGATTAAGTTTTAAATGGCAAGGAAGATATCTGTAATAAAAATGCAATTGTGTGAAAATCCAAATGATTAACATGGGAAGAAAAAAAAATCTCTGCTGTTCTCTTCTTAACTTGTCAAAATGTGGCTTTAACCCCATTATTCCACCAGAACCCTACCCAAGGATGTCTGAAACCTCAGCCAAATGTAACAGTTCTCTCCTTCCTCATCCCATTCAGCTGCTCTGTGCCCTGGGGAACTGCTGACCACTCCTGGCCGAGCTCTCCTCTAGCTTCTGCAGTTCCGAATGCGCCTCCTTCCCTCCCAGCCTTCTGCCTGGGCCTTGCTGGCTACCCTTCCTCCGTTGGCCTCAGATGTGGATGGTCATTGTCCATCTCACCTTTCTGGGCCTCTCTTCCTGTCTTTACTTCTCTTTCTGATCCCAAGAAATGGGCTGTGGAACCCAGAGAGTCACTCCTAGTCCAGGGCTGAGGCTTAAGGACACTGGGTTGGGAGGAGGCTCAGTTCCTTCCAGAATAACAACATGTGTGTGATGGGGACAGTTTATGCAGCATTTCCATATACATGGTTCTCCTTTGATCTGCACAGCAGCCCTTGAAGTAGTTATTATTACCCCACTTAAGATACAAGGAAATCCCTTCAGGCATCTTCCAGGAACTGGGATCCTCCTCCAAGGCAATTTACATAACCATTTTGAAATATTTAAATGACCGCTGATATATTACAGTATGGGATGAAACAGTCTATGACATTTTTAGATGAAATACGAGACTTCAAAGAGATCTCAGCTTGTGGTGGGCTATCCTGGGCCTTCACCTCATACCCTCCAGAAGGAAGACGTCATCAGAGACTTGAAGAGCACAGGCATAAATCCAGCCAAACTTTTACCAGCCTGCACCTCTCAAATGCTAATGTGCGCACCGATCACCTGGGGAAGGTGCTGAAATGCAGGCTCTGATTCAGTGTGTGTGTTGTGGGGGGAGGGAGGGGGGGCGCGGGAGGCTTTTCTAACAGGCTCCCAGTTTGAGTAACAAGGCCCTAGATTAGTCCTTCTTATTCCCCACTATTCACAATACTCCCACCCTAATAGGATGTCTTTGGACTTGAGCTGGGAAGAACTGCCAGCTTTGGAGTCCAGCCTGGCTCCAAGCTGCAACAGTGCCATTAGTTTCCTCATCTGTGACATGGAAGTGATGACAGTACCTGCCTGGGTGGGTTTTCCTTCCCCTTCTAGGGAGAATGTGGACTGCACGCAGTCACAGTGGACAGGGCTAACTTAGCACAGTACCTGGCACCTAGAGAGCTCTCAATGAACATTGGTTACATTCACATTTACAGAGTCCATTATTTAAAAAGCACTACCCTAGCCCCTCCTCACCCCCACCCACGCTCAGTCCTTCCCTAATGCCTTAATCACTCTGCTCCTTTTTCCAGAAATCCACTCCAACCGTCTCCAGTCTCCACCCAAAACCTCTCCAAGGCCCAGCTAAATTCTGGAAGTCTCCATGAAGCCTTCCCCTGACATTCTCAACTCCATTCTCTTCAGCTCATTCTGAACCCCTGCAATCCTATATAATAAAAGCCTAATATGCAAATTGTCCCCTTGGGTGGTCTTTCAACCGGGAGTTCGACCACTCGCTATGACATGCGCTGACCACCAAGGGATGGTGCAGAACATGGCGGCATCAGTGACGCGGCGCTGGCAGTGGGCAGCAGTGAAGGCGCTGCCGGCCCCAATGGGCCCAGACAACAGCGGAACCATGGTGGGATAGTGGAGCAGGTGAGCAGGTGGCACCAGGCCAAGATGGGTGCAAGCAGGGACCCAATTGTCCTGCCAATGGCCCTGCAGACAGCGACCAGCAGCAGCAGCGGGGGACAAGGCCACCATCTGGCTCCCAGGTGCTGAGGGAGCCAGGCAGGGGGCCCAGCCCCGACTGATAGCCCCGCAGGCAGGATGGTGGAGCAGGTGAGGGGGTGGCACCAGGCCAAGGCAGGGTGCCAGGCAGGGCTGCGAGGTGGGGCACAAGCTGAGGCCTGATCTCCGCAGGCCACCCTGAGGAACCCCAACCATGCACGAATTCATGCACTGGGCCTCTAGTTAATAATAATCATATACAATGTGGAATTGATACCATTGTAATAACGTGGTTATCAATTAATAACTAGAAAGGAACAAAGAGAAGCTGCAATTTAGACACATGCCCAGTAACTTCTGGGTGATGTGGGAAGGTGCTTATCTGTCAGTCATACCTGGGAACAGGTTATTGGCTGGAGTAGGCGTGTAGGCATGGCCACTGAAAGCCCAGGAAGATTTGATATTTAAACTCCTGAACAAAGGGGGTTTTCTCTCTTGGTGCTTTTGGGGCACCTGGCCCTCTCGTGCTCCCGGCCCTCTTGTTGCAGGGAGCACGCTCCCCTGCATTCGCCCACATGGCACACAGCCATGTGGACGCCACACACAATGGACTAATGGACGTTAGCCTGATGCTACATGGGACCCAGCTCCACCATGGACCGGAAACTCTGGACACTGGCTTTGCTTCTGGCTTTGCTGAAGCGCCAGCTGCATATTCTCCAGGACTGGTTTAAGGGCCATGGGACTTTGGAAACCAAGGGGTATAATTTCACACAAATAAACCTTCCTACCACATCGCATTCTCCCATGTGAGTCTTAGAAAATTCTCTTTCTCAAGACATTGCCAGAACCCAACCCCCAGCTCCCAGCTCCCAGCGGGGACACACCCCACTTCCCACTAGCAACAGAGGAATCCCACCCGTGCAATCCTCCGGTCACAGAATAGTGTGGCTAAGTGCTAAGTTGGTACCACTTAACTGTATATATTGCTCACTAATTATCTGGGGATTTGGAGACTTGGGCATCATCCCTGATCTCTGCTTCTCACCTTCTCTGAGCCTCAGTTTCCTCATGTGTAAAAAGAGGGTACTAATAAGGGCAACCACTCAGGGCGGCTCTAAGGGTTAGGAGAGTGGAAGTAATTTAGGGCCCTTCTTTCTGGTTCTCCCTTATAATCCCAGCCGGAGTGTAAATCCCTGTGGGTGAGAAGGGGCCACATACTAACCCTGACAAGCTCAGGGGAGGCCTGCATGGCAGCCTCACAAGCTCAGAGACCTGAAGTGACCACATAGGATGGTCTGAAGTGAAAACTTTTTAACTAAAAGCAGTTCTTGGTGGGTAGTCATGTTGTAGGGCAGTATTTTTCCCTAGCAAAGCCCATCTGTTTGCATCTAGGATAATATATCTGATAAGCATGCCTTTGCAATAACAAAATAATTTCCTCTTTCCAGACCCCTCAAAACACAGCCATGACACCAAGGGGAGACCACAAACTCCCCTCACTGTTACCGTTATCGTGTCAATTGCTGACTGTTAACTATCCTGTACCCACCTATGTAAAAGATCATTTTACTTTTTATCCAATCCCAGAGGTCCTCCCCTCCTTGCTTTCTCCCACCTCCCTAATCTATCACCAATGAATTTCATGTAACCCACTTACACCTCTTTTGATTGTAATGTATAAGATAAGGTGCGAAACTGCCATTTTCCAGAGCATTTTCTCAATCCGTTGAGGTTTTGCTTCCCAGCAATTGTCATCAGTTTGGCTCAAATAAACTCATATTCTAACAGGTTTGGGTGTTCCTCACGTTGACACCCTGGAGGGTGGGACTGTGGGAAAGCAGGGGGGACATGCCTGGGGAGCCGGTCCTGGCTCACCACACCCAGGTCAGTGACGACAATGCTGAGGCTGACTCAGCACCAACTGGGCCAACCCTCACCCCACTCTGGTCAGACACCACCACTGCCCCTCCAGCAGGCACTCTTCCCTTCACTGAGACTGCATTTCCCTGGCTACAAAGTGGAGGCATTAACACTTAAAGCAGCCCAGAAAGGCGGGAGAACCTTGTAAAGGGCCAGATTTATCACCACGGTCCCGCAGCAAGCATTTATCAAGTGCTTACTGTGGGGCTGTTACATATGCAATGAGGATTTAACAAAAGCTCGGACCCAGTGTATATTCAGATGCCAATTTGCCAGGAGATTGTACTCAACCACCAGTCAGGAGCTGCTCTGCAGGACTCTGGCCCCTTCCTGTCCTGAGAGGTAAGAGTGGCACCCCCTGCTGTTGTGCACACAGTCAAGCACACACACTGGTCAGCGTCCCCAACATTGGGGATGGCCTGCTGGGAGTTCTGGAAACACCCACTCGATTGACTGCACAAGGGTATTTTTCTGAAAGTCCATAACTTTTATCAGATTACCAAAGGCATCTGATACCAAAAACAGGAGACAAATGATTATAATAAAATGTATAAAATGTGATGCCAAAGATCCGAATGAGGGAACTGGGAAGGCCCCCTTGAGGGCAGGGCCAGCCCCCCCGCCCCCACCACCATCCTTGGGAGTCATCTTCGAAGCCTGGCTCACTCTCCCACTCCACATTCAATCCATCACCTTCCCGTGAAAATTACCATATATCCCACATCTGACCACCTCTCACCACCTGCCCCTACCACCCAGGCCAGGTCCCCTCTCCCACCCGCCACTCCTGCGATCACCCCTGCAGTCTGCTCTCCCTGCTACAGCCAGGGGGTCCCTGTCATGCTCTTCTACATGGATCCTCGCAGCCACCATGCCCTGCACTCTGGGCCTCCACTCACAGCTCTGAGCCACCTCCCACCACCCCACTCCAGCACCCTCAACACCCAGCACCCTCAACACCCAGCACCCTCAACACCCAGCACCCTCTACACCCAGCACCCTCTACACCCAGCACCCTCTACACCCAGCACCCTCTACACCAGCCCTCAACACCAGCACCCTCTACACCAGCACCCTCTACACCCAGCACCCTCTAACCCAGCACCCTCAACACCCAGCACCCTCAACACCCAGCACCCTCTACACCCAGCACCCTCAACACCCATCACCCTCAACACCCAGCACCCTCTACACCCAGCACCCTCTACACCCAGCACCCTCAACACCCAGCACCCTCTACACCCAGCACCCTCTACACCCAGCACCCTCAACACCCAGCACCCTCTACACCCAGCACCCTCAACACCCAGCACCCTCTACACCCAGCACCCTTACACCCAGCACCCTCAACACCCAGCACCCTCAACACCCAGCACCCTCTACACCCAGCACCCTCTACACCCAGCACCCTCTACACCCAGCACCCTCAACACCCAGCACCCTCTACACCCAGCACCCTCTACACCCAGCACGGCCCCACGTCAGGGCCCTGAGTCACCAATCCGTCTGCCTGGAGTGCTCTCCTTCCAGGGAAACAGCCAGATTCCTCACCTCCTTCAAGTCTTGCCTCATCTCACCCGAGGTGCGCACACACACACACACACACACTCCCAATCCCCACTGACTTAACACCTGCTTTCCCTTATTCATATGCCTTCCATTACTCGGGCTGTCCCCTGCGCTAGAATGAAAACCTGTGAAGGCAGGAACTGTTGGTATTTGACCACTTATGTATCCCAAGCCCCTGGGCAGTGGGCACTCACTAAAAACTGGCTGAGTGAAATAAATAAATAAGACATTTGAACTAAGATTTTAAAGTTGAAATGTTTTCTGGGCAACAAGAAAGGGGACAGGCATTCCAGGCAGAAGGAGCAATACAGCAGAGGTCTGTGGGCCTGAAAAAGCTTGTACCAAAAGTTCATGGCCAAAAGTTGGGTTTGACTAGAGTGATGGGTGCCAGGAGGTGCCAGTTAAGCAGGCAAAGGGTCTAGGAGTTCGCATATGACACAGAGGCCAAGCCTTTCTGCCACAATTGTTATTCTTCTCATCTGTATCCATCCCGATGCTGGCCCCAGAGACGGGGCGGAATTCTATCAAAGGCTGTATCATTCATTCTCTCTGGGGGGAAAAGAAATGGAATCGGAAAGAAACAGCAAGAATCAGTTATGTCTAAAGGAGCCTGGCAGAGTCTATATTTCAGAAATCACGTATTCCTGTGAGGCCAGAACATTGGAATTCTCCTAAACAGGCTGATTTAGTGAGTGCAGAGCCCGAGCTGCATAAAGGAGCAGCGGAGGGTGGCCTCGGTTTCCAGGGCTGGCGAATGTCTCAGTGTCTCGGGACCTAACCTTGCCGGTGTCAGCCCCGCAGAGAGCAATGCCTTCAAGTGCTTTAATGAGGAGGCTGGGGACAACTGTCCCGGGGTCCCTCCACACCGGAGGCACTGTGCCTCCCCCTCCCAAAGGGTCACATCGTAACTGAGGGACAACTTATGAGCAATAAATGAATGCGCCATTATCGGGGCCCCGCTTCAAGCCGCCTTCACTGCCATTTATTATACTCTCTGTGGGTCTTATTGTGAGTGCCGCAAAACAGGCTATGCTCCAGGATCGCTGGCTCCACTGTGGAGAGGAGGAAACTGAAGCTTTGAAGCGGGAGCAAATTGCATGCAGGCCACAAAGCATCTACGTGGACAGTGGACATCTGTTGTGTTTGTCAGCATCTATTCACTTTCTTCTGGTTACACCACCTCAATTTTCCTTCGGGAAACCACCTCCCCTCCACTCTCAATCCCTGTGGTGAGGGTGGAAGTAATACTGCCTGCACGTGACCTAACCCTGGCCAACCCGGGTATTCCGTCTCCCTGGCCATGTGACAGGATCAGGGCTAGGCATGCGCCCCAAGCTAGGCCAACAGACTCAACTCAGGGGCTGGTTGAACCTGCTGGACAGTCGCTCTCCCTCTCCCCTTGGGATATGAGCTGGCATGAGCTGAGAGCTACTAGGGGCCCAGCCACTAGAGCCCAGGGCCTCCACAAAGGAAGTCATTTTTATCAACGGATTAGGTTCACCATTACGAACATCCTTATATGTCCCAGGGAGAGATAAGTCCCAGAGGGACAGACACCAACACAGGCAGCGGAACTGAGGACAGAGACAGACAGACCAGAGAGCAACCACATCCTCTTAACTGCACCCGTGTTTAGCTGCCTCAAGCCAGCACTGTCTTGGCCTTTTTGTCGTTGTTAATCCTCACCTGAGGATATTTTTTCCATTGATTTTTAGAGAGAGTAGAAGGGAAGAGGGGAGACATCGATGTGAGAAAGACACATCAATTGGTTGCTTTTCACATGCCCACTGACCTGGGCTGGGAAATGAGCCTACACCCAGATTCATGCCCTTAACCAGGAACAGAACCCGAGACCCTTTGGTGCATGGGCTGATGCTCTGAGCCACACCAGCCAGGGCTATCTTGGCCTTTTTATTTTGTTTTATTTTTTTTAAGTATATTTTTATTGATTTCAGAGAGGAAAGGAGAGGGAGAGAGAGATAGAAACATCAATGATAAGAGAAAATCACTGATTGGCTGCCTCCTGCACACCCCCTACTGGGGACCGAACCTGCAACCTGGGCATGTGCCCTTGGCTGGACTCAAACCTGGGACCCTTTAGTCCACAGGCTGACACTCTATCCACTGAGCCAAACCGGCTAGGGCTACCTTGGCCTTTTTAGTCACAAGAGCTAATACATTTGTTTTTTTTTACTCAAGCCAGTAAAAACTGAGAACTATGACATGCGCTGACCACCAAGGGATGGTGCATGCGCGCGTTTGTGTGTGTGTGTGTGTGTGTGTGTGTGTGTGTGTGTGTGTGTTTTACACCTGAGTGAGTTCTCTGTGGTACAGTGGTAGAGCTAATACTCAGGGCTCTGAATCCAAAGTCAGTGCCATGTCCGAGGGCTCAGAGAAGCACTTAGTAGAGAGCTAAAATGTTACCTTAATGAATGTTCTCAGTGATGGCCCTAGACCCACAATTACAGACGATCCAAATGTATCTTAACAGTAAAAAACTCCTATTCTTCAAAACTCTCCCTCAGGGTCAACTCCTCTGTCTTCCCAGTGCTTCTGTCCCCGTGCTGTGTAATAGTCTTTAATGCATAATGCAAGTTGAATGAAAAAGTATAGTTCTGAGTTGGCCTTTTACTGCTTTCGCTGACAAATCAGATGTACTCTCATCCCCAAAACAGGGAGGATAAATACTCTGCAGTCAGTGTGCCTACATAGCAAACAGCCAAGCAATCAAGACCTAAAGAACAGCTGATACTACCCCCTAGAGGTGGAACGAAACACAAAACACTGCAGCAAAGATCCCAGTTTCTCAAGCCCAGGGTCGCCGTGGTAACAGTCACATGCCCTGCACACACCAGACAGAACACCAAGGAAGTTGGTTTCTTCTCAAGTACCTAGACTCACATTATTACTACGCTACCCTGACAGGTACCCATACGTGCCTGAGACTCTATACTTAGTGTCAGAGTTTGTAGAATCTCTATGCAGACCCAGATTCTAGGATTTCCGCCTGGACTCCACGGTGCACGCTATATACTTAGAAAATGTTTTTCTCACACAGCTATCTAAAATATCATTTTCAACACATATCTGTCAGAAAATAATTAACATGTCTTTTGAGTCTCAGAAAAGTTTTCTTGTGCAATGTGTATTATAAACTATCTTTTAGGCAGGCAAATATAGATTTTCTCTTTTTAAAATCTTAAATGAGTTTAAGTCAAAAAGAGACTATATATTAATGCCATAAATGGAAAATCACGACCACGTGCCACAAACAGAAGGCAGACATAAATTCCGACCCAGTACAATGGCACATGCTTCGTGCCACCCACACTGGGAAACTCGCGGCCAGAGCTTCACGTCCCCGCAGCCCTGCCAGGTGGGCAGCGCTGACTTTATTTTGCAAATTCATCCGTGTTCACTCAGTATTCATTGGACTCCTATTCTGGAGGACGCAGTGAGTACATCACAGTCTCTGCTGCCATAGCCTCACATTCTAGTGAAAGGAGACAGGCGATAAAAAGAAGTACATTGGTTGTATGTCAGACGGTGCTATGTGCCACGGAGACGAGAAGAGGGAGTGAGGGCAGGAGGGAGGCGCTGTTAGCAGGGGGTCAGAAAGGCCAGAAAATGACACTGAAGGAAGTGAAGGAAGAGAACCCAGTGGGAATCCGGCAAAGGTGGCAGGAACAGCAAGTGCAAAGGCCGTGAGGCTGGAGCAGAGAGAGCGAGGCGGGGAATGGAGGCAATGGGGTGGGACACGAGGTGGAGACTCTAAGGAGGCCAGGAAGCCCGTGCAGGGGTTTGAGGGGACCTGACATCATCTCCGCTGGGTTCTAAGTGAGTCAAGGTGGGCTGAGGCTGACCCCATGCTCCGGCTCTCCTCCCTGAGAGCGGGGGATGGTCCTCAGGCCTGCGAGGAACCTGGAAGCACACGTGAAGCATGACTAGCCTCACTGTAAGGAGAAGGCATGCCGGCTCCCGCTCTCCCGGGCTGGCGCTGAACTGATTTAGGGCTGCAGTTACCTGTCAGAGCCTCTCAGTCCTGCAGGACCGGCCGCTTGGCCTGATGGGAGGAGAGGCAGCCTTGGTGGCATTCACCTCCTCCACCTCCACCTCCCCCCTCCCATTGCAGTGAACTTTTCCCTCTAAGGACAAGCTGGTGGCCTGAACAGACACTCCCCTCACCACAGGGGCAAACAGGGCCCTTCCTGTTTATTCCACAAATATTTCCTCAGCTTCTCCTATGGACTGGACACTGAGCTAAGGGACAGACTAAGACGAATGCAACCTGACTCCACCACCCTCTCTGACCTCATTTACACACACACACACACACACACACACACACACACACACACCGAACCCCTGGCCCCAGTAGCCCTCTGGCTGCTTCTCAGAGAAGCCATGTGCCTTCCTCCTCTTGCTGTCTCCCCACCTCTGGGCAGGTGTGGCCCTTCCTGGGGCCTCTCCTGACTGCCCCAGGCCTCGTGGCCTCCTCACTCTCTGAAAGGATCTCTGTTTGTTGGTGGTTCCCCACCGGGATGCCAGACCCATGGGGCAGGGCTGTGCTAACTCCCGCTGCTGTATCTCCCAGGCCCAGGCAGTGCCTGCCACACATCCGGAGCTTACAAGTATCTGTGGAAAGGAAGGAACGAGGAGGAAAGAGGAAAGGAAGGCAGGAAAACAAGATCCCTGTTCTCAAGGAACTCAGTGAGGAGGCCACTGAAGACAGTGATTCCGATGCCATGGGGGAGGTGTCACAAGAGGAAGTACCTGTGCTGGGTGGGGACACAGGGCACAGGCGCCTGCCATCAGCTGAGGATCGTCCCCTCTCACCCCGCCCTCACTGTCCATGCAGTCCTTTCCTCTCTCCCTCCTCGCCCACCTGCCCTCCTTGCCTTCCTACCTCCTTTCAGGTTTACTGCGTGCCTCCTACCAAACAAGTTAATCTAGGGGCAGAGAGGGGAGTGTGCTCCAAGCGAAATGGATGCACATGAGTGTGAGCAGAGTAGGGGAGACAAAGGGGCTGGCGCCAGGGGCAAGGGGGGCAAGGGATGACACGGGGCTGGGCCAGCCCCAAGCCGCGTGGGCTGCAGCAGGGCGCTGTCCCGTAACGCCAGACCATGGGAAGCCAGTCTGGGTTCCTGGGATAGAGGGTAGATGTTGGGATAGAGTGGAGGTGGCCCAGAGCGGGTGCTGGGGAGCAGGTAGGAGGCGGCTGCGGGTGTTCAGACAAGAGGTGCCGGAACCTGGAGGAGGCAGGGAGGATATTTTTAAGGTGAAGGCACAGGACTTGCTAATGGCTGGAAAAAGGAGGCAAGGGAGGGGAGGTACAGGGGGTGAACCCAGAGTTTCCGGCCTGTGTAACTGGCAATCGGTGATGTCATTCTCAGAGAGGCGAAGGCTGGGGAGAAGCAGGGCTGAGTGTTTGGGGCACTTGTGTTGAGACTTGGAGGCACATCCTAGAGGAGCAGCTCAGGGGCTGGCACTGGATGTACAGGTTTGCGGTTCAAGGCTTCATGACACTGGTAAGATGCCCCCTCTTCCCTGCTTGCCCCCACCCGACTGCGTGGCGCCCTCCCTCAGCTGTGTCCAGAAGCATCCGCACAGACCGCTCTCTGGGGGGGGGGGGGGGGGGGGGCACTTATCAAAGCCACCTGGACATAGGCCTAGGCCCGCGTCGTGGATACTGAGCTAGGCCCAGGTCGCTCGCACCCCAGCTGCCGGGTGTGGTGGTGGCTGGCAGCTCAAAGCTGTGTCCCTTCCAGAAAGCATGTTTATGCCTACTTTCTGAAACTGGTGGATGCCAAGGGTACAAAGACCCAGGCTTCTTGTCTCAGCTGGAAACACCTCTGAAGGGCCACTATCCCCAGAGCTCCCTATGGGATCATCACAGCCTGCATGGAAGTTCAACTCCTGCCTCTGCCCAAGCCTGCTTTCCCCACCCCCACGGAGTCCTCCCCCACCAACCGCCTGCCCGGCTGTCTCCAGCCCAGAGCCGGCTTCCTGGGGACTAAGACAATAGGTCTTTCCCCCTTGACCACAGCTCCTAGGCAGGGCTGAGTCTCAGTACATCAAAGGCCATCGACAAATGCATTTTGAACTGAATGGGCAATCCTACTTGGTCGGCCAGGACTTCCCACAGTGGTCCTGAATTCAAACAGGACAGACCCAAGTCCCGAAAGTACAATGAATTCCTTGGACCACAGACCCCAATTTTTTAAAAAATTTATGAGAGAGAGAAACATTGATGCAAGAGAGAAACAGCAATTGGCTGCCTCCTGCATGCCCTGCCCTGGGGAACGAGCCCACAACCCAAGCTTGTGCCCTGACCAGGAATCGAACTGACGACCTCCTGATGTATAGGATGACACTCAACCAACTGAGCCACTCCGGCCAGGGCCAGACCCCAATTTTAAATTCTGAAATCTGGTTGCCATGGAGGTATGTGACATCGGCCCTCAATTCCTGGGTCTTCGATCAATAGCTGAGCAGCGAGTGAGATGGTCAGGACTCAGCTGTGGAGCCAGGTGCCCGGGCAAGAACCCTGACCTGCTGGTGTGAGTGGAAGAAGGTACCTGTGCCAGGGTTTCCTCCACTGTCACACTGGACTGATGTCCTAGTGGCACTATTTACAACAGCCAAAAAGTGGAAGCACCCCAAATGTCCATCAAAGGATGAATGATAAACAGGGTGTGGTATATCCGTGCCAGGGAATATTCTTTGGTCACAAAAAGGAATGAAGCGCCCACACAGTACAGATGACCTCGGAAACATTTTGTTAAGTGAAAGAAGCCAGACACAAAAGGCTACGTATTATGATTCCATTTATATGAAATGTCCAGAATAGGCAAATCCATGAGACTAAAGTAGATGAGTGGCTGCCAGGGAATGAGGAGCAGCTGCTAACGGATCAGGGTTTCTATCTGGGTGATATGTTTGGAATTAGACAGTGGTGATGGTTGCACAGCATTGTAAATATACTAAATACTGTTTAACTGTATACTTTTAAATGGTGTTTTTTGTTTTGTGTAATTTATCCTATCCTATATAATAAAAGGGTAATATGCAAATTGACCAAACGGTGGAACAACCGGTCACTATGACATGCACTGACCACCAGGGGGCAGACGCTCAAGGCAGGAACTGCCCCCTAGTGGTCAGTGCGCTCCCACAGGGGGAGTGCCGCTCAGCCACAAGCCAGGCTGACAGCTGGCGAGCACAGCGGCCCGCCTCCTTGGCAGCGCTAAGAATGTCTGACTGCAGCTAAGGATGTCTATCAGTTGGACATCCCCTGAGGGCTCCCAAACTGCTAAAGGGCGCAGGCCGGGCTGAGGGACCACCCATCCCCCTGCCCCCAAGTGCACAAATGTTGTGCACCGGGCTTCTAGTATCTCAATTAAAAATGCAAAAAAGGGGGGTAATGATTAAAAGAATCCACCTTATACACATAAAACGATTATTAAAGCACTGCCTGGTGTATAATGCATGTTCAGTAAATGTTAGCAACTAAGATGATGTTGATTAGAAATATGCAGAGGTTTTAATCATGATGGTACAACATCTGAACTCACAGTTACCCTAGAGCCAGCTCCCTGAGCTACCCGGAGGCGTTTTATGCCACAAAGCTAACACCACCTAAAATTCACACAAAGAAAAGATGACATGACTTTTTTAAGGATGCAACCTCCCTTTTCCCCGAGTAGGAAGAGGCTGAGCTAGCCTGTTTCTGGGGAGAGCAGCTGGGGGTAGGACTTGCTCTGCCTTTGGAGAGGGGCTGCCCTCACACCCTGGACACAGGCCCGGGCTGGTGACAATCAGGACCTGGTTGCGCACCAGCCCTTGAGCGTCATCACAGTGGCAGGCAGCGAAGGCTATGAGGGCGCTCTGCCAGAGAAGGGTCTGCACTAATAAAAACAGCGGTCTTGCCATGTCTCCACTGGCGTGTTTCTCCAAAGGGGATGGCTTCCAGCTGGCGAGGAGGGCTAGGAATAGAACCGGGCTGACGGGTGAGGCCGGGTGCAGGCTGCAGGAGACGGTCCTTCTTCGGGCTGAGGAGGAAGAGCAGGGGCTGGGAGTCTCTTCCAGCCCCTAAAGCAGCCTGTGTCCTCGCTGAATGTGCGTTCTTAAGAGCAGAACAGCAGCCCACAGGTTCCACCATCTCTCGGTCTCCTGCTTGCTCCTTCCAGCCCACAGCCTACCACTGGGATTTGCTCTAAGACACAGGTCTCCTGGCTTCCCTCATTAAAAGCCTGCAACGGCTGGCTGGCGAGTGAGGTGACAGAGGCACTTTGGGGAGCAATGTGGCAGCATTCACTAAAACAAGACAAAAGCAGTCCCCACACAGCTCCCATGTCCTCTGACCCAGCCATTCCGCTCCATGGAATCTCCTGGAAAGACGCACACAGGTGCCGAGGAGGAATGTACAAAATGCTAAGCCTCCGGCAGGAAAATGGCTAAATGACGCTAGGTCTGTCCATACCTGACTGTAATGAGATTTTTTCTTTTCAAAGACCTAGTTTATTTTTAACACCCAGGATGGACTTCGTATAGTTCAGGGAGGTGAGGCAAGTTACATGTTACAAAATCAAGTTACAGAAAAACACAGTCATCATGACCTCATTTTGTTAAAATACACACACACCAACATACCACATATATTTCAGGGGCACATTTGGGAACACAGATGCGCGGAGAAAGGTCTGCAAGGGTGCGTGCCAAGCGCGTGCCAGCAGTCCTTCCAGGAGGGGCAGACCGGGCTTCGGGAGAGGTAGGAACTGGCAAAAGGGACTTGAGCCTTACCTAGGAGCTTAGAAATAATGTTCTTAAGGAAGCTGCTTTCACGTATTACTGTACAGCTAATGACCTCCACCTACCCTACCTCCCTTTTCAAAAAAGAAAAAAAAAATCGGTGGCTCCACATTCCAGACAGACGCAGCTGGACAGGCTTCCCCCAAGCCCAGGTTCCCACACCCAGCTGTCGGCTCCAGGTCTCGGCAGGTGTGAAGCGGGAGCCCCGATCTTCCTCCCGCACCTGCTCCCGCCCGCTTTCCCATCTCGGGGTGACCAAAGGCTTTCTGGTTGCTCAGACCCTCTCTTTTTCTCCCACCACATCCAGCCAACCAGTCCAAGCGGCTCTACCCTCGCGATGCTCAGGGCCCGGCGCCCCCTCTGCCCCCCACCGCCAGCCGCCCCCTTCTCCGGGGGCTCTGCCACCGCCCTCACACAGAGCCAGAGGGAGAACACGCACTGCTAAACGGGTCTGTGCTGGCCCTCTCCCACGCCTTCTCCCGTGGCTCCTGCCTCACGCAGACAGCCAAGTCCTTACCCGACCTGGCTTTACCCTCTGTCCTCACCTCCCACCACCTTACCCCTCATTCCCCGTAATTCAGCCACACAGGCTATGCCCCCAAGGACGCTGGTGCTTGCTATTCCCTCTGCCAAAATGCCCTCTTCCTCTCGCTTCCTTGCCTCTGCTCACCGGCTCAGTGAGGCCTCCTGAGGAGCCCATGTAACATAACAGCCCCCAGCACTCCCAGCCCCCCTTCTCTGCTGTACTTTTTCCTCTGACACCCTTATAATTTACTTATCTACTTAGGGTCCGCCTTTAACCACTAGGACATAGCTCCGAAAAAGTGTGGGTTTGTGTCTGCTGTGTTCACTGTGGAATCTCCAGGAGCCAGGGCAGGGCCTGGCACACGGCAGGTACTTGAAGATATTTGCTAAGTGACTGCCGGAATGAGCGACGTTTTCTCTATGGGGCCCGCCTGCATCACCAGCCTCCGCGACCCCCGTTCGCTCCCACACATACTCTTTGCTTCTCTCACAATGAACTACTTGCTGGTCCCTCAAACTGGTATATGCCCAGGCGTCTGCACCTGTTTATCTGCCCGGCCTTACCTATCCATTAGCTTCAGTGTCACCTCCTCCTGACACCCTGGCCAATCCACCTCCCACTCCCCACCCTGCTGGTGAGTTGAGGTTCCTCCTCTGACTCCCGTACCTCCCCACTGTTTCAGGACTCATTACTCCCACTGTTGGTAGAATCAATTCCTCGGAGCTGGCCACATGGGGTTGGCATGTTTTTCCTCATTGAATCATCACAACAACTGATAGAGCACAAATTATTATCTCCATTTTACAGCTGTGGAAACTGAGGCACGGAGTCGCCAGTGAACAAGTACAGAGCTGGAATCTAAACCTAACTTCACTAGACTCCAGTCCGTGCTTATCCCCTGAAGTGCCAGCAGGGCCCTCCACAAAGCCGGGAGTGCTGTGATGGCAGGGCCCAGGCCTCTGCCGAGTCACCAAAGAAATCAGCAAACCGGCCCAAAGGTCCCCAAGCCCTGGTCTGGGCTGCACGGGGTGAAGGCCCACAGTGGGTCCTGAGCTCCCGGCCTGAGACGCTGTCCAGCCCTCACCGACACCACCACAGAAGCCACGCCGGGACAATGTAGGCCCGCAGAAGGAGCCGAGCGTGAATAACATGAGCTTCAGCAGCAGGCAAAACCGAGAAGAAGTCCTGGTTCCTCTACTCACTAGCTGTGTGCTCCGAGCCTCCCTGTCATTTATAAAACGTGCTGCCGGACTCCGGGCATCGCCCTCCCCATGGCCACAGGTCAAGCACTGAGACTCCTGGAGGCCAGTCCAGACAGCTGTCCCACCACTGCCCACAGGCGGCTGGCCTGGAGCAGGCACCTGACCCAACAGGGCCAACAATCCTGGGGGATTTGGACTAAAAGGCTCCGGAAGATCTGACTATTCCCTCGAAGGGAGGAACGTGAACTCAGGAGTTGCTGGTGGGACGATTTTCTGCCAGGAGAACTGAGAAACAGAGAAAGCGGGTTTGTGCCAAGTGAGAGTGACACTGATGCTGACAGGCATAAAGGTAAGAGCCAGAGAGAGGACTTTCCAGGAGACCCGAGGACCCGGCACTGGTTCACCATCTTGAAACCATTCTTAACATGTTGACACCCAGACGCATCACTGCCCTCGGATTCTGTGAGCACCCACTCTTCAGAACCCTCTAATGCAGTAACATAGTCCCCCTCTCCCAACGCGGATTGAGGTTGTGTTTGTTTAACTGTCTCAAGAATACAAAGACTTACTTTGAACTGTTATGGGAAATAGAACTAATATATGAAAACCGCTTACCTCAGTGCCTGGCTATGGTAAATAACACCCAACCCATGGTTGCTAATAGCATCATTATAATCAAGCCACAAGGACATGCTATTACAGGAACTGCACAAATCAATCATCTTGCTCTTCTAAATAGCTCATCTAAATAGCTCTTCCCCCCAAGGGTGGCACACCATGGTTCTGTCTTTGATCCCATCCCAGGCCATAATTTTATCAATGGCTGGATCTGGCTGTGAAAGGCTATTCTTTCTGTGGATGACATTCAAATGGGAGTCACACAGAATAAACTGAATGACGAAATCTGGGTTTAGATCACCTGCTACAGGCTAGAGATGGATGAAAACAGCTTGATAACATCATCACAGCCGAAGTAAAGGTCCTATACAAGGAAAGGCTCTGGAAGGAAAGTCTGGCTCGAGAAAGTCCATGAGAAAAGGCAGGGCTTTTAGCTAATGTGCTCAGTATGGGCTAACAGGTGTGGTGTGGCTGCCATACTCCCACCCCACAGCACACACAGTGAGTATGTTAGAAATTTTGCCAGAACAGAGAGTGGAGGGGAACTAACATGTTTTAGCACCTACTGTATGCCAGGCTGCATATTAAACACTTAGCACACTGTTTCAATTGGTGCTCCCACTAGTCTATGAGCTGGGTGTTAGGATCATTATTCCCATTGGACAGGTGAGAAAGCTGAGGCTTAGATAAGTGAAGGGACTTGACCGAGGCAGGAGAGAGCAGCTAGTATTTGAACCCAGTCCTTTCAGAAAGTACACCCATCCCTACATCCTACATTGATCAATTCATAGTTGGAATATTCAGTTTGGTTCTGACACAGTGTATTTTTAGAGAAAAATGAACTTCACCAGGAAGGTGACAACTCTAACAAGAAGTCACCTAGAGACGGATTCAAGTTGGAAGGACCAAGAGCAAGTACACACATCAGCCTCTCCTTTCCAAGTCCACAGAAATGACCATTTAAAATCCATAGAGGAGAGAACCAAGATGGCGGCATAGGTTAACGCCGGAGTTTGCTGCTTTGAACAACTACTTCAAAAGTGAAACCAAAAAACGGAAGGGACATCACCCAGAACCACAGGAACGCTGCCTGAGTGGAAGTCCTACAACTAGGAGGAAAGAGAAACGCATACGGTTAACGCCGGAGTTTGCTGCTTTGAACAACTACTTCAAAAGTGAAACCAAAAAACGGAAGGGACATCACCCAGAACCACAGGAATGCTGCCTGAGTGGAAGTCCTACAACTAGGAGGAAAGAGAAACGCATACGGACACTCAGAGGAGGCGCAGTGCTGAAGTCAAATTCTGAGGTGCGGAGTGCGTGGAGCGGGCTGGCGGCGGAGGGCGCGGTTGGCGTTTTCAATCGGGAGGGAGTCACAGACTCTGAGCTCCAGATACAGGCGAGTCTTTAGGGACCCAGACTCAAACGGGAGAAGCGGGACTGTCTGGCTTCGGTCAGAGCGAGTGCAGCTTTCTCTCTGAGCTTTGCAGCGGGTGCTGGGACTCAGAGAGGCAGAGCCCCTGGGGACAGGACTGAGAGCCGCCATAACTGCTCTCTCCGGCCCACCCTGTTGATCCTGTGCGACCCGCCCCGCCCGAGCCCTGCACACAGGCATTTGCCGGATAGCCTCAGGCAAACGCCAGATTAGCACCTCCCTAGAGGACAGAAGTTCTCTCACTGCTGACACAGCTGATTCTCATAGCCACTTGGCCTGGAGGTCAAACCCTCCCTGGAATTAGCTACAACAATCAAGATTTAACTATAAGACTGTGAACAAAGACCACTAGGGGGTGCACCAAGGAAGCATAACAAAATGCGGAGACAAAGAAACAGGACAAAATTGTCAATGGAAGATATAGAGTTCAGAACCACACTTTTAAGGTCTCTCAAGAACTGTTTAGAAGCCGTCGATAAACTTAATGAGATCTACAAGAAAACTAATAAGACCCTCGATCTTATATTGGGGAACCAACTAGAAATTAAGCATACACGGACTGAAATAACGAATATTATACAGACTCCCGACAGCAGACCAGAGGAGCGCAAGAATCAAGTCAATGATTTGAAATGCGAGGAAGCAAAAAACACCCAACCGGAAAAGCAAAATGAAAAAAGAATCCAAAAATGCGAGGATAGTGTAAGGAGCCTCTGGGACAGCTTCAAGCGTACCAACATCAGAATTATAGGGGTGCCAGAAGATGAGAGAGAGCAAGATATTGAAAACCTATTTGAAGAAATAATGACAGAAAACTTCCCCCACCTGGTGAAAGAAATGGACTTACAGGTCCAAGAAGCGCGGAGAACCCCAAACAAAAGGAATCCAAAGAGGACCACACCAAGACACATCATAATTAAAATGCCAAGAGCAAAAGATAAAGAGAGAATCTTAAAAACAGCAAGAGAAAGAAACTCAGTTACCTACAAGGGAATACCCATACGACTGTCAGCTGATTTCTCAACAGAAACTTTGCAGGCCAGAAGGGAGTGGCAAGAAATATTCAAAGTGATGAATACCAAGAACCTACAACCAAGATTACTTTATCCAGCAAAGCTATCATTCAGAATTGAAGGTCAGATAAAGAGCTTCACAGATAAGGAAAAGCTAAAGGAGTTCATCACCACCAAACCAGGATTATATGAAATGCTGAAAGGTATCCTTTAAGAAGGGGAAGAGGAAGAAAAAGGTAAAGATACAAATTATGAACAACAAATATGCATCTATCAACAAGTGAATCTAAGAATCAAGTGAATAAATAATCTGATGAACAGAATGAACTGTTGATTATAATAGAATCAGGGACATAGAAAGGGAATGGACTGACTATTCCTGGGGGGGAAAGGGGTGTGGGAGATGCGGGAAGAGACTGGACAAAAATCGTGCACCTATGGATGAGGACAGTGGGTGGGGAGTGAGGGCGGAGGGTGGGGTGGGAACTGGGAGGAGGGGAGTTATGGGGGGGAAAAAAAGAGGAACAAATGTAATAATCTGAACAATAAAGATTTAATTAAAATAAAAATAAATAAATAAAAAAAAAATAAAAAATAAAAATAAAAAAAAAATAAAATCCATAGAGGATGGAAAAATAGGGAGGGTGCCATTGGCAGATTACAAATGCTGAGAAATCCCTGAGAAATGGATGCAGACAGAAATGGATGAATGAAAAGAAACAGGCCACGTTCAGAAGTCCGGAAGGAGCGCTGTAAAAAGGGAACTGGTCTTGGGCTGCTCCAAACCTACAGTGGACACATTCTCCAGGGGCAGGAGGGCGCCTGAGGTCAGAAGTTGAATGAGGACTTCCACGGGGACCCCAGGAGGTGGCCCTTTAATCCACACAGCTAGTAGGAGATGTGACTGGGAGTCAGAAAAGCAAAACTTATCCAGAAGCCAACAGGAGATCCCGTGCTCGGAAGACAAACTATGAGCGCCACCCTTCTTGCAGCAAGTTCCATCCCTCTGCCCAGTCCCCGGCGGAGAATTAGAGTGAAAAGAAACAGCACTGACAGAGAAGAAAACAGGAGATCACAGTACATGGAAGAGGACATATTTACAAATTACTAAACATCCCTGGAAAACTCACACCATGAAAAATAGGGACCAACTCAACAAACAGAAGAACTAACAACCAAAGAAACAGAGACAACAATGCAAGCAGAGATATTTTAAACATGTTTGATAGTCCCAGAGGGATAAGAGAGGATACTGACTCCCACAAACAAGAACAGCCTATTATGGGAAAGAATTAACTAGAAATAATAAATGAAAGACTTGGAGAGAAACTAAGATGGCGGCATAGATAAACACCGGGAAATTGCTGCCTCCCACAACAATTGAAAAATCTTCTAGGAACACAAAACGGACATCATCCAGAACTACAGGAAGGCTGGCTGAGTGTAAATTCTACAACTAGAAGGAAAGAAAAGCACACTGAGAGACAGAGGAGCTGCGGAAGTAAAGTGCAGAGGTACGAGGGCTCGCGCGCGCAGAAAGGGGCTGGCACCTGAGGACGCGGCTGTCTTTTTGAATCCGGAGGGAGTCACAAGCTCCCGACGGCTCTGAACTCCGGTTCCGGGAGGTCTCTGGGGACCCAGGACTCATACAGGGAGAAACTGGACTGTCTGCCAGCGGGCAAACTTGAGGGCGGCTTTCCCTCAGAGGTGCTTGCAGCCGTTACTGGGACACTGAGACGCGCGACTCCTTAGGGCAGGGCTAAGAATCCGCCATAGCTGCTTGCTCCGCCCTTTGATTCCTTGAGACCCCGCCCCACCCAGGCTGCGGCAGAGGCTTTTGCATATGAATGCCCTGGCCCTTTGCAACCTGATAATTACCTAACTGCAGCCGGGCCAGACAGACCCAGAACTTCCAAGAGAAGGCCCAAGGCCCCACAGCGGCTTGCACTGCTTCACAGCTGAGCCTCATCAGGGCACCTCCAAACTCCAAAAAAGGAAGGGGAATCTGCAGTTCTCTTCGTAGCTCCTGCTGTGTAACCTCAGGCAGAGGCTAAATTAGCACCTCCTTAGATCCAAGAGCCACTGTACCCAGTGGTCAGAGGGGGACCATCCAGATCACAACTCCTCAGATCCATAAGGGACACACTCAGGGTGCAGACTCAGTGAGCACCAAAACCCCACTGAAGCAAGTCTTGCTCCAGAAGGGTGTCTCCAGCACAGAAGTTCTCCCACTGTAGACACAGCTGATTCTCACTGCCAATTGGCCTGGAGGTCAATTCCACCCAGTGATCCTACAACAACCAAGGCATAACTACAACAAGACTGTGCACAAAGCCCACAAGGGGGTGCACCAAGAGTGTCCACCTCAGGTAACTGGGGAGGCTGGGACACTGGGCCCTACAGGACACCTAGCACACAAAGCCACTCTATCAACACAGGGAAGCAGCCAAAATGCGGAGACAAAGAAACAGGTCACAAATGGCAGAAATGGAGGAAAGCAAATGACTGGATATAGAGTTCAAGGCCACGTTTATAAGGTTTTTCAAGAATTTTATGGAAACCGCCAATAAATTTAATGAGTCCCTCAATAAGTATAGTGAGACCCTGGAGGACATGAAAAAGGACCAACTAGAAATTAAGCATACACTGACTGAAATAAAGAATAATTTACAGAGATCCAACAGCAGAAAAGAGGATCCCAAGAATCAAGTCAAAGATTTGAAATTCAAAGAAACAAAAAATACCCAACCGAAAAAGAAAAAAGAAAAGAGATTCCAAAAATATGAAGATAGTGTAAGGAGCCTCTGGGACAACTTCAAGCGTACCAACATCAGAATTATAGGGGTACCAGAAGGAGAGAGAGGGCAAGATATTGAAAACCTATTTGAAGAAATAATGACAGAAAACTTCCCCTACCTGGTGAAAGAAATAGACTTACAAGTCCAGGAAGCGCAGAGAACCCCAAACAAAAGGAATCCAAAGAGGACCACACCAAGACACATCATAATTAAAATGCCAAGAGCAAAAGACAAAGAGAGAATCCTAAAAGCAGCAAGAGAAAGAAACCCAGTTACCTACAAGGGAATACCCATATGACTGTCAGCTGATTTCTCAACAGAAACCATGCAGGCCAGAAGAGAGTGGCAAGAAATATTCAAAGTGATGAATAGCAAGAACCTGCAACCAAGATTACTTTATCCAGCAAAGCTATCATTCAGAATAGAAGGTCAGATAAAGAGCTTCATGGATAAGAAAAAGCTAAAGGAGTTCATCACCACCAAACCAGCATTATATGAAATGCTGAAAGGTATTCTTTAAGAAGAGGAAGAAGAAAAAGGAACTCTTACCATTTGCCACAGCATGGATGGAACTGGAGAGCGGATAAATACCACATGATCTCACTCATTTGTGGAATATAATGAACAACATAAACTGATGAACAAGGACTGATCCAGAGACCAGAGACGGAGAGGCATTGATTGGATTGTCGGGCCTTGGAGGGAAGGTAGGGGAGGGTGGGGGTAAGGGGGAAAGATCAACCAAAGGACTTACATGCAAGCATATAGGCCTAACCAATGGACACGGACACCGGGGGGCGGGGGGGGGGGGGAGTTTGAGGTCATGGGGGGGGGGTAGAGGGTAACGTGGGGACAAGGACACATATGTAATATCTTAATCAATAAAAAATATATTTAAAAAAAGTAAAAAATAAATAAAAATAAAAATAAATGAAACACTTAATCACCAGGCAGGTGTGGCTCAGTGGTTAAGCATCAATCTATGAACCAGGAAGTTATAGGTTAAATTTCTGGTCAGGGTTGTAGGCTCAATCCCCAGTAGGGGACATGCAGGAGGCAGCTGACTCTCTCTCATCACTGATGTTTCTCTCTCTCTCTCCCTCTCCCTTCCTCTATGAAATCAATAAAAAAAAGATTTTAAAGATTTAATCATCAGAATAGAGAAATTAAAAGACACTGAACAGCAGAATATAGATACAGAGAAAATCAGTGAGCTGGAAGATCAGACAGAAGCATTTACCCAAAACACAGGAATAAGGACAGAGTACTACTGGCAAAAACATAAAAGCCTGTTAATATCCAAGCTTTAGGGAGTCAGGCATTCTCAGATATTTTTGGTAGGATTTGTAAAATATTAGGTTTTTCTTATGAAGCTTTTTCCAGATTTCTTACCATATGGGCCAAAAAAATCCCTATTTTTAAGCCAAAGGTCAGCAAATTACTGCCTGTTTTGGTAAATAGTTTTACTAGAACACAGCCACAATCATTCATATATCGACTATGACTGCTTTCGTGCTACAACAGCAGAGCTGAGTAGCTGTGACAGAGACAGCATGGCTCCCAAAGCCTAAAGTATGTATTGTCTGTCCCTCTACAGGAAAAGCTTGCTGACCCCTGGTTTAGGCCATTATTAGTTGGGTTTTCTGTTAATTGCGGCCAAACGCACTCTCAACTGAAGCAAAGAATAGAACTGTACAAATGGGAAAAGGTCGAGGAAGATGAACATCCAGTTGATAGCTGGTTGTTTCTAGGGAGAGGAATGAGATTGAGATTGGAGTAAATTTGAAGGGGAATTTGTATTTAACGCACAAACGAGAAACTTTCAATGACAATGACTTCAAACTATTTTATAATTTCATTTTTCTAATATAAGGATAACTGCAGGTCTATACACTGATAAAGAATAAACTGCCCGGCCGGTATGGCTCAGTGGTTGAGCACACACCCATGAACCAGGAGGTCTCCTTTCAGTTCCCATTCAGGGCACATTGCGAGCTCAACCTCCAGTAGGGGGCACGCAGGAGGCATCAATGTTTCTCTCTCCTTCTCCCTTCCTCTCTCTCTAAAAAAATCAATAAGGAAACATTTTTTAAAAATCAGTAAAAAAATATATCCTCAAGTGAAGGTTAACAACAACAAAAAATAAACTAATGTTACTTTTAAAAATATGGATGAATCTCAGAGATACATTTAATTTAAAAAAATGTACTTACTCTGTGAATCCTAAATCTGAAATATATGTAGTTGCATTTTTAAAAAAAGCTAGAAGAAAATATCAAAACAAGTGATAGTGATGAGCTAGGTGGTACGATAATGACTC
This sequence comes from Myotis myotis, assembly GCF_014108235.1. Taxonomy (NCBI): domain Eukaryota; kingdom Metazoa; phylum Chordata; class Mammalia; order Chiroptera; family Vespertilionidae; genus Myotis; species Myotis myotis. The sequence continues at coordinate 1,474,571 of NW_023416341.1, read as the reverse complement.
ATTTTTTCACCTTCCTGTGTTTTCCAATTTCTCTACACTCAGCATGCATTAGTTCTGGAATCAGAAAGAGATGAAAAAGGTGTGATGCAGGCCCCACTGAGATGGGTGCCTCCTGGTGTGAACAACACCAACCCTGCCTCCCCCAGCTACCCCAGGTGATGGAACATGGAGTGGGCAGGACCCAGTGGCGGCACTTGATGAATAATAATGGCATATGCTTAAACAGGTATGGTTCTAATATTTTATATGTATTATTCTTTAATTATCTCACCCCATGAAAAGATATTATATTTTCAGCTCCATTCTTCAGACAAAGAAACTGAGAGGTTATGTAACTTGCCAAAGACCACACAGCTATTAAGTGGTAGAGTCAGGATGCAACCCAGGCAGTCTACCTGGACCCTTTCCCTGCCCTTGACCACTCTTGCCATTCCATCTCCCAAGTGTGAAGCCTTCTCCCAGGGCACCAACAAAGCACAAGCAGCCCAAAGAATATTTTTTTAAAGAATTTAGGTTTCTTTAAAAAAAAAAAAAAAAAACTATCAAAGTAGTCATCCAGAAAAATAACTTCAGGACTTATTAAACTTCCTTACACTTCCTTCGGAGGTTTTGTTCTGAATTACATAATGGGGGCGAGGAGGGGCCTATAATCTCTTCAGAGGCTTCTAATCAGAATCCATCACTAACCGCATTCCTCGGGGAAAGGTGAGTATCAAACTGTCTTGGTTTCTCAGGTGGGAAACCAAGCTACCGTTTATCTGGTGGCCATTGCCCTGGCCTCTTATTCACCTGCCCGACCCTGCGGTCCCAGGAGTACGGGGTTCCCCTCTCCCCATGGAGCTCTGAGCAATAGAAGAGGGAAGGTGGCCTGTATCAGAATCCACGGAGTCCCGAGAGGGGCTGGGCTTGTGTTTATCTCCCCAACCTCAGTGAATCTTCAGATATCTGGGGAGAAAGGACCGCTGACGCCCATCTTACAGATAAAAAAACTGAGCCTGGGGATGGTTAAGTAGATCCCGAAGCTCCCCCAGCTGCCTCCCGAAACCATCCACCCTCTCACCACTGCGCACCAGTACACAGAACACAGTTTCAGCTCGGTGGCCCTGCATGTGGAACTGGGGCAGGTGGCCTCATAGCTGAGCCCAGGTTTCCTCATTGCAAGGTGAGGATGTGTTGCTTACCTCACAGGGTCTTGTAGGACGGACGGGAAAGCATTTTTTAACAACTGGGCTACTGTCAGTGTAACCACTCCCACTACAAAGTGGCTATTGTCTGCCCACCGTCCTTCCTCCCTTCTTCTGGTAACAGGATCCCGATGGTCCTTTGGGAGAAAACCTCTTCCTTACCATGTGCTTAATTCAGGGTTGACCCCACCCCAGCCTTGTCTTCAGGTGGGTGCACAGTCACTGGCTGGCCAGGAGTCTCAACTCGAACACTCGCTGGCCCTGTAGTGAGGGAGCTGCTCTAGCTTTCTGGAGTCACTGAGAGAATTATGACAGGAAGGAGAAGACGAAGAATCAGCCCCTGTCACCTCTTCAGGGTTCACTGCATGTCAGGCAATGTTCAGAGCACCGTAAGAACCTGAGGAGGAGGTGCCACTATTGTCCCCATTCTACAGATGCAGAAACTGAGGCTCCGAGGCAGTTAGGCACTTAGGTAACTGATGAGCCAGGATTCAAACCCAGGTCATGTGGCTCCAGAGCCTGTGCTTTCTCCCGCGTGCTACATGGCCTCTGTGCAGAAGCCTGGAGCTGCTGCGGCCAGCGGGCACCAAGAGAGAGCAGCCTGCTGGACAGTGGCCTGTCATGGAAGAAGGCAGAGGGGAGGGTGCTGAGTCAGAGCACCTGATCCAGCTGTGCCTGCTGTGGACCAGCCCTAGTGAGGCCACCACTTCCCATCTTTGCTGCAGCTGGTTTGAGGAGGGCTTTTGTCACTTGAACTGTCCGAGACAGGCTTATGGACCCTAATGAAGCTGAAGTCACAGAACCAATGGCTCTTGTCAGACATGGGGACCACAGAAGTGACAGAAGCCCAAAGAGGGGAGCATGAGTATGCGAAGGTCAGCAGTGGTGACTTGGGACTGGACCTCACATGGCCTGACTCTCATGGCCCTGACCGGGCTCCTGCAGAGGTGACCCAGCCTGAGGGGCAGCTCTCACAGGCCCACTTTCACCCAGGAGACATAGCTTTCACGAGTAATCCACAGGAACCTCCTTTCCTTAGATAGTATCATTCTCTTTTCTAATGACAGTCTGTATTCCATACAGTGATTTTGGGGGTGGGGAGGTAAAGGGAGACACTTTCAATGCAATTTCATGCCTAAGATTCAAGGATACAGGAAACTCTGATGATGCTCTGCTGAAGGGCACGCTGCTGAGCCACAACAGGCTCGGGAAGGAAAAGCTGTCAAAATTATCTCTTTCTGGTCCCAAATTGGAGCTCTCTGATCGGGGGTTTTCCTAGAGTTTAATCTTGTGTGGGAAGCTAAGCTGGTACCAGGAAGGTTTTAGGCATGTCAATCTCCTTCCTGGCATTTTATCCGAAATTGGCTGTTTTTGCTTCATGGCTGGCGTCCTGGCCTTGCCGCTGTGCAGCTCGGGTGATGGGGTTATGTCTGCACACAGCACCCTGTAGCTCCCAGCCTGGCTGCAGCCTGGAGTAGGCTGGTGATTCAGGGGCAAGTCATTCTGATGGGAGGGCTTATATACTGTTTCATCAGCCCAGTTCGAGTCCTGCTTTCCTTGGAAAGACTTCTCGCCCACCTCTGACTCTGAAGGTATTAGCTTTTTAAACAGGCTATTCTGACCTTGCCAGCCCTAAATTACAGTATTCATCATTACCGAGCAGCTAGAATGTGCCACTGCCGTACCAAGCACTTCATGGACATTAACTCACTGAGTTCTTCCCACAAGCCTGCGATGCAGGCACCCCTACTCTCTCCAAGAGGAAATCGAGTCACAGACAGAATAGGCAACTCTCCTGAGTGAGGACACTGGCCTAGGACCCAGGCTGTTTGGTTCCGGGGTTCCAGGCTCAACTGCTTTGCTGCACAGCTTCTAGCCCTGCCATGTGACTGATTCGCCTGCAGAAATCAGTTGTCAATGTTACCAGGACCCCCACCCTCCAAATGCTCAAGGCTACAGAGACCAAGGCTCAAGAAGCGGAAAGACTGACAACACTAACTTTACAACTGGGAACACATCTGGCAGGTGAATGTAAAATGGATTTCATTCTTCTCTGCCAGAATGTGAACTAAAAGGAAAAGTACAGATGCGGAACGTCAGCTGTCATATCAGGCAGGTATTGTAATGCAGCACCATCAGCTTGCACAGTCTTTCTCTCTCTCTTCCTTTCTATTTAAATTTTTAAACAAAGCAGTTAAGATCTTTAAATATGGAAGAAGCAGCTCCTAACTCCCCAGAAGGCTAAAGTGACAAGAACGCTGAAATAAGGAAAGGGAAGAGCTCCCTGCTGGCATGTTATTGGGCCCTGAAACTTATGGTAAGTCACCAGGTTCCCTGCTCCCCTGCCCTCTGCAATTAGCCACATGCTGAGGGCCCATGAGAGATGGTTTTCAAAAACCAAGGTGCTGGACATGCCCCCAGTCCTTCTCAGGACAGTGCCCTGCTCCATGCCCTGCTCAGACAAGTGGACTAGGAAACAACGGGGTGGCCAATGAATGGCTCTGGTGTGTGCACCTCAGCCAAGGGCAGCCCCCCTTGAATCTGGCCAGGATTCTACAAGGGGGCCTGGACAGAAAGCTCTGCCCATCTCGTGCACTATTAGGATACAAAACAGAAACATCAATATTAAAACAGCACATGCCCTCTGATCCATCAATTTCCGCTCTTAAGAATTTAACCTTTGACTCTTCCTGCATATGTGCACAGAGATGTCTGCTCTAGGATCGTCTTTAAAGTGCTCTCACAGCAGCCAAAGACCATTAATAGCCTAGACAGTCACCACCGGGAACCAGCAATATATTTATGGGCAATCCTTTATATGCAATTACTTAGCAACAAAACTGGATCGGAACTGACATGAAATGTATAGTCTTTTTTTTATGCCACTTAGTATGAATATTCATATTTTCCTACAGATATATTAACGCATTTGATTACAGAGTGTGCATTCACGACCGAGTACTATACAGTCATAAAGAAGAATGAAGTCTGTGCGTGTCCTGGAGTGGAATGAGTAGCTGTGTGGAAGCAGAGCCACGCGTACAAAGAGAAAGACCAAGTCTTGTGGCCATTTTTGAGCCCCTGGGCCCAGCTGAGCCTGAGAAATTCCCTTAGAACTGTGTCACTTTACAATCAAGAATGTTGGTACCCAAGTGTTCATGAATTTCAGGATTGGTTGATATTTATGATAAGCTATACACCTTCATACCCCTGCACCTGCCCAGAATGAAGTGTCCTGCTATGGAATGCCCTCCAAGCCATGTTGGTATGTGAAAACAAAATCCAGGAGCAAAGCAATGTGCATTGCATGCTATCATTGTGTTAAGAGGGGTGCTGGGGCAGAGAAGGTAGATATGCTCTGCATAGAATATTTCTGGAAGGACACACAAAAATTTGATTATAGCAGTTGCCTATTGAGAGGTGTAAGAAATGGACCTCTGTGATCCATTCCAGCATGGTCAGCTTCTGATGGAATTTGCTGAATTTCCCCAGGGCAAGCAGAATGTGGGAAGGAGGGAAGAGGATGTAGGAACAAAGAACTGCATGTGGGCCAGCATTATGGTGGAAACCCTCCCAGGGGTCTGCCTCAGCTAGACAGGGCAGGTGGAGTCAGCTAGAAAGGCCTTAGCCCAATTTTTATAAATGGCCCAATGGGAGACAGCAAGACCTAGGTGACATATGAGGAAACGGGTGACCTCATAGTATTCAGCCAATGAGGAACCAGAGGAGGGACTAAATAAATAGGCTGTGTTCCCTGGCCCACGTGTGAGCCTGTACAATGGACGTCCACTCTCAAGAGTGTATTAAAGTCTCATTTTCACCATGCTCTGTTTCCAAGACCATCATTTGAAATTTGGACAGGTGGGCATTTCTCACAGAGGGAAACTGGGTGCGGGGGCTGGTGTCAGGAGCCCTCTAAATACCCTTTAGTATTGATTAGCCAGATCAATCAGACTCTCTCTCTGGCCTCTGGACTGGAGAAGGAACAACTATTAGAGAGGTGCATCAAGACAAAAAGGCGCAGAGATGAGACGGGACCAGAGGTGTGTCCACTCTGGACGCACCCTGGATCCCGGACTCCCTTCTTGGATGTGTTGCCAAGATCCAATCTCCTATTTCGTTTGGCAGATCTGAAAGGAGTCTCTGCTTAATAGCAGGAAGTGTTTATGTGTGCACATGTGTGTGCACGTGCATGCATGTGTGTGCATGCAAAAGGAAAGCTAAATCCTCCTAGGTGGTTGAGCTAAATGACTTTTGCAGTCCTCTACAGAGTGAGTCCAGTAGATGAGTGTGCTGTCAAGAGGTTTTTTCCGCATCTCCAATCAGTTACAAAAGAAGGCAGTCCATCATCTCAGGCAGCTCTGAGAGAGGTTTGGGGGGTCGGGGGACAGAGCTCACTTGGCTGGGGCCCACTTGCCTGGGGGTGCTGATGCAAGGGAGACCCCTTTAGTAATAAGTGCAGTTGTGCCCCTCAGTGCTTGACCGTTAACCTATGAACTAGGACAGTGGTCGGCAAACTGCGGCTCGCGAGCCACATGCGGCTCTTTGGCCCCTTGAATGTGGCTCTTCCACAAAATACCACGTGCGGGCGCACATGTACAGTGCGATTGAAACTTCGTGGCCCATGCACAGAAGTCGGTATTTTGTGGAAGAGCCACACTCAAGGGGCCAAAGAGCCGCATGTGGCTCGCGAACCACAGTTTGCCGACCACTAAACTAGGAGATCATGGTTCAATTCCCAGACAGGGCACATGCCCAGGTTGTGGGCCCAATCCCCAGAAGGGGGTGTGCAGGAGGCAGCCGATCAAGGATTCTTTCTCATCATTGATGTTTCTCTCTCTCTCCCTCTCCCTTCCACTCTGAAATAGATTTAAAAAAAAAGAAGAAGTACAGTTATGCTGCCTCTTCGTCCAAGGACATGGCTCTCTCAGTTAAATACTAGACATTCTAAGGAATGGTGAACATTATGTAACTAACATTATGGAATGCTTACTATGGGTCAGGCACTACACCAGGTGCTTCAGAACACTGCAGCCTTTACGCTGCAAACCAGTCGCCATAGTGGGTGTTATCAAGTCAAGAGACTCGTCCAAGGTCACATGACTGGGCTGGCTGCAGAAGCACCTGGTGGGGCTAATTCACAGTTGCCTCCGTGAGTAGAAGGGCGTGTTCCCAGTGCCGTACCCACAAGCCCCGGTGCCGTTGGGCACCAGTGTGAACACTGGGCAGGGGGGTGATGAATAAAGATTTCTTTCTCCTCTGTGGTTTCCTTTCCTTTAAAAACACTGCATGATAAATTTACTTCCTAACGATTTCTGAGTAAACTACAATGGCCACAATTTCAAAATCATTAATAATTCATGACTAAGGGCCATAAACACTATATAATCTCCACAGGCAGGAACCATGAATACTTGTTGAGAATACTTTTACCAGCTACATGGAAGTCTCTACCGACTTGAAGCCAACCATCAAAGACACATTTTTCAGAAATGCTTCTAACCCTTCCGAAGCCTCAGCTCAAGATGCCTCTTCCAGGAAGTCTTCTCTCCCTCCCCCGCACCCTGGGTCTCCTCTATGATGTCTGCCATCCTGAAAAGGGGGGTCCTCCAGCCAGGCCGGCAGGGCGTGCGCAGGGAAGCACCTGGGGTTAGTTACCACCTGTAACTCCAGCTTCCCATCACAACCACTTGGGGAAATTAAAATACTCGGCTGCCTGGATCACGCTGCCAGAGATTCTGCTTTAACTGCTCTGGAAAGAGGCCTGGATGTCAGGGTATAGAAAAGCTCCGGGTGATTCTGTGGCCAGCAGTGTTTGTGAACCACTGCCATTAAGCACTCAGCATGGGGCCTGCAATGCAGCTGCTGAAACCCGTTTGCTGTAGAGCAGAGACGGGGGCAGGGAGGCAGCCTGGAGGGCTCTCCTGGAAGGGGCACATCCTCAATAGCAGCCATGGCCATTGTTGCCATATAGGAACAAGGACCTGCTGTCATTCTCCACTTTCCCAAAGAAGCCAGAAGTGTGCATTTTTACGTGAAATCTCCAATTTTTAAATGTGGACACCTCATTCTAAAAAACTGTAATAGAGTATGGGCCAAATAAAACAATCTTCGGGCTGAATTGGGCCTGGCAAGCTCACTGAAAACAGCTGCCCATCCTCCTTTGCCGTGTTGGCCCTTGAACACTCAGAAAAGTACCCATGGAAACCGCGTTCTCCGGCCAAGGTGTAAGGAGGCCCAGATAACCTCACGGCCCAAGAAACACGCCACATGTCATCCACCTGTCCTCACCAGCATGTCTTTTTCTCATCTTTCATGGGGACAGAGCTTGTCTACACCTGACACCCTGTGTGAGGCACAGCGCATCAGGAGGTGCAGATTCCACAGACTGGGGAGGGTGGGGGTGGGAGGGGGTGATGCAGAAAGAGGAGGTGGATGGAAAAGGCCTGTTATGACATAGAAGGATGAACATCCTGGCAGCATGGCATTAATTTCTTTCTCTTGTTTTTCTGACCAAGCAAAAGCCCTATTTGAGAGTCAGCACCCTCTTTTTCAGAGGGACCAAATATCTTTCAGGGTGAAAGTTGAATATTGTGATAAACAACCCCATTCTCTATTTTCCCTCACTTTCAGAAGAGGAGTGTGATCTGAAATGCTCTCAGGCAACTGATGTGATGGGAGTAGCCTAGCCGGGAAAGTGCCAATTAGGGGGGTCCTGCTGCCAGGAGGAGGGAGGGAGAGTGTTTCCACTGGCTACCTGCTCCCTGCTTCCTGGGGTCCCAGCTAACTTCTTACTGTGGATGAGTGGGATGCTGTTGTTCCGTAACCTAAGACATCAGTTAGGTTTACACCATTCATTCCTGGCTGAGCAGGGCTGGTCACCATCCTCGGTCACTTCGCAGAGGAAGACCAGGTGCGTGCAGGTCTGAGCTCCTCCCGTTCTTTGCAGGAGGCGAGCACACCTGCGCCTGCTTCCAGAGAGATCTCCCTACCAGAGAGCTGCAGGAAAATGCACCCTTGTTCAGCATCTAGATTGCCCACTGGAGCTGACATTTATTTAGGCCATTCCAGCAGCATCAAGCTTCCCAAGTTATGTCCCAGCCCTCATTCCAGGCAGGTTGATCGAATAAGAAAACCCACACTGGCTGTTCTGGCTGCAGCTGAGAAAAGGAGGAGAGGATGAGTCACAACAAAGTAAATGGGGCGTCCAAACCCAACCTGCCTCCTCAGAGCTGGCTGAGGGGAGGCCAGCACAGAGGAAGCAGAGCCACGCGTACAAAGAGAAAGACCAAGTCTTGTGGCCATTTTTGAGCCCCTGGGCCCAGCTGAGCCTGAGAAATTCCCTTAGAACTGTATCACTTTACAATCAAGAATGTTAGTACCCAAGTGTTCATGAATTTCAGGATTGGTTGATATTTATGACAAGCTATACACCTTCATACCCCTGCACCCATATGCCACTATTAAGACTCAAATTTTAACTCCCATGAGTTTGAGACCTCCCTGCGTAACCTATGAGTCCTTGCACCACTTCCCATCTCAGGCTCAATGATCTTGCCGCTTTCCTATTCGTGTCTCTGTGACTTTGATCATGCCCTTTACTTGGCCTGGAAATCTCCCACTCACGCTTTAGGAGGCAGCCTATACATCGGCTTTTCTGCAGTCTTTCTTACTAATCACTGGCAGAGTTAGGTGACCCCCTTTGTGTATTGAAACCTTTTCTTTGCCCTTCTCTCACTATATTGGCACTTTCTGTATTATAATCTGTTGCACATCCTGAGATCAAGGGCTGTCTCACCCATGCCTTAGTTCCCAGCTGGTGCCTGGCACAGAGCAGATGGGTTCAGAATGGTAGATTTCAAGAATGGCCGTAATATTTTGTAGATTTCCTCTCAAGAAGTGAGACCTATTTCCCACCCCTTGAATCTGGGCTGACCTTGTACTTGCTTTGAGAAACAGAAAGTGGCAGAAGTGACCATGCCAGTTCTGAGCTAGGACTCAAGAGGTCCTACGCTTCCATTCAAACTCTGAAGTCTTGAACCTCCATGTGGCTAGCTTGCTGGAGGATGAGAGAACATTGGAGGAGAACTAAAGCTTCTAACCGATAGCCCTAGGTGACAACAGTGAGTGACAAATGCTTAAGTGAGCCCAGCTGAGGTCAGCAGACCTGGCCCATCAGCAGATGCCCAGGTAAGCCTCGCCCAGACTGCTGCCCCCCCCCCCTCAGAATTATGAATAAATGCATGGCTGTTTTTAAGTTGCAGTGATTTGTTACACAGACAAAGCTAACTGACACATTCAACAAGAGATTATGACCAACAAGTGACACTGGTTGATAACTCTAGTTACCAACTATTATTTAGTCAGGGATTCAAGCTTGGGACTCAGCGAGGAGAGCCAGGAACACTTAATCCCCAGCCTGCTCCCCCGTCCCTTCAAGTAGCTGCCTCCCACCAGCCCTCGCCAGTGACACATTTACCTCCTTGTTCTCCCGAGAGCAGGACCGACTTCTCTCAGCCTTTCGCAGAGTCTGACCTGTAGCAGTTCAAAAGCAGAACCAGAGATTAAGGCTGTTTTAAAACAGCTAGTTTATCACCACGAACGCTTTTTATTTGCAAACTGGATAGGCAAGAAAATCATAATCCAATGATTTTAAGAAAATGTAGCCCATTATTATGATGGGAAATGGTATACTCTTGAAATAAAGCAACGGCAAGGAAATGCTAATTCACACACGTTACTTGACTTTAATGAACAAAGCTCAGCTCTTTAATCTGGAGCATTCTCTGCACTCTGCAAGGGCCCACAGCCGCTCGTTTCCCCAGTCGAACTGCATTTTTATTAAATTGTTTGGATTATAAAATACCTTCAACTGTGCATACACATAACCTCTGATGTGCTGCGCCAAACCCCAAACTTGGCCACAGGTGATGATACAGATGGGAATTAGCAGGAATCCCCGCATTTCACATAACGGGCAATTTCAGAGAAAATTGTTGCTTAACTCAGAAAACGGGAAGCCTAACACTGAAGGCATGCATAAATTCAACAGATCGCCACCAGAATGTTTAAATAGGCTGTTCTAAATGCAGAGCTTTTATGGCAGCGTCCATTATAAAAGAATTCCTTAATGAAAAATTAATGGATTGCCTTGGTTTTAAAATAGAAAATGAGAGTCACTGCACATTGTCAAGGCGTCTCCCAAACTGTCCAACCCCACCCTCGAGTGGCTCTCTGTGAGGATGCCACAGCCACATGTCCCCTTAGCCAGGAGCACTCAGAAGGCAGGAGCAAGAGGGCTTAGTGATGACCTATTGAGAGGCAAGAGGTAGGGCCCACTGGACATGGTCACGTCCAGTGGGTCTACACATGACCGGGGCATGATGGGGGCGGGGCTCCCAGCGGGCAATAAAGCACAAGGTGGGAGGAGTAACATGTTGCTCTTTCTAAGAAGGTGAGAATAAGGGAAGAGCTAGAGCCCAAAGATGAACCTCTGGGCAAACTCTGGGGCCAATACTATTTTAAAGGATTTAGAAAAGAGACACCTGGTGACTTCTCAGGAGACCATGGATTAGACAGTATCATGGTTTGGGAAACATCTTTTGGGTTATCTGCCCCCTTCTCTGTTCTTCTCCTCCCCATCCCCAGGGTGGGACCCTGACCCAGCTGCAGCCAATCAGAATCCCAGCCTCAGGAATTTGGAATTGGTTCTGAGAGACGGGTTAAGGGGGCCAGAGCAGGGTTATCTGTGTGTGAGCTTTGACACGGTGACCAGCCAGCCTTGGGACAGACTAAGAGAATGACAAGACAGAACAGACTTAGCTGAAGCTGATTGCATGCCTGCCTCTGTGGTCACAGAGAGCCACTTAGACTATTCTGTGTGTATTTTCTTTCTTTCCTTTCCTTTTTTTGCCTTAAGACAAAGAACCCAGGATTTAGGATGAGAAAGAGCCTAGGAAAACATACCACTGTGTGGGGGTGGCGATCGTTGCGGAGGTTGTAGGTGTGTTAGGACAGGGGATATATGAGAACTCTCTGTACTTCCTACTCAGTTTTGCTATGAACCTTAAACTGCTCTAAAAAATAAAGTTGTTTATTTTTATATTTTTTTATTTTTAGAAAAGCGTCCAGGATATAGGGATCACGTGATATGAGTTGTTAGGCCAATTTTATTCTAACTTCCTTACTCTGAGGCTCTGGGGCAGGAGCCAGGGTGGACGGCTCCCACGATCACTTGCTCTGGCTGTCAGAGGAGGGACACACCAGGTAATACAGGCCATGTAATGCAGAGCCAGGAGCTAAGGGACAGGTCTGGACCTGGAATAGGACAGAGTGGGCTGGTGGCCAGGGGACAGAGAAGGAGGTTTTTAGTAGCGGAAGTAGTTCTGAGGCGAGTACGATGCCAGCAGGGCCAAGTAAGGCCCAGAGCAAGGGTAGGGAGCAGGAAGGAAGCAGAGCTAGGCCAGGGTAAGCATGGCGGACCCAGAGTCTAGCTGAGGTCCTTCCTGTGCTGGTCGGACACATGACTGGGGACCTGGTCCAGTGGACAGCTAACCAGTTAGGGCGCCCTGGGTAAGTCACAGGATCCAACAGGATCTCTCTGGACCATATTTTCTTCCTTAAAAAAAAAAAAAAAGACTAAATTACCTCCGGGTTTGCTTTTCTTCTATAAAATTCTGTTTCACCGATAAGGAACAGGGAAAGAAACCACCATTAAGCTGGGTCATAAAAACAAAATATTAATACAAAAAACATAGAGCTTAACGACTGAAATATGAAAGCAAATCTCTTTACTGGAGTTAATTAGAAGCTTCTTTATTCATTAAATTGGAAAACAAAGTGCTTATTTTCCAATGAAGATAATTCGCTCTAATTACACGCATTTGTTATCTAATGCCCCTGTCCTCACACCACTGAGCCCCTCTCTCCTCCAGGTAACTCCGTGTGGACACAGCTCCTTCTTGCCAAGGATGGGAGGAACCAGATTACACCAGGCCCGTCTACTGCTGCTGCACTTAATTTCTCTGAGTATCCTCCTACTGAGATCGCATTTTATTCTCACAATTCAGGGAGCAAGGTGGAAGGAGTAACATTAACATATATGCTGCCTGCAAAATTAAGGGGATGTCCCTCTGCCTTTTGCAAGGTGACCTGCCAGATTCAGCCATGAAACAATAAATAAGGCCAAATGTAAATGATACCTGTGTACCTTACTTTATAAAACAGATGTGTGCCTGGGGAAGAGATGAAAAGAAGTGAATGCACTGAATTTTTTAACTATAATATCATTCTCTCACTTATGATTTCAGAGAGATTTTATCTGCCTCAGGATTTATTTTCAGTGGTAGGAAAACTGTGATATTCCGTTTTACTTTGCTCTAGATGCAGATAATAATATGCATCGCTACCATTCAGAGGGGAGTTGTTGCTTCCTTGGATGTTAGCTTCTGAAGTCATCAGGCAAGGGAAATCAGCATCAAAATTACCCCTGAAAAGAAGCCTTACACCTCCTGCAAAGCACAGTCTCCAGGACACAGCCTTTCAGATCCACTGCTGCAGACTGGTATGCATGTGCAATATTTAATGTATATGGAAATGTATGCTACATGATAAAAATATCATTTATGATATTTTTAATTAAACTATTCATATTGTAATTACTCCAGTTTTCCTCTTGGAGTTGGAGGAGAGTAGCAGAAGTGGGGACAAGACTGGGGCATGTAGTTCATGAAAGTTAAATGCTGGCTTGCTGCAGCCCCACTGTACTGGACACCTAAATACGTGCCAGCTTCATGTCCCACATCCTTACAACCACTCCTGTCGATCAGGGGTCAATAACCTTTTTCTGTAGAGCTAGACAGTAAATGTTTTTTACTTTATAGGCCATAAGGTCTCAGGTACAACTAACTACTCAGCTCTGCCATTGCAGTGTGACAGCAGCCATAGACATCATGTCAACAAGCAGGTGTGGTTGTGTTCCAATAAAACCTTATTCATAAAAACAGGCAGCAGTGCCCTGGCTGGTATGGCTCAGTTGGCTGGGTGTGTTCTATGCACCGAAAGGCTGTGGGCTCAATCCCAGATGGGGGACATGCAAGAGGCAGCCAATAAATGTTTCGCTCTCACATTATCTCTGTCTCTGTCTGTCTGTCTCTCTCTTCCTCTTTCTCTCCTTTTCTCTCTAAACAAACAAACAAAGAACTAAATAAAACAGGCAGCAGACTAGACTTTGGCCCACAGGCAGCAGTTTGCTGATTCTCGCTTTAGATGGACAGTATTATGCCCATCGCTACAAACCAATGATGAAATGACAAACAAAATGGGGGTGACTGAGCTGCTTGTTCAAGGTCACAAACACGCAGCAGGGCTCAGTGTGCTCCTCATCACCATCATCACTGCCACATCCTCAGCATGAGCAGCAGCAGCAGCAGCACGGTCATCACCACCACCGCCAGGACCTCACCTTAATCAGAGTTTACTGTGTGCCCCTCATTGAGCTCCAGGCTAAGTACATAAATCAACTCGTTTACTCTTCACAGCTACCCTACGAAATAGGTGCTATTATTATCCCACTTATCAGAGGAGGGCACCCAGCCCCAAAGAGGTCAGGAAAGTGTCCAGTATCACCCAGCTAGTGAGTAGCGAAGCCTTGATTTGAATCTGGGCAGTCTGGCCCCAGGGCCTGCACACCTAACCACTAAGTACATTGCCTCTGTCAGATCTTTAAAGACAAGTACAAGAAGGCCAGAATGGGCTGGGGAGGGAGTCTGACTTAAGGATCTCTTTCTGTGGTGCACCTGTTTAATGTACTTTGGACACCTAAAGCAATTAACAAGGGGATTAGAAGAAAATGATTCCTCAAGGGCAAAGGGAGATGGAGCTCCCTACTGGCCAGATAAAGCCCAATGTGGAGAGGCAAACCTGGCAGTCACAACACACCATCCACTCAGGCAAATGCACAGCCTCAACCGGCAGGGGTGGGCTTTGGAGAATGAAGGTGTCAGTGGAAATCCTGCAGGCAGAGGGCCCTTGCAGGGACCTCCCATCACAGAGGAGTTTTGAACAAAGAATTTGTTTCTCCCCGCTGGGGTGATGGTGCTTCCATTAGGTTACTAAAATAATCTCATTTCTTCTGTTGTCCAAATAGGAGGGCTCGCAGTGCTCTCGGACTTATATGTCTATGTAATTTAATTTAAATGACAAATGTCCCACTGAGATTCCACTCTCTCTCACCTATCTGAACGGCAGAAACCCAAGGTTTGACAATATACTGTTGGCAAGAGCTGGGAAGCAGGCACTTTTGAGCACTGCTGGGAGGAGTACAAAATGGCACTTTCCCTTTGGAGGCTATTTCAAAGATATCCTCAAAGGACAAATGCATTTTCCCTTTGAGCTAGCAATATCACTTCTAGGAGTCTACCGTGAAGAAATGCCTCCACAAACAGGAAACAAATGCATGCACAAGGTATTCACTGTATCATCACTTACAACAGCGAATGTTAGAAATAACCTTTAAGTCTAAGAGTAGGGACTCACTAAATAAATATGGTGAATCCACACAATGGAGTGGAATACTATGAAGTTAACAGTGGTTCTCAACCTTCTGGCCCTTGAAATACAGTTCCTCATGTTGTGACCCAACCATAAAATTATTTTCGTTGCTACTTCATAACTGTACTGTTGCTACTGTTATGAATCGTAATGTAAATATCTGATATGCAGGATGGTCTTAGGCGACCCCTGTGAAAGGGTCATTCGACCGCCAAAGGGATCGCGACCCACAGGTTGAGAACCGCTGAGTTAGAAGAAAAAATAAGCAGGCTCCTTATACATCATTCTTTCCCTTATATATCTTATAGATGATAATACGTTAAGTGAAAAAATCAAGGGGTGGAAAGTTTATATAGCATGCAATTTTTCTCTAAGAAAGAGGGAAAATAAGAATGTATATTCATATTGGTTTTATTGGTACAAAAAACCACCTGGAAGGCACATGCA
The DNA here is from genome assembly GCF_014108235.1 of Myotis myotis. Classification (NCBI taxonomy): domain Eukaryota; kingdom Metazoa; phylum Chordata; class Mammalia; order Chiroptera; family Vespertilionidae; genus Myotis; species Myotis myotis. The sequence continues at coordinate 1,459,389 of NW_023416341.1, read as the reverse complement.
CAGGAGTAGCTTCTCAAAGTATGGGTTTTTTTCCCTTTTTTTAAAAAAAAAAAAAGATTTTTTTTATTGATTTTTAGAGAGAGAAGTGAGAGGGAGAAAAACATTGATGTGACAGCGAAATATTGATCAGCTGCCTCCTGCATGCCCCTCACCAGGGATCCAGCCCATGTGCCCTGACTGGGAATCGAACTGGGAACCCTTCAGTGCATGGGATGATACCCAACCCACTGGGCCACACCAGCCGGGGCTCAATGTATATTCTTTATATTGATTTTATTTTTGCTTTATAAAAATATTCTTTATTGTTGAATGTATTACTATATGTCCCCCTTTCCTCCCCCCCATTGACCCCTTCTAGCCCACACCACCCGCCCCCGCCCCAGGCCTCCACCACCCTACTATCTATGCATATATGCATACAAGATCTTTGGTTGATCTCTTCTCACCGCCCCCTGCCCCCCCCCCCACTCCTACCTTCCCTCTGAGATTTGACAGTCTGTTCAATGCTTTTATGTCTCTGGATCTATTTTGTTCAACAGTTTATTTTGTTCATTAGATTCCACATATGAGTGAGATCATGTGATACTTGTCTTTCTCTAAGTGCCTTATTTCCCTTAGCATAATATTCTCCAGGTCCCTCCATGCTGTCTCAAAGGGTAAGAGATCCTTCTTTTTTACTGCTGCATAGTATTCCATGGTACAAATGTACCACAGCTTTTTTATCCACTTATCTACTGATGGGCACTTGGGCTGTTTCCAGCTCTTAGCTATTGTAAATTGTGCTAGTATGAACATAGGGGTACACACATTCTTTCTGATTGGTGTTTTGGATTTCTTAGGATAGATTCCTAGAAGTGGGATTACTGGGTCAAATGACAGCTCCTTATTTAATTTTTTGAAGGAACTCCATACTGCTTTCCACAGTGGCTGCACCAGTCTGCATTCCCACCAGCAGTGCAGGAGGGTTCCTTTTTCTACACATCCTCTCCAGCACTTGGCGTTTGTGATTTGTTGACGGTAGCCATTCTGACAGGTGTGAGGTGATTGTTTTTATTTTAGAATGATTTATTTGGATCTATTTCCTATTCAAGAAAGTAAAATAAATTAAAAATATTAAATGTCCAAAGGTTGAGTCAAATTTTAAAAGATATAATATAATGAAAAATGCTGTAAGCCTTCCCATCTGAGGTTTGAGAGGGGGTGGTCTGTGGGAGGGAGATGAAATAGCCTCCATGAACCTTGGGGGCCCAAAGCTTGCTGGAAAGAGAACATAATATTTTCAGAGAACAAACTGCCTTCTGTTAAGAAATTAATCTGTAATGCATGAGAGATAAGAATGAAATGACAAAATGGTTTCAGGAAACAATTTCTTAGCTAAGCCAATAGGCTATGGTACCTGCTCATTTATTTGAGGGCAAAGTTTTGTTTTTTTAAACATATTTGTATTGATTTCAGAGAAGGGAGAGGGAGAGATAGAAACATCAATGATGAGAATCATTGAATGGCTGCCTCCTGCATACCCCACACTGGGGATCAACCCCATAACCCAGGCACATGCCCTCGATCAGAATCAAACCCAGGACCCTTTAGTCCGCAGGTCGATGCTCTATCCACTGAGCCAAACCAGCTAGGACGAGAGCAAAGATTTTATGAAATAGCTAGACGAGATGAGAAATGAAAAAGAAAAGGGGAGAAAGAAAAGGGAGGAAAACTGGGGCCTGTTCTAATGGGTTGTCTGGAAATCATGGTTTCCTAGTGCTTCCTGAGCACTACACTGTAGGGTTTGCCCCAGCTAATAGCTCTTGGGATTCCCTATCATGTGCAACACAAAGCCACCCAAGGTCACAGGGCAAGGAAGAAGAACTTGGGTTAGCAATGAGTCAGTCTAGCTGCTCAGACAGTGTTTGCTAACACCCTGCTGCCTGCCTCTCCCTGCACACCTGCCCCCACCTCCACAGGCCTTCAGCCCCATCCCAGCTTCCTGAACTTTGATCCTGGCTTCAACCTACAGCCTTTGCAAAGACAAATGTGGCAGAGTGAAGGGGGCAGGATGTTGACAGGGCAACCTGGAGAGCACCTGCCCAGCTTAATGGAGAATCACTATTTGGCTCCAGCCGCAGGTTTCCAAGCAGGGATGTGGGCTCAGGTTTGTTGGATTCGATTTTTCCAGAGAAGTCCAGTTTTATGAGAAAGCTTCTAAATTTTTTTAAATGGGAAGTTTTTTGGGGTTTTTTTGGTAAGATTTTTAAATTAATTTTTAGAGAGAGAAGAAGGGAGAATGAGAGAGAGAGAGAGAGAGAGAGAGAGAGAGAGAGAGAGAGAGAGAGAGAGACATTGATGTGAGTGTGGAACATCTATCTGCTGCCTCCTGCACATTCCCTACCAGGGATTAAGCCCAAAACCCAGGCATGTGCCCTGACCAGGAATCAAACCTGCAACCCTTCAGTGCACAAGATGACCCTCAACCAACTGAACCACACCAGCCAGGGCAAAGATTCTAATTTTTAAATGCTGACAAGTAACTTAAAAAGAATTTTAAGCTCTGTACAGCCCCAACAAAACAGGCCTCAAGTTTCCAACCTACGAGGTAACTAGGCAGAAGACTGGAAAATCTCTGTCTCATCCCATTATCTACATATATAAAAGGCTAATATGCTAAGTGTCTGACCATCCAACCGGTTGCTATGACATGCACTGACCACCAGGGGGCAGACGCTCAACACAGGAGCTGCCGTGATGCACACTGACCATTTACAGAGAAACGGCACCATGGACCCGGCACCCACAAAGCAACACTCAGCTTCCCCCAAGTGGGACACAGACCCCACCACCACCCAGGAGCAAAAGCCCACCAAATCACAGCTGATGTTGCCAAGACCCCGTGGCGAAAATGTGGCCCACAGCCCAGCCCAGCCTAGAAACGGTGGCTGTGGGCTGTGGGAAAACACAGCAATGCCCGGCTTCCTCTCCCTGGCAACAACTACCTCCTTGCGTTTCTCCAGGAACACAACTTGCTTTATAGCCAAGTGGAAACATTTCACACTTTAACCAAATGTCTGTGAAGCGTTTTCTGGTGCCTCATCTCATTTGATCCTCACAGAAGTCCTGGAGTAGATAGATAGGAGACTCAGTGGAATCCTATTTTCTTTTCATTAGCCAGAAAATGGAGATTTAGAAAGCTTATTAGTAGAAACTTTACCCAACTGAAAAGAAGTAAGAAATGGTGGACGTTGAAAATGACTTCAGGTTTTCTCACTATGCAGAATATAGTCAAACACTGCTGCAGTTAAATATTTTATCCTTTCTTCTCCCTGTTTGATCTACAATAATAATGTGCTTCGTGCTGATATTTACTGCTGTGTTGCTGACAATTACCTGAAAGAGAAGTTGGGGTGCTTCATTGGGCTGGAAAAAGTTTAGCTAAAACAGAAAGCAAGCCTAATTATGCAAGTTTATTCTATACTAGAGGCCCGGTGCATGACATTCATGCACTGGGGGGAGTCCCTCAGCCCGGCCTGCGCCCTCTCGCAGTCCAGGGGATATCCACCTGCCGTGGAGGTGGGAGAGACTATTGCCACTGCCGCTGTGCCTGCCAGCCATGAGCCCAGCTTCTGGCTGAGCAGCGCTCCCCTTGTGGGAGCTCACTGGCCACCAGGGGGCAGCTCCTGCATTGAGTATCTACCTCCTGCTGGTCAGTGCACATCATAGCGACCAGTCATTCCACTATTTGGTCGATTTGCATTATAGGGTTTTATTATCTACTAGAGGCCTGGTGCACAAAAATTTGTGCACTCAGGGGGGGAGGGAGGGGTCCCTCAGCCTGGCCTGTGCCCTCTCGCAGTCTGGGACCCCTAGGGAGAAAACGCCCTGCTGGCTTAGGCCTGCTCCCAGGTAGCAGAGGGCAGGCCCAAACCCTAGGTGCAGCCCCTGGTCGGGCTCAGAGCAGGTCTGATTGGGGAGTTGGGGCGTCGCCCCCTGTCATGCACAGAGCAGGGCAGATCAGGGGGTTGGGGTGCCGCCCTCTATCACCCACAGAGCAGGGCCAATCAGGGGGTTGGGGAGCCGCCACTGTCACACTCAGGGCAGGGCCAATGGGGAGGTTATGGCTCTACCCTGTCACACACAGAGCAGGGCCCGTGGGGTGGGGGGGGAGTGCAGGGGTTGGGGCACCGCACCCTGTCACACACAGAGCAGGGCTGATCAGGGGGTTGTGGCCCCTCCCCCTGTCACACACAGAGGCGCAGGGCGATCAGGGGGTTTGGGCGCTGCCCCGTCATGCTGATCCCGGTGCCGGGAGGCCTCTCGGCTCCGCTGATCCCGGTGCTGGGAGGCATATTACCCTTTTACTATATAGGATAGAGGCCTGGTGCATGGGTGGGGCTGGCTGGTTTGCCCTGAAGGGTGTCCTGGATCAGTGTGGGGGTCCCCACTAGGGTGCCTGGCCAGCCTGGGTGAGGGGATGATGGCTGTTTGCAGCTGGTCACACACCCTTCAGGGTGGGGGTCCCCACTGGGGTGCCTGGCCAGTCTAGGTGAGCGGCTGAGGGCTGTTTTCAGGCCGACTGAAGCTCCCAACTGCTCCTTTTTTTCTTTTCTTTTTTTATTCTGGGCCAGCTTTAGCTCTGGCTCCAGCTCTGAGGCCTCTGCTGCTGAAAGAAGGTATCTGGTTTGTTTCAGTTCTATAATTGAAACAATGTATAACTCCAGCTCTGAGATCCCGGGCTCGCTGAAAGCAAGTTTCTGGGGTTTTGTTTAGCTTCTATATTTGTTACAATGTTTCTTAAACTGCAAGCTCAGAGGCCGGCAAGGCAGGCGGGGAACGTTGGAGTCCTCCGTCACTGAAGCAAGCAAGCCTCATGTTAGTTTCAAGCTGCCTGGCTGCCGGCCGCCATCTTGGCTGGCAGTTAATTTGCATATCTCGCTGATTAGCCAATGGGAAGGGTAGTGGTCATACGCCAATTACCATGTTTCTCTTTTATTAGATAGGACTAGAAGCCCTTTTCATGAAGATTCATGCATTAGGCCTTCCTTCCCCTGGCTGCTGGCACCGGTTTTCCTCCGGCACCCAGGACCCAGGCCTTTGGTCCGGCCGCAGCGGAGAAGCCAAACCTCAAGGCTAGGCTTCTCCGCTGCATCCGCAGCAAGGCTTGGCTTCTCCGCTGCGGCCGTAGCAAGGCTTTTATTAGTGTAGATACTAAAGGCCTGGTGCAAGAAATTCTTGCACCAGGGGCGGGGGAGGGGGTTTGTGTGTCCCTCAGCCCAGCCTGCACCCTCTCCAATCTGGGACCCCTTGAAGGATGTCCAACTGCCCGTTTAGGCCTGGTGGAATCGAGCCTAAACAGGCAGTCGGACATTCCTCTCACAATCCAGGACTGCTGGCTCCCAACTGCTCACCTGCCTGCCTGCCTGATTGCCCCTAACCACTTCTGCCTGCCAGCCTGATCACCCCCTAACCACTCCCCTGCCAGCCTGATCGATGCCTAACTGCTCCCACCATCCCGATTGTCCCTAACTGCCCTCCCCTGCTGGCCCGGTCACCCCAACTGACCTCCCTTGCCAGCTTGGTCGCCCCTAACTACCCTCCCCTGCCGGCCTCGTCACCCTAACTGTCCTCCCCTGTAGGCCTGGTCACCCCAACTGCCCTCCCCTGCTGGCCTGGTCACCCCTAACTGCCCTCCCTTGCCAGCCTGGTCGCCCCCAACTGCCCTCCCCTGCCAGCCTGGTCACTCCCAAATGCCTTCCCCTGCAGGTGTGGTCTCCCCCCAACTGCCCTGCCCTGCAGGCCTGGTCACCCCCAACTGCCCTCCCCTGCAGGCCTGGTTGCTCCCAACTGCCCTCCCCTGCAGGCCTGGTCCACCGCCAATTGCCCTCCCCTTCTGGCCTGGTTGCTCCCAACTGCCCTCCCCTGCTGGTCTGGTCACCCCTAACTGCCCTCTCCTGCAGGCCTGGTCCCTCCCAACTGCCCTCTCCTGCTGGCCTGATCGGCCACAACTGCCCTCCCCTGCTGGCCATCTTGTGTCCACATGGGGGTGGCCATCTTGTGTGTTGGAGTGATGGTCAATTTGCATATTACCTCTTTATTATATAGGATATATAAAAGGCTAAGTGTCCTTCCAGTAGCTATGACGTGCACTGACCACCAGGGGGGCAGATGTTCAACTCAGGAGCTTCCATGACATGCACCAGCCATTTAAAAATAAGGACCCAACACCAACAAACCAACACTCAGCTTCCCCGAAGTGGGACACAGGCCCTGCCACCACCCCAGAGCGACACCCCACCAAATTGCAGCCAACACTGCCAAGACACCCTAGTGCAAAATGCGGCCGACAGCCCAGCCCAGCTCAGAAACGGTCACTGTGGGCACCGGGCAATGACATCACGTAGCAACACCCAGCTTCCTCTCCCTAGCAACTAGCATCCTTGGAGTTTCTTCAGCCCGGGAACCCAACTTGCTTCATAGTCAGGTGCAAACATTTTACAGTTGAACTAAATGTGAAGCATTTTTCCATGCCTCATCTCATTTGATTGTCACAGAAGTCCTGGAGTAGGTAGATAGGAGACTCAGTAGAATCCTATTTTCTTTTCATTAGCAAGAAGCAAATTAACATATTTTTCTAATTAATTTCCTTTCAATGTGCACAAATCTGTGCACTGGGACACTAGTATAGAATATATAAAAGGCTAAGTTGACTCTCGCATGCACGATATATATATATAAAACTCTTGCTGGCGCCAATCACACACATGTGTTTCAATCAGTCATTGTCGATCGTGAATTTGGTGGACACTTCTATTATAGAGAAAGGGCAAATAGCGATATTAAAATATTTATTCTAATTAATTTCCTTTCAATGTGCACAAATTCGTGCACCAGGCCACTAGTTTCTTCACCTCAATGCATGGGCCCTTTTATTGGGGTGGGGGTGCTCTTTAAGGAAATCTAATCATAACAACAGAAATCTATTAGACAAAAAGCATGACTGTTTGGAAGCCAGGTAAAGGTTGGCTCTAAGACACAGTCTCCTCTTCAAGTCCCCACGTGCACCTTCAGGCTGGTTCTGGGTCTTTAAATTACTCCTGTCTTCTGAAAGCCTGGAACAATATCCCCGTCACTCTTTCTTTGCATTTCCTGTGTAACTCAAATTCCCAGGGCCCGGTTTACTGCCAAATTACCTGAGATAAACAAGTCACACTACGATCTTCTTTTCTTTTCCAAACCTAACAACAGCTGGCAGCTGGAAATGGTTATTTATAACCTGCACACCAATACATGCATTTGCTGGGTTTAGAAATGCTTAGCTGTGCATTCTGTGGCCGGCCTAATAGATGAGAGCCTGGGACAATGCTATGCAGTGGCTAGAGGGTAGGCTATGGGGTCAGCCTGTCTGGCTCAGCCAATCATTACCTGTTTGACAATCCTAACTGTCCCCATTCTATTACAGCAAGCATGTCAAATTCATGGCCAGCAGGCCGCAAGCCTCATTTATTTGGCCCATGTTAGCCTTTGAGTTTAACATGCTTGCATTACAGTCGACTGTTAGGGTTAAGATAGTACATGTGAAACACTTAGACTGTGCATAGTAGGCACTTAGCACTTAGTAGTTCCCTCACCCAGAAACAATTGACTGGTTGTGGATCTCAGCAAGTTCTGTTGCACTCTGGTACCCAAACCTGTCCACTCCTTGCCACCATCCCTCCATGAGCTGTCATCTTTTTCACTAGCCAATTGGTGGGTCTCTTGCCTCCACTATTGCTGGGCTTTTCCCACGGAAGCCATCTAAAACTAAGCCTGTATCACTTGTCTGCTTGACGCACCAGTGTTTCCCCCTCCCCCTGCTCACTTTCACACACAGTCCTGCTCCTTGGACTCAGGATTCCTTCCTGCCTCTAGGCCTTTGCCCTCATCCTCTTGGTCTTCTCACCAATCAGATCTCAGCTTAAAGGGACTTTAAGCACAGCACTTAACATCTGTTTCTTGTTGATATGTTTGTGGTCTGTCTCCTCCACTAAAATATCAGCTTTGAGAAATCAGAGGCTGCTGTCTGGGTTTTTTATCACAGAATTTCCCACACTTGGAACAGTGCCTGGAATGGAGTAGACATCAGTAGACCTTTCTGGAACAAGGGTTTGCCTTCACAGAACCGATAACTGAGTATATGAACAAATTTCTGAATGGACAATGCCAGAAGGCACAGGAGGCAGGATGACCTCTGGAACTGCTGGAAAGACTTCCTCTTCTCTCACAGTGTGCTTTCCTGACCCTACCCCCTGCTCTTTCTGGGATGGTGAAGCGAAATATGACACAGTAAGTTTAATGCACCATTGGAGATAATCGAAAAATATTGATTTCTTTTTTCATGTGAAATTAAGTAAATACCAGACCTCTGTAATCTAATCAATGGCCTATGTGACAACATGCTTCCAGGCCAAAATGTACTTTGGTCTACTTCTGTATCCACCACACAAGATCCCAAACCCATTCCCACTTATACCCCACCCAACCTCATCCTCCCATCCCAGCTCCCGACAGCATATAAGTGAAGACACTGCATTTGTGAAAATACAGGATGTGGCAAAAGTAAGTTTACAGTGGTGAGTACAGGCAACACAGTTTATTCTTACTATTATTTATTACTAGTAGCCCTGCACACGAATCTGTGCGCCAGTAGCTCGCTCCGCCCTCTAGTAGCTCTCCGCCCGCTGCCCCCCACTCCTCATAGCTTGCTGCCCTACCCCCTCCTGTAGCTCTCCCCCACCCGCTGTAGCTCGCTGCACCCACCCCCTCCAGCTGATCCGTGATCCAGTAGTTACGCGGTTGGTCGTTATGTAACGACCATTTGCGCATTACATCTTTATTATATAGGATATTACTTTCCACACGCACACTGTAAACCTTTTACTCCACCCTGTATGTGTGTATGTGTATATGTATCCAAAGTAAGGTGTCTTCTGAGTATTTGCACCCTACCCCTCAAAAATAATCCTGCCTAACCTTGGAAAACACAAAAAATGGTGCATGAGATACCCCTGGAATCCTAAGGAAAGAGATGCGGTTTTTTTCTTGTGATTTGATAGCTAATTTTTACTGAACCTATTAAGTGCTGGGCACCATTCTAGGGTTTTTAGATGAATGAATTTATTTGATTCTCAGCCCTGTGGGAAGGTCCTACTATTAATCTCCATTTTACAACTTAAGGCTCTCGGCACTGAGAGGTAAGAGTCCTCAGAATTCTAACCCACTCAGTCTGATCAATAAGCTCTGCTCCTTCCACTCCTCTCCAGAATATGGCTCGGATGGATAGCACCACGAGAAAGGGAGAGAGAGGGAGAGAGGGAGAAAGCAAGACAGAAGGGAGAGATGAGAGAGGAGGAAGAGAGAAAGAAAGGGAGAGAATAAATGAGTCTAATTCTCTGCCTTGGTTTGTCACAGTTCTAATCGGAAGGTTTAAAATGAAATCTCCATCTCAAAGGAAGCAAGCTGCAGAACTTCCAAGGAGTGGGCTCATTGGGAGGAAGGCTTGGCAGGTGCGGGGAGGCCCCACTGGACTGAACGGATATGGGTCAGTTCTCCTTCTCCTGGGCTGCCCATCGGGGACACTTCACTCCTCATGCCTTGGCCTCACCCCACCTGCCAATAACAGTGATCAGACTAGATGTAAAGGCTGAGTCCAGCCCACAGACATTTGTCTGGTCTCCATAATGGTAAAATATACATATATTTTTTTCCAGACAATAAATTTCACTTAAAATTCCTGAGTTCTAGATTTTTTGAAAAGTAAGAAACACGGAAAGATTTGGCAACACAAGGCCTGCATTCCTGCCTGGGAACAGTTGCCAGGAGCTGAGGACAATGGCCTGCCACTCTGGATCCCCACCCCACAGGTTGTCTCCCTGCCAGTGAGGTCAAGTCCAAGTTGCCATTTATCAGCAGATCTGAGAGGTTTTCTTTCCCTACAGTGAAGATGAAAGTGATAGCTCATGTTCCCTTGTCTCCAGCAAAAGTGAGAACCTCCACCTCCACCACCCTCGTTGTCTTGCAGCTGACACTGACATATGGACTGTGTGCCAGGCCTTTGCGTCATTTATTAATGCAACGAATTCTCACAACCCCAGGAAGAGGATAGAGCTATTATCTCTACTTATAGATGATGGAGAGATGGGAAAGAGTACATTTCAGGAAATTAGTAGACTCTCAGTGGGGGTGGGAGGGGACAAGAAGAGATTAGCCAAAGAACATGTATGCATATATGCATAACCCATGGACACAGACAATAAGATGGGGAAGGTCTGGAGTGGGGTGGGGGTTGGGTGGAGGGGGACAAAAATAGAGAAAATAGAGACATCTGTAATAAATATATATATATACACACAATAAAATAATAATAATAATTAATTAATTAAAAGAAATTAGTAGCCAATAGATTTATTTACAAAAATAAAGAATATTCCCAAGTATGCGAGGTGTATTTAGGCACTGGAAGAATCTGGCATAGAGCTGCATAACGAAATAAATCCGGCCACTGCAGTCATTTGTATTACCTGCCTGCTCCCTGCAGGCTTCTAACCTGTGACCCCTGCATGGAATCCCTGAAATACATCAGTCACCACAGTGGATCCTGGACTAGATGTCAAGTCCCTTCCAGCTCTAACTTCTGTGATTTTAGGTGGGCTCATAAAATGTATCTAATTAGTTTGGGACTCCTTGGAGCAGAAACACACACAGAGAACTGCAAGTTCACTTAGACTTTAGAAAAGAGTGGTGGTGCCTGCAGGGCTCCTATGGTTGGGGACCAGACAGCTGTGGTTGTCCAACCTCCTGCCAGGTGCTGCATTCACCCATAACTGTCCTGTCCTCAGAGGACATGTTAAGTCAGGGCTGTCTCCAGAGAATCCATCAGCGAAGAGTGGTCAAGGTACTATCAGGTTCCAAAATGAGGTGTGAGACAGGCCAGTAAGCCAGGCCCAGTGGAACAGGGAAACTGAGACAGACAACTGAAGGTCACCTCCCCAGAAATAACATCTAGGCCTCAGCTGTATTTCAGCTCCAGTCTCAGAAAAGCAGCAAAAAGAAGTGGGGGACACCAGGACCTGCTGTAATGAGTAACAACCCTCACACTGACCAATCAAGTGGAGACTACAACCCTGAAGGAGCATTCCTGGAAAACTGATGAATATTCTGCTGAAAGCCTTTCCTAAGAAGAGAGAGAGAAAGAGAGAAAAAAGCCTCAAGACAATGGACCCACTGTGCTCTCCCTCTGAGGAGCAGCCCCCACCATTTCCTTCCTCTCTTATTCCCCCACAGGCCTGCATCTCCTAAACTCTAAGGCAGTGGTTCTCAACCTTCCTAATGCTGCGACCCTTTAATACAGTTAATCATGTTGTGGTGACCCCCAACTTCATTGTTACAAATTGAACATAATTAAAGCATAGTGATTAATCACAAAACCAATATGTAATTATATATGTGTTTTCCGATGGTCTTAGGCGACCCCTGTGAAAGGGTCGTTCAACCCCCAAAGGGGTCTCGACCCACAGGTTGAGAACCGCTGCTCTAAGGGTTCCCAGGAGACTTGCAATCTGGGGAGGGATGGGCAGCAGCAGCTCCCCACAGGCTAATCTCTTGACCCTGTTCCCAAGGCCCCATTTTCCTTGACTTCCCAGAGAGCTAGGGCAGCCCAGCCTAGGCTCTCCTGCTGCTTCTATGCTAAGCCCTTTCTTGTTTTACTGCTACAGCTTTAATAAACATTCCCTCACAGTCACCTGAACTCATGTTGTGATATTTTCCTACACAAAGCCAAGAACCCACACGCTACCGGCCACCCTGGGCAGACCGGCTCAGGGTCAGGTCTGCTTTTCAGTAACAGCAGGACAAGAGAGTGACAGTGACTTCACTGGGAGAGGAAGTGGGGGGAGGACAGGAAGGTAACTGATTAGCAGGAGAACAGAATAAACACAGAGGCTGTGGGATATAACAGGGGTAGCTAGGGCAGGGCATGTTATTAGGACTGGATTGAATACTCCACCTGACAGTGCCTGAGGCACTGAACTTGTCCACTAGAGGAAGAGGAACCAGTCAGGTCTCTGGAGGCTTGGCCTGGAGACTTGGCTACAAGGGCCTTTTCTCTGTCTGCTTTATGGAGACTGGCCAACAATTCACTAAGGGACAAATGGGTTCATCTCCTTCCTGGTTACGATGTGAATCCGGCAAACACTCATGGACCTCTCCCTATACCTGTCCTTGGGCCAAGTGCCGGACATACAAAGGAACAAGGGTGGGTCTCTACCCTCAAAGAAGAAGAAAGGCAGGAAGCCCAATACCTGCGATAGCATGGTGCATGAGGAGCTCTGGGATCCTGCCATGTAGGAGGAAATAATTCTGCAAGCATTAATTCATTCTGCACCACAATCCACGGTGTGGAGGTGACTTGAAAGGGTGGCAGGGAACATATCACTGGCATGGCAGGGAGTTGAGAGAGAATATGATGTGCCTAAGAGATAGCCAGCTTGACAAGGTGTGTCGTGCAGGGTTTGAAATCTCAGATGCCTGCAGGGCCGGGACAATATTCTCAATGCAAAAAGTGAGCACTTGATAACTGGCACCACCGGTCAGAAGAGGCCAAATTGTCATTACAAGTCAACTACTGAGGTGGCCACTGTTCAGTGCTAAGGACCTGGGCTGTGACGGAAGGCAGGCCCACTGGGGCCAAAGCACCCTTTTGTCTGGGGACTGAAAAGGCCAGGCCTTAATGGGAAATCTCTATATATTTTTTTTTAATATTTTATTGATTTTTTACAGAGAAGAAGGGAGAGGGATAGAGTTAGAAACATCGATGAGAGAGATCGACCAGCTGCCTCCTGCACGCCCCCCAGTGGGGATGTGCCCGCAACCAAGGTACATACCCTTGACCGGAATCGAACCTGGGACCCTTGAGTCCGCAGGCCGACGCTCCATCCACTGAGCCAAACCGGTTCGGCTGAAATCTCTATTTTTAAATATAGAAAAACACAGCTATGGACCCAGTTCAGCCCAGTATAAAAACTCTGGGCATGAGTGGGTGGATGACTATTTAAAGATGAGATTGGAGACCAGAAGACCAACTAAGGACACGGGCAAGGGGGGACAGCTTCCCCAGGAAAATTCTCCACTTAAATGTGCTACGTTCACAGGGCAATTGTTAAGACTACAAGAGTCAGGCTGTGGGACATCAGAAGTCATCCTGTGGCACTGAAGACAACTGATACTTTCTTATTCTGACATAACGTGCTCTGTAAACTGCTCCAAGCTCCTCCTTCTAACCCTATTGCTCCTTGTATCCCTTTCCTATTTGGAAATAAAGGAGCAGCCAGGGTCAGATCTGAAGGGAGCGTGCCCTTCACTAGTAAACTATATTTATTCTACCAGCATAAAGGGCAGGCCTCACCTGCAGACTCACTCCCAGATGTGAGAACCTGGCCACATACTGGCAGGGACAGGGCTGAGACAGCTCTGTTGATGAATACTAGAGTGTAGACTTTATTCAGCCGAGTCCTGGTTCTGCTACCTATTAGCTATGTGGTGCAAAATAGGCACAATTACAGTAAGTATCATATTGAGCCATCTCAAGAATTAAATTGGATCCTCTGTGTCAGTAGTAGTCACTTTTCCTATGAAGGGCCAGTTGGTAAACATTTTTGGCTTTGTGGGCCATATGGTCTCTACTAGTCAACTCGGCTACTGAAGCATGAAAACAGCAATAGACCATTTACATGCATTTGTAGGCAAATGGATGTAGCTGTGTTAATAAAACTTTATTTATAACACCAGGCAGTGGGCCAGAGTGTTATCTTTTAGGAACTCCCATGTTGGGTTGCAGTTAATTATCTGTTTATGTCTGGCTTTCTCACTAGTCAATGAAGTTCTTAAGGGCAGCGAATCCTATATAATAAAAGCCTAATATGCTAAGTGTCCCATTGTATAGTCGGCCATTCAAACCAATCCAAGTGTCATATGCTAATGATATGCTAAGGCTGCTCAACCGCTCACTATGATGTGCACTGACCACCAGGGGTCAGACGCTCCGACCAGTAGGTTAGCTTGCTGCTGGGGTCCGGCCAATCAGGACTGAGTGGGACGGGATGGACACACCCTGAAGCCCTCCCGTGGTCCCTCCCCGGCTGGCCAACCTCCCACATCACTCCCCAGTCCCAATCATGCACTGGTGGGGTCCCTTGGCCTGGCCTGCAGCCTCTCACAATCCAAGACCCCTCGGGGGATGTCGGAGAGCCAGTTTCAGCCAGATCCCACAGGCCAGGCCGAGGGACCCCACTGGTGCACAAATTCGTGCACCAGGCCCCTAATACTATTTATCACCTTTTTTTCAGATTAAAACTAAAAGACAAGTATAGCACAGTATGGCACCCATGAAGTCCATAGGAATTTTCAAAATTGTCTAAGTGAAAGGAGTTTAGAGACAGGAAAGGCAGTTTTAGGGAAGGAGGGCCCAGGGGAGAGGAATGCATACATGACTCCAAGGCCCCAGTTTATTTATAGGAATGTTACAAGATAAGGGGAAGAAGAAGAGAGGGACACCGGGTGGGCTTTGAAACTTTGGAAGTGATACCATGTAAGGAAAAGAGGGGAAAGGAGCCAATTAGGAAAGCACGGGGGACATAAAATGGGGAAGGGGTCTAATTAGAATGTAGCGTATATATACCAAGAGCTGCCAGCATTTTAAACCCATAAACAGAGACTCAGAGGACTGTTTGTTTTGGGGGTATTTTTCCCATCTTAGAGAGACAGAGAGAGCTCTCCTATTTGGGGGACCCCTTCCTGGGGGGTGGGTTATATATGCTTGCAATAAACTTCCACATTTTTGCTAAAAATCTTTTAGTCCGTGAATTTTTTTTTAATATTTTTATTGATTTTTTACAGAGAGGAAGGGAGAGGGACAGAGAGTTAGAAACATTGAAGAGAGAGAAACATCGACCAACTGCCTCCTACACACCTCCCACTGGGATGTGCCCGCAACCAAGGCACATGCCCTTGACCGGAATCGAACCCGGGACCCTTCAGTCCGCAGGCTGACGCTCTATCCACCGAGCCAAACCAGTCTTGGCTAGTCCGTGAATTTTATTCTTCAAACTTCGTAGAACAAGAACCCACAATGAGAGAGTCCAGTTTGCCATTCCGCATATCACAAGTTCATACTAGAGCAGGATTGTAACTTCAAATGCCTCTGGGGCCCAGCCAGGTACCAGATGCCATGAGGGAAACCAGTTAGGCAGGTGCTGTGGTGACCTGGACAGTGTCCCTCCCTTCTCCACTCTGCTCCAGCTGTGAGGGAACTGAGGCCAGGCAGAATTCTAATTTGGAGTTAACAGACTTTATTGATATTTTAAAGAAAATACCATAATCAGTTATTTATGGGAAATCTCCCAATTTTTCAATGTTAAGAGCTAATTCAAAAATGTAAAGAACAAAACATATGGGCCAAATAAACATGCCTGTGGGCTATATTTCAGCCAGAGGCTCCCAATTCGTAATATCTGGCATAAAGAATTCATTTTTAAATTTGCTATATCTCTATTTTTGAAGGATTAAAAAATATTTAACTTATATATAAAAATAATCAACTTCACAGAAATGTTTGAGACTAGTACAATGAACTCCCATTTACCCTTCACCTGGATTCAATCTTCCTCATCTTGAAATCTCTGCATGCCAGCGCCCAGAAGGCACTGAAATGTTGAGGAGTCCCTGAATGAATGCCCTGAGGAAAAACAAGCAAAACACTGTGTGCTGAGTCCCCTAAAATGACAGGGTGGAATGAATACCGAAAATATCAAGAGGAAAGAAATGAATCAGATTCAAGATGGGAACCAAGGAAGGAAAAGAGAACAGACACAAAGACTACATGGACCACACATTTATTTTGCCTGCTGGATGCCTGCTTTGTTTTATTGGTTTTTTGTTTTGTTTTGTTTTGTTTTGTTTTGCTTGGCTTATTTTGTGTAGTAAGAGAAAAAGACAAATCCCCAGTAGTCCAGGTGAAAATCACACAAGAACAGAAGAGACCAGACATGCTGACACCATGCTTTCTATCAAACCTTACTGATTCAACTGTCACCCGTTTCGTAGCTTGGGATTATTTATACAAGCTAGGCTAAATTTCATCTGCGCATTATTAATTCTTTGAGAGAGTTTGCTAAGCAAATGAACAGTATAAACAGGGAAATGTTAAATATTTGCTCTGGGGGGGAACAAAAGCAAATGAGCAGCTTTAAAATCCTTTGTAATTATATTGATGTGCTGAACTTTTGTCTAATTATTATGTTCCTTGAAAACTGAGTAGAATTTTTTTTTCTAAACCATCTCATACTTTTAAAGCACTGGAGGAAATTTGACTTTAACATAAAGGTGAACATTTTCACAGACAGAAGACTCACACATTGCCAATTTACCTTCATGAAAACAAAAATATCATTGTTTTTCCTTTTAAACAAAGAGTGAGCTAATTATGAAGATTATTGTTTTGCTAGAGCAGTGGTTCTCAACCTTCCTAATGCCACGACCCTTTAATACAGTTAATCATGTTGTGGTGACCCCCAACTTCACTGTTACAAATTGAACATAATTAAAGCATAGTGATTAATCACAAAAACAATATGTAATTATATATGTGTTTTCCGATGGTCTTAGGCGACCCCTGTGAAAGGGTCGTTCGACCCCCAAAGGGGTCGCGATCCACAGGTTGAGAACCGCTGTGCTAGAGGCTTCATCAGATCCCCTCCTCCGTCTCCTGCCAGTGGTTTGGAGGAAGTCTGCCCATTTGCCGAGAGCGTTAGCTACCATGTAGGAGCACTTTTTATATGCTAGACTTGCTGTTCAGTGCATTCGTGCATAGTCCCATTGAATCCACAATGAGAGACTCACCAATGGATTACCAAACAAAACAATGTAAGCTTCATCATCATCTCCACTCTATTGACAGGAAAACTAAAGCTGAGAGAGGTCAGGGTAACAGCTGAGATTAAAATTCAAGGTGACTGGCTATATGGCCCCCAAAACTACCTGCTTTACATCACAGTGCATCACAGAGCACAAGGCCAAAACCAATGGGCCAGGAAAAAGGTTGTGGAAAAGGTCTGTTCTAGCTGTGTGGCTCTAGAATAGGGCCTATTTTTCCCTCGCACACTCTACCAGAGCAGAGCCCTAATAAGGCTTATCTACCTTGGGTAGAATCACAACTCATCAAGGTTTATCCAATAAATATGTGCCTATAAAAAGGTATAAGTCAAAGTTTTAAAAATGGAAATGGAAAAAGGGATCCTTTGAATATCAAATCTAATCTTACGGCAAATATTTTCTTAAAGACAACACAGTTTTTCCTTTGAAACCAATGTGAAAATGAACAGGTTCCTCCATCGGGGCATAACAATGCTATAGAACAGCAGTTGCCAAAAGGTGATCCGCGGACCACTGATGGTTCACGAGGTCCGAAAAGTTGGCGAACAACTGCTCTAGGAGAGCTGAGATGATAACAATTAGAGATGATTAAGCAGACTTCTTGAAAATGGTTTAGCAATGTTTCTCAACATGTGTTCCACTGATCCTGCGAGGAAGAGAGGTTCCCAAGCACAAAACAATTTTCATCATAATTCTAAGACTTTTTCACTGTGTTGATCATTTGTACTGATGATGCAAAAGCAATAGTAGGTAAAACTGCTTGTAGCCTAAAGTGGCACCAAAGGCAGTGGCACCAAACTGTACGAGTAGTCATTGTTCTTTACTTACATGTACTCACAATAAAACAAACAAAAAAATCACTTTTACTTATGGTGTCCTGAACAAAAAGTAGAAGTTGTCTTATTACACCAGCCCATGAGTAAACATTTTTAAATATTTTGTATGAAAAAATGAGAAGTACACTTAAAGTATTTCTGCTACAAGCCCAAATACAATGGCTGATCCCAGAAAACACTTGCATGACTGAGTTGCCAGCTGAACTAGCCATACATTGTATATTGTATAGAATGTCATTTTTAAAGAGATCCAAGATGGTGGCAGAGCAGGTAGGAGCTACACTCAGCTCCTCCCAAGGCTAAACTGGAATTACAACCAAATTATAGAATTAATCCTGAATGACCAACTGAAGACTAGCTGAAGAGAAATCTGATAACCAAGGATTTACAGAAGAAGCCACATCAAGACTGGCAGGCAGGGCCCACAGGTGGGGTCAGGGGCAGCTGAGGGTCTGGAGGGATATCTTAGCTATGGGGGGGCAAAGCCAAGCTCCCAGTCTAGAGCACCAGAACAAGAAAGAGGCACCCACGTAACATCTGGCTGTGAAAAGCAGCAGGTTTCTTTTTGCCAGAGAGAGTTAGGAGTCCACTAGAGACATAGGCACCCTTTTAAGGGGCCAACACATCAAATTTAATTCACAGACACTCACCCTGGGCTTCTGCAGAGGGAGGACAGAGCAGACTAGTGTGGAATGAGGAGTCTGTGGTTTGTGGCTCTGGAGAGAGAGCTGAAGGGAAAGCCACCAGAATCCCTGTGCTGAGTCATTCTCCCACACTGCAGATGCCGTCTTACTTGGGTGGAACACTCCCCTCCATGCAGCATCAGCCTGCGGGAAAGCAATAGCCTCACCCATCCTCTGGACTCCCTCTTGCCCCACCTGGTGGAGCTTATGCCCTGCTGGGGAGTCAGCTGCCTTGGCCAGGGTGTCAGTGACTGAGTTGTTTGGCTTTGAGGCAAGAGCCATTCCCCTACTTTCCCATGAACCTGACTGGCACTTCCCCTTCACAGGAGATCCACTAA
Organism: Myotis myotis; assembly: GCF_014108235.1. NCBI lineage: Eukaryota > Metazoa > Chordata > Mammalia > Chiroptera > Vespertilionidae > Myotis > Myotis myotis. The sequence continues at coordinate 1,440,585 of NW_023416341.1, read as the reverse complement.
AGCCACCTTCAGGCTATGGCTCCAGGGGACCCACCCACCCAACTGCCAGTGGCTCCGCCCTGCCAAGGTCAAGACAAAATCCAGAAGAGACTGAGTGGTGTGGCTCTGGGGCAGGGGTCACACCCACACCCTTCCCCGAAGCGTGACCAGCACCTCACCCTCATGGAGGATCCATCCTCCTGACGCCCAGCAGCCCCACCTTGCTGAGCTGTCTCCTTCCAGCAGGATCTGGGACAGACTATCTGTGTGGCTCTAGAACAGGGCCTCCCACACTCGGCCAGAGCAGAGCCCTCCCTTCACACAGCCAAATCTTGGTCTATTTGGGACTGATAAACTCTGCAGACCTCACCCCGACAACTCCCGGACACCCTGCCCCAATAAAAAGGTGTGCAAGGACCTAACGAGTGGCAACTAGAATTGGTATACCTGAGGATATTTACTGAGTGGCCTCAGACCCAGCACTGGCACCAAGATTGAATCTGTATCAATCTGGTGAACTCAACTCACCCCTACTTGTTGACTTACTGTGAACCTACCTCATGCAACTCAAGTACAGCCAGATGCTCGTTCAGTGACTGAGCCTAGCAGGCAGCCAGCAGACAGAAGCAAGCGGATCTAGGGGTGCCTTGGGACCTTTGCGGATCTGTCCTCAGGCCCAGTGCTGGAAAAAGCTGGCCTTGGTGCTCATCTTGGTCCTACTCATGTGCCCTCAGGCCCAGCAGAGACAGCCACAAACTATGGATCACTTGTAAATCCAAAGAGATTGCTAAGGGCCAGTCACAGGCAACATCTTACATTGGCCTTCACAAGAGTCCCTCCCAAGAGGCCCAGAACCGACACACCCAGTGGCCAGCTTCAGACAACATCAGAGCAAGATCCAATAAGCTTCACAAGCCACATATCCAAAGAGAGATCTCAGCAGGCACCAAACCATGCTGAGGCGAATTCCACAGGTGTGGTGAGAACCTGTAGAGAAGCTCAACACCATGGCTGGGTTGAGACTCATAATCAGTAAATCTCAGGGTTTATCCCACACACGAATGGGCCAATAGCAATCAAGACTCAATTACAACAGGTGAGCCCACATAACCCACACAAGGGACATTCTTGGAGTACCCAGCTCAGATGATCAAGGAGACTGTACCACTGAACCCCACAGGACACCTACTACATAGGGCCACCCTGTGAAAACTGAGAGTCATAGCAGATCTATCTAATACACAGAAACAAACACAAAGAGGCAGCCAAAATGGAAAGACAAAGAAACAGGTCCCAAATGGAAGAACAGGAGCATTCTCTAGAAAAAAAACTAAATGATATGAAGACAAGGAGTTTATCATCTATACAGTTCAGAGTAATGATTATAGGGATGCTCAAAGGCATGAAAAAGAACATAGAAACCATAAAAAGGACCAGTCAGAAATATGGGATATACTAGGAGGAATAAGCAGTAGTCTTCATGAAGCAGAGAATCGAATCAGGGATTTGGAAGACAAGGCAGGAAAAAAAACACGAATAAGAGCAGGAAAAGAAAACAAGATTTTTTTTTAAATGAGGATAGTTTATGGGATAATGTTAAGTATAACAACATTCACATCATAGAAGTGAGAAAGCAAGGGATCAAGAGCCTATTTGAAGAAATAATAAAAACTTCCCTAACCTGGTGAAGGAAAAAGACACACAAGTCCAGGAGGCTGCAGTGGGCACAGGGGTGGGTCTCCGCCCATCCTCCGCGCCCCCGCCCGGCCCCTCCCACCACTGCCCCCAATTCCCCATCTGCCAGCAGCCCTGCTCCCACCACCACCACTCCCATCCACTGACAGCACCGGCCCCACTCAAACCCACTGACAATGTGGAGCGATTGGGGCCAGCACCAGCACCGGGTGTGAGCAGCGGCTGCTGCCCTGATAGCCCCTCAGGAGCAGGGGGAGGTGGAGAAGCCCTGAGGGGCAATCGGGGCCAGCAGCCACCCCTCGCACCCGCTGATGGCGCCAAGTGATCAGAACTGGAACTGGGTGCCAGCAGCGAGTGCGAGCAGGACCAGCAGTGGATGTGAGAGGCAAGTGCCAGCCCCAATTGCTCCTCAGGAGCGGGGGAGGTGGAGAAGCCCTGAGGGGGTATCAGGGCCGGCAGCTGCCGCTCGCACCGCTGATGGCGTGGACGGGATCACGGCGTGTGGGAGCAAAGAATTTTCAGTAACCACCAGAGGCTCGCCTCATGACAGCGACCAGCGCCCCACCTTGGTCTAGCATCCCTGCTCACCTGCTCCCCCATCCCGCTATAGCCAACACCTGCCATGTTCCGCATGCACCCCTTAGTGGTCAGCGCACGTCATAGCAACCAGTTGTTTGGTTGTTCCACCATTCGGGCTATTTGCATATTAGGGTTTTATATCTAATGTAATAAAAGACAAACATGCAAATTGACCATACCTTCGCTATGCCTTAAGCCACGCACACCAGCCAATCAGAGAGACTATATGCAAATTAACCCAACCAAGATGGCGGCCAGCAGCTACGGAGCTGGAGCAAGCAGGAGGCTTGGTTGCCCCAGTGATGGAGGAAGCCAAGCTTCCCGCCCGCTCTGGCCGGCTCTGAGCTCCACTCAAGGCAACAAAGTTTCAATTATAGAAGATAAATAAACCCCAGATACCTGCTTTCAGCTGGCCATGGCCACAGAGCTGGAGCGAGCAGGAGGCTTGGGTTGCCCCTGGCAATGGAGGAAGTCAAGCTTCCCGCCCGCTCTGGCCGGCTCTGAGCTCCACTCAAGGCTACAAAGTTTCAATTATAGAAGGGAAATAAATCTCAGAATTTTAAAAAAAAAGGAAAAAAGGAGAGGCTGGGAGCTTCTGTTGTCGGGGGCTTGGCCAGCCTGAAAACGGCCCTCAGCCCCTCACCCAGACTGGCCAGGCAACCCAGTGGGGACCCCCCCACCCTAAAGGAGGTGTGGCCACCCTGAAAACAGCCACCAGCCCCTCACCTAGGCTGGCCAAACCTCCATGGGGTGAGAGTCCCCACTGGGGGGGGGCTTGACCAGCCTGCAAATACCCATCAGCCCCTCACCCAGGCTGGCCAGGCACCCTAGTGGGGACCCCCACCCTGAAGGGGATGTGACCAGCCTGCAAACACCCATTAGCCCCTCAACCAGGCTGGCCAGGCACCCCCAGCGGGACTCCCACCCTGATCCGGGACACCCTTCGGGGCAAACCAGCTGGCTCCCACCCATGCACCAGGCCTCTATCCTATATAATAAAAGGGTAATATGCAAACTGACCCTAACAGCAGAACAACTGGGAATGACTGGTCACTATGACACACACTGACCACCAGGGGGCAGACGCTCAATGCAGGAGCTGCCTCCTGGTGGTCAGTGCGCTCCCACAGGGGGAGCTCTGCTCAGCCACAAGCCAGGCTGACAGCTGCCAATACAGCGATGGTGGTGGGAGCCTCTCCCGCCTCCTCAGCAGCGCTAAGGATGTATGACTGCAGCTTAGGCCTGCTCCCCGCTGGCAAGTGGACATCCCCCGAGGGTTCCCGGGCTGCCAGAGGGATGTCTCATTGCCAGCTTAGGCCCAATCCCCCAGGGAACGGGCCTAAGTCAGCAGGTGGTCATTCCCCGAGGGGTCCCAGGCTGCGAGAGGGCACAGGCCGGGCTGAGGGACCCCCTGTCCGAGTGCACAAATCTTTGTGCACCAGGCCTCTAGTATATAGATAATGAACTCACATTATCTATATATATAATCCCATTTACCATTACAACAAAAATATTAAGATACCTAGGAATAAACTTAACTAAGGAGGTAAGAGAACTGTACTCAGAAAACTACAGGAATTTGAAAAAAGAGATAAAGGAAGACATAAACAAATGGAATAATATTCCATGTTCATGGATTGGTAGAATCAATAATAATTAAAATGTCCATACTACCCAAAGCAATCTATAGATTCAATGCAATCCCTATTAAATACCAACAGCATATTTCACAGACCTTGAACAAAGTCTCCAAAAATTCATACGGAATAAAAAAAAGACCTTGAATAGCCATGGCAATCCTGAGAAAGAAGAACAAAGTTGGAGGGATCACAGTACCAGATATCAAGCTATATTACAAATCCACTGTTCACAAAACTGCGTGGTACTGGCACAAGAACACACATGTAGACTGCCGGAAGCCGGTCCATCCTTGCTGCTTGACACAGTTGCTGCAGGAAAGAAACATCTGCACAGCATATGTTTCAAGGGACCTGGCGTATATAGCATACTGTTCTTAATATGTTTGCTCCCCTTAGCGCTGTGTGTTTTAACCAAGGTCACCTCTCCGAGAAAGCTTGTTTCCCCAGGTAGGGATTTTTCCCTGAAGTCAAGAAGGGGATAAAACTCCTTAACTAAGTGCCAGGCGGGTAGTTAATCACTTTAACTACAAACAATCACGCTTAAGCTACATAATCTTTACTCCCTGGAATGGAGATAAGAAACGCCCTAACCTTTGCAATAGAAATTGACAGGATTAAAATCAACTGGTATAAATACGGATGTAACAAGACAATAAACACCAGAACTTCGCTGGAGATCCAGACCAGAACTTGGCTGGAGATCCTGGCTAGAGATCCTGGCTAGGCTGCTGATCAACTGAACGCTGTCTCTGTGTCATTCCTTCTTCGCCGACTCCGTCCACACCTTTGGGAACCCCTGGACCTGCTGGGGTCCGACCCCAGCAGTAGACCAATGGAACCTAACAGAGAACCCAGAAATCGACCCAAGCCATTATGCTCAATTAATATTTGACAAAGGAGGCAAAAGCATACAATGGAGTCAAGGCAGTCTCTTCAATAAATGGTGTTGGGAAAATGGAACAGATATATGCAAAAAAAAAAAAAAAAAAAAAAGAAACCAGACCCCCAACTTACACCATACACAAAAATAAACTCAAAATGGATAACGAATTTAAATGTAAGACGGGAAACCATAAAAATCTTAGAAGAATCCATAGGCTTCAAAATATCAGACATATATCATAGCAATATCTTTACCGATACAGCTCCTAGGACAATAGAAACTAAAAAGAATATAAACAATTGGGACTACATCAAAATAAAAAGCTTCTGCAAAGCAAAAGAAACCATCAACAAAACAACAAGAAAGCCCACTGTATGGGAGAACATATTTGCGAATGTTATATCCAATAAGAGTCTAATCTCAAAAATTTATAGGGAACTCATACATCTTAACAAAAGGAAGATAAACAACCCAATCAAAAAATGGGTAAAGGATCTAAATAGACACCTTTCGAAAGTGGACATACAGAAGGCCAAGAGACATATTAAAAGATGCTCAAGTCACTAATAATCTAAGAGATGCAAATCAAAACTACAATGAGGTACCATCTCACACCTGTCAGAATAGCTATCATCAACAAAACAACAAACGCCAAGTGCTGCCGAGGATGTGGAGAAAAAGGAACCCTCATGAACTGCTGGTGGGAATGCCGACTGGTGCAGCCACTGTGGAAAACAGTATGGAGTTTCCTCAAAAAATTAAAAGTGGAACTCCCATTTGACCCAGTGATCCCACTTCTAGGACTATATCCCTAGAAAACAGAAATACCAATCAGAAAGGATGTATGCACCCCTATGTTCATAGCAGCACAATTTACCATAGCTAAGATTTGGAAACAGCCTAAGTGCCCATCAGTAGATGAGTGGATTAGAAAACTGTGGTACATCTACACAATGGAATACTACGCTGCTGTAAAAAAGAAAGAGCTCTTACCATTCACAACAGCATGGATGGACCGGAGAGCATCATGCTAAGCGATATAAGCCAGTGGGAGAAAGATAAATATCACATGATCTCACTCATTTGTGGAATATAATGAACAAAAATAGATCCAGAGACAGAGAAGCATCCAACAGATCAAACCTCAGAGGGAAGGCAGGGGAGAGTTGGGGGAGGGGGGTGTAAGAGATTAACTGAAGAGATTTGTATGCATGCATATAAGCATAAGCAATGGACACAGACACTAGGGGAGTGAGGACATGTGCTGGGGGGTGGGAGTGCTGGGGAGAGGTCAAGGGCGGGTGGAAGGAGACATGTAATACTTTAAACAATAAAGCATTAAAGGGGGGAAAGAACAGACAAGCTATAGTTATTCAGATTTGGGTGGTTTGGCAAACCCTTTATCAAATACAAAAGTAAACCTTTCACTTCAGGGAAACAACTGACAATATCTGTTGCTAATGATAAAATTCAAGCTTTCAAGCGTAAACAAATAGAAAGCTTGTTTGTACTACCTTGAGTTTAATAGCATCCCAACAGCTAAACTCTCTTTACAAAAATGAGATAGGTGGTGATATCAATGAATGTGTTTTTGATATTATGTAATAATATGCCATTTTATACTGTGTAATGAGATTGCCAATGTAAACATGTGGAAGAACTGCATAAATCACCAAAGTAACATTTTCCAAATGACCAATGCCTAACTTATAAAATCATACATGGGTAAAATATCCAATGGAAAAGCAAGACAGACAAATGGACTTTAAAGTAACAGAGCACAAAAAAGTTAAGCAGAAAAGGCAATTAAAATATTCCCTTACCACTGTATATCTGTGAGACACCTGATTTTTCATATACATCAGATAAAATAACAGCACAACAGTCTGGTTGCTGAAGCCAAAATGAGAGTCTAGCTATTTTCTTTTTCTTTTTTTAAAAAGTATGTTTTTATTGATTTGAGAGAGAGAGAAGGGAGAGGGAGAGAGAAACATTGATGTGAGAGACACATAGATCGGCTGCCTCCCACATGAACCCTGATTGGGGATCAAGCCCGAAACCCAGGCATGTTCCCTGAAGGGGAATCGAATTGGAGACCCTTCTGTGCACAGGACGATGCCCAATCAACGAAGCCACACTGGCCACGGCAAGAGTCTAGCTATTTTCTGTTAAGCCAGATATTGGAGAAATTTGGGAAAATGTAAAATAATTCCACTATTCCTGCTAATGGGGGGGCAGGAGGGGGGTGGGAATATAGCTGTTTTTAACTAAAGATATTATTATATTCAGAAGTAATGGGTTATTTTTAAATTAATTAATGTTTAAGATTTCCTCAGCTTTAATTTCTGATACGTTAAATAGCACAGATATACATAAACAAAGCTCTTTTGAGGTAAGGGTATAAAGGCATCCTGAGACCAAAAAGATTTGATGATTGTTCCATAGCAATATTATACTGACCTTTCCATAGGGCAAGTTGGCAAATGACATTTTATACTACTTCTGAAGTACAAAGGGCAAAGATGTCTTCTAAGCACATAACAAGGCCGTTAATTAAATTTTTTCCACACTGCATTAAGTAGATGTCACAAAGGAACCAATTCACCAGAAGTGAGGGGCAGTGGTAAAATGAGAAAAATGATCTGGATTCCAGCGCAGACCCTACTGGTCTCTCCAGACATTAGCCTTCCCATCTACAAAATGAGATACCAGCGTAGCCTATTTTCAGATTGCTTCCAATGGTCAATTCCAGGGTTCTAATCAGGGACCCTTAGATGGTGGCCCACCGCTGCATCTGGCCTTCCGATGGATGGGCCCTCGTGGTGTTTTGAGAGGTGCCCCCAAGAAAGTAATTGGCAGTAGCCGAGTGAGAAGCTTCCCTTTCAGAAGGACTGATTTTCAGTCACAGCCCAATCCAGCCCACTAGGCTTGCCCTTGCAGATATCTGCATTTGCAGCATCTGAAATGAAGGGCCTCTAAAGCAAAGCCCCTTCCAAACCTCAAACTGCACAATTTCAGCTCCGGAGACAGAGTTTGGGTTCCTTTCTCACTCTGCCCCTTGCTGGCTGGCTGGACGGGAGCAAGTTATTTATTTAACTTCTCTGAGCTTCAGTTACCTCATTTGCAAAATGGGATTAACAACACTCAACGCAAAGGGCTATTACGAAGCTTCGCGAGGTGTTGCTTGCCAGCACTAACAGAGTCCCTGGCGCTGAACATCACTATTAACATCGAGGCAAAGAAGAGAGCATTCCCCGGTCTCCGCCCGCCCCTCCCTTACCAAGTCCCGTTTTCCAGTAGGTTGACTGCCCGCCCCATGAGGAGGTTGCCGCCACACCAACTCCCATATCCCACAGTGCACATCCTAGGACACACAAGAGCCTCCTCAGAGGTTGACTTCTTTCCCTACCCAAACCCCTTCACTGAGCCCCCGGCCAGTCCCGGGTTCCTACGCGACCACTGCTCGACAGAGGCAAACACTGACCACTCCCCCAGCCTCTCTCCCCATCCCGGACCACTAAGGCTTCCCTTCCCTCAGACCCCAGACCACCTTGGGTCTGGCAGTGGTGGCCAGGGGTCTGTAGCTTGGCATTCTGCCCCCCCCCCCCGGGGGGTGGGGGGACGTGGGGGGAAGGAAGCCTGAGGAGAGATGGGAGAATAACTCCTCGACCTCCCGGAGGAGCCAACGAACACTCACCGTCCATCCCTAGAGGCGGTGGTTCCGGGTGCTGAAACCGGAAGCGGTCTCTGCACTGTTTGCAGTTCCCCTGGTTACTGCGGGTTTGCGGACCAATGGCGGCGGAGCTTCACTGGCTGGGCCCGCCCTCTAAAGGGATGACGTTCCGTAGGCGCTCTGAAACTCCTCCTCCGATCGCGGGGTCTGACCCGCCTCCGAAGTGGCTCGCCGTCGTGCGCAGGCGCGCTGGACCGGGGTCCTCGGCAGCGAAGTGCGCAGGCGCCCCGGGCGCTACTAACTGAAGTAGCAATGGACGCGCTAGAGTCGTTGTTGGACGAGGTGGCCTTGGAGGGGCTTGATGGCCTGTGTCTGCCCGCGCTGTGGAGCCGCCTGGAGACGCGCGTGCCGCCCTTCCCGCTGCCGTTGGAGCCCTACACGCAGGAGTTTCTATGGAGGGCCCTCGCCACGCACCCGGGCATCAGCTTCTATGTGGAGCCTCGGGAGCGACCCGACCTCCAGCTGCAGGACCGGTCAGCGGCTCGGCCTGGCGGGCGCGGGCGGGCGGGCGGGCGGGCGAGCGGGCAGGCCGGCCGGCCGGCCGGCCCAGAGCCGGGGTCCGATAGAGCCAGAGGGGACCAGGTTGTGATGGAAGGAAGGTGGAGAAAGCAGTGGAGCCGTCGGAAAACCGGGGGTCAAATGGGGGTGGGAGCTCTGTGTGAAGCTGATTTGGGGTCCCTCAAGCCTGGCAGGGCCTGGATGACTGATGGAGTTGGGGGGCATGGTCTGATGGATGTGGGAGTCGCCTGCTGATGTCCCATTATATCGGTGTGTGAGTTTGGGGTGATGGTGAGCAGGACTGGGGGGATAGTATGCCAGCTTCAGAGAGTATTTCCTCTAGAGTGGAGGGTAGGATTGGCGTGGGAAAGCGGTTCAGGCCAAGACTAGAGGCAGGTCCTGGCGGGTAGTCAGTGGGAGAAAGCGTCGTCCCCATATGTCCCCGCCAGGGCACATACAGGAATCAACAATGCATGCCAATGCGTAAGTAAGTGGAACAACAACAACTCTCTCTCTCTCTCTCTCTCTCTCTCTCTCTCTCTCTCTCTCTCTCTCCTTCCCTCCCCTTCTCCCTCCCTCCCCCTCCCTCCCTTCTTTTCTTTCTAAAGTCAATAAATTTTTTAAAACACTGGATACAGGAGGAATGAGATCTGTATAACAAGCTTAGCAATAATAATAATAATAATAATAATAATAATAATAATAATAGCTAGAATTTATTGAGAGCTTATTATTGACCTGGCACTATTCTAAGACCATGTTCTGGGAGCTTGGTGACTCTATGAGCTGGGTGCTGTTATCTTCCGCATTTTGCAGAAGAGTCGTGGAGAGAAAATAAGTGAATAACCTGTCCAGTTAGGGAGATTATAAGTGACTGTGTGTTGATTTGGACGCAGGCCGTCTGTCTTCAGAGTCTTTGCTCTTAAACCATATTGTGAGGAAGAGGAGAGGTTGTGAGAGGCACTACTGTCCAAAACAAGACTTGGGTTCCGTTGGCCAGTTGGCAGAGTATTCTGAACAGAGAACAGCAAGTGTGAAAGCCTGAAGGAAGAGAAATGAGTTGTTTGGTGGAAGTGTAGAACTGGAGGTAGGGAATGAAGAAGAGCAGTTGACACTTAAATGTATGCATATTGTGAGCTGGGACTGTCCTAAGATCCTGACATCTAGCAAGTTAATTTTTACAGCAACCTTAAGAGGTAGGTGCTATTATCCTTATTTTCCTGGAGAGAAAATGGAGGTGTCAAAGAGGTGAAGGGACTTGTTCAAGGTCATCAACTAGTGAGGGCACAACTCAGAATGTGATCCCAAGAAGCCTGGGCACAAAAAATACTCTGTCCTTATTAACCAAATTGGACTGGAGAAGTAATCAAGGGTCTTTTCATCCACTTAAAGAGTTGATCCTTTACCAAAGGACAGTTGGAAGCCCCTGAAGGGAGGGTTGGATGAGGGGCAATGAGGGAAGTGGAGAGGTTTTTAGTAATCCAGTTGTGAACAACCAGTTATGGTTTAGTTTACCATAGTGCGGTTGAGAATGAAGAGACGAGGTAGAAGAATCAAGAGCATTTGATGGCTGATTGGATGTGGGGTACAAGGAAAAGTGGGAGTCAAGGATGAGGAACCTCCTGTTCCTGGGGTGTGGGCACCTGGGTGAATGCTGATGCCCCCCTCGCTGTGGTAGGGAACTCAGAGGAGCAGCGCAGTGGTTGAGTTTGGGGGAGGTGGGAAAGGGGCTGAATGTACTCTGAGACACATTGTGGTTGAGATTCCTTTGGGTTATGCAAGTGGAGATTCTGTTTAGTCAACACCTGGCTTCAAGAGGAGTGAAAGCAGGTCAGAGGGGGAGGGACTAAGCTAGACATATGGAGTCATCCCATATGGCGGGTAATTGAAGCTGTTGGCCAGGATCATCCATAAGAGAGAGCGTAGTGGGATTAGAAGCCTTAAAACATGGCCCTCAGGTACACCTACATTTAATTTCATTTATTTATTTATTTATTTATCTGGCATACAGGGTAATAAAACCATAACTTTTTTTTTTTTAAATATATATTATTGATTTTTTACAGAGAAGAAGGGAGAGGGACAGAAAGTCAGAAACATCGATGAGAGAGATCGATCAGCTGCCTCCTGCACGCCCCACAGTGGGGACATGCCTGCAACCAAGGCACATGCCCCCGACCGGAATCGAATCCGGGACCCTTGAATCCGCAGGCCGACGCTCTATCCACTGAGCCAAACCGGTTTGGCAAAACCATAACTTTTGATGTTATCTTGTCTACGAGAGAGAAATCTATAAGTTAATGTGTAACTTTATGGTGTCTGGGATCTAATCAAGTAGTAAATAGCAAGTTTATTATTTTTAAAATCTTTATTGTTGAAAGTATTATATATGTCCTGCGTTTTCCCCCATTGGCCCCCTCTATACCACCCCTGCCCCTACTCCCCACCCCAGGCCCTCACTGCCCCATTGTCTGTCCATGGGCCATGCATATATGCATGCAAGGTCTTGGTTGATTACCTCCCACCCGGCCACCCTCCCCCGCTTCCCTCTGAGATTCCGCACTCTGTTCCATGCTTCCAAGTCTCTCGATCCACTCCGTTCATCAGTTTGTTACTTAGATTCCACATATGAGTGAGATCATGTGATCCTTGTCTTTCTCTGACTGACTTATTTCACTTAGCATGATACTCTTCAGGTTTCTCCATGCTGTCTCAAAGGGTAAGAGAGTCTTCTTTTTTACTGCTGCATAGTATTCCGTGGTGTAAATGTACCACAGCTTTTTTATCCACTCATCTACTGATGGGCACTTGAGCTGTTTCCAGATCTTAGCTATTGTAAGTTGTGTTACTGTGAATATAGAGGTGCATACATTCTTTCTGATTGGTATTTTGTGTTTCTTAGGATAGATTCCTAGAAGTGGGATCATTGGGTCAAATGACAGTTTCATATTTAATTTTTTGAGGAAACTCCATACTGTTCTCCACAATGGCTGCACCAGTCTGCATTCCCACCAGCAGTATACTAGGGTTCCCTTTTCTCCATATCCTCTCCAGCACTTGTCATTTGTTGATGGTAGCCATTCTGACAGGTGTGAGGTGATATCTCATTGGCATTTTAATTTGCATCTCTCTGATGATCCATGACTTTGAGCATTTTTTCATATGTCTTTTTGCCATCTGTATGTCCTCTTTGGAGAAGTGTCTATTTAGGTCCTTTGCCCATTTTTTAATTGGATTGTTTGCCTTCCTTCTGTTAAGTTGTATGAGTTCCTTATATATTTTGGATATTAACCCTTTATCAGATGTATCCTTGCCAAATATGTTCCCATATAATGGGTTCCCTTTTCGTTTTGTTGATGGTTTCTTTTGCTGTGCTGAAGCTTTTTATTTTGATGTAGTGCCATTTGTTTATTTTCTCCTTAGTTTTCTTTGGCCTAGACCAGTGATGGCGAACCTATGACACACGTGTCAGAGGTGACACGCGAACTCATTTTTTTGGTTGATTTTCTTTGTTAAATGGCATTTAAATATAAAAAATAAATATCAAAAATATAAGTCTTTGTTTTACTATGGTTGCAAATATCAAAAAATTTCTATATGTGACACGGCACCAGAGTTAAGTTAGGGTTTTTCAAAATGCTGACACGCCGAGCTCAAAAGGTTCGCCATCACTGGCCTAGACCGTGGTCGGCAAACTGCAGCTCGCGAGCCACATGCAGCTTTTTGGCCCCTTGAGTGTGGCTCTTTCTAAGCCTTAGGAGTACCCTAATTAAGTTAATAACAATGTACCTACCTATATAGTTTAAGTTTAAAAAATTTGGCTCTCAAAAGAAAATTCAATCGTTCTACTGATGATATTTGGCTTTGTTGACTAATGAGTTTGCCGACTACTGGCCTAGGAGATATATCCGTAAACATGTTGCTACGAGAGATGTCTGAGATTTTGCTGCCTATGGTTTCTTCTAGGATTTTTATAGTTTCACAACTTACATTTAAGTCTTTTATCCATTTTGAGTTTATTCTTGTGTGTGGTGTAAGTTGGTGGCCTAATTTCATTTTTTGCATATATCTGTCCAATTTTCCCAACACCGTTTATTGGAGAGACTGTCTTGACTCCATTGTATGCTTTTGCCTACTTTGTCAGTTACTAATTGAGCATAATGGCTTGAGTCGATGTCTGGGGTCTCTGTTCTGTCCCATTGATCTATATACCTATTCTTGTGCCAATACCAGGTTGTTTTGATTGTGGTGGCTTTGTAGTATAGCTTGATATCTGATATTGTGATTCCTCCAACTTTGTTCTTTCTCAAGATTGCTGTGGCTATTACAGGTCTTTTTAGGTTCCTTATAAATTTTTGGAGTATTTGTTCTATATCTGTGAAATATGCTGTTGGTATTTTAATAAGGATTGCATTGATTCTGTAGATTGCCTCGGGTAGTATAGACATTTTAATGATGTTGATTCTACCAATCCATGAACATGGTATATTCTTCCACTTGTTTATATCTTCTTCTATCTCTTTTTCCAACATCCTGTAGTTTTCCAAATACAAGTCTTTTGCCTCCTTGGTTAAGTTTATTCCTAAGTATTTAAAAAAAAATTTTGGAATGGTAAATGGGATTGCTCAGAAAGAGAATTCATTATTGGTGTATGAAAAAGCCATTGATTTTGGGGTGTTGATTTTGTATTCTGCTACATTGCCAAATTCATTTTTTAAATCTAGTAGTATTTTGGGGGAGTCTTTAGGGTTTTCTATGTGTACTATCATGTCATCTGCGAATAATGAGAGTTTTACTTCCCCATTTCCAATTTGGATGCCTTTTATTTCTTCTTCTTATCTGATCACTGGTCTAGAACTCCCAGTACTATGTTGAATAAGAGTGGTGAAAGTGGACATCCCTGTCTTATTCCTGTTCTTAGGGAAAATGGTTTTAGTTTTTGCCCATTGAGTATGATGTTGGCTATAGGTTTGTCATATGTGGCCTTTATCATGTTCAAATATGCTCTCTCTATTGCTACTTTGCTGAGAGTTTTTATCAAAAATGGATGTTGGGCCCTAACCGGTTTGGCTCAGTGGATAAAGCGTCGGCTGCGGACTGAAGGGTCCCAGGTTTGATTCCAGTCAAGGGCATGTACCTTGGTTGCAGGCACATCCCCAATAGGGGGTGTGCAGGAGGCAGCTGATCGATGTTTCTCTCTCATTGATGTTTCTAACTCTCTATCCCTCTCCCTTCCTCTCTGTAAAAAATCAATAAAATACGTATTTTTTAAAAATGGGTGTTGGATTTTGTCAAATGCTTTTCCTTAGTCCATTGATATGATCATGTGATTTTTTTTTCAGTTTGTTTATGTCATGTGTCATGTTTATTGATTTTCAAATATTGTACCAGCCTTGCATCCCTGGAATAAATTCCACTTGGTCATGGTGTATGATCTTTTAAATCCTATTTGGATCCGATTTGCTAATATTCTGTTACGGATTTTAGCAACCATGTTCATCAGGGATATTGGCCTTTAATTATCTTTCTTTGTAGTGTCTTTATCTGGTTTTGGAATTGGGGTAATGCTGGTCTCATAAAAAGAGTTTGGAAGTGTTCCTTCCTCTTGGATTTTTTTGGAATAGTTTGAAGAGTATAGGTGTTAGTTCTTATGTGAACATTTGGTAAAACTCCCTTGTGAAGCTGTCTGGACCTAGGGTTTTGTTTGCTGAGAGTTTTTTTTTTTTTATTACTGCTTCTATTTCTTCAGTTGTTATTGGCCTATTCAGGTTTTCTGATTCTTTCTGATTCAGTTTTGGGAGATTGTATTTTTCTAGGAATTTGTCCATTTCATCTGCATTGTCCAGCTTGTTGGCATATAGTTCTTCATGGTATTTCCTTACAGTCCTTTGTATTTCTGTGGTAACAGTGGTTACTTCACTGCTTTTGTCTATGATTTTATTTATTTGGGTTCTCTCTCTTTGTTTCTTGATGAGTCTGGCTAATGGTTCATCAATTTTGTTTATCCTTTCAAAGAACCAGCTCTTGTTTCACTGATTTGTGTGTGTGTTTTATTTTTTTGTTTGTTTGTTTTTTAGTCTCTATGTCATTTACTTCTGCTGTAATCTTTATTATTTCCCTCCTTCTGCTTACGCTGGGCTTTCTTGTTCTCTTTCTAATTCTTTAAGTTGTAGGGTTAAATAGTTTATTGTTGATTTTTCTTGTTTTTTGAGGTATGCCTGTAGTGCTATGAACTTCCCTCTCAGGACTGCTTTTGCTGTGTCCCAGAGATTTTGGATTGTTGTGTGTTCATTTCATTTGTGTCCAGGAAGTTTTTGATTCCGTTCTTGATCTCTTTGATAACCCATTCATTGTTTAGTAACATGCTATTTAGCCTCCATTTGTTTGATTGTTTTTGGGTGTTTTTACTATAGTTGATTCCTAATTTCATTCCACTGTGATCTGAGAAGATGCTTCATATGATTTCAATCTTCTTGAACTTGTAGAGACTTGGTTTGTGACCTAACATGTGGTCTATCTTTGTGAATGATCCATGTGCATTTGAGAAGAATGTATATTCTAAGGTGCACCTACCTTTAAAGGCTGGATGGAAAACTATGAACCTTCAAAAGAAGACTGGGAAGATGTGCCTGGAGAGAGAGAGCAGCAGCAGCCCAGAATGGTGTCCTGGAAGCTGGGGAAGATGTGATTTGAGAATGGAGGTGTAAATAGTGCAGGGGTCACAGAGACAGCACGGAAGAAAGGGTTGAAAAGTATAGATGGGCCCAGCCAGTTTGGCTCAGTGGTTGAGCGTCGACCTATGAACCAGGAGGTCATGGTTTGATTCCAGGTCAGGGCATATGCCCCAGTTGCAGGCTCGATTCCTAGTAGGGGTGCGCAAGAGGCTGCTGATCAATGATTCTCTCTCATCATTGATGTTTCTATCTCTCCCTTTCTCTTCCTTTCTGAAATAAATTAAAATATATTTTAAGAAAAGTGTAAAGAGGATTTAGCTTCAACTAGTGTAGGATGTGAGCAAGATTTCTAAGGAGAACTTGACAAACTTGGCTGACTGGATAAAAGAACAATCCACAGGCCAAAGATGTCTCTCTATTGTTTATAAGAGACAACTGGGGAGGTCAAGGAGGGACTTGTGGGAGGTAGGGAGAGGCAGTCATAACTTTGGTTTTAATTTCATTGAATTTGAGGTGTGTAGTAGACAGTTGAAGACGGGACTGACATTTGGGAGGAAAAAATAGTATTGAGGATTTAATGGTGGAAATTGTTAACATTCAGGTGATAATCCTATATAATAAAAGCCTAATATGCTAAATGTCCTGTCATCCAGTTGGCCATTCAACTAATCAAAGCATAATCCTATATATTAAAGAGGTAATATGCAAATTGACCCTTGTGCCCTCACAAGATGGCCACCCCCACGTTGTCACAAGATGGCTGTCCCTACGTTGTCACAAGATGGCCAGCAGGGGAGGGCAGTTGGGGGTGACCAGGCCTGCAGGGGAGGGCAGCTGGGGGGGACCAGGTCTACAGGGGAGGTCAGTTGGGGGCGATCGGGCCGGCAGGGGAGCAGTTAGGTGTCAATCAGGCCGGCAGGGGAGCAGTTAGGGGGTGATCAGGCTGGCAGGCAGAAGCGGTTAGGGGCAGGCAGGCAGGCAAGTGGTTAGGAGCCAGCAGTCTTGGATTGTGAGAGGGATGTCCTCCTGCCAGTTGGACATCCCCAGAGGGGATAAGGGTGCAGGCTGGGCTGAGAGACACCCCTCCCTCCCACCCCCATGCACGAATTTCATGCACCAGGCCTCTAGTATGCTAATGATATGCTAAGGCCGCTCAGTGGCTTGCTATGATGTGCACTGACCACCAGGGGGCAGACAGTCAACTGGTCAACCAGTCGCTATGATACGCACTGACCAGCAGGGGGCAGATGCTCCAACTGGTAGGTTTGCTTGCTGCTGGAGTCCAGCCAATAGGGACTGAGCGAAAAGGGCTGACATGCCCTGGAGCCCTCCTGCAGTCCCTCCCCAGCTGACCAACCTTCCACGTCCCTCCCTGGCCCAGATTGTGCACCAGTGGGGTTCCTTGGCCTGGCCTGTGCCTTCTTGCAATGTGGGATCCCTAGAGGGATATTAGAGAGCCGGTTTCGGCCCAACGGTGGGACAACCGGTCATTATGATGCGCACTGACCACCAGGGGGCAGATGCTCAACGCAGGAGTTGTGGTCAGTGTGCTTCCACAGGGGAGCATTGCTCAGCCAGAAGCCGGGCTCATGTCTCCGGGGCAGTGCTAAGGATGTCTGACTGCTGGCTTAGGCCCACTACCTGGGAGGAGTGGGCCTAAGCCATCAGTCAGACATTCCCTGGGTCTCCCAGACTGCAAGAGGGTGGAGGCTGGGCTGAGGGACACCCCCAAGTGCATGAATTTCGGCACCGGGCCTCTAGTTGAAACCATAAAAATGGATGAAGGTTCTAGAGAGATCATTAAAAAGAGATGGAAAGATGGCATCTTCTAGAAGGAAAACCTTGAATCATTAAGTCCAAACCTACTGGTTTGGAGACTAGGCACCAGATTTGTAGTGAAACCAAAAGGCCATAACTTGGGCCACTATGATGATTCTGGTTCCAGCATTCAGCCTCTGGAGTGGCTTTGGGAGTCCTAGAAAGGTCTCTGTTTTCTGGGGCAGAGAATACTGCTTGTCAAGATGATCTGCATTTCAGGAAGACAGAGGGGTCTCACTCCCTCTCTCTGATCTCTTCAGGTGGTTCTCAGAACACGCCAAGCATGTATTATTTCTGAAGCTGAGCTATGGCTTGCTATTTGTGCTTTCCTCCTTAGGTATGAAGAAATCGATTTGGAAACTGGAATTTTAGAGTCCAAGAGGGACCCGGACCCTTTGGAGGATGTCTACCCCATTCATATGATCTTAGAGAATAAGGATGGCATCCAGGGCTCATGCCGGTACTTTAAGGAGAGGAAGAACATTACCAATGACATCAGGACTAAGTCTTTGCAGCCCCTTTGTACGATGGTGGAAGCCTTTGACAGGTAACTAACTTGCACCGTCAGAAACTCACAGGACTCTTCCTGCTTTGAAGTCTGTGAGGTAGGCAGAGCGCCAGATTGGTCTGCGGCCTCAGGGTTGCTGAGAGGGCATCATCCCCTCACTGAGCCAGTCCTCTACTTCTTCACTCTGCTCCTGTTCGGGCTAACTTTGCTCAGGGGACCTGCCGTTCTTTCCATTTGTGTCCATAGTCCTAGCACAGGTGGGCGGAGCAGGCAGCTGTCCTTTGGATTGGTGCCTTTCTTTTTTTTATATATTTTTATTGATTTCAGAGAGGGAGGGAGGGAGGGCGAGAAAGAGAGAGAGAGAGAGAGAGAGAGAGAGAGAGAGAGAGAGAGAGAGAAACAGACATCAGTGATGAGAGAGAATCATTGATCGGCTGCCTCCTGCACGTCCCACACTGAGGACCGAGCCCACAACCTGGCCCTGTGCCCTGCCTGGGAATCGAACCGTAACCTCCTGGTTCATAGGTTGATGCTCAACTACCGAACCCCACTGGCCGTGCAGATTGGTGCCTATCATTCTCTGTCCAAGCTGGGCCCTGTGCTGCCCATCGATCCTTTTGTGAGTCTTCATTCAGGGCCCCTGTTTCCGAGAGTGACTAATCCAAGTTGTCATTTTGTCAACCTGCCCCCATCCCCACCTTCCTTTCTACTTGACTGAACGTGGAGAAGCTACCAGTGTGAGGTCACCTAACTTTCACCTTCTTCAACTTGCAGACTTTCCCACATTTCTTTCCCCATCCCTCATCTCGGAGGAGATGAAAAACTGGCCGTGTAATGGGACACAGTTCTTCCCCTTTCCTCCCCCTCCTCAGGCTCAGGCTCTTTCCTGCCTCTGCCAGTTAGCTCCTTTTTCTCCTTTATTTTCAGTTCTGCTTGTCTGCTGGTGCTCTCTTCTCAGCACATGAATGTGACTTGCCCCTCTTCCAACAGGACTTTCTCTTTACCTCACATTCCCTGTAACTGTAACTTTCTCTCTATCCGAGGCTACAACCATAGTTTTTGGAAGAAGTAGTTATACTCACTTCACTCTTTCCCCTCTTCACCTCCCCTCCACCCCTCTGCCCATGGTGATCCATTTTTGCCTTTACCGCTTCACCAAAATCTTATCCTCAGATCCCTGTGAACCAGCCTGGGATACTGTTAGACCAGGCTTTAAAGGGCTTGGTGTACACCAGTGATGGCGAACCTTTTGAGCTGGGTGTGTCAGCATTTTGGAAAACCCTAACTTAACTCTGGTGTCGTGTCACATATATAGAAATTTTTTGATATTTGCAACCATAGTATAAAAAAGATTTATATTTTTTATATTTATTTTATATATTTAAATGCCATTTAACCAAGAAAAATCAACCAAAAAAATGAGTTCACGCATGTCATAGGTTCGCCATCACTGGTCTACACTGTCAGATCTTCACATTGCCACCTCCTCTTCTAGTTAGCTACAAAACTTCTATTTGAAGAGGCACTGTGGTCATTGCCAAGTTGGGCAATGAGAGAGAAACATTGATGTGAGAGAGACAGACAGGTTGACAAAATGACAACTTGGATTAGTCACTCTCGGAAACCGGGGCCCTGAATGAAGACAGATAAACTATTATTACCATCTACCAGGGCTGGGGATCGAGCCTGCAACTGAGGTGCCTGCCCTTGACTGGAATTGAACCCGGACCCTTCAATCTGCAGGTCAATGCTCTATCCACTGAGCCAAACCAGCTAGGGCTTAAGGATTTTTTTTATGTCACTTTCCTCACCAGATTATAAACTCTTGAGGGCAGGAAGTGTGTCCATCTCGTTCATAGATGTATCTGTAGGATCTAGAACAGCCATGGGCAAACTACGGCCCGCGGGCCGGATCCGGCCGTTCGGCTGTTCTATCCGGCCCGCGGAGCCGAAAGAGTGGAGGGTTCTCTTGCTCTCCCCTCCGCTTCTTCACCAGTAGCAGTGTTAACATGGCAACGTCGGGAAACAGGGCTGCAGCTCCTTCTTCTGAGTCCAGTTTAAGAACCCACTGTGGCCCTCGAGTCAGAAAGTTTGCCCACCCCTGATCTAGAATGTACCTGGCACAAAGTTAGCTCCTAAAAACGCATGTTGACTGATGGATTGCCTGTTGGGGTTGAAGTTGCAACCCTGGACCTGTGTCGTGGAATCTAAATTCCCAGCAGGGCATTGAAAGGCCATTCAGGATGTGGACTCAGCTGGCCTCGTTTTCCTTCCTTCTGCTTTCTAGCTTACACCACACCTTAGCCTCTCGAATATGCCACACCACTTGCCTCCCTGAATAGGCAAGCTCCTCCGTACCTGCAGAACCTGCGGCATCTGCTTCCTTAACATTCGCCCGCCCAGCTTACTGCTGACTCAGGAATCGCCTCCTGTGAGAGTTTTCCCTGATGACTATGCACACGCTCTAGTCCAGTGATGGCGAACCTATGACGCGTGTCAGAGGTGACACGCGAACTCATTTTTTTGGTTGATTTTTCTTTGTTAAATGGCATTTAAATATATAAAATAAATATCAAAAATATAAGTCTTTGTTTTACTATGGTTGCAAATATCAAAAAATTTCTATATGTGACACGGCACCAGAGTTAAGTTAGGGTTTTTCCAAAATGCTGACCCGCTGAGCTCAAAAGGTTTGCCATCACTGCTCTAGTCACACACATCGGCTTGAATTGGGGCCCCTCATGTATGTCATTTGATAGCCTTGGCCACCAGAGCTGCTTTGCCAGAGCAGTTATCACCTTAGTCACTGAGTCATTTTCCTGTCTGTCTGTGAGTAGCCTGAGCTCCCTGAAGGTAGCTACTGAAGGACTTTATTTATCTTGGTATCTCTGGTACTTTGCATGGTGCTTAATCAGTGTTTGAACTTACCAGGAGTCATTGCATCAGCTAATTGAAATCAGTGGACTTTGCTAATACAGGGTAGTAAACTAATCTAATTACCTTTTTTTTTTTTATTGTCTTTAACCCTCACCTGAGGATATGTTTACTGATTTGAGAGAGAGAGGGAGGGAGGGAAACATTGATGTGAAAAAGAAACATCTATCAGTTGCCTCCCGTATGCATCCTGACAAGGGATCGAACCCGCAGCCTTTTTAGTGTACAGGACAATGCTCCAACCAACTGAGCCACCAGGCCAGGGCCTGAGTAATTTTAAAGCAGAAAATTAGTTCCTTAGTTTTCAAACTTCCTTTTCCTAACTGACTTCTTCCAATTTAACTTAATGATCCTGCTTTGAGATGAGAGAGCACAGGTCCTAAGTTGGTGACATGCAGACTCTCCCATATGTTCACAGCCACATCCTTTTGAAGATGGACTGTGCAGATTTCTGCAGCTCTGCAGAAGATTAATTATAGATTACAAAGTGAAGGAAGCTGCAGTTCAGTTAAAATGAAGACAACCTCTTTTTTCTTGTTGCCTGGGTGGAGGCATCTGAGTGGGTGGGAGGAGGGAGATGTGTGATGTGACTGCAGGCAGACATTGTGGTCCGGTCACAGGCTGTGATGAGTAGACACTGGCTCAAGCCCATGGGCCCTCACATGTGGACTCTTGGTAACTCATCCAGGAAAGGGAGCTCCTCCGATTGGGTGTATCTTGATGCTCAGGAGTGAGTAAGTGGGGGTTCTTTGCCCGCACATCTCGTGTGATCTCTGCCGCAGAGCTTGGACCCCAAGAGTGCACGAGTGGAATGGGCCAGTCTGCTCAAAACACGCATTTGAGTTAACAGACAAGGCACAGTGGTGGGGCCTGTGAGGCGTCAGCAGAGAAGTCAGTGTTCTCAGCCAGGGTATCCAGTGCCCTGCTGGAAGTGTTGTTGGCCACTTTTTCGGGCATTTCTCATTTACCAAGTCAGTGGGAGAAACTAATGATTTGTCCAAGGTCTGATCTTTAACAGACTACATACAGGTCCAGTGATTACACAGTCCAGTGGTTTTGACTCTGAAGTTTGCTTTATCTGTCTAGTCCAGTAAGCTAGTTCATTCACGTAACAAATACTCACCGAGCTCCTCCTATGAGCCGCATTCATTCTAAGCTCTGGGTATGTCCTGGTGGACAAGTCGACAATGTGCCCCTCTTACAGAGCTTCTTATTTGAAGAGGGGGAGACAGACAGGTCTCTCTTAAACATTACCTATCGCCATTCCCGAGTGCTTGGTGCCATGAAGAATGTGGAAATAATGGTCAGAGCTGGGGAATGGACTCTGGTTACCCTTGGGGGAAGGCTGAGGAGTTGACACCTGAGCGGTGACCTGAATGATGAGAAGGAACAGTCACTTAAAGACGTTGGGGAAGAGCAGCGGGAAGAGGAAACAGCTTGTTTCCGGACCGGCAGGGTCACTGTGCGCAGGGCAGAGCCAGGGAAGGTGTGGGGCAGTCCAGGCCCTGGTGGGGAGTTGGGGTTTTGGTCTGAGCGCCTGGCCAGGCCTGGGAGGGCTTTAACAAGGCATGATGGCATTGGCTCTGCTCACCCTGAACACAATGCAGTAGTACCAGGACTAAAACTGGCTTAATTGGGGGATTCTGAACCTCACAGAAAATGATGATTCTCCAAGCTTCTGCTTTTTCCTGTTTCTATTTTCCTAAAATCAAAAAGTTATTTCTTCCTGTGGTTGTTTCTGATTTGCAGGTGGGGGAAGAAACTGATCATCGTTGCCTCCCAGGACATGCGTTACAGGGCCTTGATAGGCTTGGAGGGTGACCCTGACCTGAAACTCCCCGACTTCTCCTACTGCATTTTGGAGCGATTAGGCCGGTCCCGGTGGCAGGGGGAGCTCCAGCGAGACCTCCACAGCGCTGCGTTCAAGTAAGGCAGTGATTTTCAACTGGTGTGCTGTAGCAAGTCTTAAAACATGCAATACCTGACTATTGCGATAGGGGCACTGACCTCTTTTCCCTTAGAGTGTCAAATAAAACAAGGACAACAGCCAACACAGTAGTCATCCTATGGGCAGGAATCAAAATTATACCTATTTGGGGTTTTTTTTGTTTTGGGGTTTTGTTTTGTTTTTGTCAGTGGCAAAAAATAGTGTGCTGCAGAATTTTAGTCATTTGTGTGTGCCATGAGATGAAAAGGGCTGAAAATCACTGAAGGGCGGGGATGCTTTGCTTCTCTGCTTTAAACAATAGGGCTCACTGGCCATTATGCCCTGTGTCTAAACTGGAGCCTGCAGACTTGTCTTCCCTTTTCCTCTTATCCTGGTCATCTCGCAGTCCCCCATCTATGGTGATTGGGAGCACAGTGCTTTCTTTTTTAAGAGACCCTGGGGTGACCATGTAGCTATTGTCCAAACCAGACATTGAGAATGGCAGGTGGAGCTGACCAGAAGGGGCGCTAAGGAACTGGGCGTAAGTTAGGACCCTCTGGCAAACCAGGATGTGTGGTCACCCTGGTTATTGGCCATTACAGGATTAGAGGTCCACGTTTGGTTCTCTCCTCCTATTTGATCACCTCCTATTGTCTCCCACCCCAGCCATCCCTTCCCTCTCTATTTGCCCTGGCCTCTGCCTCCCCCTCCCCACCTACCTCTCCTGGAGGTCTGGTCCTGCTCCTAGGCTGAGGTTCTTCCAAGGCCATTGTCTCATGATGGCTGTTGTCTCAGACAAGCAGGACAGCAGGTGTGTATCTCTGGCACTCATGTCATGGTGAGGCTCTCTACATTGACGGGGGAAAGCAACCAACAAAATGCCACTCATCTTCTCCTCCAGGGTCGACGCTGGGAAGCTCCATTATCATAGGAAAATTCTGAACAAAAATGGGCTCATTACAATGCAGTCCCATGTGATCCGATTACCCAGCGGAGCCCAGCAGCACTCAATCCTGCTCCTCCTGAACCGGTTCCATGTGGACAGGTAAGTGTTAGGTGACCAGAACCCTCTGTTACATCTCTATTGCAGCCACGTATGTTATGTCTTTAAAAGTCAGAGGCCAAATCAGCACACTGCTTTAGCTTTCTAAAAAGATATGTACTGTGTGCTTCTGATTATGAAAAATAAGTCATGCTCATTTAGAAAACCTGGAAATTATACAGAAAAAAAGGTTAAAAAGGCCTGTAACCCCACAGCTTAGCAATAGGGACTTAATATTTTGGTGACGTTTTGGGGGAATATAAAATTAAAAGTAAATAAATAAATCAAATTTGATTTGTTATGGTGACAGAGTTGAGGTTGAATTGTATCAATTTAAAATTGTCATGTTTTTGCAACATGCAACCATCTGAACCTGTAGATGAGATGGTGAGGTTCTCCTCAGTGATCACTATGGTGCCATTTAGCTGTGTGTCATAGTCAGGCAGTACAGCAAGCTGATAAAATAGTCCCTCTGAGAGCCAGGGAGTCTGGGAGTGGGTCTCTGACTCTTTAAACCTCCCTGTTGGGGTATAGAAATGGGGGAAAGAAGTGTTCCGCCACCCAGCAGAGCGGTCTCAGCCTGCCCCTCACCACCCCATGCCGTCCTTTGTGGGAGGGGCAGAGACCAGGGTAGGGAAGGGTTAAGCTGGTGCAGGGCTGGGATGAGTGCCCTTGGGTGAGTCAGTGTGAGCACCGTGCCTGGCCACCAGTCCTCCATGCTAAAGGTGGACAGTGCCAAGGGAGAGTTCAGAGGCAGTGGGCAGACCCTTTCCTGGACCACAGGGACTGACTGTGATTCTCCTATCCCCAAATGACAGAGGTCTTACCCTCTACCCAGTGGCCAGGTGCACCCTCCAAAGGGAGGAAGGGTAAACACTCCAGATTAAGTATAAGTTTTAAAGTTTGCAGTACCCACTGCATAGCACAGGGATGGGCCCAAAGGAAGTGCTCGATATGCATGTGTAGACTGACTATTGACTCAGGATTTCCAGGAGTGGAAATGTCACTCTGAGTTTGTCTTCAAATCCATGTGAGAAATAGTACGTTAGAGCCCTAGCCGGTTTGGCTCAGTGGGTAGACAGTCAGACAGTGGACCGAAGGGTCCCGGCTTCAATTCCAGTCAAGGGCACATACCTCGCCTCCCCGGCCAGGGCCCTGGTCAGGGCACGTGCAGGAGGAAGCCAATTGATATGTGTCTCTCACATCGATATTTCTCTTTGTCTTTCCCTCTCTCTAAAAGTCAATGGGAAAATATTCTTGGGTGAGGATTAAAAAATGAAAAAAAGAAAAGAAAGAATACATTAGAGAGAATTATACTTTAATAATTCGCATTTTAATTATTTAGTCATAACATCCACTGGTTAAATATCTTTATCTCAGAACTCATAACTGGTGGGTAGCCTGTGATCCACGAGGAACTAGGGTGACGGCTGTAGGTAGAAGAGAGAACAATGGACTAAGTCAAATCCGTACTGAAATCTTTGCCCCTGGCCCGCCTGCCTCGGCTCAGTTGTTGAGCGTCGACCTATGAACCAGGAGGTCATGATTCAATTCCTGATGGGTTGCTGGCTCAATCCCCAGGGTGGGATATGTAGGAGGCAGCTGATCAAGGATTCTCTCTCATCATTGATATTTCTATCTCTCCTTCTCCCTTCCTCTCTGAAGTCAATAAAAATATACTTTAAAAAATAAGTAAATCTTTGCCTCTGACTTAGGCAGTCACCTGGCTTCTCTGGACCGCTGTTTGAGTTCTGTGTGACGGCCATGACATGGTGCTCGGTACTAGTTCCTGTGCAGTAATTCTGTGTCTTCATTTATTCTTTCATTCCTTGAGGGGCAGTAAAAATGGAGAAGTGGCTGTGGTCTCCGCATCCCATACAGAAGCCCTCCCTGCCCTCAGCCTGTAGGCAGTTAAAGCCCAGCTCTCCTTCCCCTGCTACACTGGCCACAGGCTCCTTTCTGCACCCCTCCCCCAGCTCCCCCAGGCACACCATGAGGAGCCCTGCTCTCTTGAATAGTAGCTTCCTTTGGTGGCCTTTAGCTTGGAAGGATTTTTTGTGACGTCCACTTCATAGTAAAAATGCAACCGATGGAGGGATCCGTCACTCCAGTGACGTCAGGAGTGGAAACCTGGGCTTCAGAATCCGTGTGGTGTTGTGATCTAGTGAGGAGAGCACTGGATTGGAGGGAAGCGGCCTAGGTTCACACTCAGAGTAACCTGACCTTCTCCACCAAGTGATTGACAAGGAAATATCAATCTAAACTTGAAGGTATTATCAAAATGTAATGCATTTTAAAGAACCATTTCAGTAGTTTTAGTGTAGAGTCTGCCCTAGTTAGGCACCCTGGGCCATGAGACCAAACCACTCGGAGCCCAGCCTTGAATCTAGGCGGTCTTTAGTAGCAGGTTTGAAAAGTTGAACCGTTTTGTGTTTCTCACAGGAGGAGCAAATACAACATCCTCATGGAGAAGCTTTCGGTGATGCTGAGCATGCGGAGCAACCAGATCGAGACACTAGGAAAGCTGCGGGAGGAGCTGGTGAGCTGCCGGAGCTCCCGGGGGCGGGGCTGGCCTCCCTACACCGTGGCGCGGAGATGATTAAGTGTAGATTGAATGAATTGCATTGAAAGCCCTGCTATGGACGTGCATCCCTAACCATGAAATAAGTGGAGTTTTCCTTTGTTTTATAAAACAGAAAATTGCTCAGTCCCTAACTTGCATCCTTCTTGCTCTTGACTGACTTCCATTTCCCCCTGGGGTTTTTGCCCTGAGACCTGCTGTAAAAGTTCAGCTGGAGTGGTAAACCTGGGCCTGTAGATTTACTTTCATAATTAAGCTTGTAATTTTGCTCCCAGTGGTTTTATAGTGCCATAACAGTGACTTTACCAAGAAGGAGGTGAGATGACATGGGGAGAAACAAAATCACTGACCTGCTTCGTCTTTGGGCCCCAGAAGAGAGGCAGTGATGAAGGGAGAACGAGAGGCAGAAAGCACAGAGGTGGTGCTGCTTCCAGTCGGATTTGAACAGTTAAGAAAAAGCCAAATTAGAAATGGGAGAAAAGAAAAATTGCCCTGTAGGTTAAATAGAACTTGAAACTTGAAATTTAACGTCAGGATATTTGAATAACAGGACTCAGTCCGAAAGGAGCAGGCCGAGTCTGACCATAGACTGCAGGAAGGCCTGCTCACCTGGTGCTGCCTCAGTGGGGCTCTCGTCTCTGCTCTCGCTGTTCAGAGAGGAGGATCTGCTCCTTCCTGCTGGGTTCAGTTCGTGCCCACGTGTCTAAAGCAGAGCTTACAAACAGGCGTGTGGGTCACATTCGGCCTGCACATTGTTAAAAATAAACTTGACCTAGCTTTATTTTTATTTGAGATTTCACCTAAAAAAAATCTAGGTTTCCAGCTTCCCTTGAAATATCAGAAGCTCTGACAAGCCGGGCCTTCACCTTCAGTCTCTCACGACAAAAGGTAGCTGGAGCTAGCTGTGCACTGGCCAGCTCCCCGCAGGCCCCCCCCCCCCCCCCCGTCACCTTTCAGACACCGAGCAGAGAGTCAGTGTGATTTGTCCTTACACGTGCACTGCTGTCTGTGGTAGGAAAGAAATATTTTTCTATCGGAGTCTCTATCCATAGTAGAAAAATAAAAGATAGACTGTTAGGGCCTCTTAAGAGACCCTAATAGAAATGAAGAAGATCCCTGCATGCTTAATGAATGAATGTCTTCCCACTTTGTTCTTTATATTTCTTGTCCTGCCCATGCAGATGCAGAACTGGAGGCTGAAACCCTTTGCCTACTGAGTCACTTGGGGGGTGGGAGAAGAGGAGGCTGGGCTAGTCTGCTCTCGGGTCAGCACTGTGGACTATCTAAGCAGCAAGATTTAACTGTTACAGGACATTGTTCCATTTATTCCTCCAACAAAAACTTTAGTAAGTGTTTCCTTTGAGTCAGAACCATGTTCCAGGCTAAGAGGACAGCAGTGAATGAGGACGACAGTCTCACGCTGTCGTGGAGCAGTCTGACTGGAGGGGCGGCGTGAGCACTCACTGCGGCTAGAGTGCTCCCTGGAAAGATACGTCTGAGCCCGCGAACGGCGGGAGAGCTTTCTGCAGAGCTGGGAGAGCTATAGAGCAAGTCCAGAGCTGGGCTTTGAAAGTGAGTGCTCCCAAAGCAGACAGGAGAAATGGCGTTTCGGGTGAGGGAGACTGGCTCGAGCAAAGTGTGGAGCTGCGGAGGCTGTGGGACTGTTAGAGGTCCGCTAAGAGGGAAAGTTGGGGCCACATTGAAAGGCCTTGAGTACCAGGCGGGGAGTTGGGACTTTAGCCTTTAGCCTGAGGGCTGTTCAGGAAGTGTGAAGGGTGTTGAGGAAATGAACTGGTGGACCGAAGAGAGATGGGAAGTGGGCAGCGAGGTCGCTGCTCTTGCCTCAGGCCCGGTGGGCGACTGGCTGGAAATGTTTGGGAGCCATTTTGGAGGTGATACTAGCAGGACTTGGTAAGTGACCAAAGCCAGGATGTAGAGCTGAACGAAGGAGTCCTGTCTGGTTTGCATGAGCACCGCTCAGAGAAGTAGACTGGAACTTGAGGGCCAGCTTAGGAGACCAGGACTCAGCCTTCACTGCTGACCCCACCAGGAGGAGAGTGCCTGGCCCACAGTAAAGGCTCAGTAAATAGTTGTGAATGAATGTATGAAAAAGTCAAGTACAGAAAGAGAACAAGTTTGAGTGATGATGAGATAGACGACAAATTTGATTTTAGGGCTTATTGAGTCTGAGGTTCCTCTGGAACATTCATTTGGCAGCTGGAAATAGGGGTCAGGGTGACCTTGGCAGGATTTAGTGAATACTTAGCCTGTAGATGAGATTGATGACACGAATATAGGTGCTAACTTTAGGGGGAAGATTGTGGAGGAGACTCCTATTCTTTCTCTTTTCGCCAGGCAGACTGTGAGTCCTGGATGGCAGCCCCCAGAAGGCAGGACTACATCATCCTCCCTGCTTAGTATGGGCCAGGGCTCAGGACCATATGTTGAGGGCTGGGGTTTGATGGATGAGTTTCCAAAGGGTCTTTCCACGATGCTGGGGGCACAGCTAGATTAACGATAGATGCCATTTCCAAGCAAGTGGGTTTGAATGAGCCATATGTGAGTCATCTGTATTTCTTTGATAGCCATATGTTCTGCTGCCCAACAGCTAGAGTGCTGGCTAGTCTGGGAGCTGATTTCACATTTGCGGTGGCAGCAGCCCACAGACATTTGCACCCTCTCTTTCTCCCAGGGTGTAAGAAGAAACCTGTATGACCTAGCTAACAACTCTTAGCCCTGAGTGCCTCCTGCTGTTCAGTCCCTAACTTACAACAGTGGTGACTTGCCTCACTCTTCCAGGGTCAAATGGCAGCAGCGGCTGGGGAGGGCGTGTACATGCGTCAGACAGGTTAGGTGTACAAGTGGAGAAGTATGGATTGATACTATATGGATTCCAAGAAATAGTTCATTTTCTTCTTAACTGTCATAAAAGAAAAGCAGCACAAAAATGATGATAAATGGAAACTGACCTTCAGCCTCACTGTGCAGGGACCAAGAGGGAGCGTGCAGGCGCTGGTACCGTGGAGACCGGGGCCTCTCTGGAGGGAGCAGCTGTCCTCGGCTTCCGCTGGCTGCTGCTGTGAAGAGTCCTAGGATTTATTGCCAGATCTTGTTTTTCAAGAGAAGCCAGAATGTGGATTTTTATATGAAATCTCTCACTTTTCAGTGTTGGCATGTAATTTACTTTTATGTGGAAAGACATGGCCAGGACAGAGGCTGGTTGCAGGTAACCGCTGCAGTTCAGGTGCACGTCCGGTCACTGAGGTTTATCACCTTGCAGAAATGTGACCAAGGGGCAAATGGGGAACTACACAGATAGACTAAAATCTAAAGAATGGTTTTAATATTTTTCTATTTGTCCCACTGCCTGTGGGAGGTGTGTGTATGTATTAATAATTAATACGCTTATTTGATTAAAATCAAAATAGTATGAAAGGTATACAGTGAAAAGTCTCCATTGTCTACCTCCCTCTGCCCTCATTCTCACCCCTGTATATCCTTCCAGGATCTCTAAGAAAATCCCTTTCCCCCTCTTGTAATCAAAAGGTAGAACTGTTAGTACATTGCTCTGGACCGTTTTGTGCCCTTGACAATGTAGCTTAGCAGTCTTTCCTCATTAATACCCGCCAGTGTGCTCTCATTCAAGATGACCAATTAACTTAGGTCTTGAACTTGTGCTCATTTACATGATTCTTTACTTTTTATTTATAAATATGTTTTTATTGATTTTAGAGAGAGGAAGGAAGAAGGCTAGAGAAGTAGAAACATCAAGAGAGAAACATCATTGATTGGCTGCCTCCTGCACACCCCGCCACTGGGGACCGAGCCCACAACCCAGGCATGTTCCCTGACCTGGAATCAAACCATGACCTCCTGATTTTTAGGTTGATGCTTAACCACTGAGCCACACCAGCTGGGCTACATGCTTTTTTAATTGTTTTCAACACCTTGCTTGTACCTAACAGTAGCTTTAAATTTTGTTTTGGCAGGGGCTGTGCGAAAGGACGTTTAAGCGTCTGTACCAATACATGCTGAGTGCTGGTCTGGCGAAGGTGGTGTCTCTTCCCTTACAAGAGATTCACCCTGAATGTGGACCTTTTAAGACAAAGAAAGGTAAAGGCAGTCTCAGCTCTCTTCTCTGGGCTTCATGAACGGCTCTCACTCCTCCCTTCTAAGCTCCAGCCCGTCTCTCTGCCCACGTCTGCCTGCTGTGGGATGATTTCACATGTTTCCCAGCTCTCTCCCTCTGTGCCTGGTTAGGATCTTCTGTATAAAAAGTGCTCAGGAGATGTTTGCCGAAGGAAAGTTCTTACTTCTGGCAAACACCTCTATGCGGCTGTCCCTCCAACATCTCAGCTTCCTGGTGTACAAAGAACCAGTTCGCCTTGTCCGTTCACACTACTAGTCGGTGCACCGTGCTGCATGGTCCTGTTATCTAGGCAGTACCGCCATTTTACATGTAAGACAATGAAAGTGAGAGATGCTGAGTAACTTACATAAGGTTGAGCAAGCTGTAAGCAGGAGAGGTAGGACTTACACCTTCTAAAAAAGTTAAACTAAGGACAGTGGCCTATAAAACTTTAAAACCTTCCTTAGTCCTTTATTTTTCCCTATCCCTGATTTTTATCCGGTGCCGTTTACCTCTCATTAACCAAAGTCATGGAAAAAGCTGAGGGTCAGAGCTTTCGGTAAAAGATGGTAGATTCTTCCCAAATTGCACCCTAGGGATGATATGGGATATAAAAGGAGTAAACCCACAAGTACAAAGAGAAGAGGACAGGATATGACAGAGAGAGAGCCGTCAACAACATTTTGGTGCCCAAGGGCAGATGGGCAAATGGTAACTGATGGAGCGGAGTGGGAGAGCTAAACGCTTGCGAAGGGCAGTAGCCAGGAATTGACACCTCAAAACCTGAAGTCAACTGAAACTTTCAAGATTCCGGTACCTTTGAAAGCGCAGAAGTGGATGGAACTGGACACAGGGGGATTGGTCAGTAGTCTGTGTGAAAAGCCGTATGTACCTGCGCCCCCTGCCCCCCTGTGCACAGCCAAGGAGGAACCCTTTCCCACAGGGACACAAGTCTGGCTTCTCCTGAGAGAAGATGCACCAGAAGGACTCTGTCCTCACAGACACGGGGGACAGGGTGCTGTGCTGAAAGCGGTTAGGCGACAAGTGACAGTCTCTGTACACTAAAGGCCAGAGGCTTTTCCGAAGAAACTGGCCCGTCCAAGAGAAAAGTCACCTAGAGAATGAAGTTTGGAGGTTTCCCATCAAATAGCTGGCCCCTGCCTGCTCACCTTTCACAGAAGCCCACAGTGACGGCCTCTCCTCCCCGCCCTCCAAACACCTCAAACCAGGGCTTTGGGTCAGCATTTTAATGCTTTGCCCAACGTTTGAGGAAAGCTCTAGTGCAGTGGTTCTCAACCTTGGCTGCACATTAGAATCACCTGGGAATCTTTTTGAGGTCCAGAAATCAGGATTTTAAAAAGATTCCCAGGTGATTCTAATGTGCAGCCAAGGTTGAGAACCACTGCTCTAGTGAATGTAAGAGAAACAAACTTAGGAAATAGAAACAAAATGAGGAGCAGAAGGAAACTTTTTTAAAAAGAATTCTCAGAGAGAAGAGAGGAGATCGCATCCATGAAACCATAGCAAGAGGCTATAGAGAAGGGACTGCAGAAAATAAAGAAGAGCTCTTGGAAATAACAAATATGACTGTTGCAATCAAAGATTTAGTGGAAGGGAAGATAGTAAGATTAAATGGAAAAAATATTCCAGAGAACAGAAACTCAACTGGAAAACAGGAGAGTCTAAAAGGTTTAATTCATTAACATCCACACTGCAGAGGCGCCAGAGAGAGGAAGAGGTAGTATATGCAGGGGACTAGAGCAGAGGAGAGGATGAGAAATGACACTAGAAATTCTTCCAGATCTAAAGGACAAAGGTTCTAGATCAAAAGACCTACCCGGTACCAAGCATAAGGAGCGGAAAGAGCCCTGCTCCAAGACCCAGTCCCCGAGCTTCGGAAACCAGGATAAACAGCCTTCAGGGAGGAGAGATCCCACTGCCCAATAGTAACTGACACTGGAAGGCCTTGGAGCGAGGCCATCGACATTCTGAAGGAAACAGACGTTCAATCTGCAGTTTATTGTTCAGCTTTGCCTTAACCAGGTGTGTGAATAAGGGCATTTTCATGATGCAGATCTGAAACACTGCATCTCCCATCCCCCATGTCCTCAGGAAGCTTCAGAAGGATGTACATCAAGTGACAGGCTAAGCCAAGAGGCAGGAAAACATGGGTCCAGGAGATGGCGAAGGGAAATCACCCAGACAGGCTCTGAGAGCAGCCTGTGCAGATAGTCCCAGGAGGGGATGGCAGTCATGCAAAGTCCATGCCTCGTGCATGTGAATGTGTCTCGTGAAAGTTGTACTTTGTTGGAGTCTGAGCATGAATTTAATGGTAGGTACATAGAAAACCAAGTGAATGGGGGGAAAAGTTATTAATCCCAAGAAAAACCAAAAGATATATAAGAACAAAAAGCTTAGGGCCTGTGTGCTTGCCTTTGTCAGCACAGAAAGTGCCCCGTGGAGAGAGACTGGCTTTGTAACCACAGCTCAGGAGATGTGCTGTCAATGAGGACAGGCCCTTAGCTCTGCCTGCGGGAGGTAGGCATTCGTATTTGTTGAGTGACTGTGAATACCAGTTGGAGAACTCTGTCTCTTCCTTCATTTCCTCGTTTAATTGGTGGACTCACTGCCCACCCTTTCTGGCGTCCCTGTGTCTGAGAAAAGTCTTGTGGAGGAGGTGGTAGCACAGAGATGTTTCCATACAGCAGGTGTATAAGCAGGAAGGCCGCCTGGGAGGTAGGGAAGCCCTCTAGAGCAGACCTCTGCTGAGTAAACGTGAGACTGGTTGAATGACTAGAATTCCTTGGGAGTGTGCAGCATCGGCAAGAAACTGGGGGATACTGCTAGGCCCCATGGCAGGGCAGAAAAGACTCCAAGAACCGAAAGGGATGCTGGGACTTAACTGTTAGAGGAGCCCCCCGCATTTGACTTGGAGGTATGATTATCTGAATGCTTAAAATAGTTCATCAGTTTTACTTTCTGGCCTGTTGCAAGAAAGGTATTGGAAATAAACATGAGAAATTTTGTTTTTAATGTAAATAGAAAGTCAGAAGGAAATACTGTTAAAGAACCTTTCTTGCTGTGCAGGCAGCCATGGAGCAAAGCAAAGTTTCTTCCAGGCTAAAGGTCCCTCGCTAGAATTCTTGTTCCGGCCTTTCCTGTTAGGGCAGTGGCCTCTCTACACCTCCGTTTTCTCCTCAGGATTATCTGGGGATAATAACATAGCTTCCCAGAATGCTGTGGGCCTTCCAGGAGACAGTGTACACAGAGCAGGAGCCACAGCTGGTGGCCCGTGGGCCATGTCCAGCAATGTATTCTGTTGGGCTCACAGTGTTTATTTTAATTGAAGTACTTTCTGGCATGAAAAATCAGGAATTTCACCTAAAAATCAGCCTTTCAGCTTCTCTGTAAAAATAAAGTTAGGCCACATTGAACTGCATTCCTTTAATAGTTGGCAAGGCAGAGAGGTGCTGCCCCCTTTCTCAGGCCCACCTCTCCCATTTAGCAAAGGCACCCTGCTTTCTGCTACGGAACCCACAACTGTCTTCATTCTGGTATGTCACCCGCCTGACCTTGAAGGTATGTCCATGCGCAGGGCCTGTCGCACAGTGTGGGTCCTTGTTACCTGGTGCTGGGAAGGTGAGCCCTCCTAGCAGAAGTGTCAGCATGGCTCAGCACCGCCTGAGTACCAAGGAGAGTGGTGGCGTCAGCGCTTTACTCGGGATTAAGAGGACAGGCACCCAAGACAGCAACATTGAGAATTTTCAGATTGTCACACAGGCACAGTGAGTCCATCTGGACTACTCAGGAGGCTCATCTCATTCCCATGGGAGTTTTTCCCCCCCCCCCCCCCCCCCCCCCCCCCCCCTGCTTGGGCTCACCCTCAGGGGTCCCCTCACACTAGGTGGTGAGCTCCTTGAGGGTGGTGGCCACGCCTCCCATACTTCCTGTCCTTAATGCCTGTGCAGTGTCTGCTTGGAACAGAGTAGGTGCTAAGTAATGTTTAGCTAATTTTTTTAATTAGGTGCCACTTGAGTTACTTTCCTGTGCAGGAGACAAGGGATGAATGCAGTGTTAGTTTTTCTCTGCCTTCCCAGTTGGCAAAATTAACATAAAACCTTCCCTCTAAGGCATTATGGAGTAGACAGGACTTAAATAATAAAGAAAGATGATGTATTACTTCATGTAAATTCACAGGTGTGCCTGGATCTATATGAGTTGTTTCGAAAAGCCCATAAACAAAGAGCTTGAATTTGGGCGTATTTCAAATGCATTACAGAAAGCTACAGTGATCTGTTTTGCAAAAAACCTTGGTAATGAAAACAGTCAATCGGAACTGATCTGTTTTCTAAATTTGGATTCTTTTCTTCAAGTGTTTACCAGTTATTCTGTGTTTATTAAATTGTGCCGAGAAAAGGAGGGAAGAGAAATAGAAGTTAACTTGGCAATCCCTCAGCAAAGGGTCCCAGTTGGAAGCAGTTGATGGAAGTGGAGTTGCCTGGGGCTGATGCCTGAGGCAGTCCTTGAAGCAAGTTTTCCAGGTTCTGTGACAAGGCAATGAGCTTTGCAGAGGGTGAGAGTGGGTCTGCTAATGATGTGGACTTTTCCCACACCTGTTACCCCAAGATCCTTAAAAGAATAATCAAGTTCAATAAGATATTCAGAAAATAAGATGAATATAAAAAATTAGTAGTATTTCTCTGCACTGGTAAATGAACAACCCAGAAATGAAATTAAGAAAACAGTAGCATTACAAAGAATAAAATACTGAAGAACAAATTTAACAAAAGAAGTACAAAATGAAAGCTATTAAACATTGCTGATGGAAATTTAAGATCTGAGTAAGTGGGAACACATTCCATATTCATGGATTAGAAAACAACATTGAGATGGCGATGCTCCCCAAACTGGTCTGAAAATTGTCAAAGTAAATGTCCAAACCTGTAAGAATTTTTATGCATTTATTTGAGCCAAACTGACAACAGTTGCTGAGAAGCAAAATCTCAAGGTGTCAACATAAGAAACACTCAGACATGTAGAGAATTTTTGCCAGTTTATTTGAGCCAAACTGTCAACGATTGCTGGAAAGCAAAATCTCAACGGATTGAGATAATGCTCCAGAAAATGGCAGTTTTGCACCTTATTTTATACACTAGAGGCCCGGTGCACGATATTCATGCACTGGGGGGGGGGACCCCTCAGCCCGGCCTGCACCCTCTCACAGTATGGAACCCCTCAGCGGACATCCCCCAAGGAGTCCTTAGCACTGCCGCTGCCACTGCTGCCGCCGCTGAGCTCACCAGCCATGAGCCGGACTACTGGCTGAGCAGCGCTCCCCCTCTGGGAGCACACTAACCATTAGGGGGCAGCTCCTGCGTTGAGCATCTGCCCCCTGGTGGTCAGTGTGTGTCACAACAACCAGTTGTTCCACCATTCAGTTGATTTGCATATTAGGGTTTTATTATATAGGACTAGAGGCCTGTTGCACGAAGAGATTTGTGCAATAGGCCTTCCCTTCCCTTGGTTGCTGGCACCAGTTTTCCTCTGGCACCCAGGACCCAGGCCTTCTCTCTGGCTGGGCTCCGGCCAGAGTCCCCCGCCTCCCCACCTTCAGGCCTCGCGGCTCCACTGATCCCGGGGGCGGTAAGGCCTCACAGCTCTGCTTGGCGCCAGGGCTGTGAGACCTTGTGGCTCCACTGATCCTGGGGCCATGAGGCCTCCCAGCTCCACTGATCCCGGGGCCGTGAGGCC
Organism: Myotis myotis; assembly: GCF_014108235.1. NCBI lineage: Eukaryota > Metazoa > Chordata > Mammalia > Chiroptera > Vespertilionidae > Myotis > Myotis myotis. Next base: position 1,404,214 of record NW_023416341.1, on the reverse strand, counting down.
TCGCTGCTCGGCTGGCTTCGGGGCCGTTTGGCTTCACCCCACCGCTTGGAGCCTACATATGCAAATTAACCGCCATCTTTGTTGGTGGTTAATTTGCATATCACTCTGATTAGCCGATGGGAAGCGTAGCGAAGGTACGGTCAATTACCCTTTTTGTCTTTTAATAGATAGGATTACAATCAAAGGAGATGGCGTAAGGGGGTTACGTGAAATTCACTGATGATAGATTAGGGAGCCTGGAGAAAGCAAAGTGGGAAATCTCTGGGAGTAAATAAAAAGTAAAAGGAATAAGGAAAAAAATAGTACAAGGAATAGACACATACTTCTTTTATATAGGTGGGTACAAGATAGTTAACAGTTAACAATTAACATGATAACAATGAGGGAATTTGTGGTCTCTGCCCTGGTGCAGTGGTTGTGCTTTGAGAACACTCAGACATGGTAGTGTTTTAAAATTCAAAACAAAACCAAGAAAGCCAGTCACAACCAGCCATTACTATATGATTCCTTTATGGGAAAGTGCATGTAGTGTTCTGTAGGAAATTACTTTGATATTCCAAGGCATGTTATCAGGTATGTTAGCAAAAAAAGACTATAGGCCCAGTTAAGGTAAAGATTGACTTTTTAAAAATATATATATTTTTCAGAGAGGAAGGGAGAGGGGGAAAGAGAGATAGAAACATCAGTGATGAGAGAGAATCATTGATTGACTGCTTCCTGAATGCCCCCTACTGGGGATCAAGCCCACAACCCGGCATGTGCCCTTGACTGGAATCGAACCTGGGACCCTTAAGTCCGCAGGGCGACACTCTATCCCCTGAGCCAAACCAGCTAGGGCAGGGGTGGGCAAACTTTTTGACTCGAGGGCCACAATGGGTTCTTAAACTGGACTCAGAAGAAGGAGCTGCAGCCGTGTTTCCCGACGTTGCCATGTTAACACTGCTGCTGGTGAAGGAGCGGAGGGGAGAGCAAGAGAACCCTTGCTCAGTGGGCCGGATAGAACAGCCGAACGGGCCGGATCCGGCCCGCGGGCCGTAGTTTGCCCACGGCTGAGCTAGGGCAAGATAGACTTTTGTTAGGGAAAAATACTAGCCTAAGTCATGACTACCCACTATGTTTTATTTTTAATTTCAGACCATTCTATATGGTTACTTCAATTTATAAGGCCATCATGCAGGCATTCCATGAGCTTGTCAAGTTTAATATGTGGCCCCTTTTTCATCCACAAGATTCAATGCAGTTCCTGTAAGAATCCAGCTGACTTCTTTATAGAAATGGACAAGCTAATTCAAAAATTATTGTAGAATTGCAAGGGACCCAGATAGCTAACACAATTCTGGAAAAGAAGACTCAAGTAGGAGGACCCACACTTCCCAATTTCAAAATGTATATAAAGCAACAGCAATCAAGACAGCATAGTATTGACACAAGGATAGACAGAGATCAATGGAATAGAATTGAGAGTCCAGAAATAAGCCCACACCTCCATCAACTAATTTTCAAAAAGAGTGCCAAGACCATTGAATGGAGAAAAGCCAGTCACAACCAGCCATTACTATATGATTCCTTTATGGGAAAGTGCAGTATAGGGAATCGAGAAATAGATTAGTAGGTACTTAGTACTTAAAGGTTAGGGCAGTAGCTAAAGGGTTTGAGGTGATGAAGATGCTCTAGAATTGCCTGGTGACAGGTGCACATACTTGTGAACATACTAAGTAACCATTGACTTGTATACTTTAAATGGGTGAGTTAAATACTCAAAACCTATATGATCTTATTAACCAATGTCACCCCAACAAACTTAATTTTAAATAATAGGTGAATTGTATGGTATATGAATTATATCTTGATATAGCTATTAAAATTCAAAACAAAACCAAGAAACACATAATAGGGTACAGCAAATTAAAAAGGACAAAAGGAGACATTTAAAATATTATAGTTAAAGTATACAAGCTAAGAAAAGAAGAATGAGCCATATTAAGGATTAAAATGCAATAAAATAAATAAGAATGTTTAAAAGAGGTTTGAAACCAGAAATCTAGAATTTAAAAAAATGAAGGTTAGAAACACAAAAGGATGAACAGAAAGAATAGAAAAAGATTGGAGAAAAATTTAAAGCCTAGAATATTAATGGTGCTGGGGGAAAACAGTTAAAAGTAGCATGAAATCTTTAAAAATGAAAAAGTTGATTAAAGGACACTGGCAAAAAAATTAGTAATTGCTATCAATAATTAAGATAAATCTATATATATATAAAAGGCTAAGTGACCAATCAACTGACCGGTACATATGATGCGCACTGGCAATTTAAAAATAAACGTTGAGCCCTGACCATTTTGGCTCAGTGGCTAGAGCGTCGGCCTATGGACTGAAGAGTCCCAGGTTCGATTCCAGTCAGGGGCATGTACCTTGGTTGTGGGCACATCCCCAGTGGGGGGTGTGCAGGAGGCAGCTGATCGATGTTACTAAGTCATTATCCCTCTCCCTTCCTCTCTGTAAAAAATCAATAAAATATATATTTAAAAAATATAAATAAATAAATAAATGTTGACTCGCGCATGCACAATACATATAAAGCTCTCGCTGGTACCAATCTTGACAATGTAGGAATATTCCCACCTGAACTCGTTTTTGGACATGGTCAATTATATGTTGCTTTCTCTCGAGTTCAAAGAGTGTGTGACAAAGTTAAAGTTGTAAATACTTCATCACAAGGGAAATTAGTCAAGCACTCAAAGTGTTTTTACTCTTAATGTGGAATACAGGGAGATACTAGAATAAGTTTAATCAATTTATCAGTCATTGTTTTTACCAGTGTTGTTTTTATATCATGTTTTTGTTGTTTTTACATCATATCTGTGTTGTTGTTGTTATATCAAGTTGTTATTGTTTATTTATTAATCAACTTATATTATTTTCATATACATTTTACTAATTTTCTTTCATCTCTGACATTTATAGAGAAAGTGCGAACAGTGATATTAAAGTATTTCTTCTAATTCATTTCCTTTCAATTTGCACAAATCCATGCACCAGGCCACTAGTATAATAAGATTTTAAAAAAACACCACTTTCCCAAATAGGCCTGTCTTTCCACCTCTGTGCCTTTGCTGGTGTCTTTCCTTCTGCCTGGGATGCCTATCTTCCGCCTAGACAATTCTCTTGTATCCTTTAATCCCACCCAAATGTCAGCCTCTCCCCTGCCCCTGCCAGCCCCATCCTGCCTCTTTCTCATTCGCCAGCCCAGTGCATGCTGGCAGTAAAGCCCTGAGCACTCTGCAGCTTGTTTCTCAGTGGTCACGGGGCCAGCTCACATGCTCAGCACTTCCACACATTTACCACGCAGTCCTTACCCCAGGTTAGTCTAAACCTGCTGTTAGAATGATCCCCACTGTATAGATGAGGCACCCGAGGCTCAGAGACATTAGCAGTTTACCCAGGATAGAACCAGAACTCAACACACTGACCTGCGCTCCCGGCCTCTGACATAGATGCAACCCTTTGCAGGGGCAGGGACCCTATCACATTTATCTCTATATGTTCTGGGCCCAACACAAAGTAAATGACGTGAAACTGAATTAAAGGCCCCACACAGTTTCTTGACATTTCAGGCTGGGTGATTAGATATGATTCTTGGTCCTCAAAAGCTGTGTTTTTCTAAGGTTGTAATAATTATAATAGCAATGGTAAAAGCAGAATCAAGCACGGCTTATTGAACAATACTTGTATGCCAGATGCTGTCCTGAGTACTCTAAGATACTATTCTTGTCCCCTTTTATGGTAGCTGAGTACCCTGAGGCATAGAGAGGTCATTCCACAGTTTTACCGCTGGTGAGTGGCAGAGGCAGGTCCGCACCAGACTGCTGGGAGCCGGTCCATCCTTGCTGTTTCAAGGGACCTGGCATATATGGCATACTGTTCTTAATATGTTTGCTCACCTTCTTGGCACTATGTGTTTTAACCAAGGTCACCTCTCTGAGAAAGGTTGTTTCCCCAGGTAGGGATTTTCCCCTGAAGTTAGAGAGGGAATAAAACCCCTTAACTAAGTGCCAGGCGGGTAATTAATCACTTTAACTACGAACAATCATGCTTAAGCTACATAATCTTTACTCCCTGGAATGGAGATAAGAAACGCCCTAACCTTTGAAATAGAGATTGATAGGATTGGAATCAACTGGTATAAATACAGATGTAACAAGACAACTGGACACAGAACCTACACACAGAACCTAGACACAGAACCTACACAGAACCTAGAGACAGAAGAACTTCGCTGGAGAGAACATGGCAAAAGATCCTGGACAGAAACTGGCCACAGAACCTAGAGACAGAACCTAGCGAGAGAACCTGGCTGAAGAACCTAGAGACAGAACCTGGCTACAGAACCTGGATAGAACATGGCAAGAGAACCTGACTAGAACCTGGTGACTGAACCTGGCTGGAGAACCTGGACAGAACCTGGCTGGAGAACCTAGCAAGAGAACATGGACACAGAACCTGGCTGGAGATCCTAGCCAGAACTTCGCTGGAGATCCTGACCAGAACTTGGCTGGAGATCCTGGCTAGAAATCCTGGCTAGGCTGCTGATCAACTGAATGCTGTCTCCGTGTCATTCCTTCTTCGCCGACTCCGTCTACACCTTTGGGAACCCCTGGACCTGCTGGGGTTGGACCCCAGCATCTGGCGCCCGAACAGGGACCCCTAGGTATGCCCCACTCTCAGGATGGATAGGACTCCACCATAGGAAGAGGGTGGATAGTCTTCGCTGACTCTGTCCACACCTTTGGGGACCCCTGGACCTACTGGGGTTGGACCCCAGCACCAGACAGACTGACTCCAGAGCCCATCCTTTTATTTATTTACTAGAGGCCCGATGCGTGAAATTCGTGCAAGAATAGGCCTTCCTTTCCCCGGCTGCCGGCACAGGCTTCTTTTTGGCCGCCAGCAGGCACCCAGGACCTGGGCTTCCCTCTGGCCCTGGCTTCATCTGGAAGGACGTTCAGAATGACATGCAGAATGATGTCCAGTCTAATTAGCATAATACCCTTTTATTATTATAGACTAGCGGCCCAGTGCACAAAAATTTGTGCACTGGGCGGGGGGGGGAAGGTCCCTCAGCCCGGCCTATGCCCTCTTGCAGTCTGGGACCCCTTGGAGGATGTCCACCTGCTGACTTAGGCCCACTCCCTGGGGGATCGGGCCCAAACTGGCAGTCAGATATCCCTCTGGCAGCCCGGCAGCCCTCGGGGGATGTCTACTTGCCAGCGGGGAGCAGGCCTAAGCTGCAGTCGGACATCCTTAGTGTGGCTGAGGAGGTGGGAGAGGCTCTCACCACCACCGCCGTACTGGCAGCTGTCAGCCTGGCTTGTGGCTGAACAGAGCTCCCCCTGTGGGAGCACACTGACCACCAGGGGGCAGCTCCTGCATTGAGCGTCTGCGCCCTGGTGGTCAGTGTTTGTCATAGTGACCAGTCATTCCTAGTCGTTCTGCTGTTAGGGTCAGTTTGCATATTACCCTTTTATTATATAGGATAGAGGCCTGGTGCATGGGTGGGGGTCGGCTGGTTTGCCCTGAAGGGTGTCTCGGATCAGGGTGGGGGTCCCGCTGGGGTGCCTGGCCAGCCTGGGTGAGGGGCTGATGGCTGTTTGCAGGCTGGTCAAGCCCCCGCTCCCCCCGGCCCCCCCAGTGAGACCTTCACCCCATGGAAGTTTGGCCAGCCTGGGTGAAGGGCTGATGGCTGTTTTCAGGCTGGCCACACCCCCTTTAGGGTGAGGAGTCCCCACTGGGGTGCCTGGCCAGTCTGGGTGAGGGCTGAGGGCCGTTTTCAGGCTGGCCAAGCCCCCTGTCGACGGAAGCTCCCAGCCTCTCCTTTTTTTTCTTTTTTTTTATTGGATTTATTTACCTTCTATAATTGAAACTTTGTAGCCTTGAGAGGAGCTCAGAGCCGGCCAGGGTGGGCAGGAGGGAAGCCTCCTGCTCTCTCCAGTTCCGTGGCCACAGCCAGCTGAAAGCAGGTATCTGGGGTTTATTTACCTTCTATAATTGAAACTTTGTTGCTTTGAGTAGAGCTCAGAGTCCACTGCGGCAAGCGGGAAGCTTGGCTTCCTCCATCACTGGGCAACCAAGCCTCCTGCTTGCTCCAGCTCCATGGCTGCCGGCCGCCATCTTGGTTGGGTTAATTTGCATATAGTCACTCTGATTGACTGGTGGGCATGGCTTAAGGTGTAGCGAAGGTATGGTCAATTTGCATCTTTGTCTTTTATTAGTGTAGATTTTGTGTTAATCCTCACTGAAGGATATTTTTTTATTGCTTATTGCTTTTTAGAGAGGGTGGATGGGAGGGAGGGGATGGGAGGCGTGCAGAGAGAAACAGAAACATTGATGTGAGAGAAACACATTAACTGGTTGCCTCCGCACCGTCTCAGTCTGGGGCCAGGGATCAAACCTGCAACACAGGTATGTGCCCTTGACTGGAATCGAGCCTACAACCCTTTGGTGTGTGGGTTGGTGCTCTCACCACTGAGCCACAACTGCCAGGGCAGAGCAGGTACTTCTAACCTATTCCGTCACCCTGGGGCGGGGCTCCAGCACCCTCCTCCATCATTCTGGGTGCTGCCCTGAAGTCTGTTCTTCCTGCTCCTGCCCAGGCCTCTCTGCAGTTACCCATGGCAGCCACCTCAGATTGTCCCCTTGGCTTGCTTATCATTCCGGAGTCCAGACTCTCCAGATGACTTCCTAGCACTGACCAGCCTGGACCTGGTCCCTCTTCAGGAGTGTGTGTGTGGGGGGGGGGGGGGGGGGGCATATAATACTGAATTTCCTAATATCTGCCTGGCTCACCAATGGGACTTCCCCTGGGCTGCTGACTCTTCAGGAGGAGGGCTCTCCTGGTGCTCCTTGTTCCCATCTGGCTTTTGTTCTTCTCGGGGTGATCACAGCTATGTGTACCGTTTGGCTAGGAGGCCAGATGATAGTTTTCTTTGGGAATGTGAGAAACACAGGCTATTGGTTCCACTTCACAGCCACTCTGGGTTTTCCTTTACACCAAACAAACAGTGCTTTCTGATAAAAATTTGAAACTCTAGCCTCGCCAGGTAGCCTAATGCGGAAAAAGGCCACTTGCTGGGTCCAAGACATAGGTTACATCACTCGACCCCTCTGAGCTTCAGTTTCTTTTCTCTTAAAATGGCAGTAATAACTAGCAGAATCCTCATGATAATTAAGTAAAATAGCTTCTGAAAACACCTGACACAGTGCCTGGCTTACATAGGTGTTCAGTAAAGATTCACCCCTCCCCTTCTTTTCAGGATCTTTAGAATGTGAGGGAAGCCATCCTTCCTTGAGGGTAACACAAGCCGATCCTGGGTCTTTGACACAATAGAACTGCATGATTCCTTTGTGTTGAGTTGCTGAAATTAGCGCACCACATTGTTAAATGCCTAAAATTCCTTGTGCTTGGAAGTCTGTGCCTCTGACCTGGTTGTATCTCTCCTGCCTTTTGTTCCTGGAAAGAAAGCCCTGCACCCAGTTGTCGGGGGCTGCCACTAATAGGCAGCAACTCTTCCAGGGATTGCTGGTTACCGAGATGGAGAGAGAGGCTGTGCTCACCTTGCCTGGGTGTGCTGGCCAGGGTCTCGCTCTCGCCCTTCGTGCTTCGGCTTTAGCTGACCTGTGGTCTGGACCAGGCTGCATTAAAAAGGTAGAATGGGCTGAAGGGATTTTGATAATGAAAACCTGAAATGCTGAGGCTGATAAAACCAGAACTGTGGGAAAGCTATGAGCGCCAGTGAAACTGATTCCAAGTGGCCTGGACATGACGCACAGACTGCACGTGGTCCGTCCCCTGCCTGCCTTCTCTCTGACTGTTCGCCCCTTCCCCATGGGGCTGGACACTCATTAACCCTACTTACAAGCGAGACGCTTGAGGCTGAGGGAGGGCAACCAGCCTGCCCAGGTTCACACACCAGCTCTGGCAGGAGAGTCCAGATTCTTCTGTTGTTGTGGTTAATCCTCACCTGAGGATATTTTTCCATTGATTTTTAGAGAGTGGAAGGGAGGGGGAGAGACAGAGCAAGAAACACTGATGTGAGAGAGATACATCAATTGGTTGTCTCCCACACGTGCCCCAACCAGGGCCTTGGATCGAGCCTGCAATTGAGTTATGTGCCCTTGACTGGAATCAAACCTGCAACCCTTCGGTCCACAGGCTGACACTCTATCCACCGAGCCAAACTGGCTGGGGCAAAAGTCCAGATTCTTAACCACTGTGCACACTGCCTCTCTAACACAAGGTTTTCCAAAGTATGGTGAGTATGAAACGGCATGGGGAAAGTGAAGTGTCTCCAAGGACAGTAAGTTGAGAAAGACTAGAGACAGACGCAGCTTGGGTCTCCTAGTCAGGTGGCTGCAGAAGAATGTGGTGCAGTTGGGACTCGCAGCAGAGCTGTGATCCGTGGGATCTGGGATAGGCAGGGCTGCAGACCCACGGGCCCAAACCTCAGCAGCCATCTGGACGAGTCATGCTGGGCCTTCTGGAAGCACAACCACCTCACCAAGCCCAGCGGGATGCTTGAGACCACCCTCCACTCGGGGTGTGCTAGAGACTCGCCTCTCCCAAGTCACATGCTCCTTGACAGTCCTCCGACTCCCAGTGCCCAGTGTGATTGCTGGGAACAGCTCAGTCCTTGTGTGTCACCTCCCCCACCCCGGCCAGCAGCCTGCCTGTCCACGGGCCTTCCTGAGCCCCAGGCACAGGACCAGAGCAGGAGGAGTTTCCCCATTATCTTCAGGAGCCAGGCCACCACCTTAGGCCCTGGGGCTTTTCTACCTGGCAGGAAGGCACCAACTATTTTTACAGATACGAGCTCTGCCACTCCATAGCTCCATTACTTTGAGCAGGTCACTTAACCTCTGGGCCTCGGCTTTCACATCTGTACAATGGGGCTTTCAGGGGCCCACCAGCCTCTGATTGTGAGATTTGCTGGGTTCCTTCTTGTAACGCCCAAGCACAGTGCCTGGCCCACAGCAATGCTGGCTGTTCTGGTGGAATGATTACTGTGTGCCAGTCTCTGTACGGACGTTATCTGGGGTCATCCTAGTACTAACCTGTGAAGCAGAGAACCTTGTCATCTCATTTTACTGAGTGGAAAGCAAATCTTTGCTAAGTCACTTCTCAAAGTCACAGAAATGAGAGATTGTAGAGCTGAGATTGACCCGCATTTTCTTGGTCCTGAAGCCCATCTGCCCCCACACTCCTGGCCGTCCATCCGTCTGGCTGTCAGCAGAGGAGGCAGCTGTGCATTTGGAGAGGCCCAGGATTGGCATTGGGGGCAGTGCTGTGGGAGCCGAGGGTGGGAAGTCGCCGCCTTGATGCGGAGCAGAGGCCTCGGAGGCAGGGAGGGTTCTTGGTCACCCTCGGGGTCCGTGAGTGTATAGCAATGTTTCCCTCTTCCACGTGTGTCTGTTGGGGGGCTGTTCCGTGTATCTTCTTGGCTAATGAGCCCCGTAAGGAAGTTGAAAGGGGTAGGAGAAGAAATGCAGGGCTGTAGCTGCAAATGTAGAGTGTGCCGGTCTGCTCCGCTAGGTGCTGCATCGAGTCACGCTCACGCAGACGCCACTGGCCCTGGCCCAGGTCACATGGGCGCCTGTCAGTAGGAGCTATTTGTCATCCAAGGTTTAGGGCCTGAGCTCCCAAGCAGACTGCCTGGTAGAACCCAGCTCCTCGCTTGCTACCGGTGGGAGTCTCTCTAAGTGTGAACGGGTGGGAGCACCATCCCAAGGCTGTGGTGAGGACTGGCTCGTGTGACGCGTGGAGATCAGAGTCCAGGACATGGCTCTCCTTGAGAAATGGTAGGCGTTTTACTATTAGGAGCAGTAGATTGCTCTGTGAGCACCACCTAGGAGCCAGAGGAGGGGGTGCAGGGGTTGGGAGCGGCTCAAGTAGAGGACAGCAGGGAAGACCCCTTGGGGAGTGGCTTGGTGGACAGTGTCTGGTCATGTGTTAGCAGCAGGTGCCTCTGCCCCAAGGGAGGGCCCAATCCCGGTCACCTGGGCCTTCAAATAGTTCTCACCTGTATAGATGGGCCCAGGAGTCCCATGTCCACAGGTTTTTTCTCCTGATTATTAAGGCTCCCATCCAGGCAAGAGAAATGGAGGGAGAAGGCAGGTACTTAGAGCAAAGGCAAAGCCACAGGAAGCAGGAGAGCCTGGGAGGACCCGCCAGGCACAGGGAGCTGGGGCTTAAGGAGGTCTGCGCCAAGGTGTGGCTTCAGGTTTCTCCTGTTAAAAAGCCATGAACTGGGGGGATTCCTGTCACTTTGAGGTGTTGGGGGGAGTCAGCACCAGGCTGCCCCGAGGACCATCAAAGCTGCCCATACTCCCTCTGGTGGGTCAGCCTCAACTACCCTTTCTCTGAGAGTAAGATTGACAAGTTCAGGGCCCTGAGATGCTTTCTTGTTTTTGAACTTCACTGTGAGCCACGTGCTCTGTCTCCACCAGGCTCCTCTGACCACGCTCAGTGGCGCTCTACTGTGGGCATTTCCGTGGCCACAGCTCCTGCACAGGAGGCGCTGGGTCGCAGACCAGCTCCAGTGCCGCTCTCTGCGGTGGTGCTGAGGACTCTGCACCTCAGAGTGCTGCTGAAGCTGGTGGAGAAACCATCCGTGTCCCTGCTGCAGCAATGACTACAAGCTGAGTGACAAAACAGGAATTTATTATTCCACAATCCGGAGATCAGAGTCTGAAATGGGTCTCACTGGGCTGAAATCGAGCTGTCCACAGGCTCTGGGAGACGCCATTCCCTGGCCTTTGCCAGTTCCTAGAAGCCACCCGCATTCCTCGGCTCAGGTTCCCTCCCTCCGTCTTCAAAGCCAGCGAAGCGTAGCACCTCCAGTCTCACTCTTCTCCTGCCTCCCACTGACAAGGGTATTACATTGGGCCCGTCGGATAATCCAGCACCGCCACCACCACAAAAGCCTTCATTGCGCCTGCAAGTCCCTTTTGCCATGGAAGATAACTTGTTCATAGGTCCCAGGAGTTAGGGCGGGGACATCCTGGACGGGCAGTGTTCTGCCTCCACACTGTCATGTGTCATAGGACCCCTCAGTGCAGAATCGCTTCTCCCAGGTTGGGGACCTGCGATCCTGCCTGAGCAGCTAGGCCCCTGTCACTGGCGAGCTGTTGGATGCTTGGCCCGTCTGTACCTCAGTTTCTTCATCTGCGAAGGGCCTCCTGGCGTTGTCAGGATCCAATAAGTTAGCACGTGTAAAGCGTCAGACATTGTTGCTTTTCCTCGTGCCTTTATCTTCTCCAGCCGTGGGCACTCACTGTCACTTTTCCTACGTTGTGCCTTCAGAATAGGTGCGGTGTGATGGTTTGAAGCCAGCCCAGGGTGAGGAAGCTTCTCTGGGTACCACCACTTGGTCCCCGTCGTCCTTCTTTTATATTATGCATAAAAGCTGTTGCTGCACAGAGTGCTGGGGGGCCTGTTATGGTGGCAGCTTTCACCTCGTTTTGAGCTATTCTTTTGGACTAAATGTCTGCACTTAGAATCACTGGGTTAAAGGCTTCCTGAAATGCCCACCCTTTATTGGTAGTGGGTATCGGCACACCCAGAACAGGATGGTTTTCATCCTGTCAGCAGTACTGCCTGCTGCCTGCTGTGCTCCCGGCACTGTTCTGGGGGCTGGGGCGACTACGGTGGGAAAAGACAGGCCTGGAGCATGTTTCAAGCAGAGGCTGCTGTTTACTTAGGACTGACAGGGCACTTCATTACTCCTCTCATTTGCATTTCTTTGTTCACTAATTATGTCCAAAACAAAGAGCAGTTTTACAGAGTAAATTTTCAGGTCTTGTACCCCAAGACGTGCAGTTTTAAAAGTGTCAAACTCCATGCTGTGCGGGTCCTCTCTCTGGGTCTCTCTCTGCTGAAGTGCCCTCCCCCAACACTGTTCACTCATTGCTGGAGGCCGTGCCTGTGTTCCCAGGGACCGACGTCATGGTGCGCTGCCTGAAGCTGCTGAAGGAATTTAGACGGAAGATTGAGGACGACCAGGACGACGATGAGGACGAGGAGGTCATCTCCAAGGCAGTGCCCCCGGTGGACATCGTGTACGAGCGGGATATGCTCACGCAGACCTACGAACTCAGTAAGCCCCGTTCTCACACCTGCTTGCGGGCGGCTCCTGAGCGTTGGAGGCAGAAATGTTTGCCCGTGTGTCAAGAGGGCTTCGCTCTTGAGGCTGTAGCACAGCAGGAGGCACCATGGGTCCTTGAAGGGTGTAGGCTTTTGGATCAGATTTGAGTTTGAATCCTTGCTCTGCCACTTGTTAGCTCTATGACTTTAGCAAGTTCTCCAAGCCTCAGTTCCCTCATCTGCAAAATGGGTATAATACCCACCATGGCATCTAATGAGGACTAGGATTAAGACATTTGGTGTAGTGCCTGGTATATAGAAGGCACTAAAAATATTAGCTGTTAGTGTTACTACTCTAAGATTTGAGAGCCACCTACCATCTTCTAAAATTGATCTGGAGTCACTGCAGGCTGAGAATTCCAGTGACAAGTGGGGGGCGGGGAGGGAAAATATGTCTCCCCTCATTCTTTAGCTTTCCTCTGGATCCCCTAAAATCCATGTAAGACAGCAGTGCCCCATTATAGTAGGTGTGGCTGCCGGTCCCTGTAGGGAGGGAAGAGTAGAAGGTGAGGTGGCTGCCGGAGAGCTGATTTGGCCGCAGGACAAAGACACACTGGCAAGTCAGCACAGCATTTTTGACAGGCTGAGTGGCAGCTTTTATCAGCTGTTCCCATCTCTCAGAATGGGTTCCTCAGAACACAGTTTGGGAAAGGTCACCCTGGACCCTCTCCGCCCCACCATTAGCATGTTACTAGTTCAGTTTGGGAACACATTCTCGTCACCTCTTTTCATCCTGGCATTGCTTTTTCTACATGTACAATACAGCAAACCTCCTTCATCCGGATTGCCGTTATCTGGTAGCCTCAAGTGTGTGTGAGTCAGGAAATAAGGGGAAGATATTTCTGAGCAAAGAGCTGTGCCAGGAAGTCTGCCCTGCAGTCGCGTGTTTTACTTTGTAGGGACTCCCTGCCGCCCACCGTGGCTCCTGCCAGGCTCCTTCCTAGGGCTGCCAGCCTCCAGTAGCCCAGCCAATTCAGGGCTTCTTAGCGATACAGTAACGGCACTGGGCGTGGCCATGTAGCAGCAGGAGCCAACAGATGGAGCCAGTGCTAAGGCACAGCCACCTGCTGGCCATGTAGATGGGGCCACCTAGCATGATCCCTTCCAGAGTCCTGCTGGTTGACAGCTGTGACAGGACAGTGATCCACATCACCTCTGTGTCCACCGAGAAAGGCTGGGAAAATGTTGAAGTTCTTAATTAAACAGTATTGGGATGCTTTTTCAAGGGATTCATTAAATTTATCTAAAAAAGTCCATTCCTGGGAAAGAGCTAACTTCCTGCTGCTGGAACTTAGTAGATCAGAAGCTGATCACTTGCCATTTGGATGGTGAGCACTTAAAAACTGGTGCTTAGCCCTGGCCGGCTTGGCTCAGTGGCTAGAGCATCAGCCTGTGGACTGAAGTGCCCTGGGTTCGATTCTGGTCAAGGGCACATGCACGGGTTGCAGGCTTGATCCTTTGTGGGGTCGTCAGAAGGCAGCCAGTCGATGATTCTCCTCATTGATGTTTCTCTCTCTCTCTCTCCCTCTCCCTTCCTCCCTGAAATCAATTAAAAAATATATTAAAAAAGAAAACTGGCCTTAGTGGTGGTATTCAGAGTGTTGGGAGGGGAGAGAGGAGGCATTTGTGTTCTTCTATTTGTTGGTGTCACTGCACTGAAATGCCTGCTTTAAAGGTGGGTGGGAATTGACGTGACTGGTGCGGAATGGCCCCTTTGCAGAGGTTGGGTTCAGGTGTATTGTTTCACACAGTTGAGCGCAGAGGCACGAAAGGAATTTCCCAGGCTGAAATCCGAGTGGCCATGAATGTGGGAAAGCTGGAAGCAAGAATGCTGTGTCGTCTTCTCCAAAGATTCAAAGCTGTCAAGGTAACATCGCGAGTCCTCCGGGCCCTTCACTGTCTGGGTGTGTGCGCACACAGTGTGATCACGAAGGAGTGTCTCGGCCGGTCAGAAAACCGACGGGCTGCCGTCTCTCGAGGCGGCAGATGCTGCCCGGGGCCCATACTGTGGTTTTGTTAGTTTTTACGTCTTAAAAACTGAAGGAGTTGTCAGCATTGGAAAGTCAGGACATGTGGCAGTACCCCCCTTCCGTGTGGGGCACCAGCTGCCGTGACAGAGCCTCCGGCCGCCCCTGCAGACAAACAGGTGCCCTTCAGGGCTCCACAGGCCCTCCTGGCCCCCTCTTTTTTATGCTGCTTGTCTGGCTCTTAGGGCCTGAGCTGGCTAAGTAGGCATGTCTGGCGTTCTCCTTTCAGAACTCAGACCTGCTGTGTCAGCCCTTTGTGCCTCACTCTCTTCTTCTGAATTTTTTGGCCACTTTTCTGGAGGGCAGTATTAGAATGAAGCTAATGATTGTAGGGCCCTTGGCACTATCCATGGCATGTGGTTGGAATATAAAAAATGCTGCTCTTCCTGACATTTAGGGCCCTGGGAGAGCCCCTCTGCCCTGTCCTAGAAGATAGAGTGAGTGTGGATTGGTGATGACCTCATATCAGTCCCCATGCAGTGGCTAAATGGAGCTGTGACCTCCGGGCCCTGACTCGCCAGTCTGTGGGCACAGGTCTAACCCATTGAATTGTACATAGCAAACCCTCACTGCTTACTAACCATTTCTTTATGGCCTAGTCCTGAGCCAGCCATGGGGGCACGTGGAAGACCAAGTTAGGGCCTGGCATGAACTGGACTACCTGCAGGTCCCTAGCAAAGCATGTCTCGCAGAGCAGACACACATTCAGGATTGCGATTGAGAAAACTCTCCGACAGGCCTGTGGACGCAGGAGCTGAGGGGGCCGCGGCAGGAGACCTGTGAGGGAGCATCCATAGGCCCGACCGGAGCCCGGGCAGTGAGGGGGAGGAGACACGGGCGAACGCAGGCATGATAAGGAAATGGACACCGCAGGCCCAGGGGCCAGCTGAATGCCTGTGTGAACAACGCCCTCTTTTGAACGTAATTAAACACATCTCACCTTCCCAGGGATTCATGGAAGACGAGGGGCGGCAGCGGACCACCAAGTACATCTCCTGCGCGTTTGCAGAGGAGAGCGACCTGAGCCGGCAGTACGAAAGGGAGAAGGCGCGCAGCGAGCTGCTGGCCACCGTGAGCTTGGCCTCGGTGCCGGAGGAGTCCCTCCCGCCTGAGGGAGAGGACACTTTCCTCTCTGAGCTGGACAGCGAGGAGGAGGGCAGCAGCAGCGGCAGCAAAAGGAGAGGCAGAGGGTCACAGGGAGACATGAAATCCTCCTTGAACTCCAGTCTCGGGAGCCAGCCTCATCACTCCACCCCCATCAAGGGTACGGTGCTCGGGGTGGGAGCAGGGGAGCGGCCGGGCACGTGTGCCTCGGTCTGAGCTGCTGCCCATCCGCCTTGCTCTGGTTTCTTCAGAAAACACCCCGTTCGGTTCAGCAGGCACTGAGAATGTCAGACAGCTGTGCAGTCTGTCTCCTGGCTCCTTGGCAATGCTTTGGTTTGTGTTTTCACTGTTAAAGTGATGGAATCCCATAAGCTCCCTCAGTCCAGTCCCTCCAACAACCTAAGAACCCCTCAGGCTTTCAGTTTAGTTACAGAAGACATTCCTAATGTGTGGAGGGTTGTCTACGGCCATACCACCCTGAACGCGCCCGATCTCGTCTAATGTGTGGAGGGTGGTGCTCGTGACAGATTTTCAAATCAGGTGTCCAGCTGCGGGGGCACCGCCCTGCTTGCTGGGTTCACTGCCCCATCTTCACGCTGAGCACGTGGGTCTTCTAGCCTGGGTGGGTCTGGGCTGGCTGCCAAGTGGAGAGGCCCCTCTCGCTCTCCCCTTGATGTGGCCGCAGTTCATTCTTTCTACTCTGCCTCCAGGTGGCTGGAAAGTAAACCTGCACCCGCTGAAGAAGCAGCCGACGTCCTCCCCCGGAGCTGCTGAGGAGAGGGCCCGCCGGGGCTCTGTCGGGGCCGACAGCCTCCTGGACACCAGCAGCTCCTCAGAAGCCACCTCGGCCTTCGGCTCCCACTGCGTGGAGAGTAACAGCGGCGACATAGCTGTGATCGAAGAGGTCCGGCTTGACAACCCAAAGGTGAGCGTGTGCCCGCATGAGGGTGCGTCTTCTCCAGGAAGCAGCCTGCGGCAGGTGGACGTCAGCCTTGTCAGTTCTGTGCTTAAGGATCACAACGTCCTCAGAGGCCTCAGATGCCCAGTGCTTGGTCCTGCCAGGCCGCAGGCGCTCGTCCACACACCACCTGACGCAGCCTGGCCTCACCCGCCACACGTCACCTGCACTCATACCTAGCGTTGTTACATCTCCAGCACCTTACACTTTCTACTTAAATTTGTTTTGGAGGGAACTGTATATGGCCAGTTTAGATGAGTGGTTCTCACTTTGGCCTAATTTTGCACCAAAATTTGATGTTTTTAATTGTCATGACCTGGGGGAGAGGGTGCTCCTGGCATCTAGCAGGGAGAGGCCAGAGGTGCTGTTACAGATCCCAGAATGTGCAGGACAGCCCACAGCACAAAATGCCAGCAGTGCCAGGATTGAGAAACTGCTGCAGACAAAAGGCCAACATCATTACTATAAAAAGAGATAAACCATAAGATAGATGTAATGAAAATAAAACTATATTGGTACATTTGGGCCAAATACTGTTGTATGTCAGAGGGTTAAAGACACAGTACAATCAAACCAAGGCCTTTTCATCAATGTAATTAGATTAAAAGACAAGTGATTCAGTTCGCTGTCCTGAGCCACCTGAAACTGCCTCAGATAATGGTGGCGCCTCCTGCACATTAGAAACACAGGGTCAGAGGAGGAGGCTCCCAGCAGAGAACAGACCTGTGATCAGGGCGGCTTTGGATGCTGCCGCTGCTGTTTTGTTCAGGCTTCACAGCAGCCCTGTGCAGTGTCAGCTCTGGTCCGGGAGGAGGACATTGGGGCTCTAGGAACTGGGTGAGGTGCCTGCCCAGTTCATGACACTGAGAATTAGAACCCTCCTGTGTGCAGTTCCCACCCCCTCCCCTGCCTCTCCCTTTCTGTATGGAGTTCTATGCTGTTACTCTCCGGGCTGCAGAAGGACTGGGGTGGAGGGTGGGAAAGGCTTTCTGGATTTTTCTAAAACCTTTCAGCCCTTTCCTGTGCATTGGATGCCATGCCTCCTCATGGTCGAGTCATGACTGGTATTGTCTAATCGAAGAACCTAGGCTTGCATGCAAGTGGATCCCAGCCTGCCTCCTCCTCCCACTTCTAATCAGCCCCACGCGTCTCCCTCCATGCCCTAGAACTCCTGTTGCTGGCTTCCTCACTCAGCTCTTTCTCTTCCTCTTAGAAATTTGTTGTCAAAGTATTGGCAGGATCGCGTCCTTGTACTTGCTGAGGAGAGGGGCGTGAGATGGACTACCCGCAGGCCCCTAGCAGAGCCTGTTCTCACGTGGCTCTCCAGCAGCCCCACTCAAGTGTGGCACATTTACTCATGTTCTTCTCCAAATGTTTGCTCTGAAATGCAAGAGAGAACAAAGGTCTTTGTGCCACTCCTGGGCCCTGGAGCCTTTCTGCCTGAACGGAAGAGCTGTGCCCCTCGGAGCTCCCGCAGAAGGCAGGGCAGCGATCTGTTGTGATACCAGCCCTGAGTGGCCTCCTCCAGCGCATTCTCGTCCTCCTGAAAGCGCCACTCCGAGCGAGGGGCCCCCAGAGAAGGGCCCTGGGCTGCCGTGTGGCGCTGATCTGTGCCAAGTGGTTTGCAAGGAGTATGTTAGAGCTGGAATCTCCTTTCACGGCACGTGCACGTTTCAGCTGCAGCATGTTTGATCTGCGAGAGCAAGTTCATTTAGGCTCCTAGAGGGCAGAAGGGAGCTGTGAGAGAGAAGTGAGCGTTTTGGCAGGGATAAGAGGGAGAAATGATCTTTTTTCTCCTTCCTCTTTCCCTCACCTCATCCTAATTTCCCTAGGGCAGCCTGCTCTGAACTCAAGCCGGTCTCTGCTTCTGTCTTCTATTCCCAGAGAGATTTCCCGTGACTTCCTGCATTTGGAGTCAGAAGCCCATGGGGCATAACTTGTCCTGGCGCACATTCACGCTCTGCGACCTGGACGGTTACTTTGTCCCACTGAGCCCTGGTTTCCTCTTCCGTAAAATGGGAGTTTTTGATGAACAGAAGCTTTATAGAGTGACTGGCGTGGAGCTGTGCTCAGTGTGTCAGTTTCTTGGGGAAGGACCCAGGGAAAATGGAGCGTGTGCTTTGTGCTGCTTCAGGGGGTGCCATAGGACATGCCTCGTCTTCTCTCTGAGCCCAGCTGGTCTCCATAGAGTCCAGGGCCGTCTGCTGCAGATGCCTTTGTTGTTTCACAACCCTGAAGTAGCGGGGGGTGGATCCTGCCGGGGAAATAGTCCTCTTGGCTTCCTTCTTGAAACAGGGCATAGAAGTTCCCTAAGGAGGGAAAGTACACCACAGGAGTGGTGTCTGCCCCCCAAACTGTGCTGAGCCCATCGTATTCTTGTGCTTTTGGTCCCTGTTCTAGGAGAGTGGCAGTTCCCAGAAGACTGGGAAGCACGGCCCAGGCCAAGACAAACCCCACGAAACTTACCGACTGCTGAAACGCAGGAATCTGATCATAGAAGCTGTCACCAACCTCCGCTTAATCGAGAGCTTGTTCACGTAAGGAGTCTGTCGGTCTCGCACTAGGGATAAATCTCAGGCCAGGTAGTCATTACAGGTGCAGAAATGGCCGAGAGCCATTTGGATCTCCCCTCCCTGTATAGATCATGGTGTTCCTTGTGGTAGAAAGGATTTAGTCTGTTCTTGTGATTTGACAAGTGTGGACATTGAGGAACATCAGCACATGACGGAGTGGAGACTGAGCGTGAGCTGGAAGTCCTGGGGGAACAGCATGCGCCTTTCTCCCTCCTTGGAAACTTTGTGGCAGCACAGGGGCAAGAAGAAGCTTAGGCAGATAGTAGCATCGGCTAGAATCTCACATGAAAGCAGAAACAAGAGACGCAAGTAGAACTCCGTGCGCGGGGTGCCTCTGTCCATGGAGAGGCTCTGCACTCTGGCTTGGTCCTTCCAGCTGCTGTTACCACCACCTCCTGGGCGGCATCTTCACGGCTCCTGAGGCACCCAGCGTGAAAGGCACCTGAGTCAAGGACGTGACCTCTCTAGGCAATGGGGAGGCCATCTGCAGACACTACTGCCGAGCTCCCTTCTTTGGTGCAGTGACGGGTTTGGCCAAATGTTCCTACTGTCCCTGCCATTCCCATCAGTGATCTAGAAACGTCGCCACAGTAACTCAGTAAGATCTAGAGCAGGGGTGTGGAGCGTCCAGCCCCTGGGCTATATAAGGCCTACGAAATCATTGGGTCTGGCTCTGCCAAGCCATTAGAAGTGAATTAATTAAATGTTTTACTACATATAGCAGGCTAATTCGTTATTGTTAATCCTCACCCAAGTATATTTTTCCATTGATTTTTAGAGTGTGGAAGGGATGGGGAGAGACAGAGAGAAACATCGATGTGAGAGAGACATTGATTGGTTGACTCTTCCATGCACCCCGAACAGGACCAGGGATTGAGCCTGCAACCAAGATACTTGCCCTTGAGAGGAATCGAACCCATGACCCTTCAGTCTGAGGACCGATGTTAGCAGGCTAATTTTTAAGTTGATAATTTTGTATGACCCGTGAATGATATAAATATCCAAGTGGCCCTTGGCAGAAAAACGGTCCCCCGCCCCTGCTCTAGAGGGTAAGGTAAATGAGAGGAATCAAAAAGAGCTTCCGATCTGAGGTGTCAGCAGTGGTAAGCTGGAGCATTCCTCGCTGGGTGTTAAATTGGCATAGAGACTTTGTCCAGAGGTTGCCATCATGGCTCCCAGCTTCCCTGCCATCGCGTCACAAATCATGTAATCTCTTGAGTTCCTGGTGAGAAGCTCAGAATGTGAAGCTGCTGCGAATGGTGGCTTGTCTTTAGCCAACTATTTATCCCCAAGAGAGATGATCTTAGTATCTCAAGGAGTCAGCCTTTCAATGGTGAAACCCCCTTTAATTCTCCCCCAATTTCTGTTGGATGCCATTAGGCATGTCTCGGTTGCCTGGGTTGGGAATGGTCTTCTATGTTGAGGTTGGAAATATTAACTGCTTATTTTGTGATGCCCCAGGATTCAGAAAATGATCATGGATCAGGAGAAGCAGGAAGGCGTGTCCACCAAGTGCTGTAAGAAGTCCATTGTCCGCCTGGTGCGGAACCTGTCTGAGGAAGGGCTCTTGAGACTATATCGGACTACGGTTATCCAAGATGGCATCAAGAAGAAGGTAACCACGGGCTCTCCTGATTCCTGCAGAGCCAACTGCTGCAAGTTTCCTTGTCCAGCTTCTCATATCCTTGTTAGATCTCTGTCATTCCTCTGTTGTCAATCACTCAGAATTTCCTGTTATGCCTCCTAATTTGGGGAACGGGGTTCATCCCATCTTTCTGTGGAAGCTGGAAACAGAAGAGAAAAATAATGTAATTGGATCGTAGAACAGCATGTGCCGCCCACGGCAGGTGTCCAGCCGTGGAAGAGAGGAGGGAAACTGAGGCATATGGACGTTCAGCAGCGTAGCATGGGGAGTAATTAAGCAACACTTAGGAGGTGGAAAATTTAGACTAAGCAGCACAACATTTTCCACAGAGATCGGAGGAAACATCTCCCAGAGGAGATGATGGCTGTGGCTCAGTTAGCTTGCACTGCTGTGCTTATCCGATGGGAACGACATCTCTCTTCTGTCTCAATTTATCTGTTTCTGTAAAATTTAAAGTTTGGGGGCATTCCCATAGCAACTGTAGCTCAGTGACTGCACATATTCTAAGGCATAAATTTTTCAGGGTCAGAATAATTTGAGAGCCCAGCTGGGCACTGGGACCAAAGGGAATGGTGCTATGGGGACAGTCACTTGTAATTTCCTGATCTTTTTTTCTGACTGCACCTTAAATCTCTGCCTTAAGAGAGCTCTGCTTTGATGTTTTGTTTTCTTAATAAGCTGGCAAGGTCATTTCAGTTTTTTTACTTTAACTTATTTATTGAGACATTGAAGTTTGAAAAAGAGCAGTACAAAAAATGACTTCAGAAACACATTTTCTGCCATTCTGCATTGACAGCACTCATCGATCTTTATGTCTGCTGTGAGTCCCCTTGACCGTGTTCCTCTCCCATCCCCAGCAGCCTGCCACTCAGCCCCTGAAGCGGTGGCAGGAAGCCTTCTGCTGCTGTCTCCCGTGGAAGGACAAAAGCCCATCAGTTGCGACACCTCTGATTTCTGTTGGTCTTCACAGAGCAGAGGTTTCAGAGGGGAAAGACCTGTCTGGGCAGAAATTGAGGGCAAGAAATCCTTACCCCATCTAGTAATGGAGAGGGGCAGTCTGACAATGGTATCCCCTGTGTTTCCAATTCCTATTTGGCCCCATAACTACCAGGCAAAACTGGGGTGAGTGGGACAGAGGTGGGGGTGGGAGCAAGTACAATGAGGACTCAAAGATGAAGGTGCCCAGACCGGGGACCTCTTGCCACAAGTACACTCGGTTCTCGAACTCAGTTCGTTCCGGAAGGCTATTCAAAAGCATTTTGTTCGAAAACTGAATCATTTTTCCCTATTAGAAATAACGTAAATTGAATTAAATCATTCGACTCCCAAATGATTTCCTATTTTAACTTCTCTTACATACAGTATGTCTAATGTCTATTTAATCTCTAACAAACATTACTTAAATTTATCGAACCACCCGCTACTGGCCTTCTACCCCTACTGGCCTTAACCGATCCCCTTTCAGCACTGGTGACGGGTGGATTTTAGGAGGTTACTGTGCAGCCTTCACTTTTTCACTTATCGTCGCCTCCGAAGTGCTCTCACAGGCTAACTACTTTTTGTTTATCCAAATCAACAGCAATTTTTCTGCCTCTTCAATTGCCTGTAATCATTGTTTTGTTAGCACTTTCACACTCAACATCAGCACTCTTGATGGCCTCTTTGTTTTAAAATTGTGCAGATAAACACAAAAATATTCACAGCACAATTTCCTGAGATGTTAACAAGAGGAGGTGTAGTGGTAAACTGACTCGAATTCTCCTTTGTGGCCTGAGAAACGCTTTTTGTCATGCTAATGTACCAACAAGAAGGGGTTGTCAGGTTGAGAACAGAAGTTTTGTTCAACAACCGAAACATCCCCCACCCTCACCACACTCCCAACAACTTGGTAGAGAACCAAATTGTTTAAGACGGGAGACTTTCTGGAACCAAGGTTTGACTGTACCACTGTAGTGGTGCGACTACATGGTACCCCACTTTTCCAGCTGGAAAGGGTTGCGGTATTGTACATCTGCCTCCAGAATGCGCTGGCACCCGGAGCCTGGGCTGCCACAGGCTGCCCCCTGGTCTCCTGGAGCATGCGGACCAGAGTTGCTCTGCCCCAGCACCAGCCTTGGCTCTGGCTTCCACATCTGGCCACCTGCCCATTGGGCCTGTGGAAAGTTGGCTAGGCCATTTGGCTGTGGAAAGTGGGGAAATAGGAATGCTTTGGATTTCTGCCATGCTTTTAAATTCCCTGGGTGCTACCTAGCTGTCTCTCATTTGAGCCTCACAAAACCACAAAAAAGTTGGCAGGGCCTGAGGGAGGGGTTCCCATTTCACAAATGAGCAGAGGAGATTGAGCCAAGGCAGCTTTTGGTGTTTTGTTTTCTAAAACATGAGGCGTTGCTGCCTATTCCCTGTGACCCTCTTTCCAGTCATTTTTGGCTCGCAGCCTGCTGATCAGAGTTAGCCATTTAGAAAACCTCACTTTGCTCTCCCCTGCCAGTGACAGAGACAGAAAGGAAGCCTGGCTGTCCAGGTGCCTGACCATTGTGCCTGCCGTCTCCTGCACAGCTGTCACCCCACACCCTCTGCTCAGTTCCAGGTCATTTCCATTCGTCCTCCAGTTATCCCTCCGGAGGTGGTAACCACCCTCACTGCTCAGCTGCAGCACCTCGGAAAAGCTAAAACAACAAAAGCAGCTCTAAATCCTCTGCCAGTTTGTTTAGAAGCGCACCTGGCAGGAGTCCCACAGCGGCACTCAGCGAGGGGAGATTAATGAAGGCGTTTACCTTTTCCAGATGGAAGCCCTCAGGATTCACAGGCACTTCTGGAACATTCTCAGATAGCAGGAGCGGGGCATAGAGAACAGCCCACCAGGTAGATGTGAGACCAGAGGGCCGTGACACCAGCGAGGGCACTGCAGGGAAGACGGCTCTTTCTAGGCCAGAATTCCTCTCCTGAGCAGAGCAGCGCACTGCTGATGGCAGCACTTGATCCCTTGATGAGCGGAGGGATTGTGACAATGGGAAACGGTTCACGGCGCACTTTGCTTCAGTCTCATAACTGTCTGTAGGAAAGGTTAATGAGCGGGTAACCGGCGCTCCACTAGGGAGCCGAGTTGTGGAGCTCAGTCTCCCTGAGCTCTTCCCCCCCTCTCTCTGCAGGTGGATCTGGTAGTGCACCCGTCCATGGACCAGAACGACCCTCTGGTGAGAAGTGCCATTGAGCAGGTTCGGTTCCGGATCTCCAATTCAAGCACAGCAAACAGGCGAGTAGCAGCACCCACAGGAGTGCAGGGGAAGCCGCCCAGTTCTGTCTTCATTCTGCAGCCATTTTCACAAAAGCTTTGTTTAGTCTCGTGTGCTCTCAGTGAATTCACTGGGTTGGGCTTTGTGGTCATGACCCCCTAGTATGACAAGGATCAATATCTGGATTTTTTAAGAAAAAAGAAAATCCTCGCATTTTTTATTCCATTCTAATTGTGGGCAGAGCACTCCAAGTCACAGGCCCTGTGATGTGTGAAAATTGCTCCACCTCATAATGGCTCAGAACGATTCTAGTTGCCTTCCTGACGTCCTCTCTAGCTCTGCCCATAAATCCTCTAATGGACTGAAAGAAACTTAGGGATGGGAGAGACTTCGTAGCTGGGTCTAAACCACAGGTGGTCTGTGGATGAGCAGAGGCCTGGCTTGTGCGTCTTGCCATACATTGGCCACATGTACTTTGAATCAGGTGCCAATTAATTTTATATTAAATTCCTGATTTCTAGCACTTATGCAGTATCAGAGGACCTGGTCTGTCAGGCTCCCTTTCTCACAGCTGCCCTGTAGGTGGGGGTGCATTCTCCAGGTCACCACAGTCCTCATCATTCCCAGTGCCTAGTGACCTGGCACATCTTATTCATTTAAAACACCTGCCAGGCCTCTAGGGCAGTTGAGTTTGAGGCCTCGGGACCAAATGGCTTCATCTGATTCATGAGAAAAAACTGTGCCCTTTCTCTCAGCCCTTGGTTTTCTCACCATAACATTGGCTCGCTCTTGGTCTGCAGGCTTAAAGTGCCCCAGTCTACAGTGCCTAAAGGGGAGGCCAAAGAAGAAGGTCAGGGAAAAGAGGACCCGAGTGGATCAGGAGACTCTCAGCCGAACGATTGCTCTAAGCCAGAGAGTGGACGGGTGAAAAAAACTGATGAGAAAATGGGCATAACCCAGCTTAAAAATTACAACCCTGTAGTAGGTAAAAAGCAACTTCTTGTCAATGTCTAATTGTGTTTCCTTGGTTGTTTGCATGATGCCCTTTGAGTCACTTGGTGTACATTTAAGCACTGGACTGCAGTCAGGGAATAAGGTCTGAATTACTGGCTGGGTCATGTGGGCTGGTCACATGACTTCCCCCCGGCATCAGTTTCCCTATATGCAAGATGGAAATGATTCTTGCCCAATATACCTCACAAGGCTGTTACAAGACTCAGATGAAACTATGCCAGATCCCACCCTGGCTGGTGTGGCTCACCTGGTTAGAGCATCATCGCATATACAGAAAGGTTGCAGGTTTGATTCCCAGTAAGGGCACATACTCAGGTTGCAGATTTGATACCCTGTGGGGGTGCATACAGGAGGCAGCCGATCGATGTTTCTCTCTCACGTCAATCTCTCTCTCTCTCCTTCTCCCTTTCTCTCTAAAAAAAGAAACTATTCTAGATCCCAACATGAGGAATTATTTACAAAGATTAATTTCTTTTGCTAACTACCCTTGGGCTGGAATATTCTATTTCAGAAAATCTCTACCTCTGCTGAACCCACGAGCCTTCTGGTGGTTACAGCCATTGGCGAGCTTGAGCATTCATATACTTTTCTCAGAGTCGGTCTCTACCAGAGCTGGCTCCTCCCTCATCCCCCATAAGCGCTCTAATGTAAATGTGTGGGGTCAAGTGCAGTGGCAGGACTTTATAACCCAGTGCTTCGTTGTTCCTCTCCTAGTCACAAACGCGTGTTGGTGGTGCAGGCAAAGGCAACTTATCAGGGCACAGGCTGTCAGGCAGAAAGTGTCCTGGTATGGGATGTGGCAGGCTCGGGACGCCAGACAGGAGAGTCACCCGCGTGTCTTCGCTTTCTGAAGGCTGCAGTCACACAGCATGGCCTTCACTCTCCGTGTTCCATAGTCAGAGAGTGCAGGCGGAGAGGAAACACGGCACGGGTGTGCGCAGCTGCACAGCGCATGCAGCTGAGTAGATGGGCTGGGCTTGCCTCTACTCACTGTCCTTACCGCCCTCTTGCTGGGGAAAGCTAAGGAACACTTTATTTGTACCAACAAAGAAATAAGATACTTTAAAAGAGCCTAGATTTGGGAATATTTTGCACAACCCCCATCAAGACAGTTCTAAATGGAGGTATGTCGGGCCCTTCATGGTGGCTCCCTCCTCCATTACTCTCTGGCTCACCTCCTGTGTGCTCCTTCCTTGCTCCACCCTGTCATTCCAGCCTGTGGCCCTTCCTCGAATGTGTCAGGCACCTGCATTACCCTGGGTTGACAGCCCAGGTTCTCTGTATGGCCTGCCCAGTGAGGACTTGTGGCCGTCACTCAGGCCTCTCCCCATGAGGCCTCTCCTGGCCTCTGTGTAGAATTACAGTCCCCCTCCCTGTCCCTTCCTCACTTTATTTTCTGTGCCAGCTATTTCCATCTGATGTATTATTTTCTTTTAGGATTTTGGTATTGTCTGCCCTTTCCCACTAGAAAGTAACTTCCACGAGAGTAAGAACGTTTTCTGTCTTCCTGGCACCTGAGACGTAGTGGCACACAACAGTTTTCTAGGGAATTGAACTGATTTGAGTCTGGGGCTTTTCAAGCACTGCCTTCCCCCTTTCTTGCCTCAGTTCCTGGACTTGGGCGATCTATAGGATTTCTGCCCAAAATGGCTCGCCTGCGGGTGGTCCACAGGTTTCTGTGGTACCTGATCTACGGGCACCCTGCCAGCGACACGGAAGAGAAGCAGGGCCTCAGCAGTGAAAGAACAGGGAAGCAGGAGCCGGCCAGGACCGGAGCCCCGCCCTCCTCCGGAAAAGACTTGGAGGCCTCCTTTGATGCCCCATCGAAGGACAACCAAGATGAAGAAGTCCGGGAGGCTGAAGTGGAGCTCCCCTCGGAGAAAGGTGAGATGACCCAGGGCAGGCCAGCAGCAGCGGACCCAAAGGGGGAGTCATGATGGTTTCTTGTTCTTGTGGGCTGAACTGGCAGAATATCTGCACTGCCCTGATCACAAACTTTCTGAACCTCTGGGCTTCCTGCCTGACAAGTAGGATTTTATCAAAGTTTGTGGTAAGAGAGAACCAAGACCTACTAGGAGGTGATACCACCATCATGACTTGGACTCTGTCTCTGGTTTTCTCACAGTATATGTGGATGAAGCCTCATGGACACGCTACGTCCCTCCCATCCCAATCTACAGGGACTTCGGCTTCGGCTGGGCTCTTGTCAGCGACATTCTCCTCTGCCTGCCCCTCTCCATCTTTATCCAGGTTGTGCAAGTCAGCTACAAGGTACTGGCAGCTCCCAAGCTATACAGGGGCTGGTCCCTCAGCTCCAGGCCAGAGGGCCCATACTCACCTGGTCAAGCAAAAATGCCTCAAGACTGCAGTTGCCTGGATGGATGGATGGATGGATGGATGGATGGATGGATGGATGGATGGATGGATGGGTGGATGGGTGGTTGGTTGATTGGGTAGATGGATAGAGAGGAGATTGGATGGATGGTTGGTTGATAAGTCAAAGACTTGTTCTTTTAGGTAGATCAACTGTAAGACAGACAAATAATCATGGTGTAACAATACAATATTTATTTAGAAATTTGGTTTATACAGAAAAAGGAGGAAATAGAGATTACCCATAACTTTATCACTCAGACAGCTAGTGATTTTGGTACATTTTCTCCTAGTCTTTTTATCCTATGCCA
Organism: Myotis myotis; assembly: GCF_014108235.1. NCBI lineage: Eukaryota > Metazoa > Chordata > Mammalia > Chiroptera > Vespertilionidae > Myotis > Myotis myotis. The sequence continues at coordinate 1,376,780 of NW_023416341.1, read as the reverse complement.
TGTTTATGTGTACATGCATGTATATCTGTATATTAGATCTCCCATTTGTTTTTGCTTTTTTAACTGAATTGAGACTATACTATATTTACTCTTTTATGTGCTTTTTTTCCACTGAACAATATATTGTGTTTTCCACATCATTGAGTTTTGACTTGATATTAGGTAAATTCATAGTATTCCTTCTTATGCACATACCCTAATTTATTTAATGAGTTCTCTATTCTTAGACATTTAAGTTCTAGTTGCTTGTTATTATAAATGATAGGTGATAATACCTCTTGGTAGACATATTCTTGGGAAGTTCCAACGTTTTTTTCTTTATGGTAAGGACAGAAATGGAATCACTGACTTCCAGGGAAATCATCATTCTTCTTCTCTTTTTAATATAACTTATTAAGTGATCACCCCAATAAGTCTAGTACCCACCCATCACCATACATAGTTATTACAATATTATTGACTATATCAGCTATGCTGTACTTTACATCCCCTGACTTTTCTGTAACTATCAATTTTTACTTCTTGATCCCTTCACCTTCACCCAGCTCCCCAGCCTCCTCCCATCTGACAACTGTCAGAATGTTCTGTTTCTGTTCTGCTTGTTTATTTTATTTTTTAGATTCCACACATAAGTGAAATCATATAGTATTTGTCTTCCTCTGTTTGACTTACTTCAGTCAGCACAATACCCTCTGTGTCCATCCATGTTGTCGTTGACTGCAAGATTTCATGCTTTTTTATGGCGGGGTATTCCATTATATATGTGTACTTCTGTACCCATTCATCTATTGATGGACACTTAGGTTGCTTTCATATTGGGCTAAATAATGCTGCAGTGACATATGGGTGCATATGTCTTTTTTTATTTATTGTTTTGGTTTTCTTCAGGTAAATATCCAGACGTGGAATTGCTGGGCCCTTCTTTTTCTCTTGTTATGTAGCCTGTGTTTTGTTTTTTTACAAGTCAGTGGTTTTTTAATTGAATTTATTGGAGTAATAAAATTCATTGGTTAATAAAATTATATGGATTTCAGGTATATAATTCTAGAATACCTCATCTGTATATTGCGTGTTTACCACCCCAAGTCTAGTCTCATTCCATCACCATTTATCCCGTTTACCTTCTTGTACCTCCTCCCAACCCCTTTCCCTCTGGCAATCACCATACTGTTGTCTGTGATAAAGTCTGTTTTGTCTGGTGTATTTATTGTTACCCCAGCTTTTTGTTTGTTTGTTTCTATTTTCATGAAATACCTTTTTTCCATCCCTTTACTTTCTATCTGAATTGAGTCTCTAGTAGATACCATATGTAAGGGTCTTGTGTTGTTACTTACCCGTTCAGCCTCCATATGTCTTTTTATTGGAGCATTTAAAGTAATTATTGACTGCCCGGCCAGTGTGGCTCAGCGGTTGAGTGTCAACCCAGGAACCAAGAAATCACTGGTTCAATTCCTGGTCAGGGCACATACCCAAGTTGCTAGATCAGTGATGTTCCTCTGTCATCGATATTTCTATCTCTCTATCCTTCTCCCTTCCTCTATCTCTAAAAATCAATAAAAGATGTTTAAAAAATAAAAATAAAGCCCTCGCTGGTTTGGCTCAGTGGAGAGAGCGCCAGCCTGCAGACTGAAGGGTCTCAGGTTCAATTGCGGTCAAGGGCACATACTTAGGTTGCAGGCTCAGTCCCTGGCTCTGGTCAGGGCCCACACAGGAGGCAACCAATCGCTGTGTGTCTCTCATATCAATGTTTCTTTCTTGTGTGTCTCTCCTCTTCCCTTCCACTCTCTCTAAAAATCAATGGAAAAATATCCTTGGGTGAGAATTAATAAAAATATATACAGGTAAATAAATAAATAAATAAATAAATAAATAAAGTAATTACTGACAGATATGTAGTTATTACATTTTATTAATCTTTTAAATCTTCTTAAAGAAAACCCTTTAACATTTTTTGTAATACTGGTTTGGTAGTGATGAATTCTTTGAGCTTCTGCTTATCTGGGAAGCTCTTTATCTTTCTATTTTATGATAGCTTTGCTGGGTGGAGTAATCTTGGTTTTAGATCCTTGCTTTTCATCACTTTAAATATTTCTTACCAAACCCTTCTAGCCTGCAAAGTTTCTGTTGAGAAATCAGCTGACAAACTTTGGGGAGTTCCCTTATAAGTAACTGAGTGTTTTTCTCTTGCTGCTTTTAAGATTCTCTTTTTGTCTTTAACCTTTGGCATTTTAATAATGATAAGTCTTGGTGTGGGCTGCTTTGGATTCATCTTGTATGGGACCCTCTTGTGCTTCCTGGACTTTCATGTCTGTTTCCTTCACCAGGTTAGGGAAGTTTTCCATCAGTTTCTTTAAAATATTTTTTTATTGATTTTAGAGAGGAAGGGAGAGGGAGAGATAGAAACATCTATATATATAAAAGGCTAATATGCAAAGCATCCCCTTGGGAGTTTGACCAGGAGAACAGGAGTTCGATCACTCGCTATGACATGCATTGACTACCAGGGGTCGTCATGGAACATGGTGGGCAACCAGTGGCGGTGGCGGCAGGGCGCTGAGGGAGCAAGGGAAGGAGGAGGCGGGGAGGCAGGGGGAACCGCGTAGTGGTAGCATGTGGGTGGCAAGGGAAGGAGGAGATGGGGAAACTGATTGGCCCTGATTGCTGGCCAGGCCTAGGGACCTTACCCATGCATGAATTTCATGCACTGGGCCTCTAGTCAGTGATAAGACAGAATCATTGATTAGCTGCCTCCTGCATGCCCCCTACTGGAGATTGAGCCCATAACCCAGGCATGTGCCCCTGACCCAAATAAAAACTTGGGACCCTTCAGTCCGCAGGCCAACGCTCTATCCACTGAGCCAAAATGGCTAGGGCTCCATCATTTTTTTACATAGGTTTTCAATTCCTTGCTCTCTCTCACTCTTCTCCTTCCGGCACTCCCATGATGCGAATGTTGATACACTTGAAATTGCTCCAGAGGCTCCTTAAACTATCCTCATTTTTGTGGATTCTCTTTTTCCTTTTTTTCTTTTTTTAATCTTTACCGGAGGATATTTTTCTATTGATTTTTAGAGGGAGGGAAAGACAGAGAGAAATATCAATGTGCTAGAAACTCATGGATCGGTTGCCTCCTGTACGCGCCCCAACCAGGGCCCAGACCAGGGAGGAGCCTGCAACCAAGATATGTGCCCTTGACCTGAATCTAACCCAGGACTGTCTGGTCCACAGTCTGATGCTCTAACCACTGAGAAAAACCAGCTAGGGCTATGGATTCTTTTTCATTTTGCTGTTCTGGTTGGGTGTTTTCTGCTTCCTTATCTTCAATATCTGTTTCATCTACTCCACTGTTGATTCTCTGTAATTATATTCTTGCTTTTAGTTAAAGTATTCTTCATTTCTGCCTGGTTCCTTTTTATGTTTTCTGTCTTTGTTTTTATGTTTCCTGTCTTTTTGTTGATGTTCTCACTAAGTTCCTTATGCATCCTTATAACCAGTGTTTTGAACTCTGCATCTAGTAGATTGCTTATCTCCGTTAGTTTAGGTTTTTTTCTGGAGTGTAGTTCTCTTCTTTCATTTGGGATATGTTTCTTTGTTTCCTTATTTGGCTGCCTCCCTGTGTTTGTTTATCTGTATTAGGTAGAGCTGCTGCATCTCCCAGGCTTGGTAGAGTGGCCTTGTGTAGTAGCTATCCTGTAGAATCCAGTGGCACAGCCTCCCCCCAAGCTGGGCACTTCACATGCGCCCCCCATGTGGGCTGTGTGCACCTTCCTGTGGAAGCTATGATTGCTGTTGGCACCCCAATAGGAGGGAATTACCCCCAGGCCAATGGCTGTGAGGATGAACTGTGACCACCCTGGAGGATCAGCCATGCAGGAGCAAATCCCACAAAGCAGGACTTAATTCGGCAGGGCTCTGGTGCCTGCTGAGTCCGTCCCTTGAGTGTGTCTCTTGGGAAGGTAGTTGGGTGGTGTTTGGACGTGGTCTGAAGCTGTCCATGGGATGCATTGGCTCTGGGTCCTCCTGGAAGATTCAGGCCAAGGTCAGCTGCTACCTGTGCCCTGCCCAGGATATACTGTCACCCCCCACCCCATGAGTTACAAAGCAATCTTCAGATGGCTGCTACTTGTGCTGGGCTTGGAGATGCCCAGGAGAGGCCAAGCTGCACACCAAGGCTGGCTGCCACTAGTGACAGGCCTGGGGCCACTTAGTGAGAGGTACAGGCATGCAGCATGCTGAGGCCAAATGCTACTTGTTTAGAGATTTTAGGAAAGTGTAGTGTGAGCCAAGATGGGCCATTCATATGGAAAAACCACTGGAAACAGCTTGGGTGGGCCCACAAGTGAGATGAGGCTGGGTCTCAGGGAATCACCAGAGCAGGATGAACAGTGTTAGCCAGGTTGATGGAAACTCAAATATGGAGGCCAGCCTGCTGGCTCTGTGGGACAGAGAGCTCAGTGAAGGAACAATGGCCTCTGCCAGCGCTCCTGCCTGGCAGAAAGGTGCCCTCACAGTTCTCACCTTGATGCCAGTCAATTCAGTTCCTCCCTGTATATCCCTGGTGCCTTTCCACCTATTGCTCCAGTGCTGGAGCTTAGAGCACATGAGTCCAAGTAAGTCTGTGTGGGCCCTTTAAGAGGAGCTGCCTGGGACTCAAACAGCCCTCCGTCTCACTTAGCCACAGTCCCCGCTGGTTTTTACAGCCAGAAGTATGGGGACTTCTTTCCTGATACTGGAACCCTAGGCTGGGGGGGCATGAGGTGGGGCTGGGACCCTGGTCCTCAAACCTCCACAGCTGAGATATCCCTCCCTGCCACACATGGGTGTGAGACCAGCTGTTCTACATCTCCGCCCTTCCTATCAGTCTCCGTGTGGCTTCTTCTGTATATCTTTAGTTATAGGGCTTCTTTTCAGCTAGATTTCAGGTGGTTCTGAATGGTGGTTATTTTTTTGTAGTTTAGTTGTAATTTTGATGTGCTTGTGAGAGTTTCCAAGTACTGCATTTACCTGTGCTGCCATCTTCATATGTTTTTAAAATATAAATGAGTATATTCCCATGTCATCCCCTGGAAATATTTTAGCTATTTGATTGCCCATTAGCAGAATATGAGGGCAGTGTGGCACATGGGCTGGAAAGGAGGGTAACATGATTGAAAGCAGAGATGTGGGAGGTTTGGGGGAGGCAGGAAGGAGGAGGCACAATCACCATAGGGCTGATAGGCAGGTTGAGAGAGGCTGCAGACCAGAAAATAGTGGTGTGTTTTGCCCAGCTGGTGTTGCACAGTGTTTGAACATCGAGCCATGCACCAAGAGGTTGCTGGTTCGATTCCCAGTCAGGACACATGCCCGGGTAGCGGCTCAATCCCCAGTAAGGGGCATGCAGGAGGCAGCCAATCAATATTTTCTCTCATCGATGTTCCTGTCTTTCTCTCCCTTCCCCTTCCTTTCTCTCTAAAATTAATTTTTAAAAGATTAAAGAAAATAGTGGTAAATGTTTTTTCACAATTCTAGCAATTCACTCTGGTCTTGAGGTTGAACTGAACCCTAAATCACCTTGTAGGTGGACAACCTGGATGAATTTCTGAATGACCCTCTGAAGCAGCACACGCTGATCCGCTTTCTCCCCAGGCCCATCCGGCAGCAGCTCCTGTACAAGAGGTGAGTCCCCAGAACTGACGTAGAGTGGCCGAGGCTCCCTGCACGCCCCTTGAAGCTAGGGTCTGACTCCTCATTAACCAGGAAGAGGAAAGGTGTCTGCCTCGCTGGTTGTAAAGATTCGAGGTTTTCATTAATTCAGCCACCTGTGAGCCTTCTAAAGCCCGTGCAAATGAAATGTGGGCTGGTAAAGTTCATACTTGATTTCAAGGTTCTTTTAAAGCAGCGGTTCTCAACCTGTGGGTCGCGACCCCTTTAGGGGTCGAACAACCCTTTCACAGGGGTCACCTAAGAACATCAGAAAACACATATATAATTACATATTGTTTTTGTGATTAATCAGTATGCTTTAATTATGTTCAATTTGTAACAAAGAAAATACATCCTGCATATCAGATATTTACATGACGATTCATAACAGTAGCAAAATTACAGTTATGAAGTAGCAACGAAAATAATTTTATGGTTTGGGGTCACCACAACATGAGGAACTGTATTAAAGGGTCGCAGCATTAGGAAGGTTGAGAACCACTGTTTTAAAGTAAATTCTGCTGATAAAGTCTGCAAGCCTTAATGTGGTTTTGTCCTTTTGTTACTTTTACTTTCTAACCCAAAACCCCAGTTAGAATTGATGCTCCATTGCCCTTGTTGGGTGTGGGAAGGGCAGTTCTGGGCTCCAGTGCTATGCAGGCCCAAGGCGAGTCCTCCAGGTCCCACCAGGTGGAAGAGGAGAGTAAGTGAGGTGCACTCCTCGCCCCAGATGCAGACCCCCTGACCACAGTCAGCGTGTAGTGTGACTGGATCCTGCTCCTCCCCTCTCTTTTCCAGGCGATACATTTTTTCAGTGTTGGAGAACCTGCAGAGGCTGTGCTACATGGGGCTGCTGCAGTTCGGTCCCACAGAGAAGTTTCAGGATAAAGATCAGGTAGCATCTGTCAAGCCCAAATTGAAGTGGTCCTGACCGTTAAGCACAGTTTCCAGGCGGCTAACCTGAGGCTGATTCTGAGGTCTCTCCCGCCCCATCCCTGCCTGCCTTGCAGATCTTCATTTTCCTGAAGAAGAATGCAGCTATCGTTGACACCACCATCTGCGACCCACATTACCACCTCGCCCACAGCAGCCGGCCCTTTGAGAGGCGTCTTTATGTTCTGAATTCAATGCAGGATGTGGAAAACTACTGGTTTGACCTGCAGTGCGTCTGCCTCAACACCCCTCTAGGTACCATCTGTCTTTGCTGGTCCTCACCGTTTCCCCCCCTTTCTGTGGAACAACTGGAATTAGAGCTGGAGAGGATGAGATGATGCCTCGTGGTTTTCAGGCTCCCGGAGGCCTATCGTGTCCTTGGGGCTCCCTGAGAAAGAAAGCCCCAGCAGCTCTACTCGGTCCTCATGTATGTGTTCATTCAGCAGGTGTTTGTGAGCACCTCAGCGTGCATTTCCTGTGCCTGACCACAAGCAGTGAAAACACACCTCGTCCCTGCCTTCCTGCGACTTCATTCTTGGGGAGAAGGCGCGCGCACACACACACACACACACGCACACACCGAGGAAATAAACAGGGCGATGAGCTGAGGGCATTTGAATGAAAGGTCAGAGGCAGCCTTTCTGAGGAGGAGACATTTGAGGCTGAGCCAGCCGTGTCCAGAACTGGGGAAGAACATTCCAGGCACGGGGAGCAGCGAGTGCAAAGGCCCCAAGTGTGGTTGGAGAAACAGAAAAGGCCGGCATGGTGGGAAGGAGTGGCAGCTGAGATTGGGAAGTGGGCAGGAGCAGACGCTGGGGGCCATGTGGGACACGGTGGTTTGGGTGTGTTCTAGAAGCCCAGGAAGATGGTGGTGGTTGTAATCAAGGAGTAACAAGGTCACTGTGCCTTTCAATGCTTGCCCTGGAGAACAGACGGGGACAGGAGTAGGAGAAAGGCCAGTTGGGGCTGTGACTCGTGCCCCAGAGAGATGTACACTGTGACGGTGATGGAGGGGCAGATGGGGAAGGCTGGGAGGAAGAACTGTCAGACTTGCCGGTTGGTGAGTCGGGCTTTGGGTGGGGCCTTTGCTCGCGTTGTTCTCCTCTCCAGAATGTCCCCAAGCCCCTGCTCGCCTCGCAGGAGGCCACTCCTATTTCACGTGTCTCCTCTTCGAGAAAGCCTTCCCAGCACCTTTACTGTCATCGTCTTATTTCATTATGTGAGCACAGGACATTGGCTTGCATCCCCATGGTGTCTCAAAGTGCCTGGCACACAGTGACTCCCGTAAATGTTTGTCGAGTGACTGAGGGTTTGTGGGAGCTATAGAGCCTCCCTCCAGCCCAGCGTGCTTTCCTCGAAGCCAGTTTTCAGCTGGTCTTTTCTTGCCAGTTCTACCAGGAGAAAAAGGATGGGCATCGGATTTGCACCCAGGAGAGACATCTGATCTTCCTCCTCCTGTCACAGAGCTGCAGATCAGTGTTACACGCTGGTTTTTGCACAGCAAGGATTACATACTTGTTCCGTGGAATTGTTCAGGGTCAATAGCGTAATGAGCACTTGTGTTTAGAGCCATTAATGGGTCCAGACAAATTTTAGGACAGTGTGTGTCACAGACTCCTCTGGCATTCACTAGTGAGCTCGGCTTTTACCATTTCAGAATTTAGGTTATCTAATTCCCCTGCATTTTATCCGTGGATGAAAACTTGTGAGCCAGTGTGTTATTTGCACCAAAGATTTTCAGGCTTAACAGTTGGTGAATTTCCATCCCTCCCTTTTAGTGTTTGGGAGCAGGCATGTGGGGGGCTTATTGAATCCATTAATCAGACCTTGATTGTCCCGTCATTTAGCGAACATGTGAGGGGTTCCCCAAGGATGAGGGGAAAGCACCATCTAAAAGACGTGAGCATCCTTTAGAGCAGGGGCTCCGGACACAAGTGTGCGCAGCAGCACCTGGGAGACTGAAGTGCAGGTTCCTGGGCCCCGTGCAGAGGTTTGGACTCGGCAGACCTGGGCTGGCCTAAACCTGCATTCCTACCAGCAGCTGTGCTGCACAGAAGCATCACATTAAGTGCCCTTAGGTTCAACTGTCCATTCAAATGCATGACCTTGGACAAGCTCTTTGTAACCTCCTGACTTTAGGGGACTGTTTCACAGTGTCTCCATTTCTAAACTGGGAATACCACCACCACCTTATGGGCGGAGGCGAAGCTTCACCCAGAGGTCTCTGTAAACTTGGCTGAGGGGGGCGCGGACATGGCCTCTCCCCACAGCCCCTCCCCCACCCCATCAAGTCTCCAGATGAGCATGTTATGAGAGGGTCTTCGATAGTCTGCAAATTATCATCACCTTCCCTTGCCCTATTCAAGCAGCAGTTTTAGTAATAATTTATGTTTTCTTAGGAGAAATGCGATCTTCTTTACTGTGGAATAACTGAACGTAATCGCTCCACTGAATGAGTGCCCCTCTTGGGCACTCGGGAAACAAGTGGCTGCTCCTGGCTGCTCTCGGGGAAACTGATGCCGCATCAGCTATCTGTCCCATCCCTGCCGCCCCGACCCTGCAGCCACAGCCCCGTGCGGTCATTTCCATTTACTGCCTCCTCTGCCAGCGCACAGCATGCCCACGGCCCCCAGGGGGGAAGGCAATGGTTCCTCTGCTCATAACTCCCCGAGCCTACTGTGTTCTTTGGTTGCCTGCTCGCCCACCCACCTTAATGGCGTTCAGTCAGAGTACGGGCCTTTTCTCAGTCCCCCTCAGTGTCTAACTCTCCCTCCAGCTCGCTCCGGCACCCGTTCCAAGGCATTTTGTGCAAAGAGGTTCTACCAGTCTCATACCTTCTCCTCTGTTTGGGGGGCCCTGGTCACAGAAAGGGAATCCATTCTTCTCTGGCCACCCCGCAGACACGGTGGCCCCCCAGCACCACAGCAGGAGGGCGCTCAGTAGGGCTTGTTTGGTTTTCCAGGTGTGGTGCGCCACCCGCGTAACAGGAAGGACAGCAACCCAGAGGACAACAACCCAGATCAGGGTGGTGATGACAAGGACAGTCTGCAGAAGGAGCAGAAGGAGCAGGAGAGCGCCATCCACAAGCACAACCTGGAGCGCAAGTGCGCCATGATGGAGTACTCCACGTAAGTCCCTGTCCCTGACACGCTGTCCCCATGTGCAGGGTCATGGCGATGCTCATCCCACAGGCTCTGGCTCCCTGTGGGCTTCAGCTGTCAGACCAGGAGTGCCTGAGTCGTCAGTGCGGCAGCTGCAGATTGGTGGCCACCAGCCATATCTGTCCCGCCATACTCTCGTTAGCCCAGACATTGTTTAAAAAAACAAACAAAAATGAGTCAATAGCCAAAAATTCAAAATTTGGGAATTTTACCTAAAATTTGGGGGTTTTGACAAGTTCTTCAATCCTGTCAGGTGTTTTTCTGTCGGGGGAGGTAAAAGCTAGTTGTGGGAAATGCCCTCACCTGCTCCTCGGGCTCTCCAGTTCTGAGGAGCACTCTTTCTCTCTGTCTCCCGCCTCAGGGGCAGCCGTGAGGTGGTGGATGAAGGTTTGATCCCCGGGGATGGGCTGGGAGCCGCGGGCCTCGATTCCAGTTTCTATGGACACCTAAAGCGCAACTGGATCTGGACCAGCTATATCATCAACAAGGCCAAAAAGGTGGGCTTTGGAGGTGTGGGTGCGCACATCCCGGCCACCCCCCCTCCCACCCCAGGGCTGCCAGCACCACACATCCGCTTGTCCCTTTCCAAGCTCACAGTTCCTGAATTGGTAAAACCGAAAGCGACCAGAGACACAAATATTTACTTCCATGTGTATCGATAGCCTGGACTGTTTTCCTTCTCAGCTGATTCTAACTTATTCTGTGATGTGGACAGTGTTCCTTTTTAAAGGAGGAACAGAAAGTCTGTGAGACAAAACTCATACAAGAAGGGCGCGTGTGCAGTCAGAAAGTAGCTGGACAAGAGATCCGTGTCCTGCAGCAACCCTGCCAGCCTCCTGGCAGGCACCGCGCAGCCGTCCTCAGCTTCTCTGTCACACTCACACTCCTTGCCTTTGTGGCTCTGGGCTCCTGGGGTTCATGAAACCGCAGGCTTCATTCCAATGCCGCACTTGCCTTGTAGGAGAACGCCGCTGCAGAGAATGGGCTCACGGTGAGGCTCCAGTCTTTTCTGACCAAGCGCACGTTGCCCCTTGGTGCTGGAGGTACGTGTGCGCCAGTTCCGCCCAGAGCAGATAGGGTACTAGCTCAGGGCCAGCATGGCCGCTGCACGTTTCCTTTGGCTTCGGCTTTGCCGAGCTCCTCTTGAAGTGCTCATCTCCTGTGATTACTTCTAGGCAGTGGCAGGTTGGATATCTGGGGAGAAGCCAGAGCAGGGTCCGAGCTCTGTGTTGACCAGGACGAGCAGTTTGAGATTGACCAAGAGCCCACGCTGGACAGGAATCAGAGAGTGAGGGGTGGCAAGAACCAGAAGCGGAAGCGGCTGAAGAAGGACCCTGGAAAGAAGATGAAGAGAAAGAAGAAAGGTTATATGATGATCATTTATGTTTGCCAGTCCTTGTCTTTGCACATTCAGGCTCAGAGACGTGCAGCGGGCTGGCGCCGCTGGGCCCGAGCTCTGCTCTCAGACTTGGGTTTCCACTTGCCCTCCATTTACAGTGCTCACTCTGTGGTTGCCCTGTTTTCCAAATCCAGCTGCCAGGCAGAGATCCTGGAGTTTCCTTCATGCTGCCCCCTGCTTTCTCTGTGTTGTATGAGCCTTTTCACTAGTGACTGCCTCAGTAAAACTTCCGACTTCATCTCAACCGAAAAAACCTTAGCAAAAGTCCGTAGCAAAATCTTCATCATAACCAGCTAAAATCCTATTATTCTTTTGGCTTACTTTTAATATCTGCATTTCTGCTAATCAGGCCAAAGTTTAAGGCTTGTATATTTAAATTAGAGGAAAGACGGGTCCTGGAAGCCTGCAGTCTCTTCAGAGCTCCTGAAGCTCTGTGTGGTACCCTTCGTCCGCACGTTGGCTTCTTTATCTGGGCAGTGTTTACAGGGAAGGAGGGCAGTGAGGAGAAGGGTCTGTCGTTACGTCACCCAAGTGGCTGTGTGTTCTGGCGATGGTCTGATAGGTAGCAATTTCAGATGAAAACAGTGTTGAAACAGGAGCCTGCTTTCGGCGGCTTATTTGGCCGGTGTTTATAACAAACAGCCTGTATCAGTTGAAGTGGCCGCTCAGCGTAGCCCATCCAGATATGTGTCAGATCAGCTTGACTCACAATGACCTGAATTCATTACAAGGCAAAATACGGTGCGGTATTGCTCTGAACCCAAATTTTCCCACCCTGCTTTTCTTCTGCCTTCATTTGGAAGATCACTAAACAGTCCTTTGGAATTGGCAGTAGCACATGGCAGATACTGTCATTACTGTCTCCCCCAAGAGGAGGAGGCCTTGGAAAACCCAGTGGGTACGAGTTCAAGTTCAAATCCTCAGCCTGCTACTTAGTTGTGTGACTCTGAGGTCACAGAGCAGCAGAATGCTGGGGTTCCACTCATTTGCCAGGCGTGCCCTGAGCGTGCTCCACAGGCTTCTGTGGAGGTGCCTTAAAGGGCTTAGCGCCACAGTAAGGCGGCTTGGAGACGGGCAGACAGCTAACAGAAGGCTGCATTCAGGCTGCCCAGCCCGTCCGTGAAATTCCACCAAAGAGAAATGGTGGAAAATCTGTCGGGAGGGGCTGCGTCTTTTGTGATTAGTTATACAGCTTCCGGGCCCAGTGAGACTCTGATAATTGAAACCCTTGGTCAAGTCTTGCTAGCTGGGCAGCGACCTTCCCCTCTCCACAGTGACAGCTCCCCACCAGTTGTTCAGGCTCACTCCCTTCTCCCCTTGTGTTCTTAGAAGAAGTCCAGGAAGAAAAAAGCAAAAGCCTGCGTTACCATGACGAGGCTGACCAGAGCGCCCTAAAGAGGATGACCCGGCTGCGTGTCGTGTGGTCCATGCAGGAAGACGGGCTGCTCATGCTCTGCCGAATTGCCAGCAACATCCTCAACACCAAGGTACTCGGCCACCGTCCCCACCGTCCCCCGCTCCTCCCAGCCTCCCGCCGGCTGATCTCTTGTCCCTTTCAGGGAGCTCTTTCCTGTCCGGCCCATGGGGCCGCTCATCTCATCTATCCCAACTGGTCTCTGGGAAAAGCATTTCCCAGAATCCTACCAATTAACACCACTCCCATTTTTGCACATTTCTTTCCAGCCTTAGGCTAATACATATGAATCTTTGCCTGGCTGCAGGCAAAGCAGACCAGAGCTGTTCTCTCTTCATCAGGAATCTAACTAACCCTTTCCTGTTCCCCTCCTCCCACCCTCATATGCCTGAAAAATTGTGGTTCCTCTTTCAGTAACTGCTCCTCCTGTATGGAAAGGCTTCACTGACCCTGTCTAGTGGGAGTGATCTCTGTGTTCTCCCTCCGCCCCTTGGACATACACTTTTTTTTTTTAAGTTTTTTATTTATTGATTGATTTTAGAGAGGAAAGGAGAGAGAAACATCGATTTGTTGTTCCACCCACTTATGCATTTATTGGTTGTTGTTGTTTTGTGTCTCCTGACTAGAGATTGAACCCGTAACCTTGGTGTTTCGGGATGATGCTCTAACCAACCGAGCCACTCAGCCAGGACATATATTTTGGACACATACTGCCTCTGTTGCCTCTGGCACTTCTTGGCCCACTAGAATGGCTGTTCCTTAAGGCAAAGAAACTTCTTATTTGTTTTCATCGCTGTAACCCCCAGCGTGGTGCCTGCCTCACACTGCCCATCCAGTCGATATTTGCTGAGTGGCGGCCTCGCCCGACTCCAACTTTCACATGGTTCACTCCTCTGCCTGCCGCACCACAGTCCCCACAATCGTGTGTCCTCCCTGCCTGTGTCCCTGAATTCCCGATGAGTGGGGAGGGACTTGCTAACTCTCCCTCTTTCCTCTGATGTCACTGCCTCCAAGAAGGTTCCACAACCCAAACCAGAGTCCATCTCCTCGCCGTGCTCCCCAGAGCAGTCTCACCACTCGTGCTGTCTGGTCCCACTTTGCAGCAAGGCCTGGGAGAGTGACCCAGGTGGGCGAGTCCCATCAGGCTGGGTCACAGAGCCACCAGGAGAGTGAGTTCTGCCATCGTCCAACCCAGGGCTTTGGCAGGTGGTAATACTTCCAGGGAGATGGTGAGGCAGCGTCGTAAGAGCCCCATTGGCGCTTCCTGCTCTCAGCCGTGACAGCCAAGCGAGGTCTACTTCGAGGTCCTGTGCCACGATGCTCTGTCCGCAGGCTCGTCAGACCCCTTGACCACCTTCCCTGACTCTCACCCTCAGCCCCTCCTAAATTCCAACCAGTCCCTTCTCTCACAAAACACCTGAAGGGGACTGTTTCTGTTCTCTGCCTCTATACTGGCTTTTTCATCACAACATGGGTGAGCGGTGTCTCCCTCCACCCACCCTGGATGCCACGGGAGGAGCCAGGAGAGGCTTGCGCCTGAGGGGAGGCGGACCTCCACTCACTCACTTGCACTTACACCATATTCGTAGGCTATTCAATCTGGGGCCATGAGAAAATGCCTCGTCTTCAAGCTCCTTCCTCTTCTCAGCTCTGCCTTCCTGCGTGACCGAGGTCCTGAGTCTGCTGACCTAGTGCATTCTGGGTCTGCTAGTGTAACAGACAGAATGTTTGGAGCACGCAAACTCTGTAGCTAAGCCTGTGAAACCCTCTAACTAAGCACCTTTCACATATTCATAACCTCCCCTCGCGTATCGCCCTTCTAGTCAGTCCTACACCCAGCACCCTCTGAGCACCAGTCTTGTCAAAAGCACCTTCCCCACCTGGGGCCTTATTTATTCCTCCCTGCCCAGCACCTCACTCTGCCAGGCACGTTGCTAATGCCAAGTTAATGTGATGCGTAAGTGCAGGTGGCCGTGCGGAGTGCCCACTGACGAGGGAGGCTCCACAGAACACCTTCGTCCACTTGTGTGTGTCGGTGACCCAGCTGGGCTCCGAGGATCCTGATCTCCCGTCTGGCTCTGTGTTTGATCCAGGTGAAGGGCCCGTTTGTCCCCTGGCAGGTCGTGCGGGACATTCTGCACGCTACCTTTGAAGAGTCTTTGGATAAGACCTCTCATTCGGTTGGCCGAAGAGCTCGCTACATAGTCAGAAACCCACAAGCCTACATGAACTACAAGTAAGCCTTACCGAACGTCTTCCCTCCAGGACAGTGCTCCGAATGCTTCTGGCTCACTCTGCTCCTCCCTCGTCCGTTTGCGTCAGGGTCAGGGTGGAACCCTGAGAGCACGCGGAGCTGCTCAGTACACGCCAGCGTCTGCCCGTGCTGGTCCTCATTAGGGAGATCGGCCTTGATTTGTTGAGGGCTGGGCCCAATTCTAGGCACTTTCTCACGCAAAGTATTGTTTAGATGTTAGGAAAGCCTAGGTAAGGAGGTTACAGATGGAGAAACAGGGGCCAAGCAGGCTGGTGACTTACTTAGCACGTGGAGAAGGCGGGGCATCTGCCAATGTCACCACTGTTTCGAGCACTCTGGGCAGCTCCTGATATCCCTGTTGGTCACAGACCTCACTGCGGGAGCTAGCTAGGCAGGACTGGGGTCCTCGGATCACACGGACTCAGCCGAATAGCAGCACAGCTGGGTGTTCCCTAAGGGTTTCCCAGCCAGGGCCTGGCTGTGTGGTGGTGTGAGCTGGCTGGGTCACATAGCACCCCCTTGTGGTTTGTCTTTTGCCAGTGAGGGGGCCCCCTCCCCACATCTCCTCACAGGGCCCAGGCAAAGAGCCAGTGCCAGCCTCCTCAGACGCCTCCTCCACGGGCATGGGCTTGAGTGGGGGGCACCAGAGAGCGTCCAGGTGTTGGGGGAGGTGCCCAGGCATAGCAGCCAGTGTGAGAGCGGGGCCAGGATGGGAAACCTGGAGGGGTGGGAAGTGCCGCCTCCACCCACTGGTAGAAGAGCTTGGCTCTGGGTTGATTCTGAGCCATGGGCTGTCTGCAGTCAGTTGGGCCCAGCCCTGAATTGTGGAGGAAACGCAACTCAGCCCAAGTTTCTCAGCGTTGGCACCGGGCCATCGGGGCCAGATCACTCTTTGCCAGTGGGCTGTCCTGTGCAGTGTTGGAGGCTGAGCAGCATCCCTGCCTCTGCCCACTAGATGTCAGCACCTCCTTCTGTGTCTCCAGGTGTGTGTGTGTGGAGGGGGGGGGAAGGGCGGTAAATCAGCCCAGTGTGGAGCCGTTGGGTTCCACATACAAGGGGCTTTCCCATGTGAAGCCACTGTTCCCTGTGCACAGAATCTTAAACTTTTCTATCTGAAAGTGTTCTGATCACCTGGTTCAAACTCTCCTTTTTCCAGAGTAGAAACAGGCCCAGAGAGAGTAGATGAGCTGTCCATGGCCCAGGGAGTTGGCAATGAAGTGAGACCTGGGCCCGGCAGGCTGCAGGGTGGCAGGCCTGGGTCTCCGTCTTCACTGCGGTCAGAACAGTTTGATCTAGGACAGGGTTCTCCACTCGGGCCGTTTCCTCGCCCGGGAACAGGATCGTAATTCCAATAGCAGCCACACCTGCCCGGGCTTGGCACATGTGTGACCCGGCGTCCCTCCACGCTTACAGTGGAATGACAGCCTGTCTGCCAGCTCTTTATGCAGGTTGAAGTGCTTGGCTCATAAGAGGTCAGCAAACTCTTATTGTCTCTCCCTCCATTTCCTCTGGGCAAGTCAGGCTCCCTATATCCTGGTGTCTGAAGGTTTGTGGCGTGGACAGACAGGGCTTGGGAGGAAGTTGGAGCTCTTGACAATAATGAGCACCAGTGCCTGTGTGAATATTTTTAAATTTACAGAACACTTTCACACAAGTCGTCTCACTTGGTCTTGGCCAAGTTCCTGGGAGGGCAGTTGGAGTCACTGGTCTCAGCTTACACATGGAGGACAGAAGCTCAGAGAAGCCAAGGTGTAAAGTCTGAGCAGTAATCAAGGTGTAACCTGATTCAGGCCTGGCTTGAATCAGGTTTGGCTAAGCCAGGGGTGGGCAAACTTTTTGACTCGAGGGCCACAATGGGTTCTTAAACTGGACCGGAGGGCCGGAACAAAAGCATGGATGGAGTGTTTGTGTGAACTAATATAAATTCAAAGTAAACATCATTACATAAAAGGGTATGGTCTTTTTTTTCAATAGTTTTATTCATTTCAAACGGGCCAGATCCGGCCCGCGGGCCGTAGTTTGCCCATAGCTGGGCTAAGCCCAGATCCTTCATTTTTACAAGCTATAACCACACAAGAGGTATATAAGAAAGTCACACTTTATGGTTAGGCCAGTGGTCGGCAAACTCATTAGTCAGCAAAGCCAAATATCACCAGTACAAAGATTGAAATTTCTTTTGAGAGCCAAATTTTTAAACTTAAACTATATAGGTAGGTACATTGTTATTAACTTAATTAGGGTACTCCTAAGGCTTAGGAAGAGCCACACTCAAGGGGCCAGAGAGCCGCATGTGGCTCGCGAGCCGCAGTTTGCCGACCACTGGGTTAGGCGAAGCCAGAAACGTTAGACCAGAGGTCTGAGCGTGGAAACTGCAGCACCAGCCTCATTGGTCTTCCCTCTGCAGGGTGTGCCTGGCCGAGGTGTACCAAGATAAGGCCCTTGTTGGAGAGTTCATGAATCGAAAATGTGACTACGAAGACCCAAAGGTAGGCCCGGGCGGTGGCTGGCTCAGCCTGCTCTTGGGCAGGCTTTCTAGGTCCTGGTCTGTCCCCTAGGGCACACGGTGCCTTGCCAGCCTCACCAACATGGGGGTTTCCTGCTCTTTGGGGAAATGGGTTGGGCAGGTCTCTGACTTTGGACATAATTGGATCTGGCTCCAGGATCCGTTTTTAAAGATGATTAGAATTTGACGTGCAACTTTGCAGTACTGCTGTGCCTTGGGCCTATTTTGTTAAGGAATAGGGCAGCTCTGCAGAAGTTATAAGCAGCTAGACTTCCTGGAACGCTTGCGGATGAGACTCTGAGTGGGGCTGCACAGTGGCTGACAAGGAAGGGCCTGTCTTTACAGACCCAGATGTCTCTGCTCTTCAGCTCGGAGCCCACTGCGTCCGCGCTCACTGAGCAACACCAGTCTCTGCTGTGTGTGTCAGGTCTTGGCCAGGCAAGGCCAATCAGAACGGAGGGCCAGCCCTCCCTCAGGAAGCCAGGGGGAGTGGGCTGCGCAGAACAGTGCAGTCCCTGAGGGGAAGGCACGGGTCCGAAGGAGAACCAGGAATGCTTACGATGCAAGGACAGAGACTGTCTCAGGGGCTTGAGGCTTTGTTTTCCCTACGCCAAGCCGTCTAGAGGAGGCAGTGTGGGCAGGTGCCGGCGGCGGAGGCAGGTCCGTTCTGTCACTGCACTTCCCGTCCATAGCAGTCAGCTCTCCATCCTCAGGCCAGTCCCCGCATCGCCGCTGCAACTGGAGCTCAGCCCTTCACAGCAGAACCCGAGGGCGAGAGGAACTGGGGAGGGGCTGCACTGGGCCCACTGGGCCTTGTGTCATGGAGGGACAGCCTTTCCCAGAGACCCCGGAGGTGCCGCCACTGGCTTAGACCTGTCCTGACTCATCCAGGTGGTGAGGGTGCATCCTCCCCAAACCCGGTTGGAGCTGGGTCCGCTCCCGGGAAAGATTGGGTCGAGGAAGTAGGCTGCCAACGGCATCTGCTGCAGAGAGCTTCCCGAAGGTGTCGGCGCTGAGCCCAGACTCTGAGATGAGGGGCCGGCTGAGGCCATGGCCGTGAAGGAAGGGGTTGAGGTGGCCCGTGGGTGTAGTGCTGGGAGGGCCGCAGGGAGGGCGGGCGTTCATCCTGGTTGGACACATGGTCGGTTTGTTGGCCACACCATGGAGGATAAGCTGGAGGAGTGAGACTGGAGGTGGCAGGGCAGTGAGGGGGCTGTGTTGTGATTCAGTCTGGAATGGGAAGGTCACAGTGCAGGTGTACAGAGGGGACTGGTTTGGGTCCATGGTTGATTGGAGGCGGGGAGGAGAGGAAGGAGGTGGGCGCAAACAGAGTGAGGGAGGGAGGAGCAGACCTGGAAGGAGGCGGTGATGGGGTACAGGCCTGCTGCTGGGTGTTGGGGTGGGACACGGGGGGCATCCTGGAGACTGTGTGGACAGTTGGGGTCTTCCTGGGGCCAGGGCAGCGCTGCCAGTGCAGTTGTGAGGGCTGTCTGTGTGTCCTCCTTCCCAGGGGGACTCCGTGGGCGGGGAGCCGGAGGCGGGGCAGACAGCACTTCTCAGTGTTTCTGGGCAGCCGCTGCCAGGGGAGTTGGTTACAAGATTGTCCTTGACATCTCTACTGAAGCCACCCTTCAGGGAGGAAGTCCTAACATCTCATTCTCTCACGTTAAAAGGTGTGTGCCAACGAGTTTAAAGAATTCGTGGAGAAGCTTAAAAAGAAGTTTAGTTCCTCCTTAAAGAATCCTAACCTTGAAATCCCAGACACACTCCAGGAGCTGTTTGCCAGGTAAGGTTCTTCTGGGGGTTCAGTGTGGTCCTCGTGAGGCAAGAGGAAATGTCACCAGCCCCGGGCCAGTGGTCGCACGTGGCCTTGCAGCTGAGCCTGCTGGCTGTCCTGACGCTGGGCCACCTCGTCTCACGGTGAGCTGGGAGGCCGCTGCCCCACTACCGGCACTCCATTCATCCTCCCTTCAGGACTGCTGCTGACTTAATTCAGGTCGGTGTGCTTCTGCTAAGATCGCTCATGTTAGCCCTGCCCGGGTACTCAGTGGTTAGAGCGTCGGACCACACACCAAAGGGTCTTGGGTTCGATTCTCTGTCAAGGGCACATGCCTGGGTTGCAGGTTTGACCCCCAGCCCCAATCGGGGCGGGTGTGGAAGGCAACTAACTAATCAATGTGCCTCTCTCACATTGATGTTTCTCTCCCCCTCCCCTTCTACTCTCATAAAATAAAATAAGATAAAAAATAAATAAAATATAAACATGCAAATTGCTCATTTTACGTACAGGGAAACTCTGAGATGTAAGGAACTTGCCCAAGGTCACGGTGCCTGTGAGCAACAGGGCCGAGATTTAAACTTGGGTGGGTCTGACTTCAGAGCTCCGGCAGTTTCCAACTCAGCCACTTGGCGTCTGGAGAAAACGTGCTTGGGTTTGAGCACAGAACCCCGTGCAAGTGTAAAGCCCTGTGTCTGAACCACACCTGTTTCCTCTGCTTAATCCCAGTGGGAATCTCTTCTTCACCATCCTCATTAATACAGTCTCTCTAGGAAAATTTATTTCTGAGTTTCTTCCAGTAAGGAGATGGCATTCATCGATTAGTTCCAATACCTGATTCTGTTGGAGATTTTATTCTTTCATACGATCAGCAAATAATTTATATTGGGCTGCTATATGCCAGGTCCACGGATTTGTAGTCATTTCCAGGGTTGACACCCTTGAGCTATTTGGGAATTTTGGTTTTTTAATGGCAGTGAACTGTGCCCCCGATTCCCCAATAGCATGGTTTATATTCACATGTCCTGTTCACCTGTCTGTAGCTTTAAAAAAAAAACAGAAATAATCTGTAATTTCAACACCTCATACAGCCGTTCCCTTTTTGGGTATTTTCTTCCAGTCTTCTTTCTTGTGCTTGTCTTTAATCCTAATGAGCCCACAAGTTTATATCCTCCCTGAACAATTAACAGTAGCTCCCTGCCTATTAACATTGTCTTGTATCGCTTCATAATTGTCCATAAGTGAACATTCCTCATTTTCTCAACCCTCATTTTTTTTACATGCTCATTTGATAGCCAGAACATAGTATTTTCTCATTTTAACTTATAGGTACATATTTTCATTTTAGTAAGTTTAACATTTTTTCTTATTTTTTAAATTTATTTTTATCAAATTTATTGGGGTGACATTGGTTAATAAAATTATATAGGTTTCAAGTGTACAAGTCTATGATACATCATCTGTATGTTGCCTGGGGTGCCCACCACCCAAAGTCAAATCAACCCCCTCTAGCCTTCACTACCCTTCCATCCCCTTACCCCCACCCCCTGCTTTACCTCTGGGAACCACCATACTGTTGCTGTGTCTGTGAGTTTTTGTTGGTTTTTCTTGTTTGCTCATTTGTTGCTTTCAGTTTTACATCTCACATATGATGAAATCATATGGTTCTTGCCTTTTTCTGTCTGACTTGCTTTGCCTAGCATGATATTCTCAAGTTTAACATTTTTTAAACATTTCAGCCAATAAATGGCCATCTTGAGCCAGCTGCTGCTCAGTTAGTGAAGGTCTGCTATGTTGCATGGACATGTTTTTTTGTTGTTGTTTCTTATGCAGATACCGAGTTTTGGTGATTGGAGACCAAAAAGATCAAGGAAGGAAGGAGGACAAACTTAATAGGCAAGTACTGACATACCGAGTGCCTTTCCTCAGCTGTCTGACTGGGTTGCCTACAGCCTCACACAGGGATCATCTAGGGCCACTCCAGCCTGCCCCCTGTATATAAAGTTTTATTGGAACACAGCCATGCCAATTCTGTATTGTCTGTGCTGCTTTCATCAGCACATCAGAGTTGAGTGGTTGCAATGAGACCAGATAGCCCACAAAGACTAAATTATGTGTCTGGCCCTTTACAGGAGACGTTTGCTGACCCCTGACCTCCAGTGTCACTGGCCTGGGCTTAAGTGGGCTGGGGAAAGGGTCTGACCTCTCAGCCCATGAGCTTCCTGAGCGGAAGTGGTTAGAAAGCCCAGCTTTCTCCCTGTCTTGGATGAGCAATATTCAGTTTGATTTGAACTCTGTGTTTCAGTGAGAAGCCTATTCCCTTTAGAGAAAAACTTGTTTAAAATTGGATGAAAAGAACATATAAGCAATTAACCACATTTGTTAATTGTCATGAAAACCTGTTTCCAGGTTATGTCACCCCCCTTACCCCCTAGGCCAGTGATGGCGAACCTTTTGAGCTCACCATGTCAGCATTGTGAAAAACCCTAACTTAACTCTGGTGCCGTGTCACATAGAGAAATTTTTTTGATATTTGCAACCATAGTAAAACAAAGACTTATATTTTTGATATTTATTTTATATATTTAAATGCCATTTAACAAAGAAAAATCAACCAAAACAATGAGTTCGCGTTCACCTCTGACATGCGTGTCGTAGGTTCGCCATCACTGCCCTAGGCTGTCACATTTTTCCTGCAAAAATTGACCAGTTAGTAAGGCTTAAAGCCCATCATGCATTTTGTTTTGGTTTATAAGTAGGTTGGGTGTTCAGGTCACTTCTGTGAGATCGGCAATGTTTTTTCAATAAGAACTCTGTCTACTGAGCTTGCCCGGTGCTCTGTGGCCTCACGTTCCTGTGCTGCCCCTTCTCTCTCAGCATGGATGACATCCACTACCTGGTGCTCCAGAACCTGATCCAGAGCACGCTGGCCCTCTCTGACAGCCAGATGAAGTCCTGCCAGTCATTCCAGGTGCGTAGCGAGACCCGGCAGCAGGCTCGGGGCCAGGGTCCCTGCAGAGGCCGGTGCCGTGCGAGGTTTTGCTCATCCTCTTCTCAGCCGTGTGGTGCAGGGCCCTGACTTCACCGGAGACTCTGGCCCTCACTTCTTTCATCTTTCAAGTGTGGGCAGAGGACCCAGTGACCTCCAAAATCCAGTGCTTTGATGAGAGGTGGACTTGTGAGGGGGTGCGGCTGGGGTGGGCAAGGTCCCGCTCGCAGGGGTCCTTGTCCAGCATAGAGAGGGAGGACATTCTACCTGCAGGGAGAGTCCCTGAGGTTTGAGGGACAGACACATGTGTGACCTAGGCATCCAAGGGTCGCTTTGCTGTGGAGAATAATCAGGTTGGAGGAGGTAGCACATGCAGAAGCAGGGACAGCAGTTGGCTGGAGGCTGCCATGAGAAACTATGGCAGCGTGAACTAGGTGGTGGCAATGTAGGCGGCACGAACCAGATACACTTGGGAACATATTTTAGGAGTAGAGCCCCCAGACATAGGACGTGTTGGGCGAGGAGTAAGATAAAGCGGATCCCTGGTGATTCTGCGTTGATTCCTGGTGTCTTTGCATATTAAGAAACAGGTGTGGGTGCAGAGCCTCCTTTTTCTGCAGTCGCCTGTCCTTCTCTGGTCTCGGGTGTGACATGATGGTGGGGGTAGAAGTTGACAGGCTCCCCCCTCACACCCCCAGGTGTCAGCTCTGGCCTCCCCGCCCCTAGTCCCCATGCCAGTTGCTTCCCCTACAGACGATCGGCTCAGGCTCCTAAGCACCTGCCCGTCCTGCTGTGCCCCTGCCTGCTGCTCACCCCCGACCCGGTGTGTTGCAGACGTTCCGCCTGTACCAGGAGTATAAGGACCAGATCCTGTGCAAGGCCTTCGTGGAGTGCCAGAAGAGGAGCTTGGTCAACCGGCGCCGGGTCAACCACACGCTGGGCCCAAAGAAAAACCGGGCCTTGCCCTTCGTGCCAATGTCCTACCAGCTGTCCCAGAGCTACTACAAGTGAGCACGGTGCAGGAGCCCTGGGTCTGGCCTGGGAAGGGCAGGGCCCATGTCAGATGCCGAGCTTGTGTGGGCGTACGGTTCACACTAGTGGTGTTTTGTGTTGGGGCATTTACCTCTTGCCGGTGGTCTCCCTTTGTCCTGTCAAATTGGATAAGACGAGTTTCTGATGTACTGCTTGGTCCGGTTAAAAGGGCACCGTCCTGATTGGTCTTAACCTCCGTCCCTGGTCCTCTCACTCAGGGCGCACAGCTGCCCGTCTCGCAGGCTCACGGCCTGTGAAGCCGTCAGGTGTTGCTCAGACAGCCGGCCGCAGCACAGCAGCGACCTGAGCGCTGGGGTGCACTGTTGAGGGTCTCCGCCCTGGGGCCCCTCCTGCCAGGAGCACCCCTCTGCTCACTCGTGGCCACAAGCCTGGCTGCTCTAGCATTCTGCACCCCCAGCCTCCTTAACCACCCCCTAACAGTCCCGGGAGTTCTCAGTGGCAGCTCTTCCCGGGCTGGCTTCCCCCCTCCATGCTGGCCTCCTGACCAGCCCTCAGACCTGCAATGGCTGCATTCGGAATCAGAACAACAAACAGGATTAACTTGTTCCTTCCCTAAATGCCATCCTGAGTGGCTCTCCGTCCCCTTTCCTTTCCGGAGAGTGGCCTGGGTGGCAGAAGACGAGTCCAACAAGGCCATTTGACCTTGAGCCCATTCTCATCTGTGAGCTGAGAAGCAGTGGTCACAGATCAGGAGGCCTGTGGGCCCCTCCCTCTGGCCTAGACCCGCTGTCTCTGCTATGACAGAGTCTTGGAAGGTTGACTTTGGGCAGAGGCGAGGGCTTGACTCTCCACAGTCACCCTTGGAGACGGCGGGATTGAGCACACACATGTCCCCTCCTCTCTGTATGGTTCAGGGCTTGCCTTGTGCAAAGATGATTACAAAAAGTACATCATCGCCCCAGTTTGGCACCTTGTATAGTGAGTGCCTGGGAGGCACAGAGTTAGATGAAAAGACGTGGCCTGCCTTGAAGGTGCTCAGGTGAGTGGGGAGGAGGGACGCCGAGGGCTGAAGTGCGGTGCTGTCGTTTGAGGGGAAGGGAAGCGGCGTGTGTCTGGACCACAGTGGTCTGCAGTGCGCACAGCTTCCAGGTGAGGGCTCCCCCCCCCCCCTGCCCTCAGCAAGGCCCTCCCTTCTGTCTGTAGGATCTTTACGTGGCGATTTCCGAGCACCATCTGCACCGAATCGTTCCAGTTCTTTAACAGAATCCGGGCTGCCGGCAAGTTGGACCAGCCTGATAATTTTTCCTTCAAAGACCAGGATAGTAACGACTCCCCAGATGACATGGTGGCATTTTCTTTGGACGGCCCTGGGGGACACTGTGTGGCCGCCCTGAGCCTCTTCTCTTTGGGCCTCATTTCCGTGGATGTCAGGATCCCCGAGCAGATCGTGGTGGTGGACAGCTCAATGGTGGAGAACGAGGTCATTAAGAGGTAAGGCTGCGCCTCGGCCGTCTGTTCCTCATCCCTGTGGCGTCTGCACTTTTATTTGCTCGGTCACCTGGTCTGCATTCATGCCACAAGCACCTGCTGGCTTTCCCGTGTTGTCAGCACTGGGCATTGGCCGGCAGAGCGTAAGTGATGCCTTCAGACTGGTAATTCCAGTTCCACATCAATGCAGACCCTTCTGCTGGGGCCTCTGGCACCAGGGGAGCCAGGGGCGTGACGGCTGTGCCAAAGGGGGGAAGGACATGGTATAGTGGCAAGAAGGGTTGACAGAGAAGGAGGGAATGGCACAAGTTCCTTGATGGTGTAATAGCTGAACTGGGATTTAATGGGAAGTAGGCATTTTTGTGGACAGAGACTAGAAAGGTTTTTCCAGCAAAAGGAACAGCCTTGCAAAGGGCCAGGGTTGTCCACAGGGACCACGGCTGTAGCTCAGGCCTGGTCACAGGCACTGTCTGCTGGGATTGTGTGCCCCAGGAGGGAAGCAGGGCAGCGGGTGGGCAGGGCCTGAGCTCGGTCATCGGGGCACTTTCTTCTCCCAGCCTGGGGAAGGACGGCGCCTTGGAAGAGGATGAGGACGAAGAGGAAGACTTGGACGAAGACCCGGGGGGCAAGCGCCGGAGCATTGAGGTGAAGGCCCCCCAGGCCTCCCACACCAACTACCTGCTGATGAAGGGCTACTGTGCCCCCGGCATCGTCAGCACCCGAAACCTCAACCCCAACGACAGCATCGTGGTGAACTCCTGCCACGTGAGGTTCCGGCTCCGCTGCAGCCCCAAGCCCACGCATCTCAGGTCCACTGGTAAGTGCTGCCCCATGCCCACCCAGCTCAGGGGGCCTGGTGAGCGCTGCCCCACGCCCACCCAGCTCAGGGGGCCTGGTGAGCGCTGCCCCACGCCCACCCAGCTCAGGGGGCCTGGTGAGCGCTGCCCCATTCCCACCCAGCTCAGGTCCCCTGGTGAGTGCTGCCCCTGGCCCGGCCTGGCCCCAGGCCCTGACGCCCACCTCCCAGCTCTGTAGGCCAAGCTGGTCAGGGCTACGCAGAAGGAAAGCACCTCCCAGCCTGTTGGCCAGCTCGAGAAGCACGTTTCCCAGATGCCTTCCTGCTGCCAGTCAGTGGAGCCCCAGCTGCGCTGCCTTCTCTCGCCATCGCCCATGCACCTGCTCCCAGCCCTGCCCCCACGCCCCAGGCCTGGCCTGTTATGCGGGGCAGCTTTTTCTCTGTTTCTGTCTTTAGTTCTTCTTCTGGTTCCCTTTGTAACTAAATGATGCATTTGTATGAAACTTCTAAGTATTTTGAGTTCTTGCTGTGAAAAATGAGTATTCCCCTTACATTTCATTATCTCTCACCTCCTTTCCTCCTCATTTTTAGACTTCTTCTTAGTTCCATTGATTACCTTTGAAACTTCAAATAACTGACTTGGACCTCTGTTTCCTGAACCCTCAACTTTAGGCAGTCTCTCCCCTTGGCATAAAGCGAGGATGTTAGGGCCCTCCCTCCCCTGCATGTCTCGTCGTCCTTCCCACCCCTTTCCTGCCTCTGTCTGACCTTCTTTATTTTTACGAATTGAGGTGGATGGTGTTACCTTTGGTTTCATAACCACAGTCAGTATCCTGTGCTTTGTCTGGAGCTGGATTCAGGCAGGGTAGAGCTGACCTAAGACTGTGGTCTTAGCAGAGGCACCTTTGCAGGAAGCAGCAGGAAGCAGCCCGGCTAGTGTAGGCAAAGCAGGGACTTACGGAAGGTCCGAGTCTCTCAGGCTGTGAGGGGCTGTGAGCACAGTGTCGGGAGGGTGGGGCCCAGGGCCAGCGAGTTGAGGACCTCCCTCCAGAAGGTTGGGGTCACAGTTTTCGGACCCCGCCTCGCCTCTGAGTCTTGAGCAGGAATCCAGCCCTGGTGGCTGCAGTCAAGTTACCCAGGGGCATGTCGCAGGGACCTGACTGCCCGGGCCCACCGTGCCCACCATGGAGGTTTGGGAGCAGCGAGTTGCGGTGGAGCTGCCCTGATGCGGTATCACTAATGTGTTGGCCTGGGGCGGGCTGACCCTCGTCGTCCTGTCTCTGTAGCCCCTGCTCTGGAAGAGCTGGCAGTGGGAACCTCCTGCCTTCCTGGCACGTTCACCAGGCTGATCCACCGCCGGGAGGACACCTGCAGCTTGGAAGAGTTTGTGCACCAGGTGGCGCTGTCTGGCTATAAACCCACCGACGTGTCTGCCGTCTTGGAGGTCCAGGGGGCCATCGCGGCCACGGGATGCTTTGGGGTAGACAAGGCGGAGCTGAGGAGACGCTTCTCCGCCTTTGAGAGGGCGGATGGTGAGCGCACCAAGACCTTCACAGACTACGTGCAGGTGAGCTTGCTCACAGGTAGCCTGGGGCAGCCGAAGCACTAGTTGCGGCTCACAGGCCAGGGGCACACTGCGGGTGCGCTGGGTGTGAGGCATAGCGTGTAATGTTTTAAAAAATTGAATTCATTGTCACCATTTAAAAATAGGAGATTGGCCTATAAGCCAGCTTCTCCTGAATGTTAAGAGGTCTGTCCACACCGGGCCCTGCTCCTTCAGCCCACCTGGCTGCAGCCCTTTTCTCACCACTTTACCTGCCGGGACCCATTAGCTTCAGTGACCCTTAAACCCAAGACTGCCGCAACAGAAGGGCCTTTTCAATGGAGTGCCCTGGGACCTGCTGCCCTCCTCGCACTGTCCGTAGTGGGAGGCAGTGGTGATGTCTCGGAGACGCCTGCCTCGCAGTGTCCTGGGGGAGGGGGAGGAGGAAGGCCGTAGCATGTTATCAAACAGGTTCTTACGCGTGCGAGTGCAGAAGGGAGAGGTGGTGACAACTGCTGTCCGTGGGGTTCACTTATTCATGGGCATCTTGGTGCACCTGGAGCCGGGGGTGGGGGGGCGGGGGGCGGGGGTGGGATGGCTCAGGGGTCTCCCTGAGCTCCTGGTGCCTGGCCCAGAAGCCCGAGGGCGAGTGCCCACTGCTGACCTTCCCCAGACCCACTAGGCCCGATAGAGGCTGGTTCCAGGCAAATCCGTGAGCCCCAAATTGTGGGTTTTTAATAGAAAATGTAAAAGAAAGATGATGGTGACACCTGGTGCCACTCCAAGGGGTGCAGCTCCTGGGTAAGGACAAGGACTTGGGAGGAGGGCACAGGAGACAATGAGGGGGCTGTCGTTCATGTGGAACAAGAGTGGGTTTTGCAGAACTTGGTGACGCTCGGAGTGTTGACTTCTGTGGGAGGACACTGGCCGGCAGGAGACCTGTAATGTCACATCAGGTTTGAGGGTGCAGTTCACGCATCTGACCTGTTTTACAAACAGACACACAGCCTAGAGAGGGAAGGGACTGCCCCAGGGCCACACGGCCCGCTTGGTGGCTGCCTGGGGCTGGAAGCCCCGCCTCCTCCTCGCGTTGTCTGCCTGATGGTCCTGGGCACTTGATCAGGACACTGGACATCAGGCAGGGGACACAGACCCTGATGATCTGGGTTCCCGCCCAGACCCAGCGTGTCCCCTGCTTTTCCTAGGACCTCTTGGAGCGACATCAGGTGCTGGAAGTCGGCGGCAACTCCGTTCGCCTGGTGACCATGGCCTCTGCCCAGCCCTGGCTCCTGCACTCGGTGCGGCTGAGAGGGAAAGACGAGGACACGGAAACTCAAAGAGAAGACCCCCAGGCCAGACCCCCGGAGGGGCCTTCCGGCGAGGACGACCCTGAGAGGCAGGCACCACCTTCTCAGGGCTCCCAGGGCAGCAAGAGGCGTGCCAGCTGGGCCAGCACCGACCCGGTCATTCCGCGTGGGGAGAGCGACCCCGAGAGTGCCCAGGGGCCCCCAGCCAAGAGGCCCACGCTCCAGGACGTGCGCTTGGGCCCGAGCCCCAGGGCAGAGGAGGGGGCAGAAACGCCGGCACCTGCTCTCCCTGTAGCTCCTGAAGACACAGGTGCAGGGGACCCCCTCCCAGGAGCATCAGAAGCCAGACAGGAGGACCAGGAGGGAGTCGGGGTACCGGGCTCCACAGGCCAAGAGCAGCTGAGCTGTCAGGCCCAGCTTCCAGAGGGTTCGGAAGACGCGAGAGGTACAGAACCTTGTTCGACTCCCCGCCCATCCATTTCTGTCCCTGGGCCTGCCCATCCTCCGAGACGGGGAACCTTTACTTCAGCTTCCATCGGCTCACCTGGAGGGAGAGGACTTGGTGCTTCCACCAGAGGGCAGGGGGCTCTGCAGCTCCTGAGCAGGCCTGGGCGTCCCGGCAGAGGCCGGTGGCCCTGGAGCAGGCTCTCCGCGTCCTGGCGGAAGGGGCAGTGGCAGAAATAGGAGGGCGCCCCCTTCCTTCAGGCGTGGCCCTGGCTGACCCTGCCATTTCCCTGTCCGCATCGCAGCAGGGGCCTCCTAGGTGCTTCTCGGGATGTTTTGTTTTGGGGCTGTTTCTCCGAGGGCTTTACACACCAGCTCTGTGGTCAGGGCTCTTGGTGGAGGGCGAGGCGTGACTCGCCTCCGCTGGGCTCTGGGAACAAACCCACACATGTACCCGCGGTCCGTCCCAGTTTGATTCTGGGTGTGCTGGCTGCGGCCTGGCAGCGGGCTGCCGGCAAGTTGGACCGCCGGCAGTTGCCGGCAGCTGGCCGCCACTGGAGGATGGGGCTCCGTGCGGAACGGGATTGTCCCTTCCTTCACAGCGACGCCCCACGGCCTGGGAGTACTTGTCAAGTGAATGGGGTGGGAGAGACAGGTTCCACCCTCTTAAGTCTCCCGTCCTTTCCCTCTGTCAGGCTCGGCAGAGAGTGGTGCGGCCGGCAGTGTCTCCCGGGCAGCACGGTGAGTGGCCCAGTCAGGAGGCCTGGGGCGGCAGTGACTGGGCAGCGTGTCCTTAGGGTCCCCGACAGGAGGCCAAAGTAATGACAGCATGACGGCCTGTCACCATATCGGGTTTGCCCGGCACAGGGGTTCTCGGCCGGGGACATGGAAACGCGTGGGAGCTTTTGGTGGTCGGGCTCCCTGCGGGACGAGGCAGGTGCTCCCTGCCTGCAGCGACGGGGCCCGCCTGCTGGGCATGTGCAGCGTCCGGTTTGTCTCACAGTGAGGGGCGCCCCACCTGTGTGCATGGCCTCAGCTTGACGGGATGGTGTGCTCCTGGCTCCCGAGAGCTCAGGCTCCGTGCACCCAGGGCCCAGCCACAGCCGGTGTCCACCCGGTCCAGAGCCTGTCCCACACCTGGGCCCGAGTGGCAGACCAGTCACTGGGTTAGGGTCAGCAGAACCTTTGCTCTGAGGATAGTGTGTCTGGAAGCCCCGACATGACACAGTAGAGCTGCAGTGAGACCTCTGTGAGCCTGGCCTGGGTGGAGGCAGCCGCTGGCCCGGGCCCAGCTGGAGAGGGAAACCCCGAAGTCAGCCCTTCTCCCTCCCTGCCAGTGGTTGCGGCTCAGTCTGAGCAGGTCCCACACTGTTTCTTTCCTCGGCCGGTGCTCATGGGCCTGGGGTTGGGACCCCTCTGCCCAGGTGGGAGGGGAGACGGGGGGAAGAGCAGAAGGTAGACCATCCTCAGCCTGTGACCTGGGCCAGACCCTGGACCTCTCTGAGCCTCAGTGTCCCTTCTGAACTGGGGGCCGCGTGTGAGCGGGCCGTCTCCCCTTCCCGCCAAGCCTGATGCCCGCCTGCCCACCCTGCAGGGACTGTGAGAGCATCTGCTTCATCAGCCGCCCGTGGCGCATTGTGGACGGCCACCTGAACACGCCGGTGTGCAAGGGCATGATGGAGGCCGTTCTGTACCACATCATGAGCAGGCCCGGCATCCCGGAGAGCTGCCTGCTGCAGCACTACCAGGGCGTCCTGCAGCCCATCGCCGTGCTCGAGCTGCTCCAGGTGCGCCCCTCCCGGGGGTCTCAGAGGGATGGGGAGGTGGGTGCGGCGGCCACATAAAGCGCCACCCACATGGGGCGACAGATGCAGAGATTGGCCCACCGTCCTCCTGGCAGAGCGCCAGGCTCCTCAGAAGAGCCTCTGCTCCGGTGTCCCCATTACGTGCTTCATCTCCGCTCAGCCCTGCACTGAGAGGTCTGCCCTCCGGGGCAGCTCTGCCGGCAACAAGCCCCACACCTGTGTCCTGCCCTCTGACACCCTGGCACGAGCTCTGCTCAGCACTCTTCCCCCAGCCACCTGGGTCCCTGCCCCAGCTGGCACTCCCAGCGGCCTCCACCAGCCCCAGGCTGCTGCTCAGCTTAAACATGGAGTCCCGGCTCTTATTTCTGACCCTTTCTCTAGCGAGGGTCACAAGCTCACAGGCCTACAGGCAGCCTGGTGGACGAGTGGCGAGCCCTCATGGGTGGCAGGGAGAGCTGGAGACATGCCTCAGCCTCCTGGGGGCAGCTGTGTCCCCACGGGCCCCATTGCCACCCTGTGCCCACGGCCATGTGTGCCCAGGGGCTCCAGCTCCTCACAAGTGGAAACTGGAATTTCCTGAGCCTTGAAGCATGTGCGGCCAAACAGAACCCCATCTAGAAGCAGCTTCGCCCAGGGGAATGCTGGTCACACCGTTCTCTCTCTGGCCTCCTGATACGTCCCTACTTGTCACTCAAGGCCAGTGCAGGTGTCCCCTGTCTGGGAAGGAGCAGACGTGTCCATAAATGCGCCTCTCAACCTGTGTGTCTGGTTCTCCAGGGCCTGGAACACCTTGGCTGCATTAAGAAGCGCTTGCTAAAGCCCACGGCCGTCTCGCTCTTCTCCAAACCCGTAGTGGAAGAGGCCGAGCCGCCCTCCAGCCTGAGCGAGAGTTGCATGGCGTTCTATGAGCCCACGCTGGACTGCACCCTCCGGCTGGGCCGCGTGTTCCCCCACGAGGTCAACTGGAACAAGTGGATCCACCTGTGAGGCACCTGTGGCCACCAGGCCCCCCCCATCCAGGCGCTGCCTCCAGGGTGGGGGCGAGCTCCCCTGGGGAGGGGCCTTCTGCCTTCCCCAAGCCGGCCTGGAACTCAGGAAGAGGCCACCCGCCTGCTCTCTGCCCGACTGGCCCGGGAACCCTGGAGTTGTAGGGAGCGGCTGCACGGAGACTTCGGCCCCTGGCCTTGCTCTCCCTCTTGTTGTCGGGCCTCGGCCGTCGCTGCAGACACGTTTCTGCTGCCAGCGAGCTGCCTGCCGTTCTCTCTGAAGCCTCCTGGGTGGTGTGAGTCTGAGAGGCCCCAGCAAACTTCTCCACAGGCTTCCGAGGTGTCTGCCATTGAGAAACAGCACTACTTGTTTGGGCCCCGAGCCTCCTGTACGGACCTGAGTTGTCAGCTGCTGGCCTGTGGGGGTCCTGAGCTCTGGGCTTGGGTTTGCCCTGTCCGTGCACACCTTGTGTCCCAGATCCCAGGAGCCCAAGTGCCCCTGAGCGCTGGGGCCTTGTGGGGACGTGTCACAGTATAGAGGCTGTGTGCCCTGCCGCCCCGGGCCCCGCAGAGACTGACTCCTGTCCAGGCAGGACGTCTGACCCCTGGGGCTGTGGGGCTGGCCTCCCAGAGAGGAGCCTGCAGGCCCCTTTTTAGCCTGGCAAGCCCCCTGGCAGGCCTCCAGCTGGGTGGGCACGCCCTCCTGCTGGCAAGAAACCCAGAGTTTCTGTAGGTTTGGGGTTTGTTTCATTTTTCAGCATCTTTCTTCATTTAAAAAAAGAAAGAAAAATCGTTTGGCATGTGTTTATTTATTGTTCAATTACAGTGAAGTAAAATACATTCAGTTTTGTGTGTTTCCTAAAGAGTCTGTTCCTGGGGGAGTCCTTGTCTTCAGCTGCTTCACAGCTGGGAGTGGGTGTTCCCCATGAAACCGGAGGAGAGGGAGCGGTGGCTGAGCACGGCCACCTGCACCGCCCGCCTCCCAGCTGGCCCGGCTGTTCCTTGGCAGCAGCCGTGCAGGTGTGCGGCAGGCCCACCCGGGCCATGGGGCCGAGCTCGCAGGCCTGGGCATGGGTTTGGTCCATGGAAGCTCTTTTTGTTTTCGTTGCCAGCATTTTAAAATATTGGTTCCACATTTTTTTAGGTCAGAAGTTGGGACATGCCCCCCACACCCCAGTCAGCACGGCCCCACCTGGGTCTGGCCTCAGCCACTGAAGCGTCCGTTCCTTACACAACCAGCCCCCCTGTGCACGTCTGACCTGCGGCGCTGGCCTGGCTGGCCATGAGGCCTGTGCTGTCCTCCCTCCACTGGGACCTGGCCACTCCAGGCCTGTCCTCCCTCCCCCGGGACCTGGCCCCTCCAGGCCTGTCCTCCCTCCACCGGGACCTGGCCACTCCAGGCCTGTCCTCCCTCCACCGGGACCTGGCCACTCCAGGCCTGTCCTCCCTCCCCCGGGACCTGGCCCCTCCAGGCCTGTCCTCCCTCCCCCGGGACCTGGCCACTCCAGGCCTGTCCTCCCTCCACCGGGACCTGGCCACTCCAGGCCTGTCCTCCCTCCCCCGGGACCTGGCCACTCCAGGCCTGTCCTCCCTCCCCCGGGACCTGGCCACTCCAGGCCTGTCCTCCCTCCACTGGGACCTGGCCACTCCAGGCCTGTCCTCCCTCCCCCGGGACCTGGCCACTCCAGGCCTGTCCTCCCTCCCCCAGGACCTGGCCACTCCAGGCCTGTCCTCCCTCCCCCGGGACCTGGCCACTCCAGGCCTGACTCCAAGGCCAGGGACAGGAACATGGGGTCTGGAGTCCTGAGGGTGAACCCAGCACAGCCAAAGCCTGGCCAGTCTTAGCATTATGTTTTTCTTCCTTTGTCACTTTTATTCAAGTGTGAAAGGGCAGTGTTGGGGGTGATTTTTCCAGATCAGGTAGGACTATGGATGTGGTCTGCTTTATAGACATCAAATACTTGCCAATGCTGGTGATTTGGGAATGCGTCGTGTGCTAGAAGGAAGGTAGGTTGGGCATCTTGACGTTCGCATTCCAGAACGTTCATTACTCAGTGTCTCCCTCCCAGGAGGGCAGAGGGGCTGAAGAACACCGAGTGCCCGCACACGGCAGGGTTCAGCGGTTCATTGCCTGGCCCGTATCCCGGGTGGGGGGCACTTGAGGCAGCTGGTGGGGAGATTGGACATGGGGTGAGGATGCACCTCAGGTGGAGAGATGGGGCTTTCCTATGGCGACCTCTGCGCATTCCACAGCCACCCCCTCCCTCCTTCCCTCCCTCCCTCCATTCCTCCTGCTGCTGCTGCCAGCCTCCGCGCCGTCTTCCTTCCGGGCTGCCCACGCCCCTGGCTGAGTGATCTCTGTCCTCTCCCTTCCGCTGACCACCCATCCTTCCCTTAGGCCTTCGACCCACTCTGCCAGGGGTTTTCCAAATGTGCGTGTGCATGTGTCTGTCTCCCTATATGTGTGTATCTGTGCATGGGGGTGTGTGCACCCGTGTGATTCCCCCCGCCCTTAGTGACCTCACCACCTGCACTGCCCAGGGCCCAGTGCGGGCCCACCCATTCAAGAAGTCAGCCCTTGTTGAATTCAAGAAAAGAACCTGCCAGTTCACCTTGGTCCTCATCACCATGTTCCCATCGCAGAGGATTGCTGTGGCAATTGTCTAGGGCCACCTCTGTAAGCCACCCGACAGCGCCGGCAGATGCAAGTGGAGTACCCTGGACAGCAGAGCAGCAGCCCAGCATCTGTTCCTGCTGCTTCACCTTAGTCCAGGTTGTAGGCTGAGCTCAGTAAAAGCTGACAGGGGTGGTGTGATTTTCCCACAAAAAATCTTGACAAAGTGATAACATTTTCTTACTTGAAATGTGCCAGACATTGTATCTGGCACTTGTCTCAACAGGCAGGCATACAAAAAGGTATGTCCAATCAGTGTACCCATTTCACGTCTGAGGAAACTGAGGCCCCAGGAGGCCCAGTAATTTCTGCAAACTTGGAAGCTGGGAAGTGGATCTGCTGGCTTTCCAGCTCAGACTTCCTGCCTCAAATGCCGCCTCCGGGACACCATTTTCCAGGGACAGGTTTCGCCCTGGGGTAGGGAGCCAGCATTATGTTGGGAGACCCCCACGTAGCAGAATGCAAAGGGTTTTCCTCTGGGGCCGTCAGTTTTTGAAAGAAACCATTTGTTGCCAGTAGGGATGGGGAAGACTCAGAGCTGCCCCAGAGGATGAGCAGTGCGGGAGGGGCTCGCTCCCTTACAGGCTCCCAAGGAGACCGTCTTCGTCTTTCTGTGGCATCCTAGGTCTGGGGCCTCCCAGCCCACTGCCTTTCAGTCACTGCCCTGCTATTGATTCACTCATTCAATATTTTTCAGTACCTGCTACGTGCCACACTATTCTATTCTAGACTCTGAAACAGCAGTGAATAAAGTAAAACCCCTGCACTAGTGGGAGAGAGTAAAGATGCTAAGTGTGGGGAAAACCAAAACCAGGGAAGTGGGTGCTGCAGTTTTGAGTAAGGGACCCGGTGCAGGTCCCACTGAGGTAACATGTGAGCAAAATCTCAACTCTCGTTTCCTCTCCCATGTCCCTCTCTGCGGAGAACTTAGACTTCTGACTCCTGATGTGATGAATGGGCTCCTGGGACGGAAATGCATGTGCTCACCCTTCACCTTCCCTGGGAAGGCCTCTTCCTGACTCCCATGGTGCATCTGGGCCCAGTGTCGTTGGGATGGGCCGTGAAGGGCTGAGCACAGGGTGCCCGCAGCCAGACAGGGAACGGCGTCCCTGATGGGAGTAGGGAAGAGGCTTTCCCTCCAGCAGGAGGAGGCGGAAAGGAGCCCAGCACGGGAGTGAGGCTCACAGCC
Organism: Myotis myotis; assembly: GCF_014108235.1. Classification (NCBI taxonomy): domain Eukaryota; kingdom Metazoa; phylum Chordata; class Mammalia; order Chiroptera; family Vespertilionidae; genus Myotis; species Myotis myotis. The sequence goes on along the minus strand of NW_023416341.1, from coordinate 1,341,443 downwards.
TCGGGTGACTCTGGGCAGGTCACTGCCCTCTGGGCCTCCTTAGTCAAGGATAACATGAAGGGCCAGGTCTGATTCACCCCCCGCCCTGCCCCCACCCTCCCTCTCCCACAGCAGGCGTCCGGGACAGCCGGATGGCAGCCCCAGCTGAGAGCTCCCAGTGACTCAAGGGGGGAAGGGCGTGAAGCTGGAGTTCGGGGTTCTTCCAATCCTGGCAGGGGTCGCGTCAGGCTCAGAGCATTCTGAGAACCCTCTGGGAAGAACTTGGGGATGGCCTGGGGCCTTCCCTAATCATGTACCTCAAGGTCCAGGGCAGTGGTTCTCAACCTTCTGGCCCTTTAAATACAGTTCCTCATGTTGTGACCCAACCATAAAATTATATTCGTTGCTACTTCATAACTGTAATGTTGCTACTGTTATGAATCGTCATGTAAATATCTGATATGCAGAATGGTCTTAGGCGACCCCTGTGAAAGGGCCGTTCAACCGCCAAAGGGGTCGCGACCCACAGGTTGAGAACCGCTGGTCCAGGGGCCTGGTTTCAGGCATGGCTGGCTCCAGGAGCTCAAGAGAGATTCCCAGGGCTATGTCGCCGTCTCCCAAGTCCGCTTTCCTGGGTGCTGGGAGGCCTGTTTCCTCCTGGTGCTCCAGCAGCTCAGCAATCCCAGGAGAAGGTGCATGGGCCAGCTTGGGCCACAAGTCTTTCCCTGACGGGGACTGTGGCTGCGGGGGATGGAATGCTCAGTTGGCCAGGCCTGGGTCCGTAGCCACGCCACAGCTGGAGCCAGCCATCCCCATAAGGGTGCTGCACAGGGAGAAGCGACGGGCACCCACAGGTGTCCGCTGAGTTTCTTGCCTCTTGACCTAAGTCCCTATGAGCAGAGCACAGTGAGGAAGAGCTGGACTTGGGCTCCGGAGACCAGAGCTCAGGTTCTGACTCAGCCTTACTCAGTGGGTGGCCTCAGGAGGTCGCCGGCCCGTTCCACACCTTCCTTCGCTGCAGAGCCTGCGATGGAAAGGGGCTGGGCTGGAGCAGAATGTGGCTTCTGTGCAAGGGGTGTTGCTCCATCCTCCCGCCTCTTAAGAGCAGGGCATTAGCAACTCTGGCCTGGACTTGGGGTGACAAAGACCACCTCCCCCTCCTCCAGGCGCTCAGGGCTTGGTCACACCTCCAGGCCTTTGCTCAAGCTCCTCCAGCTGCCGGAGGCTGGTGCATCTAACAATTCCTATTTGGTTTTCAACAAACAGCGCATCCTCCCTGCAGCCCCCACCCTCCCCCCTGATGGCCCTCTTGGCTCCCCTCCCTGGCGTCCCAGGGCCGGCCCGGCCCAGCTGGGAGAGTCAGTAGTGCACACCCTTTCCCAGTTCCATGTGTGGCCATGACGTTGGTGCTTGAAGTTGGCCATGGTGGACGTATTTACACCGTGGAAATGAGCAAACGCTACAAATCGGGCTTTATTGAGGGCCTCCTATGTAGCAGACAGGAGAAAGCAGTGAACCAAATAGTCCTTCCCTCGTGGAGCATCTATTGGCTCCATCACCTTTGTCTCTAGCATGTTTATCTCCATCCACCCATCGAACTGTTCCTCCAGCTTTTGCATCTGTGTCTCCATCACTTATCCATATTCACCCACCAATGTGCCTGGAGGTCCAGCCACCATCCAGCCATCTGGCCTCCTCCTACACCTCCATGCTCCCAGGTGGGCCGCTCCTGTCTTCGTTTTGCACCCGTGTGTATGATCTGAGCTCCGTCCAAGATGGAGTCAGTCAAGAGCTATGTCTGGCTCAGGCCAGAGCCCTGGTCGGACCCCGGGACCTGGCGTCAGTCAGCCCCAGAGGCTCCCCTCCCCCTTCCCCTCCCCCTTCCCCTCCCCCAGCACACAGCTGTGTGTGTGGAGAGCTGAGCAGCTGCACTAGGGGACCAGGTGGCTCCTAGAACCTGTTGCCCCCAAGGGGGTGAGAAAACCACAGCCCACCTTGGCTCAGGTGTCTCCAGGGTGATGGTGGGGTGGTGAGGGCTGTTCACACATATGCAGGAGCTGTGGTTTCACATTTGTGCTGCCATCGAGCCACAAACAGCCTAATCCAGGTTAATAATGTTCTAGAATTTTCCACACCACGGACTCGTGTATTCTCTCAGCGACTTTTCCCAACCGCTCAGTTTTACAGATGAGTCACAGAGAAGCTTTCAGATGGACCAACGTGTACTCAGACTTGCCCAAAAGGAGAGACGAGCCAGAGCTGTCTGCTTGAGGCCTGGCCCTGCAGCCGGCCTGACGGGGGGGAGGGTGACAGGCGGGGGTCCCAGTGGGGTTCCAGGCTGGGTGGGGATTCCCCTCAGGGCCCTGGAGTGGCCTCTGAGTCACCTCCCAGCTGCCTTCGCCATCCGGATGGTCTTGAAAAGTCACCTCTAAAGGTCAAGGCTCTTAGGGGAAAACAGCCCATTTTCTTTTAAAAAATACAAGTGTATAGAGTGCAATATGCAGCGTTTGTGTCACCGCCTGTGCAAAATGATGTTCAGGACATGCCTTCAAGACATGGCTGAGAACTGTTTTCTTGGCTTCTTAATTCACATTTCATCAGACGTACAAGTCATCAGCAAGAACGTGACTCCCCTAACTCCGCAAGGAGCACATGAGAGTGCTGTGTCCTTCCTGCCAGCTCCCGCTGCCCCGTCCCCACCCTGAGTGCCAAGGGGGTCCCTGGGCCTGTGCCCACCCTGTACCGAGCACTCGGCACAAGGCCCAGCACGCACTGTGCTCAATAAATATTTCCTGGGCGCATAAAGGGAATTTAAATATGGGCAGAAAAACAATTTTTGGTGGGTGGGAGGCTGTCTGAAGAGACAAGGCTGACTGATTTTAAGCCCGGAAACACCTCTTACCCCCCCCCCCGCCCCCCGCCCACGCAGTGCCCCTCTGCAGGGTGGGGATGGCCACAGGCCCAGGCGGTGGCTGCTTTCTTGCCCCCACCCACCTTCAGCACAAGCCTCGGTCCCGCCTCAGAAGGAAGGAAGCTGACGTTTATTGAGGGTCTGCTCTGGGCTGCGCGCTAGGTGGGTGACTGCACTGATTTCTCCCCGAGGGCAGCGTGCCATCCACATGTCCAGATAGGAAGTCCCAGCCCAGAGCGGGGACCAGCACCCGAGGTGGCACAGCCAGGAGGCGTCAGAGTGAGGCTCAGACCTGGCTACAGGCCTCTCCCTGTCCCCGGGGCTTCACACCTGATCGGGAACAGTATGGCCTTCCTGCGGCTCCTGGAGGGGCCGGTCCCGGGGGCGGGGCTTGGTGTCTGTCACAGGCGTGTCCTGGTCCCAGGAGGCCCGTGGGCAGCACTGGACCCGATTCTCAAATGTGACCCAGGGGCCAGCCCATGTGCCCGGCAGGGAGGGAGGCTGCCGCCGTGTGCGCACCCGTGCGTGCTGCTCGCACACGCAGACACGCCGTGCGCCCTGAGCCACACACGCACAGCGTCAACTCCAGGCTCAGGGCCCTGGGAGACCAAAGGCCGCAGGCCTCTTCCCACCACAGCCCAGGCGCCCATGCCTCGCCGCCCGGGGGCACGGCCAGTTCTGAACAGCCGGCAGCCTCACTAGCTGCCCTGGGGCCCCGGCCCTGCAGGCGGAGGGGCCATGACCACCCACTGGCGCAGGTAGCTCCTGGGGGGCCCTTCGTCCCTGGGGCTGGAGAAGTCACACTCCACGGGGCTGCCGCAGTCAGAGCCTGCGAAGCCGCTGTCAAACGTGTCCATGTCCAGGCCGGCAGGGGGCGAGCCCGCCTCGCTGTCAGACACCCCTCCGGGTGGCCCACCCCCCCAAGGCGGCCCTGGCGCCCAACCCGCCTCATGTTCAAGGGGCAGCATCAGTTTGTCGAGGAGGCTGCCCAAGGGGGCCCCCAGCCCGGCAGGGCCACCAGCTGCAACGCAGCCACAGGACAGGACTGTGGCCCCAGGGCCCAAGAGCGGGTCCTCGGTGCCCGGGCCAGGCTCCAGGCCAGCGTCCAGGTTCAGGGCTGGGTAGCCATCTTCCCCACAGGTACAGGGCCAGGCGCACGGCTCCTCTGCACCCACCACGGTCACCGTGTCGATGGACACCAGGCCATAGGGCCGGTCCCCCTCCTGGCTGTAAGCTGAGCTGCCCGCACTGCCAGTGCAGGGGGCAGGGCCCCAGTAGCCCGGCTCGGGCTCGGGCTCGGGCTCGGGCTCGGGCTCGGGCTTAGGGGTGCTGTCAGTTTCCACCAGATCCGCCGGCGCGGGCAGCAGCGTGGTCTCCAGCCCCTGGACTGCACTCAGCGGGGGGCAGCAGTTGTACATCTCCAAGGGCGAGGGCACCCCTGGGCTCCAGGGGCCCAGGTCCAGGCTGGAGGCAGTGAAGGGCGTGCCCACCCATTTCTGTGAGAGAGAACGGGAGGGAGAGTCACGCATGGGTCGGGGCCAGGGAAGGTATAAACTCAGACCGTGGGCCACTCGGTGGCCTGCGGGGGCCAAAATACAGGAGACCCTGAGGTCTGAGTGACAGAGCCCCCACCTGCCCCTGTTTTATTTCTTAAAACCCAGCGTTCTCCTGTTTGTGTTCCCACTACAGCGGACACTCGGCCAGGGCACAATTCCCGGTTCTTCTGGTCACAGCTGCATCCCGAGGCTCACACAGTGCCTGGCACACAGTCAGTGGCCGAGAAATGTTTAACTGACTGAATGAGAGACCGCCAACTTGGAATGGCCTATGTGTGCACGGTGGCTAAGGGCTGTGGGGCCGCGAGGGACTGGGGCAGCAGCCCCTAAGCGCTGAGAATCCCCCTCTGGACACAGGGTCCCCATCCAATCAGCAGAGAGAATCCCCGAGAACTGGAATCTCCTCGATTTGAGCCTCTTGCCCCTGGAAAGCTCATCTCAGGACCCTGACGTGGCTGCCACCACTGCTTTGAAGTCGCTTCTCAGCTGTGTGGCCTTGAGCCAGTTACTTACTCTCTCTGGGCCTCAGTGTTCCCATCTGTGAAGTGGGCCTGCGCATAGGACCCACTCCTCAGGGATGCTGTGAGCATTAAGTGAGTTAATATCTGCCCAGGACACAGTGAGTGCTATGAGTACTGGCAAAATGGATACAAAATAGAGGTGATATCGGAAGCTCTGGGAAGGAGCAGAGGGAAGAGGAAGGGTCCACCCACGTGGGCTGGAGTCCACGCTCCTCCCCTCCCCAACGAAAGCCACTTCTGCGATCTGAGCAGGGTCTCCTCACAGTCCCGGAGGGTGGAGCGCCCACCCTGCAGGGGCTGCGGGGAAGGTGTGGGGTGGAGCCCAGAGCGCTCAGCGCAGCTCCAGGCAGCTGGCAGGAGCTCAATCAAGGCGCCAGCCCGCATTTCCTGACTTCCAGGCTCCTCCCGCCCCGCCTCACCACATCCTCTCCGGGGGAGGCCCCTCCCGCCACTGAGGGTGGGTGTTGAGCGGTAAATGGGCCCAGAGAACCGTGGGCGCCGTGGTGGCTGTGGTGGTTGAAGCTTGGCAGGGGGTTTGTGCATTTTGCAGGCAGGTCCCTCCCTTTCCACCCTCACACCAGGACATCTAAGACCTAGAAAGCCAATTTGTGGCCCCAGGGTGCACCTGGCCCAACCCACCCCCAGCTGGCTCCTGGGGCTGGGAAAGGCTGCATGATCCTGACGAACTCTGCCCCGGAATTACTTCCTGCACTTGGCAGATGCCAAGACCGAGGTCTGGCTTCTGGCCTGGCTGGGCCTGCAGCTGGGGCTGGGGCTGGGGCTGGGGCTGGGGCTGGGGCTGGGCTGCAGCTGGGGCTGGGGCTGGGGCTGGGCTGCAGCTGGTGCTGGGGCTGGGGCTGGGCCTGCAGCTGGGGCTGGGGCTGGGGCTGGGGCTGGGGCTGGGGCTGGTGCTGGGGCTGGGGCTGGGGCTGGGCCTGGGGCTGGGGCTGGGGCTGGGGCTGGGGCTGGGGCTGGGGCTGGGCTGCAGCTGGGGCTGGGGCTGGGGCTGGGGCTGGGGCTGGGGCTGGGGCTCGGCCTGCAGCTGGGGCTGGGGCTGGGGCTGGGCTGCAGCTGGGGCTGGGGCTGGGGCTGGGGCTGGGGCTGGGGCTGGAGAGGGTAAGAGGTGTCAAGGGCTGGCCGGGTGGGGCTCTCACCTTGAAGTTCCCGCTGTGGCTCACATACAGGTGCTGGAAGAATGGCTCTGGGCTGGGCACCTGCACCCACACCTTCCACAGCCTGGGAGGGCAGAGAGAAGGTAAGCCCCCCGGTCTCACGGAGGGCAGCCCAGCCTCCCCCTCTTTGTCCTACAGGACACACCCAAGTGCCTCCTTTCCACCCCCCCTCCCCCACCTGCCCTGAGCCACAATGTCCACATCTGTAAACTGAGGCAGCGAGTCGCCCACGGCTCCTGAAGGCACGAGGGCTCCGCCGCCCTTTGTGTGCTTGGTGAGCGCTGCCCCTCTGAGCCCCGACTCCTCCTCTAGGGCCAGGTGGGCAAAGGGCCGGCTCCTCGGGGCTGTGGGGGATTCGGGGCGCACCCGGCACCAGGAGCCCCCTGAGCCACGGCGCCGCCTCTGGCTCTGGCTCGGTCTCTAGACCGAGAGGACCAGGACGCACTGCCACCCGGCGAGGCCCCAGCATAGCCGGCCGTGCTCGGAGGCTGGGGAGCCCATGCTGGACTCGCCTTCAGCAGCACCTTCTCTCAGGGACCACGCTCAGCAGAAACCAACACGTAACAAATAAAAGCAAAACCTCGGGTTGAGGCGGGGGGTGGGGGGGGTGGTCACCCCACCTGGCAGTCCCTCGTGCCCCCCAGGTCAAAGCTTAGAATTCCCTGACACAATCACAGCTGAGGCCACTGTTCAGAGCACAGGGTTCAGCCCGGCCGGTGGCTCAGTGGTTAGAGCGTTGGCCCGCACATCAAAGGGGCAAGTCCCGGTCAAGGCCACACACCTGGGTTGCAGGTTCGATCCCCAGCCCCGGTTGGGGCATGTGTAGGAAGCAACCAATGAGTGTGTCTCTCTCCAAGGATGTTTCTCTCTCTCTCCCTCCCTCCCTCCCAGCCTCCCTCCCTTCCACTCTCTAAAAATTCAATGGAAAAAGGATCCTCCGGCGAGGATTCACCAAAAAACAAAGAAAAAGAGCACAGGGCTCAAGGTCCTCCTTTGTTTCACAGCCGTGAATCGGGCAGCGTCCTTGCCGACTCGGTGCCTCAGTGTCCGGATATGTCGAATGGAGGTCACTGCCTGCATCCAGCTCACGGGGCAGCTGTGAGGGCTGAGTGAGCGCCCAGCACGGAGGAAACCGGGAGCTGGTCATTGTCACCACCCCTGTCATGACCACCGTCTCCATGACCGGCGTGCCCCAGCCCGGGCGAGTCACAGAGGGGCTGTGGCCCAGGCTGACCCCATCCCCCCCACCCTGAGCCCCTGGCCTCACCTCCAAGGCAGGCGGATCTTCAGACCTAAGTAGACAAGGATGGGGAGCGTGAAGACCAGGAAGAGATAGAGCAGGTCCGTGTGCCAGCCTGCCTTGAGCTCTGGGAAGAAGCACATAGTGGGTCACATGGAACCCACCTGTACAGAGGCACGTGGCGTGGGGTGGTGGGCAGGGGTCTGGGTGGCGGGGAAGGGGCTGGGAAGGCTTCGGTGCCTTGAACCCCCACCCACCCCCACCCTGGGTAAGTGACTTTATCTGCTGGGCCTCAGTTTTCTCATCTACGAAATGGGGCTAAGGATGCTTACTTCACAGACTGATAGGGAGACGCACAGCCTGGCAGGAGAGGCCCCTGGCACCCCACGCAGGGCCTGGCAAGCAGGGCTCCTGAACTGTCAAATGGCTACTCCTGGGATATGGCTCAGCTGCGTGGATACCTTGCACCACGCTGGACGTCTCAGGGCTCAGGACAAGGCTTGGCACCAAGAGTGGGCGTCCACCCAGCTTCACACCTACCTTCTGGCTGGGTGCGAAAGAGGACCGGGTCGCTCCACTCGCTCCAGGCCCCCTGGAACGAGGAGCCGGGCTGGGGCCCCGCCCGCACCTGCAGCTCATAGCTGGCGCCTGGGTGGAACTCCAAGGGCAGGAGGGAGACGCTCCTGACGTCCACTGAGATCAGCTTCCTCCCCGGACTCTGCCAGCACAGGGGAAGGATGCACTGTCAGGGTGAGCAGGCGGCCCTGCCTTCACCCCCCTGCCTTCAGCAGAACCCCACCCCCACCCCCAGCCCTCTCCTGGGGTCTGCACTCCCTGCCCGAGAGCCAGGCCCCAGCTGGAGTTCTGGCCACTCCAGTGTGGGCAGCGCAGAGCCATGGGCACGTCTCGGCCTTGCCCAAGTCACGATGCTTTGTTCATGGCTCTCTGACCCCACAGCAGGGGACCCTCCCTGCTGGGACTGGGGCTGCCCCCGGAGCAGCAGCGGCCACTCCTGGCAGTGCTTAACGGGCAGCATTCCAGACAGCGGGCATTCTCCACAGCGGGCATTTGAAAGGCTCCCACCACAGGCTTCTCAGCTGTGGAAACCTCGGGAGTCTTCCACGGGGACAGACTAAACATGAAAACCTTCAACTGGGGCCATTCTAAAGGGTAGAGAATGCTGGAGCCCTCCTAACAGCGGCCATCTGGAACCCTCTGACACCTAGACAGAGGACACCGCTGGCCCTTCGGCTTGGAAACAATGTCCTTCTGACCCTGGACCTTTTGGTTATGGAAGCTTCCGGAACTCCTAAACTGCAGCCGGCCGTCCTAAGCGAAGTGGGACGGTTCCAAACCCCCAATTCTGAAACAACTACTGTCGCTAGACGCAAGGCGGGACCTGCAGAGGTGCCAGCCCCTTTTCTGGCAGCTGGTAGACAGGACCCAGGAACGGGAAGGAAACAGGGGTAAGGGGTCTCCTACCCCAGGGAGAAGGGGAGAGGGCAGCATGAGAGCGTGTCAGGGGAGCTTCATCCTGGGTGTGTCCTGGGTTTCCATTCTTGGCTGTGAATAACCACCTCAGTGGTCTCCCGGGCGCTCCCCCCCCCCCGGCCCCCCCCCCCCCGCCAGCCCGCTCATTCTCTGCAGTCTCACCTGCGTCCAGGGGTCTCCCCGCTTCCTGTACCGCAGCTCATACTGCAGTTTGCCCTTGAGCGCGTACGAGTCGTAATCGGAGCTCCAGGAGATGTTATAATGTTCTGAGAAGGTCACGGTCACGTTGAAAGGAGGAGACAGCTTGACTTAAAGAAAAAAGCCAGAAAGATAAAATGGGTGAGATTTGTATCAGCTGGACATGCCCTGGTGGCCCATCCTTTCTGTGACCAGGACGAGTGGCTGGGTGAAGCTTCCCCTGTCTCCGGGCCTCAGTTTACTCATCTGAAAAATGGACTGCTGTGGGGTTGCAAATTCAGAGGCGGCAGGTGACAGATACGGTGAAGCAGGTGTGGGCACTGAACTATAAAGAGCCCTCCCAGTGCACAGGGGCCGGGCAGGAGTGCAGACCAGGGTGGCCAGGAAGGAAAAAACCGGAAAGCCCAGATTATTGCAGGAAATCGCTCAAATGTTAAAGTTAGCCGCTGATCCAGGCCTTTCTAAGCTCCCTGATGGCCACGCCCACAGGTTCTCTAGTCCTGCTGTCAGTGAGGGCGTCAGTGAGCCCCTTCGACCCTGAGAAGGCAGAGGACTCTGATCAGCGAGGGCTGATGACTGCTCTGCAGACCTCGGCTGCAGTGAGTGTCCTGCTGTGGCGGGAAGCTACCGGCTGAGCAGCCGGACCGCAGTGGCCGAGAGTGTGACCGCCCTCACCTCACAGGCACCTCCCGGAAAGTGTAAGCGTGGCGATCTGGACCACACACACGCGGCCCCGGGGCCCCTCCCAAATCTGCTTTCAACCTGAGCAGGGCACCCACAGTGCGTGCCTTCATGTCCTCTCTTGGAAAAGGGAGTCGGTTCCTATCACACAGAGTGAAAATTCATGGACCAAGCTAAGTAGAGAAGGAGGGCACGTCAGGGAAGCCAGTGGCAAGTTGCTCCTGTCAGAGGGAAGCGGGGCCTGTGCCCGCACCCGCCTTCTCCGGGCTGCTGGCCACCCCCTCTCTGGGATCTCAGCTCCTTGGGGCAGAGGGTTAGTTCTCCGGGGTCAGTGCTGTGCCTGCACCTCTGAGGACAGAGTCCAGCTCACAGTAGGCCCTCACGAAATGCCTGTTAAATCCAGGTGTTCCAAAAGGAGCTCTGAAGCTGCCTCCAACTCTGCCCCACTGCCTGAGGTGCAAGAAGGCGCACATTCACGCCGTGCTGAGTGCTTTGTGGTGGTTGCTCTCTCAGCCACCGGTCCCTCTGAACTGGAATCGTCCCTAAGCCCTCCTCTCTCCTCCCAGGCCGGCAGGGGCCTGGTTGACAGCGTCCTTGGGGCCTGGCTGGCTGGTAAGGACCAATTCACGGGGGAACTCAGCTCGGGAGAGGCTGGCGCAGCCCAGGGCCCAGGAGGACCAAGGGGCCAGGGAAGGCTGCCCAGGGACAGGAGACTGCCTCCTCCTCCGCTGAGCACAGGCCTGGCCTCAGACCCTGGCAGGAGGGGGGAGGGAGGGCAGGAGAAATGCCAGGAGGAGGGGCAGCCCTGCCCTGTGCCCTCCTCTGCCTGCCCAGCTCTCAGGGAGATAGGAGGGCACCCCTGCTTGGTAAACCAACACACCTGGATCTAAATGGCTGAGTGTGCATGTGTGTAGGCATGTGCATGTGTGTGCGTGTGTGTGCATAAACATGAGAATGTGGGCATCTGTGTCCGTGCTGTCTAGGCCAGGGGTTGAGGGGGTTTATGAGTGTGAGTGTGTCCGTGTGTGTGTGTGTGTGTCCGTGTGTGTCCGTGTGTCCGTGTGTGTGTGTGTGTCCGTGTGTGTTCGTGTGTCTGTGTGTCAGTGTGTGTCCGTGTGTGTGTGCACGCGTGCAAGTCTGGGTGTATCCGTGTGTGTGTCCATGTGTGTGTGCACACGTGTGAAAGTCTGGGTGTGTCTGTCTGTGTGTGCATGTGAAAGTCTGTGTGTGTCTGGGTGTGTGTGTCCCCGTGTGTGTGTGTGTGCGCACGCGTGTGAAAGTCTGGGTGTGTCCGTGTGTGTGCATGTGTGTGTCCATGTGTGTGTGCGCACGTGTGAAAGTCTGGGTGTGTCCGTGTGTGCGCGCATGTGTGTGTCCATGTGTGTGTGCACGTGTGAAAGTCTGGGTGTGCCTGCGTGTGTGTGAAGTTTGCTCACATGCTCTGTGGTGTGACATCCACTCAGCAAAGTGGTGCAGACCTGGACCCCAGAGTGCGAATGACAGACACCTGCATGTCCCCTGCCCCTCCACTGGGGCCCGGGAGGCAGACACTGCCAAACCGCAGGCCTGCGCCCTCCCGAGGGCGGGATTCTCTTGGCGGTTCGTTTCTGCATGCCTCTGGGGACAGGCCTCTCACTCCCTACCTGGACACCCCACTTTGCGCTCACATCACACTAAAAGCTGCCTCCGGCCCCTTCCCTGCCCCACCCTGGCTCTGGACCCACAAACACAACTGCTTCCACCAGCCAGGTCCCTCTGTCCCTGGGCCTCCTCCCTGCCTCCTGGAGCTAACGATGGGAGGAAACTTGGGGAGGTTTTCTCTTGTGACTCAGTGTCCCCCACTTGCCTCACACTGGGAGAGAGTCCCAGAGGTCAGAGTTAAAGGGCTCTCATTCTATAGTGCAAGGTCACGGGGCTGAACCAGAACGGCAGCCCCAGGTCCCGGTCCCAGATCTCCTTCACCCCCTGCTGCCTGTCTCTGGTTCAGGCTAGGCCCCGCTGCCTCCCCACACCTGGCAAACGCGGCATCTACAGGGCCGACCTCCAATGAGAGGCAGGGCGTGGGACAGTCAGTTTGTGGGGGCCAGGGGAGCCGGCCCGGGGAGCGTGGGGCCCAACCCCGCCTGAGTTCTCTTCCAAGGAGTACTCACGGCTCTCGGCCAGGACAAAGCTGCCACACTCCTGGGAGCGGTTGCCAGGCTGGTCTGTCATGTTGACACTGAAAATGTCGTCGGCCATGAAGCGGAACACATCCATGTGGCACGTGTATTTTGCGTGAGTGGCATTGTGCGCGGACCGGTGCAGGCTGCAAGAGGTGGCCTCATCCTCCAGTTCTCCGTAGGGGTCTTGCCTTCGAGGACAGAGCAGCCAGTCACGGCTAGTGGCCGGCGGGGCTCAGTGCACGGGAGGGGCTGGCGGTGGGGCTGGAGCTCACCTAGTCCCACCAACCTTCCCAGCGAAGGTTTACCCTCTCCTGGAGCAGCCCTGGTGGGTTGGTCCCGGCTCCGGGCTTGCACACCTTCAAGCGACCAGACTCACTCCGTCACTCAGAGCAGCAACTCTCAGCTGCAGAAATCGGGCCACTCTTGCCTGAATACATTCTACCTCTGACCCTGTCCCCTCCATCTCCTGGATCACTGTCCCATGGGAAGGGCGCTAAGCATTTCCGGCCTCCTTCCCACTCTCCTTCCATCCAAAATCCACCGAACACCGAAGCAAGAGCCACACGAAGCTCCATCCTGCTCTGGTGAACTTCCAGGGAGGTAGTTAATATGGGGTTGGGGGAAATGTGCTGGCTTTTTAACTCCCGCTGGGCAGAAACAATGGGTTTTGAAGGATGCATAGAAGTTCACCAGCTGTTTCCCCCTGCCTACAGATTCAGGCTCGGAGCATGGCCACCCCCAGGGCCAGTATGGACGTGTGGGTTCAGGCTCTGCTAAATGTTGGCTGGAATAGAAACGTCTCCTGAATCAATGCTCTCCAAGCCTCCAGCCTGGACACTGATGGCTGCCTGGTGGGGTCCTCGCCTTGCCCGCCCTCCCTGCGATCTCTTTCACTTGCACAGCAGCCAGGGGCCTTTAAGACTCCCCGTCCTCCCCTGCCTAGCACTCCGCAGTGGCTTCTCGCCGCCCACACCACAGAGCCGGCCGCCCACCCTCCCGCCTCCTGAACTCCCTGTTCCCCTCCACCTGGCTCCGCCCCCTCCGGCCACACCGACCTCCCCACCATGCCTCAGGCTCTCCCGCTCTCCCGCCTGAGCCCTTTGCACATGCAGTGCCCTCTGCCTGGACGGCCCTTCCCCAGCTCATCGGCTGCCTCCTCCTCACCCACAGAGGCTGCCCTGACCCCTTGGCCCTCCCCCACATCTCTGCTCTCTACCAGGGGGTCCAGCTTCCTGCTCTTGACAGCGCTCATTGCACTCAGAAAGCATCCTGCTGGCTGCGTGCGTGTGTGTCCGTGTGTGTGCGTGTGTGTCTCACCAGCCACTCCCGCTGCGTGTGTGTGTGTGTGTGTGTGTGTGTGTGTGTCACCAGCCACTCCGCTGCGTGTGTGTGTGTGCGTGTGTGTGTGTGTCACCAGCCACTCTGCTGCGTGTGTGTGTGTGCGTGTGTGTGTGTGTGTGTGTGTCACCAGCCACTCCGTTGCGTGTGTCAGCTCCAGGACACCTGGGACCGCACGGCTGGGCCTCTGCTGAGTCACTAGTGCCTGCACGTGTCAGGCAGGAGTTTAATCAAAGTGCCCGTGTGAATGGATGATGAGTGGGTGATGGCAAAGTCTCTCCTTGACCACACGCTACGCAGGCTCCTCTGAACTCTCCTCACCGTGGCCCTGACTTTCGGGTTTCCGTGTCTGTCTCTGCGTCGTCTACTTTGAGCAAGACTCCTGCTAAGTCGGTCCAGCCGGAAGCCCCACCCTCAATGCCAAAGTGGGTTCCTCCTCCTCCACCAGCCCCCGGTGGGGTCTGGGCCCCCTGGGCTGCCTCAGCAGGAGCCCTGTTAGGTCAGCTTAGCCCGGAGCCCTCGGACCCCTGGTGTTCCCTCCTCGTGGTTCCCTGCGCTGACCCACCCTGCTCCTTGGCTATAAACCCAGCTTTTCCTTGTTGTGTTCCGAGTGGAGCCCAATCAGCAAAACCCTGTGCAATGGCCCTACCCTGCCACTATGGTCTCTAATAAAGTCTGCCCTACCGTTCTTGAACAAGTGTCATGCATGATTTTTTTCTTTAACAATATGGACTTATAAGGACCCGTGGAGTTTGGAGTCAGGCTGCCTGTGTTTGAAACCAGGTCCGCCATTCACTGGCTGTGTGACCTCAGGCAAGTTGCATAACCTCTCTGAACCTCAGTGCCCTCACTTGTAAAATGAGAGTCATAATTGTGAGGACCGGAGGTGGTCATTCATGTGAAGCACATGGCGGGCTGCCTGGCATGAACTAAGTGCTCCGTGTGGCAGTCCGGTCACCTCGGCATCTCAAAACCATAGTCAGGCCTGCGTGAGTGACAGAGAACGGCCTTAGAGCTGGACAGAGCTTTCCTACGCCTCTCAGACATTCTCTGCACAAGTCCCATGAGCCCTGGGTGGTCGTCTGCAAGATGGGCACAGTGACTCCCATCTCACAGTCTTTCTTGGGGTGAAACCAAATGCTGTGGGTGAAGTTGCTGAGTGAGCCCCCAGGAAGCGGCAGCTCTTGTCTTTATTGCTAAACTACCTATCTGGCACACAGTAGGTCCAACTCAGCTCATGGTCTCCTGCGGTCCTGTCCTGGGACCAGGCTCCCTGAGGAGCACTCCTAGGGCCGGTGAGGCCCAGCCACTTACCAGGTGAGGGTGAGCATGCTGGGGTGGGGGGTCCACGTCTCCAGGAAGCAGGTGACCGTCCGGAAGTAATCGGTGTAGCAGACAAGGTCTGAGCATCCCCAGGCTGCAGGGCGAGGGAGAGAGAGGCCTTGGTAGGGGTTGGGAGGGGCTGCAGAGCTCCCCGCTCCCTCAGCCCGTCCAGGGCTGGAGGATGAGTGGAGGCGGGTCCCAGGGCCAGGATGAATACGGCGAGTCAGGGGCCACCAAGATGTGGGACTGAGGCAAGGAGGTCCTGTCCCCTTGTCTGAGATTCCTTGTCTGAGCCCCCAAAGTTTCAATGCCAGCCACGGGGACAAGACACTCCTAATGAGACAGAATTAACTAAGTGGGTCATAATCTACATTTTGCTCCATATTTAACAAAATAAACGTAATAAGTTTTAGTTTTGTTTTATCAGATCAAGTGCCAGTGCTGCTCTCCCCCCTCCCTCCCACCATTTACCAGAAATGTGATCCCCTGTTTAAGTAGCTTCATCTTCAATGGCTTTTCCTTACTTTCCCGGGACTCATGGGGACCCGGGTCAGAGGCTGGGCTCGGAGCCCGGAGCACCGCTCTGGGAATTCCGGGCGTCCGCCCTCCACACACAGGCAGGCAATGCTGGTGGACAGGACACTCCCTGGGCGCGGCCTCAGGGGCCTCCCGCGGCCGGGGCTGGGAAATGACTCGGGCTCTAGGCTCCCCTCTGGGAGGAGGCAGGCCTGCCCCGGCACTTGTGGAGAATGGGCACTGCTTTGGGATGGAGGTGACATCGGGGACCAGAGGGAGTGAAAACCCGGCCACCTGGGCCGAGAGCCCCGGGCTGTCCCTGGCCTGCGGTTACCAAAGCGTGGACACGTGCCTCAGGCCACTCGCGCCACTACCTGTCACGGGGACCTGGTCCCTGGAGGGTGTGGAGGTGAGCATGTGCTGTCTGTCACACGTGCAGCCCGTGCTCGAGGAAAGCAGCCAAGCCAGGTGACCACGGGAATCAGCACACCTGTGGCCTGGCCCCAAGGCTGCCGCTGCCCGTCGTGTGGCCGTGGCCTGTCCCTGACCCTCTCGGGGCCAGTTTTCTCAACTGAGAACCGGGCGGCGCTCGGCCTGGGCCTGGTGGGCTGTCAGGAGCATGGGCTGAGATGGCGCTAGGCACCATGGATAGCGGGGCTCTCTACTGGTGCCCACAGGGGCGGTGCTGTGGCGGGTACCCGAAGGCCTGTGAGAGCCAGGGCAGAGTGGGCCTTGCTCAGGACGGGAGCCTGACACCTGTTTGCTGAAGGAGCTGTTCGAGGCTCTGGGTCTTTAAGGAAAAACAGAGAGAAATGCTGATGGTCAGCGAGTGGCTGAAGGGCCCCCTGCCCCCACCCAGCCCCATTGGAGCCTGGGTGCTGCATCGCCCCTCCTCTGGGAAGGCCTCCTGGATCTCAGCCCTGGCCGTGCCCCGTGTCTAACTCCTGGCCTTCCCCAGCTCCGTGTCTGACATTCCCCCCGGCACCCCCACCAGCTGCAGCTTCTCCAGAACCTTTAAGGTTCTGCTACTTTGGTCCTCACCCCCTCTTCCTCACTGGGAGCATCAGTGCCTGAGGGCAGCCTGGTGATGGTTGGAGAACTTCCCCTAGGAGATGAGGTGGGACCAGAGGCAGACTTCCTCACGGCGGGGGGAGGGCCTGGGAGGTGGGGTCGAAGCCTGCCATGGCAGGGCCACGGGAATGCAGGGTGCGGTCTCCCAGGGCCCCAGTGAGCCTCAAAGACCAAGCTAGGGCCGGGCTGCTTGGACCTGCCCGAACCTGGCTAATGAGGCGCTCTGGGTGGGTGAATTCTGGTTCGTGGAGAGCTGGCGGCTCCCCCTGTGTCCGCCTCGAGTGGACACGTGCCATGGACTCTGACCCAGAGCCCACAGGCCCGCCCACCCGCCCGCCCGCTGCAGAGGCGGGCCAGCTACTCACCGCCCTGGAGCAGCAGCAGGAGCAGAGGGGCGGCCCAGCCACGCGGCATGCTGACTCCGGGCCTGCAAGAGACGCACAGCAGACGGTGGGCCCCCGCCTGGGGATCAGGGGACCCTGGACAGCCTCCCTCTGGTCCCCATCCCTCCCTTGGAAGACTTGCCTCAGATTCCTGGATGTGTCTCAGGAAAACAAGATTTTGAGGAGCCCAAGGACACCCCCAAGAGTTCCTGCCCCTTGGAAACAGCTCCCCCGTGGGCCCCCCTCCCACTTCTCCCACCTTCTTCCTGTCCCCCTTACACAGCCACAAGTGACAGGTGAGTTCAAAGAGGGAGGGACTCGCTGCTCTCCCCCACACACTCAGTCCACACTGTGGGGGGGGGGGAGGTTAAATGTGGGCATTTACGCAGCTGAGGAGGAAGGAGCGGGGCGGGGACGCTGGTTTGGAAAGTGATATTCAATGAGCAGCAATCTTGGGTGCCCCCTCCCATAAGACACTTGTGTTGACATGAACCTTGTAAATTGTCTCCTCACTAAACAACGAATCTAAGATTCACCCACAAAGGAGACCCCGACTGGGTCCCGAAGATAAGGTTCGTCCCATGAGCCTTTACTCAATCCAAAGCCCAGGCTGCCCATGAGGCAGCGCCCTGGAAACCCAGACCCCGCCAACCAAAGGGGACCTGGGCGCCCCGGTCTAGGTGAGATGGAGAAGAGACCTTTGTGGAGAACAGCAAGCCCATCCAGGAGGAGTGGACTCTGGTGCCCTTGACAGAGGAACAAGCCACCAGGCTGGCAGTGCCAGTCTTGCCCATTGCACCCCCAGTTCTGTGTCTGCTTGGGAGGTGCCAGCCAGAGGCCAGTGGGCCCGCCTGCCAGGCCAGGATCCCCACCCAGACAGGGGAATGGCTGGAACTGGAGCCTACAGGGATGATCCATGCAGGGAGCAAGTCACACACCTGGCTTCTTCCAGACCATCCCTGAGCCCACAGCGGGACCCTTCCCCCCCCACACACACACACACCGGGGTTCCCAAGATCCTTCTCCAGCCCCATCAAGAGCTCGCTCTGAGCTCCCTTCCAAGTCCCAAGTAGTCAGCCGCAAAGGGCACGGAGAGGGTCAGATTACCAGCTGTGTGGCTCTGGGCCAGTCACTTGCCCTCTCTGAGCCTTGCAGGAAACAGTAAAGCCCACTTCCAGGATTCTTGTGAGAATTCAGAGTGATTTGCATGCCCCTGACACCCAAACACTCAACAATAAAGAGCCCTGATTAATACAGAATTTAAGCTTCAGAAATGAAGGAATTCCAGAAGGACCTAGCCAAGAGCTCCCCAAATGTCTCACTTTCAAAATGTTGGCCATATTTGCAGATCATTTGTTTACTTAATGTTTTCTATAAATGAAGTTACTTACAAAATTAATCCCAACCTCATCCTAAGCAATAATCTCCATAGTCGTGCAATTTTCCCAACACACGTTAAAATGAATAACGTTACTATTAAAATACGATAGCCCGGCGGTGTAGCTCAGTGGTTGAGCGCCGGCCCATGCACCGGGAGGTAGCTGGTTCAATTCCTGGTCAGGACACATGCCCAGGTTTCAGACTCGATCCCCAGTAGGGGGCGTGCAGGAGGCAGCTGATGGATGTTTCTCTCTCATCGATGTTTCCATCTCTCTCTTCCTATCCCTTCCTCTCCGTGAAATCAATAAAAATTGTGGGTTGTTTTTTTAACAATAATGTTGGGGGAAACCCCTCATAAAGCTGCTTTGAAGCACATTGACCTGGCCCCAAGCCCAGCAGCAGTCCTGTTACCACACTTGGAGGACTGGACCTCCCACCACAGGAGATGGAGCCAGACCTGCGCCTCACTGGCGTGTCCACACCTGGGCCCCAGCCCAGCACAGGCCCTGCATCGCTCTGCCCCACCCCTCCCCAGCAGCTCTGCCTTGCCTGCAGGATGAAGCACAAATTCCTTCACCCAGATCCAAGGTCCCCTCGGCCAACATGCCTCAGGTCTACACAAATGACACCCAGGCCTGGGGGTGATGGGGAGCTGCTGCTCTGTCCGCCTGGCCTCTCTGCCCCTCTTATGAGGCACTCCTCCAACTGGCTGGGACTCCCGAGGGTGGGCACCTGGCCCAGGCCGGGCCAGCAAAGCACCCACCAGCCTAGCCGCAGGGACCCGGTCAGAATGGGCAGCAGCCCGGGCATGCCCGTGAGAGCTGTCCTGGGAATTTTCTAGAACTCTAATTGAGAGGGACTTTGGGGGTGCCCACTGGACGCTGGTGCCCGTCTCTGTCACCTACTACAGAAAGGTTGCCTGGAAATGAGGCCAGTACAGAGCGATACAGACTAGAGCCCCGGGGCTTCATTTAGGACCCGGATCCAGCCGTACGTGAAGTCCAAGCCTGGACTCTTCATTTACATAAGCCGGGGGTGGGGCGGGGAACCTGTTTTGCTCAACCATGTGGAATTATGCTTCTGTTGCTTGCCACCAAAGAAACCTGATACAGTGGGATAGAGTAAAGGGCCCAGGATTTGAAGCCAGAGGATCTTGGAGCTTTTCTGGGCCTTCACTCTCTGTCTTCAGTTCCCATCTCTAAAATGGGGACAATAATGCCCACGGCACCTGGCCGTGAAGGGGAGTCCGGGGGAAAGCAGACGGGGCAGTGCTCTGTGACTGCCAGCGACTATACGAGGGTGCTGGACTCCTGCTGTTACTGTCCCACTGATCGGAATTACTCAGAATCCTCCTCTCACCCCAGGCCCATCATGCCTCTCTGCCTTTGCATGAGGCAAATTCTCATGCCGTCTTCTCCTTGAACACCCTTTCCCCTCCCATCACTCTAGCCTCTGCCTTCACGGCCCACCTGCTTTATCCCTGCACCCAGGAAACCACCTTGAAATGTTCCAGAGCTCCTACCACTCACTGCAGTCAAGGTTTCCACCGTGCTGTTTTCTATTTGCCGTGTATCTTTATTTTACCTCCTGTTTCCGCGCCAATAAGCATGTCTTAAAGGAAGGTGCAATAACACTACCATTGACAGGTAATTAGCATGAAACGGAGAGGCAGTGTGTACCACAGTCGTTAAAACACAGACTTGGGGCCCGCGTGCCTTGGTTCAAATCCCAGCACTGCCGTTTGCACAGCTCTGTCCCGTCTCTCCCAGGCCTTGAGAAGTTTACTTCCTGGGCCTCGGGGTCCTCAGGGTGAAATGGAAGTAGTAATAGCAGTACTTGCATCATAAGTTTTTCACATTAAATTAGTCATTTGTAAAGCTTTTGGAACAAACCCTGGCACATAGTAGATGTTATCTAAGTGTTTCTTAAACGAAACAGTCAACTCACCATAAAACCAAATACAGCGAAATATGAAAACTAAATACAAGGAAAACAAAAGACAGTCATTGAATTTTAGGAAGATGCGACCCTGCTTAAGACTTAGGACCTGAGATTTTGTGTGCCTTTGTTTGAAAGGGGATGGAAGAGTGTCCGAGAGGCGTTTAAAACATCCTAGCACCAACCGAGATGCTCTCGCCTTCCGCCGTCAGTGGACGGAGAGAAGGTTGAAAAGGGTCTAACTCTTTCAGAGGGGCCCGGGGATGTTTACCACCAGCGGAAACAGGCCGCTCGCTTCTGGGAAACACCAGCCATGACCGATGGATGACGTCCTCTCCTCATGTTCCCACCCAACCGAGTGGGAACTCCCCCGCATCCCACTGCACTCCCTGCCCCGAATCCTCCTATTTATGGGACTTCTCACCCGGGCTCCTGAGGGCGACAGCAACTTACCTGCCAGCTGCACACCAGACCCAGGTAGGTGTGCTTCCTCAGCGCAGGACAGAGGGCGCCCTGCTGGGCTTCCTGCGAAGGGGCCCAGAGCAGCACCTCCCTGTGCAGCCTCCTGGAGAGGAGTGAGGAGCACCTGACACCTGGCCTGCCAGGTCCCAACTGGGTGTCCTTGGCCAAGTTCCTGACCCTCTGTTCTCGGTTTTCTCATCTATAAAATGGGGCCACGACTCTTGGCTACAAGTCTGTGGGAGCACCACCCGCCTCATTGCAGGTGGGGCGCTCCAGCACAGCCCTGGATGGCTGGGAGCCCTGGACAGGCGCTTGCGCACCAGGCCCCAGTGCCGAGAAGTGGTTTCTGGGCTTGTGGTAATGCAGCTTAAAAGTTGGCCAGATTTCAGAAGATTCTGAGGAAGTAGACCAGCCTGGGGGCAGAAAACAAGATTGAAGTAGCTGCTGTGGAGAATATAAAGTGGTTTCTTTCCCCGTCAACAGAGAAATGCAAATAAAAAGCACAGCGGCACACCATTTCAATGTTATCAATTGGCAAAACCTAGAGTCTGCCGACACCCGTGTGTAATGGGAACTCCCGTTCACGGTTATCGGAAATGTAAATTGATACAATTGGTCTGGAAAATAGTTTGCATGAGCTCATCAGCATGAGCAAGCACTTGCCGTGAGACCCAGCAATTCCGCCCCTACGGACATTACAAGGGAGACTCTGCCGCGTGTGTACCCGAAGCGCATGCAGCAATGTTTACAGCAGCATTGATTTTTAATAACGAAAAGCTGGAAACAACCTAAATATCCAACAGCAAGAGAATGGAAAAGTAAATAGCGGTAGAATTACTCAATGTGAAAATGAATCATAGCTTCACACCACAAAACAAATGACTCTCACAAACAAAATGCGAAATGAAAACAAGTTAGGAGCGAACACCATCCGTGGCACACTCTATATGTTGTTCAGGTGAACTTCCATGTGTCCTTACAAAGCAAAGAGGTGCCCAAGCAGATGATAAACATCAAACTTCAAATAGTGTAGAAAAGGAGGGGATGTGATGAAAAGGGGTCTTCAGGGGTCTCAACAGTTTGGTAAACCTGAGTGACGTTCCCATGGATGTTGATTCCTATATTATTCTTCATACCTTTTTGTATGTCCAAACTATTTCATAGCTTTTTAAATGTAAGTGCATCTTAAGTTTGTAAAGTAAAATGTGGAGGGGGACTTTCACTTCTGGCTACGATGGAGTAGCTGGTCTCAGACTAATTCCCCTACTGAGAACAACTACTAATCAGGGAAAATATTGTGAGAAAACACGAGAGAGCAACCAAGGTAGAGAGTACTTGAGAGGACAGGGGTCGGAGTGGAGGAAAATGCACTGAAATTCTGTGTGCAATTTCCTTTCAAATAATTTGCCAAGTCATTGCTAATGAGTTGCATACCAAGAAACCTAGCAGAGAGCATTTGGTAATAGGCTAAAAAGCTAAGAAGAGATTTTTGGCAATTTCACAATGCTGAGGGAGGAATTGAAGTTCAAGGCCTAAAAAGAAAGATGGGCCCTGGTAAATACCCAGTTATTCAGGAAAGGTTATGCCTTAAGAGTAAGAAAAAAATGAGAAATAATTTAGCCTTGACAGCATCAAGGGGATCTGCCTATATGCTATATGTCTACTAGAAGAAAATGAAAACCTATCTGGAAAAAGATTTATCCAAAACCTTGATATTTTTCATACAAAATGTTCAGCATTCCCTTAAGTTGACAGGAAAACCAAGAAACAATATCAAATGACCAAAAACCAAGAGGAAAAGAGACAATGGAAAAACACATAGGTGACTCAGAAAATGGCATTATCAGACACGATTTAAAATAGCTATGATTAGTATGTTCAAGAATTCCACCAGAAATATGAAATTTATTTAAAATCAGAAACCCTAGAAATGAGAAATACAAAAATTGAAATTGATAAAAACTGAGTTGATGGATTTAGCCACAGATGAGAAACATTGGAAGAGAGGATTGGTGAACTAGAAGATCGGTCAATAAAAAATGCCAAGATTGAAATATGCAGAGAAAAAATATTTTTAAATACAGAAAAGAGCAAAATGGGCACATTAAACATTGTGAAAAGGTCTAAAATACATGTATTTGGAATTGAGAAAGAACTACTCAGAAGCAATCATAGAAAATGAGTTAAGTATTTTTCAAAACTAGAAAAAGACATTAAGCCACAGATTCAAGAAGTTCTACAAAATCCCAAAAGGAAAAATACAAAGAAAAACACATCTAGATACATCATAGAAAACTTTTTTAAAAAAATTAAAGATAAATACATACTTAAAAGCCAACTTAAATTTTATATCCAGCAAAAATATCCTTTAAAAAAAGTTAAGATCAAGGTGATAAAGAAATCAGTTAAAACTCCACAGTTAACATCATGCTTAATGATGAAAAATTAAAAGTTTTTCCTCTAAGATAAACAAGACAAGCATATTCACTCTCATGACTTTTATTAAACATTGTACTGGAGTTTCTAGCCAAGATGATAAGTCAAATAAAAGAAGTAAAAGGCATCCATATTGGAAAAGAAATAAAGTGTTGCTATTTTAAGATTATATAATTTTGTATATAAAATCCTAAGGAATTCACACCAAAAAAACAAAATGAAATAAAACAAATGAACAACCAAATACAATAGTTCCTTAGATATGACACCAAAAGCACAGCAACCTAAAAAAAAAAAAATAGATTGGACTATTTCTTTCTTTATTTTTTTAAATAGGTTTTATTGATTTTTTACAGAGAGGAAGGGAGAGGAATAGAGAGTTATAAACATCGATGAGAGAGAAACATCGATCAGCTGCCTCCTGCACACCCCTTACTGGGGATGTGCCTGCAACCAAGGTACATGCCCTTGATCAGAATCAAACCTGGGACCCTTCAGTCCGCAGGCCAACACTCTATCCACTGAGCCAAACCAGCTAGGGCTAGATTGGACTGTTTAAAATTTAAAACTTTTGTGCTTCAAAAGACACTATAAGAAAATTACATGACAATCTACAGAATGAGAAAAAATATTTGCAAATCATATCATTGTTAGGGGTTTTGTATTCAGAATATATCAAGACTTAAAAGACCACCCAATCTTAAAATGTGTAAAAGATTTGAGTAGACATTTCTCTAAGGAAGTTATATTAGTGGTCAATAAACACATGAAAAGATAATCATTATTATTAGTCATTTAGGAAATACAAATAAAGACCTCAATGTGATACCTCATACCAACTAGATGGCTATTTAAAAAAAAAAAGGGAAAATAAAGTATGGGCAAGAATGTGGAGAAATTGGCAACGTTGTACATTGATAATAGGAACGTAAAATGGTGTATCTTCTGTGGAAAACAAATTTGCAGTTACTCAAAATGTTAATACAGTATAGTGTCATCACATGACCAAGCAATTTGACCTCTAGTATGTAGCAAAAAGAGTTGAAAACATATGTCCACAGAAAACACCTTGTACACAAATGTTCATAGCAGCATTATTCATAATAGCCCAAAACTAGAAGCAACTCAAATTTCCACCAATTGGTGAATGGACATACAATATGTGGGATATCTATACAGTGGAATATTATTCAGCCATAAAAATGAGTGAAGTAATGATATATGTTACCACATGCATGAGCCTTGAAAATATATGCGAAGATAAATAAACCAGAAGCAAAAGCCACATATTGTGTGATTCCATTTATGTGAAATGTCCAGATTAAGCAAATCCATAGAGGCAGAAAGTAGGTCGTGGTTGCCAGGGAGTAGAGCTTTGAAGGGAGAGGAATGGGAGTGACTGCTAAGGGACGTAGGTTTTTTGTGTGTTTTTGAGAGATGAAAATGTTCAGCAGTTAGGTAGTGGAAATGGTTGCACAACTCTGTGAATATACTAAAAATGACTTAATTGTACACTTAAAAGAGTGATTTTTATATGTAAATTAGATCTTAAAATTTTTTTTAATTGAAAGCAAAATAAATACATTTTCTGACCAGGAAAAGCTGATAGAATTTGTCACTGGTATACCCGCATCAAAATATATACTAAAATGAGTTATTCAGGCGAAAGAAAAAGAATCCCAGGTGGGAAGGAAGCTACCATAGGAAGAAATAAAGAGCAAGAGACAGTATTATAAATATAAATAAATATGAATTGCTTAAAATAGCAATAATGATAATATTATGAAGCTGAAACCATATGTAGAATTAAAATACATGATAATGATACCCCAAAGGTCAATGAAGTGAAAGGTCACTGCATTGTCTGGGAAGTGTTAAAGGTACTAATATAAGATAGTCTCTAAAAATGTCAAACATGCATGTTGTAATCTCTAATATACGCACTAACAGAATTAAAAAAGGAAGTATAACTAACAATAGACTGAAAACATAGAATAACAATTTGTTTAAAACTTTATCCTTCTAAACCAGTGGTTCTCAACCTTCCTAATGCCGCGACCCTTTCATACAGTTCCTCATGTTGTGGTGACCCCCAATTTCATTGTTACAAATGGAACATAATTAAAGCATAGTGATTAATCACAAAAACAGTATGTAATTATATATGTGTTTTCCGATGGTCTTAGGCGACCCCTGTGAAAGGGTCGTTCGACCCCCAAAGGGGTCGCGACCCACAGGTTGAGAACCGCTGCTCTAAACACTGGGACAAAGAAGGGGAAAAAAGGAACAAAGAATAGATGAGGCAAAAGGAAATAAATAGCAAGATGATAGGCTTCATCTCAAACACATCAGCACCTTAATCAAATATAAGAAAACTAAACACTTGAATTAAACACATAACCTTATACCAAAACTTGACATTACAAGAAATTTAAATTATAGGTCAAACGCTCTGATAAATATACATACAGAAATTCTATGGAAAATATTAACAAATCAAACCTAATGATATATGCGAAAGTAGGTAATACATCAGTATCACATGAGATATATGTCAGGAATGCAAGGTTAGTTCAACATCTGAAAATCAGTATAGTGGTTTCCTTTAATCCATGGTTCCATTTTATGCGGTTTTATTCATGCATGGTCAACTGCGGACTGAAAATATTAATTCCAGAAATAAATAATGCATCATTTTAAATTGGTGTGATAAAATCTCACACTGTCCCACCTGGAACATGAATTATTCCTCTGCCCAGTGTAGCCACATTTTATATGCTACCTGCCCATTGACCACTTAGCCTTCTCAGAAGTCATCAGATCCACTGTCGTGGTATTGCACCGCTTGTGTTCAAATAACCCTTATTTTACTTAACGCTGGCCCCAAAGCACAAGAGTAGTGATGCTGGCGATTCAGATATGCCGAAAAGAAGCCATAAAGTGCTTCCTTTAAGTGAAAAGGTGAAAGTTCTATACGTAATAAGAATCAAAATCATATGCTGAGGTTGCTAAGATATGCAGTAAGAATAAATCTTCTATCCATGATATTGTGAAGAGGGAAAAAGAAATTTATGCTAGTTTTGCTGTCACACTTCAAACTACAAAAGTAAGAGCCACAGTGCATGATAAGTGCTTAGTTAAAATGGAAAAGGCGCCCTCACTAGTTTTGCTCAGTGGATAGAGCATTGGCCTGTGGACCAAAGGATCTGGGTTCGATTCCAGGCAAGGGCACATACTTGGTTGCAGGCTCCTCCCTGGCCCGGGCCCTGGTCAGGGCACGTGCAGGAGGCAACCAATCGATGCATTTCTCTCACATCGATGTTTCTCTCTGTCTTTCCCTCTCTCTTCCACACTCTCTAAAAAATCAATGGAAAAATATCCTCGGGTGAGGATTAACAAAAACAAATAAATAAATGAATGAATAAAAAAGGAAAGACATTAAATCTGTGGGTGGAAGACATGAACAGAAAATGTGCTCTAATTGATGGCAACATGCTGGATCAGAAAGGACCCCTGAAATGAGTGGACCAAGTCATTTACTGCAAGTAAGGGATGGTTACCCTGATTTAGGAATAGGTTTGGCATTTTATCATCTCACATCATCACAAAAATAAGGGTAACTACAGTACAATAAGATATTTTGAGACCAACATGCATAAGGAATGTTGACACAAAAAATCCTCAACAAAATACTAGCAAACCACATTTAACACCACATTAAAAAGGGATATACACTATGAATAAATGGGACTTAACCTTGGGATGCAAGGATGGCTCAAAATACAAAAATACGATACATCAACAGAAAAAGGACAGAAATGACATGATTATTTCAAATAATGCCGAAAAAGCATTCGACAAAATTCAACATCTTTTCATGATGAAGACATTCAATAAACTAGTAATAGAATAAAATTACCTGAACATAATAAACGCCATAAATGAATACACTGTTCGCCTCAATGGTAAATAGCTGAAAGCTTTCCCTCTAATATAAAAAAATACAAGGCAAGGCCTGGCTGGTGTTCCCAGTGGTTAGAGTGTTGACCTACTCACCGAAGGGTCACAGGTTCGATTCCTGATTAAGAGTATGTACCTGGGTTACCGGCTCGATCCCTGGCCCAGCTGAGACATGTGCAGAAGACAACCAGTGGATGTGTCTCACATCAATGTCTCTCTCTCTCTCTCTCTCTCTCTCTCTCTCTCTCTCTCTCTCCCCTTTCCTCCCTCCCACTCTCCCCAAAAATCAATGGAAAAAACATATTCTCAGGTGAGGATTAACAACAAAATAAAAACACAGAAACAAGGCAAGAAGGCTCACCCTTGCCACCACTAACATAATCCTGGGTGTCTTAGCCAAAGCAATTAGTCAAATAAATAAATAAACAAATGGCAGTCAAGTTGGGAAGGAAGAAGTAAAATTATCTCTGTTCACAGGTGGCATGATCTTAAATATAAATAACCCCGAAGATTCCACATAATAAACCTGTTAGACTAATTAACCAATTCAGTAAAGTGGCAGAATACAAAACCACACTCAAAAATCAGCTGCATTTCTATACACGAACAAAGAACAATGCACAAATAACTTAAAAAGCATGCCATTTACTAGTATCAAAAAGAATAAAAGCCTTAGGAGTAAACTTAATCAAGGAGGTGAAAGACTCGGACACTTAAAACTACAAAAGAAACAGCTGAAAGAAATTAAAGAAGACACAAATAAATAGAAAAATATTCCATGTTCATGGATTGGAAGGCTTGATATATTTTAAGTGCCCAAAGCAATCTACAGATTCAATGCAATCTCTGTCAAAATCCCAATGACATTATTTGCAAACAGAGAAAAATCTTAAAATTTATATGGAATCTCAAAAGGCCCCAAATAACCAAATCTTGAGAAAGAAGAATGAAGATGAAGGCCTCAGACTTCCTGGTTTCAAAATATATTACCAAGCTACAGTAATCAACGTAGGTATTGGCATAAAGAGAGGCAAGTAGGTATTGAGACCAATGGAACAGAATAGAGGCCCAGAAATAACCCCTGTGGACATGGTCAAATGATCTTTGACAAGGAGGCGGGGGGGGGGGGGGGGAGTCTCTTTAACAAATGGCGCTGGGAAATCTGGAAATCCACATGCAAAAGAATGAAGAGCGGGTCCAGGGGGTCCCCAAAGGCGTAGATGGAGTCGGCGAAGAAGGAATGACACGGAGACAGCATTCAGTTGATCAGCAGCCTAGCCAGGATCTCTAGCGAAGTTCTGGTTAGGATCTCCAGCCAGGTTCTGTGTCCATGTTCCCTCGCTAGGTTCTCCAGCCAGGTTCAGTCACCAGGTTCTAGTCAGGTTCTCTTGCCAATTTCTGTAGTCAGGTTCAGTCCAGGATCTTCAGCCAGGTTCTCTCGCTAGGTTCTGTCTCTAGGTTCTGAGGCCAGTTTCTGTCCAGGATCTTTTGCCATGTTCTCTCCAGCGAAGTTCTTCTGTCTCTAGAGAACGTTCTGTGTAGGTTCTGTGCCTAGGTTCTGTCTCTCTTGGTTCTGTCTTCTAAGTTCTGTCTTCTTACATCTGTATTTATACCAGTTGATTCCAATCCTATCAATCTCTATTCCAAAGGTTAGGGCGTTTCTTATCTCCATTCCAGGGAGTAAAGATTATGTAGCTTAAGCATGATTGTTCGTAGTTAAAGTGATTAATTACCCTCCTGGCACTTAGTTAAGGGGTTTTATTCCCTCCCTAACTTTGGGGGAAAATCCCTACCTGGGGAAACAACCTTTCTAAGAGAGGAGACCTTGGTTAAAACACAGTGCCAAGAAGGTGAGCAAACATATTAAGAACAGTATGCCATATATGCCAGGTCCTTTGAAACAGCAAGGATGGACTGGCTCCCGGCAGACTCTTATCTTACATCACATACAAAGTTAATTCAAAATGGATTAAAGGCCTAAATGTAAACCCTGAAACTATAAAACTCCTAGAAAAAAAATATAGGGAGAAACTTCATGACACTGGGCTTGGCAATTATTTATGGGATATGACACCTAAAGCACAAGCAACAAAGCAAACACAGACAACTAGGATGGCCTCAAACTTTGGGGCAGCAGAGAAAACAATCAACAGGGGATACAACCTACAGAATGATAAAATAAAATAAAAGAAATTGCACACCCTATATTGAATATATTCAGAATTTATAAAGAACTCCTATATCTCAGAACACAAAAACAAAAAAATGGGCAAAGGACTTAAATAGATATTTCTCCAGCGAAGATAAGCAAATGGCCAACAGGTGTCTGACAAGATGCTCTGCACCACTAGTCATCAGGGAGCCGCAGATCAAAACCACCACGAGTTACTGCTTCACACCTGCTGAGATGACTGCTGTGTTGGGGAGGATGTGGGAAATCTGGATCCCTTGCACCCTGCTGGTGGAATTGTAAAACAATGCAAATGCTACAGAAAACAGTATGGCGTTTCCTTTAAAATATTGAAAATAGAACTACCATGTAATCCAGCAGTCTCATTTTTGGGTACATAGCCTAAAGAATTGAAAACAAGATCTCAAAGAGTAATCTGCACGCCCATGTTCATTGCAGCATGATTCATAACAGTCAAGGTTATGGAAGCAACCTAAATTCATCAGCCAGTGAACTGATAAGAAAATGTGGTGTGCATGCACTGGAATATTATTTAGCCTTAAAAAAAAAAGAAAAAGGAAATTCTGCCAGATGCTATAACATGAATCGATTTTGAGGACGTTATGCTAAGCAAAATAAGCCCCTCGTGAAAGACAAGTACAGCATGGTTCCAGTTATATGACATATCTAAAGTAATCAAACTCATAGAAATAGAAAGTAGGATGGGGGTCGCTAGGGGCCGGAGGGAGGGGGTATAATAGGGAGCTGCTCCATGGGGATAGAGCGCATGATGAAGTTTCAGAGATCTGCTGTATAGCAAAGCGCATGTAGTTAAACTGCACTGTTCTGTGTTGTACACCTAAATATTGTTACGACGGTAAGAAAATATTTACTGGTTTATGAAGTTCAAGGCTAGGGATTCTGTTTTGCAGCACATTACCCTTTCTCATGGGATTAGCAATGGCGATGTCTACAACCATCACCAAAGCAAAGGTAGGAAGTCCCCAACTGGTAGATAGATGAAGCAGGCTGGGGTTTTTCAGCTATTTCTTCCTACATCTGGACCTCCAGCTTGCAAAAGTATACTAACAAAGTTAATAAAGTGTAAAGAAAACACAACTACTGTATTTCTACACACTAAGAGCAAACATGAAATTTTTTAAATTATATAACTTACATTACCATAAAAATCAAATTTCCAAGAATAAATCTAATGAAGGATGTACAAGACCTCCACACAGAAATCTACAAGATATCTGTAAGATAATTTTTTAAAAATATAAATAAATGGAGGGACATACTTTGCTCATGGATTGGAAATTGTAATACAGTCAGCCTTCTGTATCTGTGTTTCACATCTGTGGATTCAACCAACTGAGAATCAAAATTATTTTTTAAAATCCCACCAAGTTTCAAAAAGCAAAACATGAAATTCAGCACGATTCTGAATACATGTGAATGAAGTGGTGTGTAAGCATACCTTGCTGTCGCTTCTATGCAAATATAGGTTATATGCAAACACTGTACCATCCTATATAATCCTATATAATAAAAGGCTAATATGCAAACCAACCAAATTTTGGAACAACCGGTTGCTATGATGCACACTGACCACCAGGGGGCAGAAACTCAATGCAGGAGTTACCCCCTGGTGGTCAGTGCACTCCCACAGGGGGAGCACCACTGAGCCAGAAACCAGGCTCACAGCTGGTGAGCACAGTGGCGGTGTTGGGAGCCTCTCCCACTTCCCTGGCAGCGCTAAGGATGTCCAACTGACGGCTCAGTCTAAGCCAGCCGTGGGCAAACTACGGCCCACGGGCCAGATCCGGCCCGTTTGAAATGAATAAAACTAAAAAAAAAAAGACCGTACCCTTTTATGCAATGATGTTTACTTTGAATTTATATTAGTTCACACAAACACTCCATCCATGCTTTTGTTCCGGCCCTCCGGTCTAGTTTAAGAACCCATTGTGGCCCTCGAGTCAAAAAGTTTGCCCGCCCCTGGTCTAAGCCATCAGTCAGACATCCCCCGAGGGCTCCTGGACTGCAAGAGGGTGCAGGCCAGGCTGAGCCCCTGCCCCCAGTGCACAAATTTCATGCACCGGGCCTCTAGTTTTATATAAGGGACTTGAGCATCCCTGGATTTCAGTATCCACAGGAGATACTGGGACAGATTCCCTGTGGTTATTGAGGGATAACTGTATTCTAGAAATGTCAATTCTCCCCAAATTGAACTATAGTTTCCATGTAAACCCAAGGCTCAAAAAAATCCCCAGCAAGATTTTCTTTGGTGGAAATGGACCATCTAGTTCTACAATTTACATAGAAATGCAAAGAGCCAAGAATAATTTAGACAATCTTGAAGAAAAATATGGCATTGTTGAAAGGAAAGACAAATGAGCCGATGAAAAAATAATAGAGTCCAGAAATAGATTCACAGATATAGCCACTCAACCTTCAACAAAAGTACCACAGCAAAGCCATGGAGAGCATGATCTTAAAAATGAGGGCAGATTAGCTGGGTATCCATCTAGAAGAAAATAAACCTTGACCCTCTGCTTCACATCACCTATAAAAATAAGTCACAGACGGATTGTAGACCTGTGTGAAAGCTAAAACAATGAAGCATGTAGAGGAGAAGAAAACTTGGGGTACTATTTTCATGACCTTAGGGCAGGCAGCACCTCTTTAACAGCACATACCAAGCTCTAGCCATAAAGAAACAGACTGACAAATTGAACTTCATTAAAATTAGGAGTTTTTGTCCATCTAAAGATTCCATTAAGAGAATGGGAAAAAGACAAAATGGGAGGAGATTCCATCTATATCTATACTGACACACATATACATACATGTATAGGGTGTCCCAAGAATATATACACACACTTTGAATAATTATAAAGGCAGTGTTTATGAAAATGCATTTCATTTTCAAGATGAAGTTGTCAGCTGTTAAAGTGTGTATACACTTTAACATATATATATACATACATATAGATAGATATAGATATAGATAATTTTTTATTTTTTAATGCTCACCCAAGGATATGCTTAGAGAGAGGCGGGGAGAGAGAGAGAGACATCTGTGTGAAAGAGAAACATTGATTGGTTGCCTTCTATATCATATATATATATACATATAGATAGATATAGATATAGATAATTTTTTATTTTTTAATGCTCACCCAAGGATATGCTTAGAGAGAGGCGGGGAGAGAGAGAGAGACATCTGTGTGAAAGAGAAACATTGATTGGTTGCCTTCTATATCTGAACCCAGAATATAGAAAGAACTCCTACAAAACAATAATAACTAACACAGAACTCCATTTTTAAAAGATAGACAGAAAGCTTAAACAGACACTTTACAAAAGAAGACATCTAAGTGGCCAATAAGCATATTGAAAGGTGTTTAAAATCATTATTCATCAAGGAAATGCAACTTTACATATGATACAGCTGCTCATCCACCCAGAATGGCTAAAATGAAAAAGACAGACTATTCCAAGTGCGTGAGAAGATCTGGAGTAACCTGCACTTGACCCAGTTTTCCGGTAAGAATGCAAATTGGTGCAACCATGTCAGAAAGCGTCAGCTGAACAGGACACCCAACACTTCCATTTCTAGATCATGCACCAGTGAGAAT
Organism: Myotis myotis; assembly: GCF_014108235.1. Lineage (NCBI taxonomy): Eukaryota > Metazoa > Chordata > Mammalia > Chiroptera > Vespertilionidae > Myotis > Myotis myotis. Next base: position 1,308,911 of record NW_023416341.1, on the reverse strand, counting down.
CCTATGTAATAAAAGGCTAATGTACAAATTGACCGAATTACAGAACAACTGGTTGCTATGATGCACACTGACCACCAGGGGGCAGATGCTCAACGCAGGAGCTGCCCCCTGGTGGTCAGCGCTCCCACAGGGAGAGCACTGCTCAGCAGGAAGCCAGGCTCACAGCTGGCGAGTGCAGCGGGGGTGGCAGGAGCCTCTCCCGCCTCTGCAGCAGCACAAAGGACCCCTCGGACATCCCTCGGGGGATGTCCACCTGCCAGATTAGGCCCACTCCCTGCGGGGTCCTGCGAGAGGGTGCAGGCAGGGCAGAGAGACCCCCCGAGTTCACGGATGTCGTGCACCAGGCCTCTAGTGTATATATATACACACACATACAGGCGGAATGTGCGGGGGGGTCCACAGCAGCGTTATGTACAACCTCCCCAAGCTGGAAAGAACCCAAGCACTGGTTTCTCTGTGTCCTCTGTCCCTCGCTGATGGTTCGGGAATGGCATCCATCTAGTTCCTCACGTCAGTCCTCATCCCCACTGCGATTCGGGGGGGACTGGGAGTGGAAAGTGAAAGGTGAGGAGTGAGATGAAGTAAATGGCCCGTTTCCCATGGGGACCAAGAGGCAATGGAGTGGGTGAGGAGGGACTCCCCGGCGCGCCAGGAACAAGAGCCCGCGGGTCACCAGAAGGGGAAGTCTCAAGGCCGAGGGACTTCCCGAAAGGGAACACAGAAGAAAGGGCTCAAGGACTCTGCCCACCTTGCCCGCTATGGGCTTCCTCCCTCACGTCCCTGCTGCCAGCGGCGACCCCTCCAACCCCATCCTCCTTCCACTACGGCATCCGTGGCTCCTCATTGACCTTCAGAGAAAACCCCAAATTCCTGAGTCCAGAACTTGCAGGATCCACTCCCCAACATCCCCTCCAGCCGGCGTCCGTCCCGGACCCCGGATGCACCGGGTCCGGACGGCCTCACCGCCGTGCCATCCACCCGGCTGCCGTGCCCGGGCGCGTGCGTCCCAGCCACCGGAGCGCTCTGCGGGCCGTGGCGACTGCCAGCCTCCTACTCTGTCTTCAAAATCCAGTTCACATGTCGCCTCCTGTCAATCTCCGGCCTCCCCAGAGAGCGAGTCACTCCTTCCCCTGGGGTCCCTGCCTCCACCAGACACACTGCTCGTGGTGCTTTCGGCGGCATTCGAAGCAGCATCCGGGCGGGGCCACGTGTGTCTCGGTTACTGCCGAATCCCCAGTGCCTGACACGTAGGTGCTCAAAACAGTCATTGCAAGAGCGGCTGAATGAAAGGGCCCGCTTTCTATACGAGTAATGATGGCTTTGAAGCTTAACCTCAATGTTGAAAGCGATTAGACTGTGGTCCCAAGTTAAATCTTACTCTTTTTTACTCCCTTTTTTAAATTCGGCGCCTTGGGGATCTTCATGCACTTGATCAGGACAAAGCGCCAATGCTTCAACTTTTTCCCCACCTCAGGGTCTCTGCACATGCCGTTCCCTCTGCCTAGAACACTTTTCCTTGTGCTGTTTGCTCCCTCATTCTCGGATTTCAATCTGCACTCTCTGAAACGGGCCTCCCCTGCAGCTCTCTGGGCCACATATCCCTTCGTTTGTCTCCTTGTTCACAGTGTGATAGCAGGATCGGTTCGGTACATGTTCCTGGTTTTGTGTTCATGACCTATCTCCAGCCTCAGAGCATACGCTCCCAGTGGCCAGGAGATTGACTTGTGTTGTTCACCACAGTGCCTAGAAGGGGCCTGGAACGGAGTGGGTGATCAGCAAGTAGCTGGAGAAGCAGGGGGAGTGAACGAACGAGGCTAAGAATTACTGTGTCCAGTCATACAAGGAGCAGGCCTGAGGCAGCCCCCAGAGAGGTCTCGGTTTCCCCATCAGCTTCCTCTGTCTCCAGGAACTGCCCCCACCCTGGGCAGCACCCTCCGTTCCCAGGGTCTGAGCCATCATGACTGCTGTCATCAGGTTAGTAACAAGGCACTTCAGACAGGGACAACGGGGCGCCCGGGGGCAGCAGCTGGTTCCCACCTAACGGAGCGCTCAGGCTGAGGAAGAGCCAGCCCCCCGGCCTGCCACTCACTCACAGTGGGGCCTTGGGCACATCTCCTCCTTTCTCTGAGCCTCAGTTTTCCTCATCTGTAGAATGGGGGCAGTGCCCTGTGCCCTGGCCTGGCTGAGGGGGTATGAGGCAGGTGCTGGGCACACTGTAGATGTGTGGGTAATGTTAGTTGCTTTTTACCTTTTTGCCAGTGACGAGGTGGGTTGTGGGTGTGTCAGGGCAGGTATGCCAGGACATCGGCATCATGGCTTCGTCAGTAGGAGCTGAACCTGAGAGGCAGCGTCTGTCCTTTCCGAGGATGTACAACCTCGGAGCCTGTGGAGCTCTCAGTCTCTCTCTCCCAGCCCAGCCTGGGTCCTTGTCCATGACGCCCTTTCTCGCCTGAACAACCTTTTCCTGCTGACACTTCTCCCAGCCTGTGCAACCTCCCCTAGCTGTGAAGCTCTCCCACTCCCGGCAGCCTTCCCCTGCCTGTGCCATCTCTACCTGCCCTACCATCTCCACCCAGACTGTGCAGCCTCTCAGCTGCTGCAGCCACAGCGCACTCCAGCCCCACTTTCCCCAGACCAGGAGGGGCTGGTTGCAAGGCAGAGAAAGAAAAAATGCTTTCAACCACAACTGCTGAGGCCACGAGGTGGGGGTGGGGGGTTGCGGGGGGCAGGACTGGCAACCTGCTTTTATCCCTTTCTTGCCCATCAGGCCCCCACCAGCCTGCCCTGGCCCCGGTGCCAGCCAAAGCAGCCTGCATGTCACTGGTTTGTGCTGGGGAGAGTTGGCAGGTCCGAGTCCCAGTCTACATCATCAGGCAGATGAGGAGCTAGAGGCCCAGAGAGGTCCAGAGCCTCGCCCGTGGTTGCACAGCGAGGAGGGACCAGAGCCATGCAGGTACACTGGCCTCACCTCCTTGGGGACAATTTGCATAACCAGATCCTCCCTGGGGGCTCTGGGGACCAGCAGGCTGGGTTCCTGCTGCAGGTGTTCTGGCCATCCGAGGCCCTCAGTGGGCTCCCTGCCCACACCCGGGGAAGTGAATGTTCTCAGGTTGCTTCAGAATTTCCACGTTTACTCAGAGCTCTCATTTGAGCTGTCATAAAAAGTCCCTCTGGCTGGGTGCCAGAGCGAGGAGTGGGGGGTGGCACCTGTGAGTCCAGGGGGTGGGTGGGGGCTCCTCCCGGCTCCCCCTCCCCCACCCCTGGGCTTGGAGGCACTGGAGGGCAGGGAAGAAAGACACGTGAGGAGAGGGCTGTTAGGAAGTCCTGTTCCCCTGTCTGCACAGCTTTCTTCCCTCTGCTTGTAAATGACTTCCTGGGTGACCCTAGAAAAACCCACCCTCGCTGAGCCTCAGTTTCCCCACCTGTGAACGCGGGGAGTAGAGTCATCGTAAGAGCTATCACTCATTGAGGCTTAGCCTATGCCAGAAGCTGTGCCGAGTGTCCTAGCTAATAACAAGGGGATTATCGCCAATAATATTGAAAGTAAAACATCAGCTACCATTCCTTGTGAGCACTGCTGTGCCCTGTGGCCTCATCCTCCCACTGGCTGGCTGGCTGTGACCACTGCATCCCGGGGGCAGGGCAGGGCAGGGCCTGGCGCACAGTGGGTGCTCCATAAATACATGTGGAACAAAACCTCACAGCAAGCTCGAGACAGGCGCTCTATGTCCATCTAACAGATGAGGAAACAGGTTCAGAGAGGTTGGTGGCTTCCTCAAGGTCACACAGCTGGGACTCGCACCCAGGTCTGGCTGCTTCCAAAACCAACCGTGAAGGCGCTGCTCCCCTCCCGGCCATGGGAGAGCTTCCTTCCTTCTCTTCATTTTTCCCTCCAGCGCCAGAAGGCCGAGATGCTGCGGAGAAGCTGGTGCCTCCAAAACCTCCGGTGGCCGGCGTTTCCACCTTCTCTTGAACTGGCCTCCCTCCAGCATCCCCCCCCAGCCCACCCACCCCACCCCAACCACATCCTTGAGGGGCTCCAACGCCCCCTCTTCCTCTCTGGGGTGGGGCGAGCCTGCAGCACATCCGAGGGCTCGGCCTTCGCCTTGCTTGCCCCTCTCCCAGCCCTGGGTCTCGTCCCCCTCCTAGCGTCCTCCGCAGAGGGGCTGTGAGGATCCAGACACGCTGCCAGGGGCGGGGTGGGCAGCACCAGGGCTCTGCCTCTCCCAGTCACAGTTGACATGGGGCAAGGTTCTCCCCACGGAGCCGCAGTCTCATCTGTGACCGGGGCTGAATGAGGCCGCAGCCTCACCTGTGTTGGGGGGATTATACGAGGCCCTCGAGTGCCTGCAGCATGCTGAGCGCCCAAGCCGGGAAGGCTGGACCAGGGGGCCGAGGGAGGCAAGACTGAGGCTCCCGAGGGGTGCCCTGCACCTTCTACTGCCCGTGGAGAGTGGTCCCCACCGCCCCCCCACCGCCCCCCCACCGCCCCCGAGCTCCAGGCTCCTCAGGTGTAAATTCCCCTCCTGGGAAGGCCTCCAGCCAGCAGCTTTCATATTTTTATGACTTCAAATCCTCACAATCAGCCCCACGAGGATGGAGCTGCCTTTGTTCCCATTTTACAGATGAAACCACCAAGGCTCCTGTAGCTAGAAGAGCCACAGAGACTTGGCCGGGCTTACCCAGTCCCGCATGGCTGGACTCTGAACCCGCCAGGTTTTCCCGGCTCTGCCACGTGCCCCTGAAAGCCCAGCTCTTCCCCCAGGGGAACGCAGGTGTTCTCCCCCAGCGGCCCCGACTCCGTGATGCCTCCTGCCTGGGTCATGCAGATGCCCCCTCTTTCCCCCCCCCCGCCCCCCCCCCCCTGCCAGTGGCCCCGACTCTGATGCCTCCTGCCTGGGTCATGCCGGTGCCCTCCCCACCCCCAGCGGCCCTGACTCCATGAGGCCCCCTGCCCTGGGTCCTCTGCTCCGGCTGAGCAGCACTTGCCATTCCTTCCATGAGTCCTAGGTCCCCACTCCAGGCGCTTGCTGTCCCCGCTCCCCTGCCAGGAATGTGCCTGTCCCTGCCTTCACCTCTATTTCACAGTCAGAAATGGACCCACCCTCCAAGGCTCAGCCTCAGCCCCCAGCCCCCGGCGCTCTCCTCGCCTCCATGGGGCGCACAGCACCGGTTTGCCCCTCATCGCCTGGTCCCGTTCTTTTATGTGAGGGATGAGGAGACAGCACGTGGAGGGCAGGACCAGCCCCCAAGTCACCTGCCTGAGTCACCTTGGGAAAATCTTTCTACCTCTCAGAGCCTCAGTTCTTTATCTGTGAAATGGGCACACCAACTCATTTTGAAGGATTAGGTAAAACAGAGATACAACACAAAAGTTGGCACACAGTTGATGCCTCCCGCTCACCCCCAAAATGGGCCCCCTAGCCGCGACACAGAGTCACACCCAGCCCACCCCTGCCCAGCTCAGCTGCCCAGAACCTCGGGGACTTTCGAGTCACATTGGATCTAGAACCGGCTTTCCCTCCCCAGCCCCTTGCCTTTGGAAGGCTGGGTTTACAGAGAGCCCCCGGGGCACCTGGCCATGCCCTGCCCCGGGCCGCAGGCCGCCAGCAGACCCACGCCAAGGCCCTGCAGCCACCTGAGCCGGGCTGCACAGGAGACTCCAGCCAACCCTGCTGGCCTCACTCATGGCCCCAGCTGGCCTGAGGGCCCGGGACCCCTCTGGCCCTTCCACTTCAGGAGAGGACTGGGCCCCCCTGGGCAGAGAGGTGCCCCTGCCCCAGCGTCGAGGAGTTACCTGCTATTCCCGCTTCTTCCTCAGACATCCATTCCGTGAGCTCAGGGTGCTCAGTGGGCTCCCAGGGGGGCAGCTGAGCTCCGTGTGGTGGGAGGACAGGCAGGACTCTAGGACGGGAATCCACAGCCGACACCGAGTCATCAACCAGACAGGATACAACCTGCCCCCTGGACAGATGGGAGCTGGGCTCTGGGCAAGCAGGCCACGCAGTGGTCAGTCACGTCCCAGAGAGGTCATACACGGACAGAAGAGGATCATCTTGGGGCAGGGACCGATCGGCTGCACCAGGGATGGACCGACAGCAGGCAAGGGCTAGCCAGGCAGACAGGAGGCAGGCTGTGGGTTAGACTCAGGGAGAAGCAGTTGAACCCCAAGCCCATCAGTCACTTGGCAGAGGGCCCCCAGTGGGTCCCTCAGAAGCCGCTGCCGACATCGCTGCCCCAGAGCGTATGAGGGGTGGGGAGGAAGAGGAGGAAGAGGAGGATGTGGTGAGGGCTGCCCACTGCCCCGCCCACAGAGCAGCTGGCTCCTCCCCAGAGGGAGTGAGAAAGAGGTGGGAGGGTCCCAGCTCCCAGGGAGGGCAGGCAGGAGGGGTGTGTGGTGCCATGCTGGACGGGGAGGCCCCTGGTGGTCCTGAGAGCCCAACTCTCAGCTCAGAGAGAAGACTAGGAGCCCAGGTCCCCGGGTGCAGCCATGGCAGGGACACCACGCCCCCCCCCACGCCCCCCGCAGCCCCTCTTCCAGTCCGGTCTGCTTTGCCCGGGCATGCTGCCTGCGGGCCCAGTGAGGTCTGAGTTTGGGATCCCTCCCCCCAGATTCCTTGGCCCCTGTTTGAATCCAGCCTATGGCTGCAGCACTGCAGGCAGCAGGACCCTGTCTCCACGCCCTTGAGGAGACAATCCCTCAAGCATGTCACATCACCTCTCTGAATGCCTCCCTTTGCCCATCTGTTAAATGGGCACACCTAGCCATGGACGGGGCGGGGGGGGGGGGCAGCCATGACACATGGGAATTCAGGAGGAAAAGAGAGAAAAGGATTCTAAAGAGGGTTTCCGTCTTGCTGACGAGCCAGGGGCCGATGAGAGGGTCAGATGTCTCTGGCAGACCTTTGAAAAGCCAGGGGGCAAAGTTCAGCAAACTTGGCCGCAGCAGCTGCAGAAGGGCACGAGAATGGCGGCCGCTGTTGCCACTATGACTCTTTGACATGTTGTAGGCTCCTGGGTGGTCTCACTGTATCCCACAAACCCTGTGAGGCAGACAAGGCTATTCCCATTTCACGGATGGAGAAACCAAGGCTCAGAGGGCTGAAATGTCACACAAACGAGGAAGTGTCACCACCAGGGTTCGAACCTGGGTGGGTCGGCTTCCTAAGTCCGACCAGGCTGTGGAAATGGGCCCACACGAGGATGGCAGGTTCTCAGGGCGGATGGGCTATTTAATGATGTTTTGATGACACAGGTTCAAACTCGCATGTCATCTCTTCCCCACTGACTCATTTTTGGGAAACAATTTGCAGCTAACCCACATGTCCGGTCCAAAGGGGAAAAAAAAAAGCATCTTGCTATTTATTTCTTCTATTTTTTTTTCCTTCTTTTTCTGGCTGTTTTTGAGGAACTTGGCTGGTTGGAAGGATGTGCGCGTTCTCTGGAAAACAAATCTTGGAAGAAAGCCAGCTCTTCGTTTTCTTTCTCTCCATCTCAGGGCGAGGTTCCCGATACCCGCGTCAGATGTTTGCAGCAGTGGGAAGACGCAGAGGAGCAGTGAAATAGAGCTCACATTTGCTGAAACCTTCCTCTGCGCCGAGGACTTGAAGGATGCAGTATGTCACTCAGAGTAAGTCAAGAAACTCGTTATTATTACCATCGTCGTCATCACCCTTATTTCACAAATACAGAAACTGAGGCTCAGAGAAGTGAAGAGGCTTGCCCAGTGTGGCAGGCAGTTAGACAGGCATGAGCAGGGAAGGACGACGGGCAGGTACAGAAGGTCACCAGCGTGGAAAGTCCCAGGTGCCTAGCAACGGGCAAAACTGGGAAAACAAGGACCTCGCCCCCAGGGTGACCTTTCCTCCCCGAGCACATGGCTGGCCGCGTGGTTTGGACACTCCCCTGAACTTTCCTTCCCTGGCCTGTTGCTATCATGCAAGTTAGACCCTCTTTTTGGGGGGCTGGGGGGTGGGGGAGAGACAAACAGTGGAGCCAGAGAATAGCCCGGAAGCATTAGCCCCAGGACAGTGAGGCTCAGTTGTGTTTCAGCTCCAGGCCCAGAGAAGCAGCAAAAGCAGACCAGTGACACCCTGGCTGCCTCAGGACCAGCCGCACTGGCTAATGACCCCTGCCAATGACCCCCAGCGACCAATCAGTGGAGACCACGACCCTGAAAGAGCACAGCTGGGAAGCTGGTGAAATTCTATTTAGATCCTCCCCTGGGACCTCCCCAAAAATCCCTGCCCTTAAAAGCCCTTCGGCCGTAACCGGTTTGGCTCAGTGGATAGAGCGTCGGCCTGCGGACTGAAGGGTCCCAGGTTCGATTCCGGTCAAGGGCATGTACCTTGGTTGCGGGCACATCCCCAGTAGGGGGTGAGCAGGAGGCAGCTGATCGATGTTTCTCTCTCATCAATGTTTCTAATTCCCTATCCCTCACCCTTCCTCTCTGTAAAAAATCAATAAAATATATATACATTTTAAAAGCCCTTCGGATGGAGGACCCACGGCCCACTCTCCAGGAAGCACACTGCGCCTTTCCCCCCTCCCCTCGTCTTCCCCCCAGGCGTTACCTTTACCTTTCTGTCTCCTGGGCTCCAAGGGGCCCTCCCTTTTGCCTCTGTAACTTGTTTCAGAGCCCATTTCTCCTACCGCTCACTTCGTCTGCCTCTATGACTTTCTAAATAAGCTTTCCCTTATAATTTGTCTTGGCCCTGAGCTCAAGAACCAAGGTTGCTGAACGGAGGTCCAGTCATCAGTAACACTTTGGTGCTGTTCTGCTGACAACCCGAGGCCACACAGCTGGTGAGTGGCAGAGGTGGGATTGAACTCGGTCGTCTGGGCTCCTGAGTTTACATTATTCACTTATTTATTTTTATTTTTTAATATATTTGTATTGATTTCAGAGAGGAAGGGAGAGGGGGAGAGAGATAGAAACATCAATGATGAGAGAGAATCATTGGTCAGCTGCCTGGGAGCCCGCAACCCAGGCTTGTGCCCTGACTGGGAATGGAACCGTGACCTCCTGGTTGCTCGTTAACCACTGAGCTGCGCCAGCCAGGCTGATCTTATGTTCTTGATCACTCATTTCGCTTCTAGATGTATGTTAACCCACCTGTCTTCCTCTCTCCCCCCTGCCTGTCTGTCTGTCTTCATCCCTTCCCTCCACCCACCCACTCACCTACCTACCCACTCATCATTCTTCTTTTTTTATTTAGAGAGAGAAGCATCAATTTGTTGTTTCGCTTATTTATGCATTCACTGGTTGATTCTTGTATGTGCGCTGACTGGGGATCGAAGCCAAAACCTTGGCATATCAGGATGATACTCTGACCAACTGAGCTACAACTTATCAAAAGATAGATTATCTTTTGGGTATAGATAGCCAGGGGCCCCACTCATTCATTCTTCTACCCACCCACCTGCCCAACTATCTATTCTCTCCTTCCTGCCTTCTACCCACCAATACTGAGCAGGCCCTTGAGTATGCCCTGGGATACTGTTAGGGTTTGGCTAGTGATGCAGGCTGTGAGAGAATTCACAACTAAGGGAAAAGATGCAGAGAGGAGGTTTATTTTACTTTCCAAAGAGGAAAGGGCCAAGTACTGCTAGTCAATGCAGGTAGGGAAGAAAGGGTGGCCTGCTCTTTTAAGCAGTGGCTGTGGCTAAGTGACAAGGAAGGGAGTGGGGATTACATTGAAGTTGAGCAGATATCAAGGGGTTGTCTTGAAAAGTTACAGTTTGTTTGCTTTCCAGGAGACAGTCCAGCAGATGTCCTAAGGAGGTGTCTTATCGGTATTTTTCCCAAGCCTGTAAAACACGCTTAGAGCAAAAGTTATGAAGAGTTCAAAAGAGGCTTGTTTGAAGGGTTGTGGGGTGGGAGGGAACTTTCTACTAACTAGAGATTCTTTGGTGCAAATTATCCCTGAGTTGTGAAAACAGCAGGGAGGAGGGGGATGCAAGAATGCAGCCTTGAGAGTAGCTTCTCTTGTCCTGCCGTTTTGACAGAGGAGCTGTTTGAATAGGAGGAGCCAACAATCTTGGAGTTTAATGACCAGGTGCTTCTCATAAACTGTGGGAAGCCATAGCAAAGAAGAGGAAAGGCCTTTTTCTGTTCTTACAGACACCCCGCAGAAATATATACAAGTGGCAGCCTCAGGGAGCCCGTATTCTAGTGGGAAGTAACAGACACAAAGAAATAATGGACAAACTAAACAAATTTTCATAGAAACTAAACTAAGTGTCATAGAAAGCCGATGAGAGGTCAAGGTAGTGACATTTAGGGGCACGGTGGAAGAGAAGAAGGACCCAGCCATAGGGGAAACATTTTAGGCAGAAGGAACTGCAAGTGCAAAGGCACTGAGGTGGGAAGAAAATGTGGCTTGCTCCAGAATCCTGAGAACAGAGTGGCAAACAGAGTGAGCAAGCAAAGGAATACTAGGGGATGGGGTCACAGAAGTCACTCATCTTGCATACCACATGGGACCGTTCAGGACGATGCAAGGAAGGTAGGTGTTAGGTTTGATGGAGCAATGGAGTTGATACCCTTTCCCCGGGAACTGGCTTTTCAGGTCATTTCACTATGGACATTCCCTTTGCTGAAGACCACTTTTCACTTTCGGGGACCACATTCCATCCTCTCCCCTCCGGGTCTGCATAAAGAAGTCTCCACTCAGAAAAATCCCGCCAAAAGTCCTTAAAAGTCGCTGGCTCCCCTCACTAGGTGCTGGAGCCATCCAGGCTCAGCCACCTGATGTGTGGATGACTGAATGAATTTGTAATCCCTCACCACTCTGGCCTCATGTGTTCCTCCACAACCTAACAGTAGATTTGGTTCCAAAAGAAATGTAGAGTCATCTGAGGTTTTCATCAGAGGAGTGGTTTAATTCAATTTGCATTTTTAAAAGAGTGCTCAGGTCATAATTCAGCAAGTGGAGAGGATGAAGCAGAGGCCACTTAACTCTTTGTGTTTGAAAAGTAGATGCTTTTGCTGTGGTACATTTACACAGTGGAATACTATGCAGCTGTGAAAAAGGAGGATCTCTTACCCTTTGCAACAGCATGGATCGGCCTGGAGACTATTATGCTAAGTGAAATAAGCCAGTCAGAGAAAGACAAATATCATACGTGGAATCTAAAGAACAAAATAAAACGATGAACAGAATAGGTCCAGAGGCATGGATGTATGGAACAGACTGACAGATCTCTGAGGGAAGGGGAGAGGGGAGGGCGGGAATAGATTAACCAAAGAACATATATGCATATACATGCATAGCCCTTGGATGCAGACAATAGTGTGGTGGTAAAGGCCTGGGGGGGAGGGGTGCAGGGGCTGGGGGAAGGGGGGCAAAGGAGGAAATGGGGGACGTCTGTGATACTGTCAACAATAAAAATAGATTTTTCTAAAAGAAAAAAAAAGTTGACGCTTTTGAAAGTTGAACTTTAACAGCTACCACGGCCATTGCAGGGTAGTCCCTTCAGAAATAGATCTGGGCTGAGAGAAGAGTCCATTGGGGGGCCCCTTCGGATCTGTTTATGTCTCATGTGTGTGGCCCCCAGGGTCTCAGAAGGAGGATGTAATAGGACCTCTCAACACCCTCCCAGCACCTCCAGTGCTCAGAGATGGTCACTGGGGAGGAAGTGGTTACATTTGCATTTCAGCCAAGCGGCCTGGGGGTGGGGGTGGGTATAATTGAGACAACCCCACCTTCAACCCATTTCCTCCTTTTTAGTTTAAGTTGTATTGGGGTATAATTTACCTAGCACAAAGTTCAGCCACTGAAGCACACCATTCAATGATTTTTAGTAAGTGAACTGAGTGGTGCGCTCACTGATTTTCCTTTCTCTCTGCTGGACTTTTCGTACAAATTGAATCATCCAACATGTAGTCTTTCGTGCTGTTGTTTTTCAGTTGTTGTTGTTGTTTGTTTGTTTTTGTTTGTATGTGTTTGAGGCTCGTCCATGCTGTGGCTTGAACTTCATTCATTTTTACCGCTGACTAGCGTTCCATTGCGTGGATGTGCCACACTCGGCGGACGGACACAGACTGTGCTCACGTTGTCTTTGTTGTTAACACCTCCGTGCACCTTGCCAGGCAAGTCTTCGTGCGGATCTTTTGGGTATCTACCCAGAAGTGGCTGAGTCATATAGTAATTCTAGCAGCCTAGGCAAGTTCCAGTTTCTCCACATCCGTGTCCACAGTCGCTGTTCTCCTCTTACTGAGCCATTCTGGTGGGTGTGGGGTGGTCTCGCTTTGCTTTGCCCTAATGGCTAATGATGCTGAAAGAACATCATTTTGCGTGTTGGTAGTCATTAGCGTACCTTCTTCGGAGAAATGTCTATTCATAGCCTTTGCCTCTTTTTAAGTTAGGTTGTGCTACAGACAGAATGTTTGTGTCCCACCCCCACCCTGCACTTTATATGTGAAACCCTGACCCCCATGTGATGCTATTAGAAGGTGGGGCCTCTGAGAGGTGATTGGTGGGGCAGAGCCCCCAGGAACGGAGTGAGTGCCCTTATATCTGTAGTAAGCTTTGTAATTGGGAGTGAAGTCCTCCAACTTTGCTGTTGTTGTTTTTAAGATTGTTTTATCTATTCTGGATCCACACAAATTTTAGAATCAACTTTTCCATTTTGAAAAAAAAAGAAAGGCTATTGGGATTTTGATAGGGATTTCATTGAATTTGTAGGTGGCTTTGAGATGGGATATGGGATGTTTCTTCATTTATTTAGATCTTCTTTCATTTCTTCCAGCAATGGTTTGTAGTTCCCACTGTACAAGTCTTTCGCCTCCCCTGTCAAAGCTATTCCTAAGTGCCTTATTCTCTTTTTATGCTCCTGCACATGAAAGCTCCTGCTAACTTCCTTTTTAGATTATTTATCGCTAGTATAGAAACACAATCTGTGCATGTTGATCTTGTACCCTGCCATTTTGCTTAACTTGTTTATCATCCTATATAATAAAAGGCTAATATGCAGATTGTCCCCTCCACCAGGAGTTCAACCAGGGGGTGGGCCAGCCAGCCAACCCCCTGCGGTCCCTACCAGCGGCTGGCCCTGCCCCAGTCACCACCCCCCCTTCAATCCTCACCCTCCTCCCCCCTGCTGCCAGCCCAGCCAGATGGGCCAATCGGGGCGGGCCGGCTGGACCCCACTGGGGATCAAGCCTGACACCCAGGCCTGTACCCTGACCAGGAATCAAACTGTGACCTCCTGGTTCATAGATCGACGCTCAACACCAGCAGGGCTGGAACTGTTCTTTTATATTATGTGAACGAGCTTGAGAAGGATTGTTATTAATTCTTCTTTAAATGTTTGGTAGAATTTACCAGTGAAGCCGTCTGACTTCTTTATTATCTTCTTTGATTACTGATTCAATTCTTTACTTTTTGTACTTCTATTAATATTTTCTATTTGTTCTTGAGTCAATTTTGGGAATTTGTGTCTTTCTAGGAATTTGTCCAGTTCATCTAGGTCATCTAATTTGTTGGCATACAATTCGGTATGGTGTTCTCTCATAATCCTTTTTGTTTATGTAAGATTACTAGTAATGTCCCCACTTCCATTTTTTTATTGTAGTAATTGGAATTTTATCTCTTTTTTCATTAGAAAGCCTAATGGTTTGTCCACTTTGTTGATTTTTTTGAATAAACAACTCTTGGTTTTGTTGAACTCTCCATTGTTTTTTTATTTTTCATTTCATTTGTCTCTACTCTAATCTTTATTACTTCCTTCCTTCTGCTGGCTTTGCGTTTAATTTGCTCTTCTTTTTCTAATTCCTTAAACTGTACAGTTAGGCTGCTGATTTTCAATCCTTCTCATTTGTTAATGAAGGCATGCACAGCTGTAAGTTCCTCTCTTGGCCCTGCTTCTGCTGCGTCGTATACATTTTGGTATTTTCATTCTTCCCTAAGAATTTTCTAATTTCTCTTGTTACTTCTTCTTTTACTCATTGGTTGTTTAAAAATGTGTTATTTAATTTCTACATGCTTATAAATTTCCCAGTTTTCCTTTTGTTAATTGACAGTAAGCTTCATTCATTGTGGCCAGAGAAGATAATTAGTATGATTTCCATTTCTTTTTAAATGTATTGAGTCTTACTAGACTTCAAGATTGATCACTTCCCAAGGTATATAAATGTCTAATCACTATGTTGTACACATAAAACTGATACAGGGTGGGGCAAAAGCAGGTTTACAGTTGTAAGTAGGAAAAACAGAATGTATTCTCATATTATTATTTATTAATTATTGTTATTCTTCATATGAACAATTGTAAACTTACTTTTGCCCCACCCTGTATAATATTGCATGTCAATTGTAACTGAAAAATAAAAATCAATAAATAAAAATTTATCACCCTGGCCTGCATGGTTCAATGGTTAGAGCATCCACCTGTGCACCAAAAGGGTTGCAGGTTTGATTCCTGGTCAAGGGCATGTACCTGGGTTGCAGGTTCAAGCCCCAGCCCCAGTCAGGGCATGTGCAGGAGACAACCAATCAATGTGACTCTCACATTGTCTCACTCTCTCTCCCTCTGTCCTTCTCTCCCTCCCTTCTGCTTTCTCTAAAAATCAATGGAAAAAATATCCTTGGGTGAGGATTAAAAAAAGAAGAACAATGAGGAAGAGGGTGCCTGAGATAAAAATTTAAAGATCTAAATAAATGGAGATATAGTGTATGTTTCGTGGATCAGAAGACTCAATATTTTTAAGATCGCAAATTAATCAATAGATTCAATACAATCCTTGTCAAAATCTCAGCAGGTATATTTTGCAGAAATTAACAAGCTAATCCTAAAATGTATATGGAAATACAAAGGACCTAGAGTAACCTAAATAATTCTGAAAAAGTAAAATAAAGTTGGATGACTTTCACTTCCCAATTTTAAAACTTACTACAAAACTATTATACTCAAGGCAGTGTGGTACTGGTATATGGATAGACATATAAAGCAATGAGACAAAATAGATCATCCAGAAATATACGGACATTTATAATCAATTTTCAAAATAAGTGCCAAGGTAATTGAGTGAAGGATAATCTTTTCAACATATCATACTGAGACAATTAGCTATCCATATACCGAAGGGTAAAGCTGGATAATTATTTCACATCACACACCAAAATTAACTCAAAATGACTCATAGCTCTAAATGTAAGAACTAAAGCAACACAACTTTTAGAAGGAAACATAAGAGAAAACTTTTGTTACCTCGGATTAGGCAAAACGTTCTTAGATATGGCACCAAAAGTGCAATCCACAAAAGAAAAAATATAGTAAGTTGAACTTCACAGAATTTCAAAATGTTTTTTCTTCAAAAAAACACCATGAAACATCACCAAGAAAACATGGCCGAATAGGGAACTCTAGGAGCCAGTCCTCCCACTGAAGCAATCATTCAGTGACAAACACTGTCAAAATAAGCTTTTTTGGACGTCTGGAATCAAATCAAACCCTCTAGCAATAAAGAGAATAAAGCGACTGGTAATCTTTAGGTACGAAGGTGTTGTGACATGTTTGTTTACTTGATTGCCATCCCCCACTCCCCAGGTCAGTGGCCTTGGTGTGACTTGGGAGTATTAGAAGGGGCAGCAGAGACCCAGCTCTCAAATAACCGTGGATGTGCAATTTGGTCTGTCTTCCTGGGGGGTTGGTCCAGGAACTTACCCTTGTTTTGCTGCCCTTGAAACTCTCAGGGCTGGAGCAACTGCCTACACGGTGTCTGTGGAAAGAATTTAAAGACCTGTATTATCCAACTGGGGAAGGGATGATGGAGAGGGTAAGCAGCAAGCACCCAAAACCTGGGAAGGAGAAGGCTGAGGATGATAATTCATGTCTCTGAGCGTCTCCCACATATACCAGGGAATCTGAGTGCAATGCCTATTCCCAGATCGGAAAGCAAAGAAAAAATCTGAGAGACCCTCTAACTGCCTTTGGGCTCTGCACAACCGAGTGAAAGCTGACACAGAGCTGTGGTCAGTCCTGCTAAGCACTAAAGACGTATCTCAACTCAGAGACAGTTTACAAAGACGGAGAAAATATATTTTCTGTTTTGTATTGTTCTTCTTTTTGGCTCAAGGTGTTTAAGAACATGTCTGTCAGATCACTGACTGACTTCTGAGGCCATGGAACAGAGACTTCAGTGAACATGCATGACAAGGAATACAGCATTTGCAAAAATAAGTTGAAAAAGTCACTAAACAAATGGATGACTGCAGCCCACAGCAAACAACAAAGCAAGCCCTGTTAAGGCGAAAGGGTGGGGAGAATCTTATTTTCAGAGTTCTCACATTACACTATTCAAAATGTTTAGTTTTCAACAAAAACTTATAAAGCTGGCAAAGAAATAGTAAAGCTTGGCCCATTCATGAGGGGGAAAATAAACAGAAACTACCCCTGGGGAAGTCTAGACATTCGAATTACTAAACAAAGTTTTAAAATCAATTGTCTTAAGCATGCTCAAAGTGTTCAAGGAAACTATAAATGAAGAATTAATGGAAACTAGAGTAATATATGAACAAGTGGAGACTATTAATAAAGAAACAGAAATTGTAAAAGAGAACCAAATATAAATTCTGGAGCTGAAGAGTATAATACTGAAATGAGAAACTTTCAAAAGGGGTTCAATACCATATTTAAAGTAGACAGAAGAAATAATCAGTGACTTAAAGATAAGCAAATTGAAATCATGCAGTTTGTGGTGCATTAAAAAAAAAAGCAAAGAAAAATGAACAGATCCTAGGGGACATAAGGGACACAATTAAGTATATCAACATTTTAAGAGTTTCAGAGGAGAGCAGAGAAAGGGCCAGAAAGAATATTTGAAGAAATAATGGCCAAAAATTTCCCAAATTTAATGTAAGCTATGAATCTAAATAACTTGTTCAGAAAAGTTCTTCAATTATGGCAAATGCAAATAAATCTACACCAAGGCACATTATAATCAAACTGTTGCAAATAATCTTAAAAACAGAAAAGAGCTGTGACATGTCATGTACAAGGGATCCTCGATAAGATTAACAGCTGATTTTTCTTTGGAAGCCATAGAGGCCAGAAGGCAGTGGGATGAATGTTTCAAGTGCTGAAAGAAAAAACTGCCAACAAAGAATTCTATACCTGGCAAAATTATCTGTCCAACATGAAGGAGAGACTAAGGCACCTAAGATAAATTGAGGGAGTTCATCACTAGTAGACAGAGTTTTTGTATGCTATGAAGCTAAGTTGGTATCAGTTCAAACTAGATTATTATAAATTTAGTATAATTGTAATTTCTACAACAATTAAAAATACACAAATAAGGAAATGAGGAGAGAATAAAAAACGGTACATTAGAGAAAGTCAATCAAACACAAAAGAAGGCTGTAATGGAGGAAATGAATAACAAAAATGTATGACATATATAAAACAGACGGCAAAATGGCAGACATAAGTCTATTATAAGTCATAATTTTAAACGCAAATGTATTGAAATCACTGGTTAAAACACAGATGTTGACAGAATAAACAAAAAACATAACCCAACGATACCAGGTATGCTGTCTACAAGAGAGTTATTTTTTTAAATATATTTTTATTGACTTCAGAGAGGAAGGGAAAGGAAGAGAGAGACAGAAACATCAATGATGAGAGAGAATCATTGATTGGCTGCCTCCTGCACTCCCCCTACTGGGGATCGAGCCTGCAACGTGAGCATGTGCTCTTGAATGGGGTCGAACCTGGGACCCTTCAGTCCATAGGCCAACGCTCTCTCCACGGAGCCAAACCAGCTAAGGCCAAGAGAATTATTTTAGACCCAAAGACACAAATAGGTTAACAATGAAAAAATGGGAAAAGCTATCCTATGCAAATAGTAACCAGAAAAGAGCTGGAATGGCTATAATAATATCAGTAAAATGGGCTTTATGTCAAAAAATTGTTAAAAGAGACAACAAAGAACATTATATGTTGATAAAAGTGTCAATTCATCAAGAAGACATAACAAATATATGCATTAAACAGCAGAGCCCCCAAATAAATAAAGCAAATATGGACAGAATCGAATGGGAAAATAGTCAGTTTTATATATTTGGAGACTTCAATATTCTTCTTTCCATATCTCAATAGAAGACCAATAAGGAAAGAGAGACCTTGAACAACTTCATAAATCAACTAGACCTAACGGACTTATGCAGAGCGTACAGCCGTCAGCAGCAGTTAACGCCGAGTGTACGGGTAACATTCTCTATGACAGGCCATATGTCAGGCCACAGACCAAGTCCAAGAAAATTATTTTTAATTCTCACCTGAGGAGTGAGGATATTTTTTCCATTGATTCTAGAGAGAGTGGAAGGGAGTAGGAGGGAAGGGGGGGGAGAGAGAGAGAGAGAGAGAGAGAGAGAGAGAGAGAGAGAGAGAGAGAGAGAAACATCAATATGAGAGAGACACAACGATTGGCTGCCTCCTGCACTTGCCCCAACTAGGGGTGGAGATCAGACCTGCAACCCAGGTACATGCCCTTGACCTTACGGAGCACCGTTCAGCCTTAGACACCTCCCTCTACACTATGACATGGGAGAGGAGCCTTCATGGGAGAGAAACCTTCCCTCTTCAAGCCACTGTCAGCCTGGGTTTCTGTTGTAGGCAACGGAACTAATACTCCTAGGTATAGATTTAGATACGGCTGTGGATATGGACATGGACGTAGGTGGAGATAGAATCCTAACTGATGGACGGATGCTGCCAGGGCCTGTTACTGCGGAAGAAGGATAAAACTGATACAGGGTAGGCAACTAGCAATCTCTGTTATATCCAAAAAAATACAGTAAAACAAACTTTATTATTCAGGACCCATTATTATGTCAGTTGCTGTTGGAGAAAACCAAATCAAGCAAGCTTAGCAAAAGTGAGAACGCATGGTGTCGGGTCGCCGCGGCTCAGAAAAGACGGAGCTGTTTGGGGACACAGTCAGGGCTTGGAAGCTAGGAGGAGCCCTTTGCCCGCCTGCCCCTGGGCGCAGCGCACCCTCTCCGGCAGCGCTGGGGCTCTCTGAGCAGCAGCTAGCCAGCTCCTGGGAGCGGAGAGGAATGGCTCCCACGGACCCTTCCAGAAAAATCCAGCACGTATTTGCATTGGCTGGAAGGGAATCACAGCCAGTCTGTGCACCGGTCTGTGGCCAACGATGGCTCAGCCTGAGCAACCCGGCCATCCTGGACCAGTCACCGTGGCCAGAGGGAGGCAAGCCCCTGGGTGGGTAAGTGCCAAGCCATCGCTGTGGTCACCACAAAAAGAAGGGGGTGCGTGTCCGGGGTCGTGATGCACAAAGACAATCGCCACTACATATACTAATATTATTGCCATGGACTGAACTGTGGCCCCCAAAGTCATATGTTGAGTCCCTAACCCTCATGTCAGTGCATCTGGTGATAGGGTATTTAGGAGGCAACTAAAGTTAAATGATGAAAAGTCATAATGGTGGGACCCTAAGCGGATAAAACTGTGGTCTTCTGAGAAGAGTAAGAGACCCCAGCGCGCTCTCTTGCGGCCCTCCCTCCCTCCCTCCCTCCACCCTCCCTCCCTCCCTCCCTCCCTCCCTCCTTGCCATGCGAGGACACAGTGACTCGGTGGCTATCTGCAAGCCAGCAGAGAGCCCGCACCAGACAGTGGCCACATGGCCTCGTTGATCTCAGACTTCCAGCCTCCAGGACTGTGAGAAAGCCAGTTTCTGTGGTTTCGGCCCCCCTCTATGGCATTCTGTTATGACAGCCTGAGCAGGGTGCGCCAGATTTCTCTGTATTAGTCAGGGTTCTCCAGAGAAATAGAACCCTGACTAATACAATCACTAATAACAAAAATAGCAAAATGGTTTGCATTTTTAGGGAACTTACCATCCAGCAGACACCGCTGAACTATAAGAACCTTTTACTATCCCCATTGGAGACGCGGGGAAAGGCAGCTGCCGGAGCTGAACAGCGTGCCCCGGTCCTAAAGCTGGCCAGTGGCCGAGGCAGGGTTTGAACCCGGGCAGTCCAGTCTAGGGCTACTTCTGGATAATGGGATTATTAAAGAAATACATTTTGTGCTTTTCTGTACTGATTTTCAAGTGACATGTTACTTCTAGAATCTAGGGGGGACACAACCATTTCCATATGGGAAATATTTTTAAAAGGAGGTCACAGAGCATCAGCCCCGGGGAGAGGGCACAGCGTGGAGGAAAGACACTAAAATCTACAGACATGGTGGTCCTTCCAAAGGCGCTCGCCCGGTGACCTTGGCTGCAGGTCAAACAGCCAGTGTCACATGGATGTGGGTTAGAACCGCTGAAGCAACATGTGCTTGGGGGCTTTTTCCAACGTCAGTGTGTTACAGCCACCAGAAACCCCAAGTCCCTGAGGCTGCGCCAGTGGGCGTGGTGCCCAGACGGGGGAGTCGGCCTCGCTGCAGGGGCCACACCTGCGGTCTGTGTGCAGCTCTTGCGGGGGGCGGGGTGTGGAAAGGGCCGGAGAACCCTGAGAAAGCAGCAGTATTTGACTTGAAGAAAAGGCTCCGAGGGTGGGGAGGGCGTGAGAGCTGACCTTTGGGGGCAGGCCGGCGCGGAGTCGCCTCACTGGGGAAGATGATGAGCTTCCTGCCCCTGGCGTATGCAAACCAAGGCTTCGGCCACCTGTTGATGTGGGTGAATGGTTAGATTGGTTGAGCATGTGGTTGGACCACAGGGCCATGAAGTCTCCTTTTTTTAAAAAAAAAAAAAAACAAGTATCTTTTTATTGATCTTAGAGATAGAGGAAGGGAGAGAGACACACTGATGTAAGAAACATCGGCTGGCTGCCTCCTGCATGCCCCCTGCTGGGGATGGAGCCGGCAACCCGGGCATGTGCCCTGACCAGGAATCCAACCGGCAACCTTTTGGTGCATGGGGCAACGCTCAACCAACGGGGCCGCAGCCGCCGGGGCGAAGCCTCCTTTTACGCTGAGTGTCTGTGCGCCTCTGATTTTTGGAAAGCTGTGGGAAGGCTCGCCCTGGAGGGAGACTGTTATGAGCTGAATATTCTTGTACCCCATATTTTGCATGTTGAAGCCCTAACCCCCGGTGTCTCTGTCTATGGAGATGGGGCCCGTAGGAAGTGATTAAGGACTGGGCTAGTGTCCTTACAAGAAGAGACACCAGAAGCTCCTTCTACCTCCACCCCCTCCCTCCCGCCGCCCCCCCCCACACACACACACGCACACACACACGCGTGCACCGAGGAAAAGCCATGTGAAGGTGCACCGAGAAAGCAGCCACCTGCGAGCAAAAGGCAGCGCCATGTCCTGAGGCACTGCATCGGCCGGCACCTGATCTTCTCAGCCTCCAAACTGTGAGACAGGAATTCTGCTATTTAAGCCCCCCGGTCGGTGGTATTTTGTGTGGCAGCCCGAGCGGACTAGGACAGAGAGGGACTGCCAATCAGGCGCCTCTGCTGACTTCCTCGGGGCATCTAGGGACTGGAGCCCCGGCCTGGCCTCCAGGGACCAGCCTCCAAGGTCCGGAGGGTCTTCTGATGAGGGTCAAGGAGGAGTTGCTTGCCCCTCCCTCCCTGTGGCCTCTGATTTTTCTCAGTTACTATAACAGACATTCTCTTCAGTGCCGAAGGTCCCAAGTCCTGGGGGGACAGGACACACAGGAGTAAAAGTGAGGCGCCTGGGATGGTGGCGTGTGGTGGGCGGGGGTGACTTTGGCTGGGAGGGGCTTGCCAGCACTGACTGACGCTGGTAACGGAATCCCGATTTTTTTCTGCTCTCAGCCTCTTTCCCAGGGGAGCCCATGACCCTGTCCTTCGCCAACCCACTACCTACACGGGCCATGTGAATTGCTCCAGTCAGAGTATATGTCCCCGTTAGAAGCAGTGAGAGCCCGTGAGACTTCTGATGGGACATCTGGGGCAAAGACCCCAGACTTGGACCGAGAATCTGTGCTCTCTGAGCTCCTGTGGGTATCTGGTGGCCACAGTGTGCAACTGGCCTCCGAATGGAGCCAGCCTACAGGAAGTGATGAATTGAGTCATCAGGACTCAGGACCCCTGGATCCAGCCGTGCCTGCAAGCCAGACATTTTAGTGGAATTAGAATCGTTCCCTTTTGGCTTCAGCTGGTTTGGATCTGTTTTCTTTCCCTTGAAACTGAGCCTTGACGGAGACATTGCTCTGTGCCTAAAAGCGCCACGAGGGTCTGTACCCAGTCCTACGAGCAGAAAGGAGGCAGCTGCTGATTATACGCCCAGAGGGGTGTGGACGAGTGGCCAGGGAAGGCTGCACAAAGAGAGGCCAGGTAAACTGGACTTGGCAGGACGAGGAGGAAAGATAGGAGAGGCCATTCGAAAACTTTTCAAAGCTCTGGATGGAGCAATGAAGAAATATACTTCTCCATAACCCGGGGGACCAGGGGAAAAGTCACCGGGGAAAAGTGGAAAACATGTCTGACTGAGTGATATAAAAAGTACATATTAAAACGTGTGGGTTGCAGCTAAAGCAATACTTAGAGCGAACGTTGTAGCCTTAAAACTCATAAATTAGAAAAGAAGAAAAGCTAACAATGAATGCTTCGGCCATCCGTCTCAAGAAGTTCGAAAAAGAGTAGCAAGATAAACACAGATGAAAGTAAAGGAAGAAAAATAATCAAGATAAACAGACTGAAAGAGGAAGGAAGTGTGCCCTGCAGAGGATCAACAAGCCCCGGCCGGGGGGTGGGTGAGCCACAGACACGAGGCGTGACTGCGCGCCTGCCGGGAGGTCAGGGCGCTGGGCTGGGCGGCAGACTGGGCGCCGGAGGTCACAGAGCAAGGGCGCAGTGGGGAGGCCGACGCCTGCGGGGCACGGTGGTGCCCGAGCACAGGAGCTGTCCCCCGAGGCCTGGGCCCGGGACCCCACTCCATGGGTGTGGAAGCCACGGCAGTTTCTCCGCCCGCCCTGTACTGTGCCCAGGGCCACCCAACCTTACACAGCGAGCTGCGCGCACATCTCTTGGCTGTGTGTCCCCCAGGCCGCAGCTTCAGTAAAGAAGGGATTTGTCTGTTCTGCCCATTGCAGAACCCCAGCCCCCAAGGCAGTGCCTGGCATGGAGTAGGTGCTCACTAAATATCTGTTGAAACATTGAATGAGGCCCGGCCGGTGTGGCTCAATGGTTGAGCATCGACATATGAACCAGGGGGTCAGGGTTCAATTCCCAGTCAGGGCACATGCCTGGGTTCTAGGCTCGATCCCCAGCGTGGGGCATGCAGGAGGCAGCCGATCAATGATTCTCTCTCATCATTTATGTTTCTATCTCTCTCTCCCTTCCTCTCTGAAATCAATGAAAATATATTTAAAAGAGAGAGTGAGAGTAAATAAATAAATTTTAGAGAGAGAGAGAGAGAGAGAGAGAGAGATTGGATGAGCATTTCAAGGCCCTCCTCTCCATAGTCAGCTTCACTCCACGCCCTCCCAGCCGAGTCAGGCTGACCTACAGACGACAGGTGTGGCTCACATGGCTCTGCTTCTCCTCCCGCATCACCTCCCCGCTCACCCGTCTCACGTTACGTGCCCAGCCAGGCGGGGCTGTTTCCTTCAGGCCTCGCATGTGCTGGGCCCTCCACCTGGTGCCTTCCTGCCCCTGCCATTTCCTGGAGACCCAGTTCTGGTCCTTTCGAATTCAACAGAGATGTCGCCTCCTGCAGGGAGCTTTCCCTGATGCCCCAAATCTGGGTGAGTCCTTCCTCCTCTGGACCCGCAATTCCTCATCGCACCACGACCTCACTGCATTGCTGATGCCTGTACGCTTGACCTCAAGTTCCACGTGGACAGGGGTCTGTCTTGTCTCCGCCAGGGCCTAGAGCAGTGCAGAGAATCAGAAATGTGATTCCAGTGAATCAGTGGATGACCAAACACTGTGAGTTAGCGGGAGTGTCACTTCCTATCCTCCGGGTCCTCCCAGGTCACCCCTGTCCTCCGGGTCCTCCCAGGTCACTTCCTGTCCTCCGGGTCCTCCCAGGTCACCCCTGTCCTCCGGGTCCTCCCAGGTCACTTCCGGTCCTTCCTGTCCTCCGGGTCCTCCAGGTCACCCCTGTCCTCCGGGTCCTCCCAGGTCACCCCTGTCCTCCGGGTCCTCCCAGGTCACTCCTGTCCTCCGGGTCCTCCCAGGTCACTTCCTGTCCTCCGGGTCCTCCCAGGTCACTCCTGTCCTCCGGGTCCTCCAAGGTCACCCCTGTCCTCCAGGTCTCCAGTTCCTGTCCTCCGGGTCCTCCCAGGTCACTCCTGTCCTCCGGGTCCTCCCAGGTCACCCCTGTCCTCCGGGTCCTCCCAGGTCACCCCTGTCCTCCGGGTCCTCCCAGGTCACCCCTGTCCTCCGGGTCCTCCCAGGTCACTCCTGTCCTCCGGGTCCTCCCAGGTCACTCCTGTCCTCTGGGTCAGGATAAACCCAAAGTCCCAGCTGTGGTCAGCAGGCCCTGCACACGGCTCCCACCTCCTCCACCTTCTCCTAAATCACTCTGGTGGGGACCAGCCTGCTCTGATGCCTTCCTTCCTGTGCATATAGCCCTTGTTAGGCCTCGAAGGCACCTGGCTGTTCGTTTTATGGGCATTTGTGGACTAATCTGGCCTAATGAGTCTCTGATGGGCACACCCAGAACCACCCCTGAATGGACTCACTCACCGTGGACACATTCTGGGACCACCCACTCCTCGGAGTGAGTGCCACCCCCATCGTCTCATTTCTGCCTCCCAGAGCCCAGTGAGCTGGTCCAGAAAAGACTGATCTCTCCAGGCCGGGGGGATGGAGTCAGGCGACCGCGTCCCCTTGGTGAGTGGGGAGGAAGGATGGCTTCACACACAGGCGCGCACTCCAGGTCCGTGTCCAGAGTTTCCCACAGGCCCTGCCCCGCCCCACCCGGCCCCATTCCCCTGGAACCGGCATTCATCTGGGTGCCCAGCAGATAGGGTCCTGATCTCTGTAGGCTGGGGTGGGGGGCATGTGGGGGGCGGGACACAGAGTTGCTTGTACGGGCAAATGCGATACACAAATAAAAGCAGCCACAGTGTCCCGGACATGCACTGCACAGGTGCCAGTATCTCATTCAGTCCCCCAGCCGGGAAGCAGGTGCTGATATTGTCCCACCTCACAGGTGCAGAAACTGAGGCACAGAGACTTTAGTAACTTGTCCCTGGCTGCACAGGTAGGAAAGAATGAAACTGGAATTTGAATCTGGACCGTTTGGCTCCAGAGCCGAGCTGTTAGCCACTGCACCATCTTTCTCACCCACGTGCACATACAACCCAAGCCCAAGTGGTCACGTCGGGCATCGAGGATGTACCCCACGCACTCACACACGCTTTAAGCACAGTCACACCCAGGCATGCCTGTCCCTGTCCAAGCGCTTACATACAAAGCCTGTAACACCCCAGCCATTCAAGCTCACACATGTGCAAGTAATCACACATTGTCATATGAGCACGCGTTCATATGAACAAGTATTTATTGAGCATCTACTATGTGCCAGGCACATAACAGTGAAGAAACAGAGCTCCTACCCTACCAGCGTGTGCAATCCAGCAGGGGCACATGCGTGTATAGACATGCACGTGCGGTGTTTAAATCAGACAGACATGCCCTGTTAGAGAGTGCTTACTGCGTGTCAGAGGCAGAGCTGGACTCTCCCGTGCGCCAGGATCCCTGTGAGGACAGCCCACTGGTCAGTATACACCTCCCTCCCTCTCTGCAGGAGCTCAGGACACAAGCTGGGTCTTGGCAGGGGTGGGTGGGGTGCAGGGGAGAGAGATCGGTTTGTTTTCAGCACTCCCTGTAGGCTGACGATCCCCAAGGCCCTGTCAATCCCCCGGAGACGGGACCATGATCCAAGTGACAAATACCACATACATTTGCGGACATGTGCACAACCCACATGTGCTCATGTGTATGTTCATGTGTGTGCTCGTGTGTGTGCACGCTCCTCCAGACCTGGCAGAGCCGCAGCCCCATCAGGAACCGCTGCCCTAACACCTCCTCCTGTCCCCCATCTGGCACATTAGGGAGCAGTGGCCCCAAGACACCTGGCTTCCAGGCGGCTGCGCGCTCAGGGAGGAAGGGCTGCAATGACTCGGCTTCCAGGCAGCTGTGAGTTCTGCAAACACTCCCTTCCTCAAAGAGGCTCCTCTTTACTGAAAGGTCAGGCTGCCGTCGTCGTTTCGTTTCCCCGCATTCACACAGGGAAGGCTCAAACTCTCAAAATATTTACCGAGAGCCGTCCGTCAGTCAATCAACAGGCATTTACTGACAGCGGCAGCTTTCACACCCGGCTGGGCACGGTGCGGGGAAAGAGGGGGAGGGCTACGCACAGGCCTTGTCCTGCAAAGGTCAGGGGCGGCGAGGAGCTGTGGTTAGCGGGAGGGGCCGGTGGGTGGGGATGTGAAGGGAGTGGAGAGTGGTCCCGGCACAAGGGGCCGCGTGCACAGAGCCATTCCTGTGGCCCCGCAGCCACACGGGCAGTGTGCTGCTAAGCCAACCATCAAAAAGAAAAAGCTGACATGTGGCGTCTGCTGCTTTCTGCGGGGTGAAGACCCCCCCAGGCCCGAGTCCAGGCCGCCAAGGCGATGATGTCACAGGACGCGGAGTGGAAAAAAGACGGGTGCAACTGGCTCTCAGGAGCTGCTGCGAGTCGGCCTCCGCACCCCGCTGGTCCTCACCCCCTGTCCGCAGGGACACATGGAGGATGGAGCCAGAGCCTTGGTGCCCAGGGCGGGGCAAGAGCCCCAGGGACACGAACAAAGCCCCTGGTTCGTTCTTCACGGCAAGTTCTGATTTGTCCTTTCATGAACTCAGCGCCCACCCTGTGCTGAGGTGCATCTGAGCTGAAATGCGATGGCGTGAGGCAGTGAGTAAGGGTGGGAGTTACTTCCAAGCAGAGGAACTAGCGTGCGCAGTGGCTTAGTGCCCTCGTGGACTCCTTGGTTAACCCAGTAAAAGCATCCTGTTTGACAGACTTCTTAAATGAGCCAGCACCGTCTAAGTCAGTGGTTCTCAACCTTCCTGATGCCGCGGCCCTTTAATACAGTTCCTC
Source organism: Myotis myotis (assembly GCF_014108235.1). NCBI lineage: Eukaryota > Metazoa > Chordata > Mammalia > Chiroptera > Vespertilionidae > Myotis > Myotis myotis. The sequence goes on along the minus strand of NW_023416341.1, from coordinate 1,281,869 downwards.
ATGTGGTGGTGACCCCCAACCATAAAATTATTTTCGTGGCTACTTCATCACTGTAATTTTGCTACTGTTATGAATCGTCATGTAAATATCTGACATGCAGGATGTATTTCATTGTTACAAATGGAACATAATTAAAGCATAGTGATTCATCACAAAAACAACATGTAATTATATATGTGTTTTCCGATGGTCTTAGGCGACCCCTGTGAAAGGGTCATTCGACCCCCAAAGGGGTCGCGACCCACAGGTTGAGAACCGCTGGTCTAAGTGCTGTACACGCCTTCGCTGATTTAATCCTCTGGTGACCCTATGAGGTATTTACTATCTTTAACCCCATTGTACAGATGGGACAACGGAGAAGTTAAGTCAATGTGCCCAAGCCCGCTGGTTCGCTTCGCCTGCCCACTGCACTCCCTTTATGCATCTGCAGCGGGTGAGGCTTGGGGAAATTTTAGGGGGTACCCAGACACGGCAACCAAGTGTAAGTTTAGTTTTGGGTTTAATTAAATGTCAGAGTGTGGGAAGTGATGGGTTCAGCTGAAGCACGCTCCCCCACCCCCTTCGCACACACACGAGGCGAGCGTGCTATCCAGTGTGCAAGTGTTTACCGAAGATGTCGGTCAGCCCATCAACCAGCCGGCACTGGCGTCTTCGTGTCTTGGCCCTTATTCACTTTTTGCTCATTGTTTTTTGTTATTTTGTTTTTTCACCGAACACTTCGTCTGGGCCAGGCTGGGAGAAGAAATAGATTATAGTTCCTACCCTCACAGAGTCTAGCAGGAGAGACACACAAATGGTGACTTGATATATGTTCAAATTATTCCATTATCAGAAACAAAAACCAAAATTAGATATTACAGTAAGTGCTAATAAAGGGACATGCACAGAGAGGGAGCAATTCTGTCCTGTGTGGGGGGAAGGTTCACAGAGAAATGTCTGTTGCGCCTGGGTCTTGATGATGATGTTTCACTAGTGGTTACCAGGGAACGGGGGGCGGGGGGTGGGAGTTGGGGGTCACAGCGAACCGGTGAAGGGTCTTCTTGTGAAGGATGGTGGTGGGTGATGATGAAAACAGATAATGGTGATGGGTGTACAACATTTGGAATATACGAAAACCCATTAAATTGCATATTTTTAATGATTAAAATGGAAATTTTTATGTCATATGAATTTTATCTCCATTAAAAAAAAAAAGATATTTCAACCGGGAACCTTGTGGTTGCAAGTGACAAATTAGCTTTTTGTAATGGGTTTCCTGGCTCAAAAAAAAAATGTTTTAAGTTCAAGAATATAGTTTCAGGCATGGATGAATGAAGGTGCACAAATGATTCTTTTCAGACCGGAAGGCTCCACCTCTGGGCTCTGCTTTCCTCTGTGTCGGTTTCATTCTCAGGCAGTCCGTCTGAGTGAGACTCAACGCTGGGGAAAAGGCTCTGAAAAGTTCAGGTGTATGACGTACCAGCGTCGAAGCACGGAGGGAAGAACGGATCTTTTCCCCAGGGGTCTCAATGATCATTCCATGAAAGGTTCTTATTGGTCAGTTTTGATCACATGCCTGTCCCTAAACCAACTACAATATAAATGGGGGGAAATATTCCAAGCCTGAGTCCTGTGCCCTATTGAAAAGCGGGGAGTGAGTTAAGTTCCATGAAAACAACTTGAGCTAAAAGTAAGATGATCAGGCACTATTATCAGAAGAAGAAGGAGTGGATGGTGGGCAGGCATAACCAGAGTCCCTTTGCTGACGACAGAGGTGCCTGATGGAGAAGTGGGGAGGGTATGCTTAGAGCCGGGAAGGGCATGAGTAAAGGCTTCAGGCTTACAAATGTGTAGGGTAGTCTGGCTACCGTGGCCAGGTCCTGGTGTCTAGGGGAACAGGTCATGGTGTCTAGGGGAGACAGGTCATGGTGACTAGGGGAGACTGGTCATGGTGTCTAGGGGAGACAGGTCATGGTGTCTAGGGGAGACAGGTCATGATGACTAGGGGAGACAGGTCATGGTGACTAGGGGAGACAGGTCATGGTGTCTAGGGGAGACAGGTCATGATGACTAGGGGAGACAGGTCATGGTGTCTAGGGGAGACAGGTCATGGTGTCTAGGGGAGACAGGTCATGGTGACTAGGGGAGACAGGTCATGGTGTCTAGGGGAGACTGGTCATGGTGACTAGGGGAGACTGGCCATGGTGTCTAGGGGTGACTGGTCATGGTGACTACGGGTGACTGGTCATGGTGACTAGGGGAGACTGGCCATGGTGTCTAGGGGTGACTGGTCATGATGACTAGGGGAGACAGGTCATGGTGTCTAGGGGAGACAGGTCATGGTGACTAGGGGTGACAGGTCATGGTGACTAGGGGAGACTGGCCATGGTGTCTAGGGGTGACTGGTCATGGTGACTAGGAGTGACAGGTCATGGTGTCTAGGGGTGACTGGTCATGGTGACTAGGGGTGACAGGTCATGGTGTCTAGGGGTGACTGGTCATGGTATCTAAGGGAGACTAGTCATAGTGACTAGGGATGACTGGTCATAGTGTCTAGGGGAGACTGGTCATGGTGACTAGGGGAGACAGGTCATGACATCTAGAGAATGGCCAGGTCATGGTGTCTAAGGGTAACCAGGAACCATTCTGACACTGATTTCGATGTGTATACATGTGCATTTGTGTGTGTGTGTGTGCAAGAACTAGCTCAGTTCTGACACTATCTGTCTGGAGATAGGGTCAGGTCCCACAGGTTGAGGGCTCAGTCCTTCAAGTCTCCTCCCCTACACTTCAGGCACTGGTTGCAAGTCCAATGGCAATCCAGGCTGTCATCTGTGCTTCTGACCAACCGGCAATAGAAGGAAGCTTCCAACGACCCCCTTTGGAGGTTAAATTAATTCACTGGAGCAGCTCACAGACTCAGAGCACATTCATTTACTAGCTCTCTGACTGGTTATGAAAGGACATCTCAGGAGCCGCCTGATGAAGAGATGCACAGGACACACCATGGGCAGAGGCTCAGGGCGCCCATGCCCTCACCAGACTTGCCAGTCTCCCAGCTTCTCCACCTGTTCACCACCCGAAAGTCCCCCAACCCTGTAGTTTTGGTTTCTATAGAAGCTCTGTTACGCAGGCATGGCTGATTAAATCATTGGCATTAAATCAATCTTCAGCCCCCCCCCCGCCGAGAGTTTGAGGGGTAAGATGGACCGTTTCCCTCTAATCACATGGTTGGTTCCCTCGGCAACCAGCCCTCATCCCTAGGTGACTTAGGGGCTTCCCAAAGGTCACCTCATTAAAATACCAAAGACACTGAAGGTTCTATCACTTAGGAAATTCCAAGAGTTTTAGGAGCTCTGCCCCAGCAACAGGGGCAAAGACCAAATATATATTTCTTTTTTTTAAGAGGGGAGGCAGGGGACATCCATGTGAGAGAGAAACATCGATTGGCTGCCTCCCATACATACCCCGACCAGGGTGGGGATTGAACCTGTAACCCAGATATGTGCCCTTGACTGGGAATCGAACCCTTAACCCTTCAATGCACAGGCTAATGCTCTAATCACTGAGCAACACCAGCCAGGGCTGGTGACAATATCACACCAGGTCATGGATTCTAGGGGTGTGCAGATCATGGGGTCTAGGAGTGCCTAGGTCATGTGTCTAGGAGTGACAGGTCACAGTGCCTTGGGGTGGCCAAGTCATGGTGCCTAGGGTACCATGGTGCCTAGGTAATGGGTTCTAGGGGTGAGAGTGTAATCACAGAGTCCACTCAAAATGGCTCTATTCTTTTTAACAAAATAGTGTGCTGCTTTTCAGAAACAACAGACCAAAACTACAGGTCACGCAGCTAAAGTGTGCACAGAGGAGAGAACTTTGACCTCCAGCTGCACACGGAACCAAAGTCTCACACACACACACACCAGTACCAAAGGAGGCAGCCAATCAAAGTTTCTCTCTCATCGATGTTTCTATCTCTCTATCCCTCTCCCTTCCTCCCTTTAAAATCAATAAAAATATTTTTTTAAAAGAATAAAACTTGCTCCACTAGCACTTCTGCATACCTGTTCCCCCAGCCCCTGAAACACCCTTAACCTATCCAGCAAGATGAATTTGAGGACTAGGTCTCTCATCTTCTCGATTGGGGGTTTCTTGATCAATAAGCCTTTCCTTACTTCCAGCTGACATTTTTTTCAGTGTTTTCATTGCATTGAGAGAGAGAGGAAGGGAAGAGAGAGAGAGAGAAACATTAATGTGAGAGAGTAACATCAATCAGTTGCCTCTTGTATGCACCCTGACCAGGGATCAAACTGGCAACCTGGGCATGTGCCCTGACCAGGAATCAACCAGCAACCTTTTGGTGCATGGGACAAGGCCCAACCAACTGAGCCACACTGGCCAAAGCCAAACTGACATTTTAAGTTCTGGCCTTTTGAAGAATCGGGCACATGGACTCTGGGTCAGTAACAACAGGTCCTGGTGTGTAGGGGTGACAGGTCACAGTGACTAGAGGTAATAGGTCATGGGGTCAGGGAGTGATATGGGTTGAAGAATGAGAAGGGAGGGAGCCAGGAGCCAGGAAGCAAAGGGTGTGGACTCTGGTCTGTAGACGGTGTCTCCCAAACTTGCGTCCCTCGTGCGCACTGCCACGGTTATTTCTTCCATATTTACATTTTCCCCATCATTGTTCCCTTCAGCCTTTTCTTCATACTGACTTACTTGTTTTATTTCAATAACTGTATTTTAAAAGGCAACATTGCCATCGTCACGAATGGACAACCAGTATTCATCATAAGTAGAAGGGAACTGTAAAACAACACAACAAAACCAAAAGTGAATTATTACGCTCTGGCTCCATGTGGTGTGGCCTGGGGAAGGCTAGTCAGAAGGAGAGAAGGAGAATTGAAAAGGGAATCACTTTCTCGGTTTAATGCCTTAGACACCACACCCATATGCCACCTAAAGTGACCTCAGGGAGCCCAGGGGTGTGTCCCTCACCTGGGTCACCCCAGGGGCCTGCGCCCCACACTGGGTTAACGGGAGCCAGGAGGCTCTGTGAGCCGGAAATAACACGATCAAAAAAATAGCTCTGGTCCTGGTGGGGGGAATGTTGAGAAGAAAGACGCTATTGGCAGAATCTAGGTGATAAGATGAGGAGGCTGACTTGTGCAAACAGAGTTGCTGGAGGGGAGAAAGACTCTGGCACCTGAATCCCCTTGGGGCGGGGAGGAGGCGGGCAGGCTGGGAGATGCCTGCTCTACAGCCTTAACAAGTGAGACCAGGGCCTGGAGGAGGAGGTGTGGGCGGACGTGGAGGGCTCAGTTCTGGGTGTACTGGGGCTGAGATGTGGGCCATCCATGTGGAGATCCATTGATTTGCTCAGAAAGTATTTATTGAGCACCTACTGTGTGCCACACACCTTTCTAAGGCCCTGGGATACAGCACTGAGCCAACCAGCCAAAGACCTCTGTGCCCAAGGAGTCTACCTTCTAGTTGGGGATGGGGGGTGGGGAAAGACCTGATAGGAAAGAAAGGACTTAATAAAATACACACTATCTCATCACATATGTCACATTGGACATGACGTGCACAGATAAGACATGAAATGTCTGGGTGGGAGATGTGGACACAGATGGATATATGAGTTCAGGCCAGAGATCTGGGCGGCAGATCTATTTAGAAGACACCATTCATTCATTCAACAAGTGATTATTGAGCACACTCTGTGCCAGCCGCCATGCTGGGAGCTGGGTGACACAGTCTGGCCCCATGAAACTCCAATAGTTTCAGTAAAGGTTGTAGTTAACCTTATGGAAACAGATGAGATTGCCCATGGAGTGTGTGCATGTGTGCGCACGTGAGCGCGCACGTGTGTGTGTGCGTGCGTGTGCATGTGTGTATGTGTGTGAGTGTGTGCACGTGTGTGTGCATGTGTGAAGCCCAAGATGAGCCCTGAGGCCCCCAGTGTTTAGGGAAGGCCGAGGAGAGACCCTGGGAGGTGAGCCTGAGCAGGAGCAAGCAGCCAACAGCAGCAGCAGCACGAGGGGCAGAGGTTCAGGGACGAGGGTGAGGTCGTGCTGCGGGAAGATAGGACTGAAGCAGACCTGTCTGCACTGGCGGTGGCGGCAGTGACAGCAGTTTCGTGGCAGAAGTGACGGCAGCTTCTGCACAGAGGGCTGAGGAGTGGGTGTGCAGGGAGGAAGTGGGGACAGGGAGACGGCTTTCGAGAACTGTCTGGGTAGAGAGAGAGGGAGCGGGAGGGAGAGGGAGAAGAAGGAAGTGTGGAGGAGGGAACCTTTGGTTGTTTGCAGATGGAAGGACTTGACAGATGATCACAGTGATGGGAAGAAGCCTGCAGAAGGACGAAGCCGGAACACAGGGGGTGACGGTGCTTGGGGTCCAGAGGGAGTGGCAGGTCAACTTTGTGGAGAAGGATGACCCTATGGCAGGAACGGCTATAAAATCTGAAGGGCTCGATGCAAAATGAAAATGCAGGCCTTTTTGTTCAAAAGGTACTAAGAATCCAAGATGGTGACTCCCTTTGCCATATCGGGAGTGGGCAGCAGGTTTGACTTGCTGACTTGGCTGAATTGTGGCCTCTAGCCACCCAGCAGACGCCCTGCGGCAGGATGGCACCCTCCCTGTGCCTGAGCCTGGACCCCCTCCCGGTCGAAGGCAGTGTGGCTGCTGGACAGGGGTGGGCAGGGGCAGGTGGACTGGAGTCCAGAGTGCCAAGGGGTGGACGAGCAGGTGGCCAGGAACCTGTCCAGGGAAGCAGGCGGGGGGTGGAGGTGGGGCCACGTGGGAGCCGAGACTGCGAATCCTTGCTGCGTGCTCCATGTCCAATGGGACTTTCCTTACAAACACAGATGCACAGGTAAGATCTTTAAGAATTTCAAGTCAGAGGTCTGGGAGCTTCGGGGCCTGGGAGCTTCAGCGTCCACCCGCCCCTGCGCTGCGCTGCTGCACTGGGGCCGCCCATGAAGCCGCGAGCCCCACGTTCACGCTAAGGGACGGTGGATGCCGAGGAGGTAGGAGTTGCGGACATTCAACAGAATCCTCTGGAAGTGGCGACTGAGGGCCAATCGTGAGGGAGCAGGAGAGGCTGTAGGGACAAGGCTTGAGGAAAAGCAGGCTGGAGTGTCTAGACTCCAAAGTCAGATGCACGGAGGAATGCTTCCCATTGCTGCTGTAACAGATTGCTGCGAATTCAGTGGCTTGAAACATGAACATGTATTATCTTACAACCCTAGGGGTAAGAGGTCGGAACTTGGTCTCACTGAGCTAAAAACCAGGGTGTCCCCAGGACCGCATTCCTTCCGGAGACTCGAAGACAGAACCTGTCCCCTGACTTTTCCAGCTTCCATGGCTCGTGCTTGTCTCCCGTCTTCCCAGGCAGCAGCATAGCATTTGCAGTCTCTCTCGGACGCAAACTCTCCTGCCTCCCTCTTTCTCATAAGCGCCCTCGCGATTGCATGGGGCCCGTCCAGATAACCTCTCCAGGTCAGCCGATTAGCGATCTTGATTCCACGTGTTCACAGCTTCCGGGGATTGGGACGGGCATGTCTTTGGAGGCCCCGTTAATCCACCGGCCATGATCTTTAAGGTTGCTTTAAGGCTGCAAAAGCACCACCCCAGTCATTTCAACAAAACAAACCAAAAAAGCAGGTTCATGGTTCATTTAAGAATCCCAAGGTTGGTTTGATCGCGTGATGAAGCGATCAGGGACGCAGGCTCTTTTCTGCTCCCCCTGTGCCAGGTTCGGAGCACTGTCTCTCATCCCCATGCGCTTCCCCTCGTGGTCACAGGACGGCTGCCAAAGCACCAGACCTCACATCCTGGGCAGAAGGAAGTTTGCAGAGGGGCCTTCTAATGCTGCTCTCTTCGCTTAAAAAAGAGAACTGTCCGCTTGCCCTGTGGTCCCATGGTGGAGAGGCAGGACAGACAGACCAGATCTGCTGACCAACTCAAGCTGAGTTTACCAGCTGCAAATCAGGAAATGCCAGTTCCTGGATGGGGTGGGGTGTCAGTGAGGGGGCCGGTGGCCAGACTCTGAGATCGGTCTACGACTAGAGTCAAAGATTAGGCTGGGCCAGGGGTCAGCCTGGGCCTGTGCCTGGGCCAAGCTACAGCCACGATCACAATAAACCCACAGTGTGGGTCACGAATCAGTCTATGGCTTGAGTCAGAGGCCGTTCTGTGGCTGGAGTCGGGTGTCAGCCTGCAGCCAGGGTCAGAAGTCTGGCTTCAGTCTCTCTCTCTGGACCTCTCTTGTCTCGCTCTCCTCTGGAAAGACCCGTGGGAAGCTCGGCCACCTGTCCGTAAGGAGGACAGCAGAGTCCGGGCAAGATCCTATAGGTGGCGTATGGTAGAACCTGAGGGGCGAGAGGAAAACGGGGGCGGGGGAGTGTATATAACGCATGTGGCCACGTGGTGAGAAGTGCAGGATAGAACCTCTGTGCACGCACAGTCACTGGCTCTGCGCGCGGATGAGGTCTGGGAGTCACGTGGACAGACACAAACACGGGTGGGTGGGATGATGCCTCGGGACCACTTGTCTGGGGTTTCCATCGCTCCAGCCTGTCCTTTCTGCAATAAAGTAACGTGAACTGTAGCATGTCATTTCCTTTACGTGTATGCCCTCGGCTCCACGACACCCACAGACCAACTCAGTAGAATGAGAAGAAGGCCAGCAAACACTTGGACAGGCGCTATCGCGAGCCTTACGTGTATTAACATGTTTAATTCTAACCATGTCGGCACTATTATTATTCCTTTTTTACAGATGAGGAAGCAAGCACAGAGAGGTTCCATGACGGCCCCCCCCCTCACACAGCCGGTCCTTGGAGCACAGGGAGTTCCCAATGTATGTCAGCTAAGCCCTCTCACCGGGTGCTGGAAGGGGCGGGGGATCTTCCAGGACTAGTTTTCTGGGCTTGGCACACGCCATGGGACTGGCCTTGGACCTGGAGCTACTGGAACCACTGGGGCCAGAGTGGGCCACTAGAGGGCAGCAGGGGCCAAGGAGCTGGCCTCCAGCCAAGCCCACCAAGCCCGCCTCTCTCCCGGGCCAGCTGCCTACGGATGCGGTGGGAAAGGGTGGGGTTCTGAGGGAGCCTGGCAGGTCCTGCTGCTGTCAGGTGCCTCGGGCCAGTTAACCACAAGAGCACGGGCACCGCCTGGCCGTCGCCCCTCGTGGCATCTGTCCTCACCCCCCCACTGTGGCTGCAGGGATGTCTCTTCTCTGCGTGTGATGGGGAGAAACTGAGGCCAGAGCGGTCACCCACCTGCCCATGGCCACACCGCCCCGCGGGCAAAGGCAGGTTCAAACGGAGGCAGGACGAGGCAGAGCCTTGCTTCTCTGAGTCTCAGTGTCTGTTCTCATCGAAAAAAAGGGGTGTAAGGCCATGGGGGGAGGGGCGGGTAGGAGTCAGGGTGCATCACGGGCAAGTCCCACCCGCGGCCTCCGCTGCTGTGAGCGGCCGCTGAGGTCATGCCTCCCTTGCCGCGGGGGCTCAAAAAACCCTTGGTGTCTTTTTAAATTAATAACTTTTGTAGGAAAATGATATCAGAAAATGTATTCAACAGGATGCGAACAGAGATAGCTACGTCTCCAGAAACAGTCATTTGTGACGCCCACAAGCCGCCAGGTGCTGGGGCGGGGGCTGGGGTTTCCGGTCGCTTTCACTTTCCTATCTATACCTTCAGGTTTTCTCTGAATCGAGAAGGCTGGCACGTGCCACTTGAATAACCAGAAAGAAAGCAACAAGTAGGTTCTTTGTTTAAAGAAAAAAAAAGCAGACGCACCCACCACCTAGCAAAAAGCTTGTAAAAATAAGTGTGCAGCGTGAAGGCACGGGACCCCGAAATCAACGGCTCTGGAGGCCCCCTGGGGTCAGCCAAGGCCTTCCTCGGGTCCGCTACCCACACCCCGGCCACGCTCAGCCCCCCTGGGCCGCGCCACCTCCGGGCCCGCCTCCAGGGGGCGCTGGGAAACTCCGCAGCCAGCGTCGCTGGGGCCTCACCCACCGCCTCCTTCCAGCTCCTGGGGGTAGGGGTGGGGGGTGGGGGTGGGGAGGGCCTGAGCTGGGCGCACCCCATCCTCTGACCGCGCCCTCGTGACTCCTGAGTCCCGTCTGGTGCAGTCGGCTGTCCCTCTTCTCTCTCCCTCCGTCCCTCTGGGTCTGTGCCCCCCTCCAGGCGGAGACAGCTGAGTTGTGCGTGGACTGAAATGACCTACCAGCCCTGCTCTGTCCAATACCGGCCCCGCCAGCCACAGGGGGCTCTTTAACTTTACAGGTTAATACAACCCATTTAAAAATCCCTCCTCAGCCGCACAGCCACGGTCCGAATGCCCCATCGCCCAGCGTGGCCAGCGGCCTCCGTGTTGGACCTTTTCCCACCGTAGAAAGGTCTGTTGGACAGCGCCGTCCGCACACTCCGCTGTCTTCCTGTAAGACCGCTTCCTGAGGTCGTTCACGGAACCCAAGTTCTCTTTTTTATTTCTGATTTCCTTCCTGTAACTTTAAAATAAAACTTTCATCCATGCTCATAACTTGAGACATGTATTTTTGGTTTAACAATTGCCTGCCAGGGAGTAACATTTGAATGAAGGAGTGAATCCCAGGCCTGGTGTGGGGCAGTCCTGACCCAGGAAGGGCAGGCATAAGCCAGAGGGGGGGGGGGGGCCTGGGGGGGCAGAAGCTAGGGCTCCCCTGTCAGGCTTAACCAACGGCGGCAGCGGGAGCCCCAGGAGACTCACAGGGAAGTTCTGAAGAAACCTGAGCAGTGGCCAGGGCTGAGAATTCTAGATTTCTAAGCTCTTTGTACCTTTAATTCTTTTTTTAAAATACATTTTATTGATGTTTTTACAGAGAGGAAGGGAGAGGGATAGTTAGAAACATCGATGAAAGAGAAACATTGATCAGCTGCCTCCTGCACACCCCCTACTGGGGATGTGCCCACAACCAAGGTACATGCCCTTAACTGGAATTGAACTTGGGACCCTTCAGTCGGCAGGCAGATGCTCTATCCACTGAACCAAACTGGTCAGAGCATGTATGCACCTTTAACTCTTGTCACCTGTGCCCCAGCCAGGCTGGAGTAAATCCGAGACATGGTGAAGATGATTATGTGGAGACTATCTCCAGGAAAACTCCCAGGTTTTATTATCCTTTTGTAACTGGACAACCAGAGGGTTCTGGCTGCCTGTCCCTACCTGAGCCAATTCAGCAGAGACGGGCTTGAATCATATAGGAGCATTTATTCCAGTCCTGCCGGCAGGAGGGGAGAGCAGCAGGTTACCCACAGAAATCTGCTCTGCACCCCACCATCAGCCACTGCTTATACTGGGTAGAGCAGTGGTTCTCAACCTTGGCTGCACATTAGAATCACCTGGGAATCTTTTTAAAATCCTGATTTCTGGACCTCATCCTCTGGAAATTTTGTTTCTTTGTTACTAATGTTATGGCCCCACCCCATAACAAAGAAACAGAATTTCCGGAGGATGAGGCCCAGAAATCAGGATTTTAAAAAGATTCCCAGGTGATTCTAATGTGCAGCCACGGCTGAGAACCACTGGGGTGGAGGGACAAGGCTGGCACGGGCAAGTAGGAAGGGCAGGCATGGTACAGTGGCAGGCTGCAGGGTTCCAGGGTACAGGCAGTGTGGGGCGGCAGCGGCGGGGGTGCCCAAGAGAACGGGTATCTTTGGCGCCTCCGGGACGAGACTGTTTAACCTTTCCATGACAGGCAGTTCTCAGAAAAGCCGGGTGGGCTGCAGTCTGATGTTAGCGCCCATGTGCCAGGGCGCACCACTCTCAGCCAGGTCAGAATGTGCTTTCTCTGGTCAGGACAGAACAATCATGGCTAACAGAGCATGGCGAATATTTCTTATGACTATAGCTAGTCCCCACTATTCCGTTTCTGCCCCTAACACTTTCTGTTTCCCAATGAGAAAACAGAGGCGCAGGCAGGATGAAGGGGACATAGAAAGCAGTGAAGGGGTCTAGGGCTTTACGCCCCAAAGGGCCTCGGGGTGTCCGGCCTAATTTGGAGACCAGGGCTTGGGAGCCCAAGGACCAGATTTTAAGGGGATTTGAAAAAGTATTTTGTCAAGGAAATTCCAAGAAAGGCCCTGGCAGCCAGCCACTCCTCTGTGCAAATAACTCATTCCTGGTGGGAGTGCCTTTATTCCCGGGCGAGGGTACCAGCAAAGAGGACGCTGCTGTCAGGGGGAACCTCAGTCCTCCACTTCCGCAAGGTGAGAGGGGGCCCTATTGGAGGACTTCCAGGGGCTTCGGGTCCTCTCATTGGCTCCTGCTTGTGGGCGGGTTACCTTTGGGGATTGGGGAGATGAAAGAGAGACGGGTGTCTATGGGGCCATGTTTCTCAGGGGGTGGGGCTAATGTTCATTTAAGCCAAATATAAATTCCTCACTCCATCCCAGGTTGTGCCGGCCTTCCTCCCACCACTGTCCCTGGTTCGCTGCTGTGGCTGGTCTTTCTGTGCTATGAACACGCCTCCTTAAAGACCTCCCTTTAGCTCCCTCCCGCGCCCCCCCACCCCACCCGATCTCAGACCCTGTTTTCTTCAGAGCACTGTCAACTGATGGTTGTTGGCACCAATTTAACAGCAACAGGAATCCCCAAGTTGGGGTGTGGTGAAGAAGGAGACTTTTCAGAGTAAAACAGCTCAGTTATGGCTCAGCACGGCTGTGGCACAGCATGGCTGGAAGGCAGCCCGGCGGCCCCTCTCTGGCCAACAGCTCCGCTCCCAGATGCTCTGCTCCTTGATGTCTCACTTTGAAGAGACAGCTTCAGTGTTTCAGCTCAGCCAGGCAGACTCAGTCTTCAGTGGGAAGAAAAAGTGCCTTCTCAGAGCTGGCGGGTAGCTGGTTTATATGGACAGGAGTCCCTGCCCTTGATCCCTGACTGGTCTATCCACATGTAAATGAGGACTCCAAATCCTCACAATTTGATTGGTCCAAAAGGCACTGTCCTGATTGGTCAGGATAGAGCCACTCTGGTTGGTTGGAGCTGCACAGCTCCAATTGGATGGGGGAAAACCTCAGTCTTATTGGTTGAAATAGGATCCCAAGAATTCCTTTATAAGGGCTGGCTCAGATGGCAGAAACATTGTGCAGGCAGACAGTTCAATGCAGGCTTCTCCCTGAGGTGCAGTTTGTATGAGAGTTCTGTGCATGGCTATTGCTGCTAGGGTCTGTGTGTTGTGTTTGTTTGTTTTTAATTTGAGCCCAGTTAGCCACCAGGCGCCCTTCTTAATCTTTCTTAGGGTTCACAGCACCCATTGGTGTTTGCAATTTGTCCTTTTGTCTGTTTCATGTCTGTCTCCCCAACAGACTGTAAGATCCAGGAGGGAAGCAACCTCATCTCACTGTTTCCTCAGCACCCAGCACAGTACCTGGCATAGTAGGTGCTCAGTTAATATGGGCGGGGGGTGGGCTTTCCTGCTGCCTGCTTTCTGCTCTGCTTCCTCCGTCCCCGTGTTAAGCTGGAGAAGGGGGCTGGGGGAGCAAGAACAGTGGCCTTTCTCCAGCTTCCCTGAGCCTGGGAGTGGGGTTAAATGCAGGGAAGAGACGGGAGGTGTCTCTAATTCTCCATCCCAGCCTCCCCAAGCCCACCCATTTCTGTCACATCAGCCTCAGCTGACAACCTGGGTCTCTTTCTTGTAAGATCCTGAGGAGAGAACAGTGACTCCTGCCTCCATTCTGTTGCACTTCAACCCAACTGCCCCTCCACCACTCCCACAAATGTATTTCCTTGGTTTGCTGCTTAATTTTTAAATTGGGTTTTCTGAGACGATGTTCAGACACAGTGGATTAGAGCTGACAGTTGAATAGGTGCCATGCTGTACATGAGATGGCATCCCCTGGGGCTGGAGCTCTGCAGCCAGACCTGGCTCCAGGACTTCCTCGTTCGCTGTGTGACCCTAGGCCAAACCTCAACCTCTCTGGGCCTGCTTCCTCAACTGTAAAACTGGGGTGACTGGACCTGCCTACTAGAGCTGACACCGTGGGTTTACAGCACTTGGCATGTTGCTTGGCACTAAACGGCTATTTTTTTTAATTGTTATATTTTGTTATGAAGGCTCCTGAAGGCAAAAGTCCAGAAGCCTAGTTCAGGCTCTGCCATTCACTGCTGACCTTAGCAAGTCCCTTTTCCTCTCTGGAGCTAAGTTTCCCCACCTGCAAACCCTGCGTGTGTGCATGTGTGTGTGTGTGTGTGTGTTTTGGGGTGTGTGTGTGTGTGTGTGCATGTGTGTGTGTTTTGGGGTATGTGTGTGTGTGTGTTTTGACGTGTGTGTATGTGTTTTGATGTGTGTGTGTGTGTGTGTGTGTGTGTGTGTTTTGGAGTGTGTGTGTGTGTGTATGTGTTTTGATGTGTGTGTGTGTGTTGGGGTGTGTGTGTGTGTGTTTTGATGTGTGTGTGTGTGTGCATGTGTGTGTGTTTTGGGGGGTGTGTGTGTGTGAATGTGTGTGTGTGTTTTGGGGTGTGTGTGTGTGCATGTGTGTGTGTTTTGGGGTGTGTGTGTGTGTGTGCATGTGTGTGTGTGTTTTGGGGTGTGTGTGTGTGTGTGTGTTTTGATGTGTGTGTGCATGTGTGTGTGTGTTTTGGGGTGTGTGTGTGTGTTTTGGGGGGTGTATGTGTGTGCATGTGTGTGTGTTTTGGGGTGTCTGTGTGTATGTGTGTTTTGACGTGTGTGTATGTGTTTTGATGTGTGTGTGTGTGTGTTTTGATATGTGTGTGTGTGTGTGTGTTTTGGGGTGTGTGTGTGTGTGTGTGTGTTGGGGTGTGTGTGTGTGTGTGTTTTGATGTGTGTGTGTGTGTGCATGTGTGTGTGTTTTGGGGTGTGTGTGTGCATGTGTGTGTGTTTTGGGGTGTGTGTGTGTGTGCATGTGTGTGTGTTTTGGGGTGTGTGTGTGTGCATGTGTGTGTTTTGGGGGGGGTGTGTGTGTGTGTGTTTTGATGTGTGTGTGTGTGCATGTGTGTGTGTTTTGGGGTGTGTGTGTGCATGTGTGTGTGTTTTGGGGTATGTGTGTGTGTGTGTGTGTGTTGACGTGTGTGTATGTGTTTTGACGTGTGTGTGTGTGTGTGTGTGTTTTGGGGGGGTGTGTGTGTGTGTATGTGTTTTGATGTGTGTGTGTGTGTGTTGGGGTGTGTGTGTGTGTTTTGATGTGTGTGTGTGCATGTGTGTGTGTGTTTTGGGGGTGTGTGTGTGTGTGTGCATGTGTGTGTGTGTTTTGGGGTGTGTGTGTGCATGTGTGTGTGTTTTGGGGGGTGTGTGTGTGTGTGCATGTGTGTGTGTGTTTTGGGGTGTGTGTGTGTTTTGATGTGTGTGTGTGCATGTGTGTGTGTGTTTTGGGGTGTGTGTGTGTTTTGGGGGGTGTGTGTGTGCATGTGTGTGTGTTTTGGGGTGTCTGTGTGTATGTGTGTTTTGACGTGTGTGTATGTGTTTTGATGTGTGTGTGTGTGTGTTTTGATATGTGTGTGTGTGTGTGTGTGTTTTGGGGGGTGTGTGTGTGTGTGTTGGGGTGTGTGTGTGTGTGTGTGTGTTTTGATGTGTGTGTGTGTTTTGGGGTGTGTGTGTGTGCATGTGTGTGTGTTTTGGGGTGTGTGTGTGTGCATGTGTGTGTGTTTTGGGGTGTGTGTGTGTGTGCATGTGTGTGTGTTGGTGTTTGGGGTGTGTGTGTGCATGTGTGTGTGTGTTTTGGGGTGTGTGTGTGTGTGTGTGTTTTGACTCCAGCAGCTAAAGAGAGAGTTTTGGGCTCAGCACAAAAGAGACACTTTAAAAAAACAAAGAACCAAGGAGACGCTTTTAACAAACATCAGGCTGCATGTAAGGTAGTGAGCTCCCCGTCACCTCTAGTGCACTGTGCAGAATGCCAGAGCGGGAAGGAACCTTAAACAGCCAAGCCTCTCATTTTGAAAAAGACACAGAATAACACAGACCTAGGAGCTTACGACCCCCTGCCTGCCCGCCTGAGGCCCCGTCCATCACACCACCTGCTGGATGTCCAGAACAATCACCCAGAGAGCCTGGGTGAGACATGCCTGGGGTCAGCTATGGGCCTGCTACCAACTCGCTGTGTGCCTTGGCAAAGGTGCCAGCTGCTGCCAGTGCCCCTGCCAGTGGCAGAGGGGAGTGGGTGGACGAACAGCCCAGCCCCCCACCCCCACTTTGCAGGGACCCCTCCAGGCATACACGGTGCACGGCTTCCCAAAGCTGCTGGCAGGGGCAGGCAGCAGGTGCCGGCGCCGGTGCTGTTTGAGAACACCCTCTGCTGCCTCCTGCCCGCCCTGCCTCACTGCCCGCTCCCCAAGCAGGGCTTCCTGGGATCCCCTCTAAATCAACGCATTGCACTTGAGTCCCTGTGCGGAGTCAATGAGTTAACAAAGTACTCACAATGGCAGTAGGCTTGTTTCATAAGTAAAAAAAAAAAAAAGAGATAAAGAACCTTTACTTATATAAAACTCCACCCCTCCTGTTCCAGCCTCCTCAGCAAATACAAATACTAGGTTTAAACAATCTTTGGGACGCACACACACACATTACTCAGCGTGCGGTCCGGGCCAGCGTGCAGGCGACAGGTGCCTGGTGCCTGCGTCAGGAACGCCCAGCTCAGCCAGATCTCAGGGCGAAGCTCTCCCTCTGGTCTCTGTGGCTGCCAGCCACGGTGTCTGCGAGGCACAGACCGGCCCCAGCCGGGTCTGGAGCCAGTTTATTCTGGGGACCCACGCCTACCAGGGCCCCAGCAAACTGTCACTGTGTGGGAATCACCGTTTTTCGTGTGCTGCTGGCACCCCCACTTGACTAAGCGCCCTCCACAGCGCAGGTCCTGCTCCTGTCCGCCTAATGGGGCTGTTGAATGGACGGCACCTCTGGGCTGATGACCACGCCTCCGGGACCGGGCTTTCCCCTCCGTCCCCCAAAGCTCCCCAAGCGTCCCCGCTGCTTCGTTAGTTTCTAGGCTCGGCGTCCAGTCCAGTGACATGGCAGCAGCTGGTCCCGGGGCCGGGCAAGACGTGGGCAGCCAGGTGACCAGGTGGACAAGCAGGCCTTGGGCGGCATGACAGGGGCAGTGCGCGGGGAAGCGTGGACCGATCAAGAGGCCAACAGCTCGCTCACAAGCCCAGGTGCCCGGAGGCTCTGGGGCCCTGCAGGTGGCTCTGTGGGCCCCGCTCCCGTGCCTCCGGCCACGGCCCACGCCGAGCTCTGTCAGTGTTGAGGACAGGGTCCAGCCTCTGTGGCCCGGGGCCCGACAGCCTCACTTCTCACGGGCTTCTCCGAGCCTCGGCCACGCCAGCCTGGCTGCCCTCTGGAGGGTGGGGGGGTTTCACAGGCAGGGCCGAGGCACACACAGCAACGGGCGCACACCTAGGACGCACTCATGCCTGTGGGCCCCGTGGAGAGCATGGCCACCATTTGGGGGGCCTGGCTTGAGCTCTGAGCATGGCTGGGGCCCGGCTGGAAGAACAGGGGGGCCTTGCCCTCCTCCGAGACACCCAAGGGTGCCAGGGAGGCCGGAGGGAGGCTGGCCTCCAGCAGAACCCCGCCTGGCAGGGGGTTCCCCAGGGGCTCGAAGCTGCCTCCACAGCGGCAGCCACAGCAGCGGGGGGCCACACCGTGGGCCTCGCCTCGCTCCTCCTGGCCGTGACACTGCTTCAGGTGGCCGCACAGGTGGCAGGTGAGGGCCGAGTAGACGATGCCGCTGCCCAGGTCGTCCCCGAGGGGGGCCGTGGCCTGCTCCAGGGCGAGCAGGTGCTTCTGGCTGTCCTTTCCCTGTGCCACTGGCTCCAGACCCGGGCACTCCAGGGAGCCGCTGGGGAGAAGCGAGTTCTGAGGGCTGGGAGGTAGCCCCATGTCCAGCCCAAAGGTGAACAGGGGGACAGGGGCAGGCACCCCAGGGCTGCCAGGAGTGAGGCCCTGGAAGGGCCTGTAGGCCCCCTCCCCGCTGCTGGCCTCCACCCCAGGTGGTGCTGGGCACACGGCACTGCTGGCCAGCAGGCTGGAGAGGGCCTTGTACCCGGCTTCTCCGGAAGGGCCGCCCGCCTCGCCGCCCTGGGCGCAGCCCTGCCTCACCGCCTGCGAGAACTGCCGGTAGCCCCCGGGGGCCGAGGCGGGGGCGGCCGCCCTGTGCTGGAGGACGCTCCACCGGAGGCCCTGCTCCCAGGTTTCTGGCTCAGGCTGGAGCGCAGCGGGTGGCTCAGAGCCCCGGGGAGCAGAGAGGACGTTGGGGTCCCCGTCCTCCCAGCGTTCGGCCAGCTGTGAGTCTGAGTCCAGCTCTCCAGGACCCGAGGGCGGGCACAGCAAGCTGCTGAAGCTGCGGTACGCAGGGCTGTCGGTGATGGTGGCTGCGGGCAGCTCTGCGACAGCCAGGCAGGCTGGGCTCTGCGTCCGAGTGGCTGGGGGCGGCTCTGGGTCAGAAGGCTGCCCCCTGCCCCAAAGTGAGGCCTCCTGAGGCGCCTCACCTGGTAACTCAGCCCAAGGCACCTGAGCACCCACACCTGCTGAAGGAGGAAGAAGGCAGGGCTCTCCCGAGCCTGCCGGGCAAAAGCCCCCCTCCGCGCCCCCGAGGAGGTCCAGGAGCAGGCTCTCGGTCAGCCGGGCCGCGATGCCCGCCCTGCCCTCCTGGAAGCTGCCGCCGCTGCTCTCAGGCGAGGGGCAGAAGCTCCCTCCATCTTCCTCCACCGGCTCCTCCTCCTCACTCTGCACCGGGGCCTCGAGCAGCTCCACGCACTTCACCACGCTGATGCTCTCCGGCCAGAGGACCGTGCTGCTGACCTCCACGGGGCGCCAGGCTGGTTTCCCAGGGCCCTGGACAGGCCCGCTCCTGGCCACCTGGGAGGAACCATCACCCCTTTCCACGCCAGGCTCCAGTAAGCAGGGCAGGAGCTTCGTCAGACACGGCTTCCAGTATCTGCAAGAGCAAAGTGTGGTCAGGGCTCAGCATCTCCACTTAAAAACTCCTACTCATCCCTCAAAACCCAGCTGGAAGCCACCCTGGACTGATGCCTACCTATTGCAGACGTGCCTCCTGGCTTTACAATCACTGCCTCTCCGTCTTCCCCATGCCCGCCCTGGGAGCTCCTGGAAGGCAGGGGCCCTGCCTGCCTTCGGGATGTCTGGAGCTCAGCACATAACCTGGGACCACTACAAGCTCAGACTATTGAATAAACCAAAGTCTTTGTCGGGATGATAGGATTTAAAACACATATCAACACACAGCATAAGGAATGCCCACTCAGGATGGCTGCAGGTCCAGGGCTCCCAGCTGTGCCAGGTCTAAACTTTAGCTACTGCCCTGTGGGAGGTCCAGAGGCCCTGAGGGGGCGCTAGGAGGCTAATGTGATGGTCGCATCCTCAGGGTTTGGGATAATGGAGCTTGCCAACCAGTACGCAATTACGTCAGCACTTTAACATCGGGCACAGCTGCCCAGGTACTTGGCTCTACAGCCTCGCTCAGGCCAGAGTACACCCCAAGGGGCTCAGCACCTGCCTGACCCACCAGGGAAATTCAGGGGCCCAGCCAGCAGCCACCTTCCCAGACCGCTCCTCCTCCTGCTACGCCTCGAAGGAACAGGGCTGAATGCCAAGGAAGGGAAGGCAGACATGGAGGGGCGAGGGACCCCACTCTCAAGATGGGGCCCACCACGCCAATCCCCCCCTTCCAAATCCACACAGGCCATGACCGAAGTTCATATACATACGGGCACTTGGCTGGTTCCTGGCCCCCGGGCCTCTTCCCCCGCGGTGGCACCTGAAACGCAGAGACAGCCAATGAACAGGGCGGAGAGGCCTCCCGCCAGCCTGGCCACAGCGAGCTCCGTGTTCGCCGTGGGAGGACTGTAGGCCCTGACGTCACCCGGGTCGGAGGTCAGACCAGGTCACTGCCGCTCCCGGAGCCTCAGCCCCTGGGAATGAGTGAGGCCGCCCTAATATTAAGTTGCTGTGGCTGAAGGCAAAAATGGCCACTGTCACCTGCAGCTTCTCCACCCCTTGGACCTGGCCTGGCCTTGGGACTTGCTTTGGGCAACAGAAAGTGGTATAAGTGGCACCGCGCCAACGGCCCAGCCTGCGGGAGGATGGGACGCACGGCTGAGTCACTCCGCACCTGTGCGTGAAGCCGCTGGGGGCAGCCAGCCCAGAGAGCTGCCCTGCCCTGCCCAGCCCAGACCCCCCACCCGACGCCCCTGCTGAGCGCCCTGCAGAAGCAAGAGCTACAGATATGGCTTGTTTCAACCAAGTTTCGGGATAATTCGCTACACAGCAAAAGCTGGCTGATACAGGGACGATGCTGACTCTGTGCAGGGCCCTGTGACACACACCTTACATGTACTGTCCCGGTGAATTCCAACCATTATATAAACACTACGACAACCCACACGAGAAAACCGAGGCTCGGAGAAGGTAAGCCACTCGCTCACACCCCATCCACTCTGCAGGTGAGTCGCAGAGCCGGGTTCAAAGTCAGCACCACCGACTCCAGAGCCTGCCTGAGGGTCGCTGGAGACCTGAAGGCCCTGCACCCCCTGCCTCCTTCCTGGAGAACCCCGATGAGCTCAGGCAACCCACACGTGGCCATCGCTCAGGGCTGGCCACCCGGCCGGCCCACGGTATCCCCACTCCTTGCAGGTGAAGGTTTAGGAAAGAGCACGTGATGCCACTCAGGCCAACGAGAAAGGAGGAGATTTGCTGGCACTTTGGCGGCAGTTTCCTGTTCGTAAGAGGAACACACAGGAGCCGTGTCCCCCTCTCCCTGGCCTCTTGGCCTCCTGCCCTGGTACAGGTACCTCCCCAGGAGGTGACATGCAGATGACCTCAGGGGCCAACTCCTCCCAAGGGAGGGAACCCACCCAAGGCTGAAAAGGTGGCTCTGAAAGCCGAGGGGAGGGGGCAGCCTCTGGGCCCCCGATGACCACACTGGGCTGCAGAACCGACCAGCGCTGAGACCTTCCTGACGGCTCAGGTGCAAATCCAAAAGCCAGTGCATATCTTTAACATCCCAGACACCTGAATCCTAGTTCCCGATAGGAGCATCCACAGCATCTGGACCAGCCCTCTCCTACCTGAGGCTCCTGGATGACAGCCATGAGGGAGCTGTGGGCCGGGCTGGGGATGTGGTCCCACCATTCTTTCTTAATCCTGAAAAAGGAAAGGAAAACGCCTTGGTCTCTCTTCCCATAAAAATGATCATATGGCCAGTACTTCCTAGGGGTCAGGACCATGTTGATTGGTTCACCCTAAGCCCATGGAACAGGTCCTACTGCCAACCCCATTCACAGATGAGCACACTGAGGCTCACAGGGCTGAAGGGACAGCTGGCAGCAGAAGAGCCGGTTCCTGCCCCAGCGTTCTGCTCCCAACTCGCTGCCTCTGTCCTCAGTGGAACGAGCCCAGGGAAGTAGGAGGGACTCAAGCTGCAGAGAATCCGGGGTGTGCCCATCAGCAGTCCCCCACCGAGCAGCTCAGAGTCCGGCCAGGGGAGGCCTGGGAGGCCTGAGAAGCCGAGGAGACCCTGGGGGAAATAGGCTCCTTCCCTCCCCTGGTCGGCCTGGAGCCATGGAGTGCCAGCTCTGAGGGAAGGCCCTCAGATTGCCCCTGGATCGGCCTCCGCTGACTCCACTCAGCCAGTCAGCATGTCCACACTGAGCGCCTACTATGCACCACTCACTGTGCCAGGCCTCGGGGACACAACAGTGAGCAAGACAGACAAAAGCCCAGCCCTCACGTAGCTGACCTTCTAGAAGAGGAGACAGATAGAAATAACTATAGGACATTAATTATGGCATCAAGTGCCATGAGAGAAAATAAAGAAAACAAAGAAATAGAGAGGAATGGAGGGAGTGATCCAGGAAGGCCTCCCTGAGGAGGTGGCCTCTGAGTGGCGACTGAAGGTGGAAGAGGAGCGAGTCATGGCGATGCCAGGGGAAAGGGCTTTCCAGGTAGGGGCACAGTGAGTGCAAAGGCTCGGAGGGAACTTGCTTGGTGCGTTCAAAGAACAGCAAGAAGGCTGGAGTGCTGGACACACTGAGTGGGGCTGGGAGGACAGGTGATGGGGAAACTGAGGCGCAGAAAGGGGGAAAGACCAGCCCACGATGACTAGGAGGTGTCGGTGACAAGACACGGAGAGGAGAGCTTGCAATCCCTCCACACTCGCTGTGTGCCCAGCAGAGTGCGGGACACTCGCTCAGTCAATCCTTGGCCATCACTAATCCTCCCATAGTGAGGTAAGGCTCATTAGTCCCATTTCAGAGATGGGAGGACTGAGGCTCTGAGACACCCTGTTTCTTAGGGCTCACACTCACTGGAAACTAAGCTCCTTCTACCTAACAGCGCACTGTGATCCAAGACTCTCTTAGACTCTTAGGACTGACGAAATACGTTCTCCCTCTCTCTCAGCCTGCAAAGGAGGAGCCAGCCACACAGCTACCAGCGCCAGGGCCAGAACCCGAGCCCAGGTCTCCCGACTCTGTCAGGGGAATCGGCTAGAATTCCACGGTCTATGGTCACCTGCCCCCAACTGTCTGGACCATACCCCGGGCAGGACCCGCCTCCCTTTCCCAAGGGAAGGCCCTTCCCAGCCCCACGCTGGCCAGCTCCTTCCTCCAGTCAGGCCTCAGCTCAAATATCCCCTCCTCCCACCGGACACAGCGCCCGGGACACCTGTGCCCTGCGCCCGTTGTTTCCCTCAGCGCTTGGGCTGCTGTGGAAAGCGCCGTGGCTGTTGCAGACCTGACATCTGTCTCCCACAAGGAGCACAGAGCCCTGCAGGTTTTGTTTCAGCTGTCGCCTCAGTGCCTCGCACGCAGTAGCTGCTCAATCAACATTTATGGTTCAAGGAGGACTGCAAGCTGACAGATGAGCGGAGGGACTCCTGCCCACTCCCACCCAGGGGGCCAGCCCAGGACTCACTTGAGGATGCTGAAGTAGCAGGACAGGCAGACGACCATGATGACGATGCAGGAGATGCCGACGGCAAGTGGGAGGTGCTGCTCCCAGGGCAACTCATAGTCTGGAGGTGGGAGGGATGCCGTGAGCCCGCATTGCGCTAAGTACAGCCCGGTCCCCATTTCCCAGGGCTGGAGACCGGAGCCGCAGGACAGTGTGTCCCAGACCCCGCATGATCGGGCCACCCCCAAGCCCTCCCGCCTCAGCCCCTGCTGCCCTCCCCTTGCACCCTGAGCCCTCGCCACACGGGCCCCCTGGCTGCCCCCTGCTCCTCCACGCTCAGTGCCAGCTCAGGATCTTGCACTTGCTGCTCTTCCTGAAGCACAGAGGTCAAGGGCAGTGACTCTGGCCCTGGATGACCTGGGTTCAAAGCCTGGCTCTGGCGTATCCTCACTGGTGGCCCGGGACACGTCCCTCACACTCTCAGTGCCTCAGTTTCCTCACCGGTACAATGGGGTTAACAACAGTGCTCACCTCACAGGGAGATGTGAGGGTCACGCGACTCACTACCCACCGCACTCAGAGCAGTGCCTGCAGGCCCACAGCTGTTATCACCTTCGCACAGCGGGCTCCTTCTCCTCGTCCCCTTCACCCTCGCCAGCTCCAAACCCACCCCCCCCACACACACCCTCTCTACCATTGCCCCTCTCATCACTCCGTCCCCTTTCCCAGAGACCGACTGCCCTCTGGGTCTAGATCGATCTGATTTCCTCTTTTCTGTATGTTTATTTTCTGTCCCCCCGCCCCCGAGTGCCAGTTCTAGAAGGACAGGATTTCTGTCTGTTCTGTTCCCTGAGCTGCTGTATGAACCTGGGAAGGTCCACATGTACGATAATCCATTTTATATGGGAAAATTCAACATTTCTACTGCAAAAGCCACGTGATAAAGTTGCAAAGAGTTGTTTTGGGGATGCAGCTACAAGTGAGGGCTACATTTCCCAGAATCCCTTGCAGCTATGTGTGGCCATGTGGCCAGTTTCACCAATAAAACGTGAAAAGGAGTAATGTGTCACTTCAGGCTAAGGTTTTTTTTAAATATATATATATTTTTTACATTGATTTTAGAAGGATAGGAAGGGAGAGAAAAAGAGAGACAGAAACATTGATGAGAGAGAAACATTGATCAATTGGCCACCTCCTGCATGCCCCCCACTGGGGATTGAGCCCGCAACCCGGGCTCGTGCCCAGGCCAGGAATTGAACCAGTGACCTCCCGGTGCACGGTACAATGTTCAACCAGCCAGACCAGGCTAAGGTTTTTAAGAAGCAGGTGTGGTCTCCCTGCTCTCCTTCCTCTTTGGTTGGATGCAGACAATGGCAGGGCCCTTAGAGATCCTTAACTTGGGGTCCACAGACCTCGAACAAGGTTGCAGACAGAATTCAGAGCTCTGGGACTTGGATGGGAAGGAAATGACATGTTTATTTTCACTCACTTCTGACACCTCGCATTTCCTCCCATTAGGAATGGAGGGAGCAAACCACGGTGAGAGCATCACCAGTCACTCAGCTGCCGACAGAAACCACAGCTGTTCTCCTACCACATTGCGGCTGCCAGATCACAAAATGTCACCTATCTCATCCGCTTTCCAGTGACAGCGTTTATAGAACTGCCTTCGCTCCTGGTTCTAATGTGTTAACAGAGGAGCATATATTCCCAGATCACAAGTATATTTAAAACATTTTTATAATTGCATTTCAGTAAAACTAGTTTCCCCTGTAACCCTCTGTGCTTTATTTTATACCTTTAAAAACATTATTCTGAATGGGTCCTCAGGCCTCCCTGACCGCCAAAGGGTCCATGACACAAAAGGTCAATCATCTCTGTCCTGAGAGATGGAGCCGCGGGAGGAAGACCGCCCACAGACCGGCACAGCTCACGTTGGACTGTTACTCAGCAAGAAGCACGTTTCCACGTGTGAAAGCTCGGACCGCGTGGGCGCCTGTTACTGCAGCCTCGCCCGCCCGCTGGGCCAGGGCGCCATGCCCGTCCTTCCTCTGTTACCTGCCGTGGCGGCGTCCTCGGACGGAGACCCAGATGCTCGGCCAGGGCCAGTGTCTGGGCACAGCGTGAGGTGGGGGGGATTCTAACTGCTCAGCACTCACCACGGATACTCACCGTGAAGCCACTGGACGCGGGGGCTCCACTCGCTCCACAGGCTGTTGTAGTCCCGGGCCCGGGCCCGCACCCGCGCGCTGTAGAGGGCCCCGGGCCTCAGGGTGCTGGCTGGGACGCGGAGGGTGCGCTCCGTGTAGGTCACATTGCTGACGAGGAACTGGGGAGGGGGAAGACATCACTGCACAGCTGGGGGCGGCGGGACCACTCGCACTCGGGCTGCTGTCCGCGGCTGACCCCACCGTGAGTAAGAGCCAGCAGCCTGGTGTTCGGTCATTCCTCCAGCCCAGGCATTGTTTGGCACCTCCATAGCTGTGACCGGACTTGAGGGAGAGGGGTCAGGAAACCAGCCCCCAATACCTCCACTGACCAGCCCTCTGACATGACTGGGGCGGGTCGATGAACCTTTCTGAGTGCTAGTTTCCTCATCTGTAAGTTGAGGGCAAGGGTCCCTACTGTCACTTTCGGGCTGTGTGACCTTAGGTTAGTGACAGAACCTCTCTGGTCCTCGATGTCCTCTTCTGCAATGAGGATAATAAACGTGCCTGCCTCCCAGGGTGGCTGTGAGGAGTAAATGGGTTGATGCAGGGAAGCGCTGAGGACAGGGCCTGGCACGCAGGGAGCAGGATGATCTTTCCGAAGCACAGAGTCACCGGCCCCTCACTCCCTCATGGGCTCTCTAGGGCAGGGGTCCTCAAGCTACGGCCCGCGGGCCACATGCAAATACAAATATTGTATTTGTTCCCGTTTTGTTTTTTTACTTCAAAATAAGGTATGTGCAGTATGCATAGGAATTTGTTCATAGTTTTTTTTAAACTATAGTCCGGCCCTCCAACGATCTGAGGGACAGTGAACTGGCCTCCTGTTTAAAAAGTTTGAGGACCCCTGCTCTAGAGCCTCACGTCCAGCCCAGTCACATGGCCCCAAACCTCAGCCCCGCCCACCAGCCCAGTCACATGGCCCCAAACCTCAGCCCCGCCCACCAGCCCAGTCACATGGCCCCGAAACTCAGCCCCGCCCACCAGCCCAGTCACATGGCCCCAAACCTCAGCCCCGCCCACCAGCCCAGTCACATGGCCCCAAACCTCAGCCCCGCCCACCAGCCCAGTCACATGGCCCCAAACCTCAGCCCCGCCCACCAGCCCAGTCACATGGCCCCAAACCTCAGCCCCGCCCACCAGCCCAGTCACATGGCCCCAAACCTCAGCCCCGCCCACCAGCCCAGTCACATGGCCCCAAACCTCAGCCCCGCCCACCAGCCCAGTCACATGGCCCCAAACCTCAGCCCCGCCCACCAGCCCAGTCACATGGCCCCAAACCTCAGCCCCGCCCACCAGCCCAGTCACATGGCCCCAAACCTCAGCCCCGCCCACCAGCCCAGTCACATGGCCCCAAACCTCAGCCCCGCCCACCAGACCAGTCACATGGCCCCAAACCTCAGCCCCGCCCACCAGCCCAGTCACATGGCCCCAAACCTCAGCCCCGCCCACCAGCCCAGTCACACGGCCCCAAACCTCAGCCCCACCTACCAGCCCAGTCACATGGCCCTGAATCTCAGCCCCGCCCACCAGCCCAGTCACATGGCCCCAATCTCAGCCCCACCCACCCAGCCCTCACTGAGAAGTCTTCCAGGATCTGTAGCTAAGTGGACAAGGTAAGATGAGGAATAGAATGTGTTGTCTGCTGCCTGTTGTGCTAAAAAAAATGGTGTCAGACGGACTCTGAGGGCCTCAGGATCCCCCCTTGCATCTTGCCCTTGTGGGGTCCCTCCCCTTGAGTGTGGGCAGGACTGTGACTTGTTTCTCACCGACAGAACATGCAAAGGTGATGGGTGTGTGGGACCACACGCCGTGATTACATCATTCCGACTCCCAGGACGCCCTCCCTCCCCCTGGCTGGCTGGGAGAAGGCCACGAGAGGGAAGAAGGGAGGATGGCCTCCTGCCAAGGGCCAGCAAGGACCTGAGACTCTCGGCCCAACAGCCCACAGCACACGGATGCTGCCAACATCACAGGAGCCTGGGAGCCATCCCTCCCTGTGAGCCTCAGGCGAGACCGCAGCCCTGGCCACGCGTGGCTGCTGCCGGGGACCCAGCGAGGCCGTGCCCAGACTCCTGACCCCCAGAAACGATGGGGCAGCAGATGTGTGCTGTTTGAAGTGTGGTGACATTATGTGCAGCATGGAAGGCTGACGTGGAGTAAAGTGAACATCACACCTGCACAGATGTAAACTCTGCAAGGACACACCTCAGGCCTCTGCCGGCTCCAGCGGCCTCCCGCCCCTCCCCGCCCGAGGCAGAGCCGGGGCCAACCTCTGGGAAGAGGGACTGGAGGCTGAGGTTGGAAGAGAAACACATTCCATGCTAAGTCCTTTTCTACCATTTGCATTTTTTACTTCATGTAAATAGTACTTTTTAAAAAAAACTTTAAAAAATAAGATGAAATGAAATCTGCGTTCAAGATAAATTCTGCCGGCGAGTGGGTGGCCTGAACCCTGTGCCTGGGGTCCTCTCCCCGCCGGTCCCTCTCTTCGCGGCTCTCCCTCCTCCTCTGGCCGCTGCAGCCCCTTCCCGGCCGGCCGCTGGCAGCTCGGCTTGGAGGCGGGAGCGAGTCGGGGGAAATGTCTTGTGTGAAGTGAGCTGAGGGAGGCTGCACATTGAGGAGGCACAACCTCAGCAGGTTCTGGAGGAACTGGGGGGAAGCGGAGCTTTCCCGGGGAGCAAGGGGGTCTGGGACAGGACGACAATGTCCTCCTTTCTTTCTAAACATGAGAAGTTTGAGCTGGAAGCAGCAGCTGGATCTGGTTCCCCACAGGAATCCGACACCCTGGAGAGCGGGGATTGGGAAATGGGTCCTGAGAAACGAGAGAGCCGGGGCCTGTGAGGGACGGCCGGTGGCGGCTGGTGTTTAACAAACAGGCCGCTGTCGGGGAGACCGCGTCTGAGAGGACGATCCTGGGCAGGGACAGAGCTCGGCTCTGGAGTTTAAGTCCTGGCCTCGA
The DNA here is from genome assembly GCF_014108235.1 of Myotis myotis. Lineage (NCBI taxonomy): Eukaryota > Metazoa > Chordata > Mammalia > Chiroptera > Vespertilionidae > Myotis > Myotis myotis. The sequence continues at coordinate 1,253,808 of NW_023416341.1, read as the reverse complement.
AGCCCAGCTCTGCCTCCAGGTGAGACGTGGGGAGGGTGTCTCACAGCCTCTGCCCCACCAACAAGAAGCCGGACCTGACTTCTGAGGCCTGGGGCAGCCCTGAGCCCCTACGTGCCCATGAGCCCCAGCCAGGCACAATGACCAACTCTGTCCACCGCCAGAGCCTGGCCAGGCCCTGTTTCCCGTCCCCAGTCTGCTTTGGGGAGCCACCCCTCGCCTCCCCTCTGGCTCACTCCCAGCCCATCGGCCTGGGTGGAGCTGACCCCACCTGCAGCTCCAGAGGTGGGCATGTGACTCCCCCTGGCCGATCAGAGCACAGCCCAGCACCCTCTCTCCAGCCCACAGCCTGTGATGGGTCAGAGACTGGCCAATGGCCCAAGCCAGGCAAGTGAGCATCGAACTGGTCCCAGGACATTTAATGAGAATCACCTCGACAGAAGAGCTTTGGGACCTACGCCTGGAGCTGCTCCTGGGCACGTCGGCCACATGAGGGAAGAGCCTGCCTGAAAAGGGAGCCAACGGGGAAGAAAGCAGGGCCGAGTGACAGAGAGATTCCTGGGGCCTGGGTCCAGCCGTGATAAGCAAATAGGTAAATGTCTTTTACCCTATCTCCCCCTCCCCGCCCCAGACTATACCCTGAACAGGCACAGCACCCGGGAGGACTGATGGACAAAGCCGGACCGCCTCTCCCCACCTGCTCCGAGCCTCGCAGTGTGTGCGCCCCATTCCTGCTCCTACCCCACATCCTGGCCCACAGCCAAGAAGGAATCATGCCTGAGAGCCGGAAATCGGCATCACCAGCTCCCGGTGCCAGGAAGAGGAGCAGCAGCAGCAGCAGAAGCCGACGTGGAGCTTCATACGTCTGGGCCTGCACCTGGCCGCCGCGGGAGGCCGGCCTGGGCCCAGGACACGGGGCATGGCTCAGCGCGGGCCTCGACACTCTGGCGGAGGGGTTACAGGCCGGGCACGGGGTGGGGGCGGGAGGGGAGGGGAACGACGGGGCTTCCAAGGCCGTGGCCGTCGGGAGAAAAGGAGGATGTTTGTAACATCCTTTGTGCTGGGCATGGGAGCTTAGCTGTGTCACCAGCCCCATGCTCTCAACAGCCCTATGGGTGGTCCTCTTACCCCATGTTACCGATGAGGAGACGAGGCACAGGAGGGTAAGTGCAAGCTCGAGATCATGCAGCGGCAAGCGGCAGGGCAGGTACTGGAACCCAGTTCTGGGGGACGCCGGGCCCAGGGTGACCCCCACCCCCACCTGCAACTAAAAGAGCGGCCCCCGCCGTCCTTGTGTCCGTGCGTCTGGCCGGCCACTAATATCTACTTGATAGACGCGCACTGCCTGTGCAAGCGCCCATGGCTCATCTAGAAAGGAACCGGGCTCTGCTGGGCCCGGAAGGCAAGTATCAGACGCCACGAGTGTCACATGAACGTCACCGCAGGGAGACCCAGCGACAGCCCGAAATTATGGCTGGACTGTGTCCTCGGGGAGGCTCTGTGTTCGGGCCGCACCTCCTCCTGTGGCGGGAGGGTTACTGAGCCGGTCAGCTCCGCTGAGACGCCTGCCTTGACCAGTCAGGGTCGGGAGAGAGACGATGCTGAGTGAGGGTCTCGCGGTGGGACCCGGTCATCTGAGAGTGTCCGTCCCGGCCGCTGGGACAGCCAGCTGTGCCCAGAGCCTCCTTTACCGGGAGGAGCAGGGCCCACAAATCACGTCCCCTCTCTGCGCGCTGGGCACCAGGAAGGGGTGCTGTCAGCCGGGCTCCTCTCTGTCCCCCACCCTGGGGCGGGATCTCCGCTCCCCGAGTCCCAGGAGCTGGTGCAGAACCCCCCACAGTGCCCACTCACCTCCGTGGGGTCGTCTTCATTTGAAATGTTGACCAGGTAGGAGAGCTTGGCGTGCAGACTACCATTGGGAGGGTACGGGTCGCTCCAGGTCAGCTGCCACGTGTGGGAGTCGGTGGCGTTAACCGTGAGGTTTCCGGGGGCCCTGGGTTTCACTGGGGAGAAGCGGGGCCTGGTGAGGGCTTGTGGGCCCTCAGAACCCGGGCCATTGAGGTTCTCGGTCAACACCACCTCCGCACACATTTGTAAGGCACCACGCAGATTCAGTCATAACAGTTGCAATCCTAGCTCTCACTCTAGCGTCGCTCCACTTCTGCCTGGAGCCACAGGGAACCCAAACTTCAGCGTTTGCACCTTCGTCCTTCACACTTCTGGCTGAGTCTGTGAGCTATATTACATACTACGTATTTTTGTTTATTTTGACTCATGTGTTTAAACTTAGGCTCTTTTTAAGCAATCATATCAGTGAGATCACAAGTATATAATATGCATTAAAATCATGCCCTAGCCGGTTTGGCTCAGTGGATAGAGCGTCGCCCTGTGGACCAAAGGGTCCCAGATTCAGTTCTGGTCAAGGGCACGTACCTCCCTTGCAGGCGTCTCCCCCACCAGGGCCCTGGTCAGGGCTCCTGCAGGAGGCAACCAATCGATGTGTTTCTCTCACATCAATGTTTCTCTCTGTCTTTTACTCTCCCTAAAAATCAATGGAAAAATCCTCGGGTGAGGATTTTTTTTAAAAAGTCAACAAACACGTGTGAAAATTATCTTAATTCATGGGTTTGTTCATGGGTCAATTTGAATAACCCTGGACCACCAGCGGGATGAGCGGGCCCTTCAGGAACTGCTATTGGAGAGGTGGAGGCTGCGAAACACTGCCTCTCCTGCTCAGTAGCTGTGACCTTAGGCAGGTTATTGCCTTCTCTGCACTACAGTTTATTCAACTGCAAAATGGGCATAAGAACTCTCTTCTGGAAACTGAGGCTCAGAGAGGTAATGTGACTTACTCAAGGTCACACAGCAATAAAGGTGTTTTATTTTTTTTAGAATCTTTATTGTTCCCATTTTTCCTCATTGACCCCACCCCCGCCTCCTACCCCAGGCCTCCACCATCCTATTGTCTGTGTCCATGGGTTATGCATATATGCATACAAGTTCTTTGGTTGATTTCTTCCCACACACCCACCCTCCTCCGCCTTCCATCTGAGATCCCACACTCTGTTCCATGCTTCTGTGTCTCTGGATCTATTTTGTTCATCAGTTTATTTTGATCATTAGACTCCACATATGAGTGGATCATGTGACATGTCTTTCTCTGACTGGCTTATTTCGCTTAGCACAATACTCTCCAGGTCCCTCCATGCTGTCTCAAAAGGTAAGAGATCCTTCTTTTTTACCGCTGCATAGTATTCCGTGGTGTAAATGTGCCACAGCTTTTTTATCCACTCATCTACTGATGGGCACTTGGGCTGTTTCCAGATCTTAGCTATTGTAAGTTGTGCTGCTATGAACATAGGTGTGCAAATGTTCTTTTAATTTTTATTTTTCAAAATATGTTTTTATTGATTTCAGAGAGGAAGGGAGAGAGAGAGAGAGCTAGAAACATCAATTATGATAGAGAGTCATTGAACAGTTGCCTCCTGCATGTCCCACACTGGGGATTGAGCCTGCAACCCAGGCATGTGCCCTGGCTGGAAATCAAACCGTGACCTCCTGATCATAGGTTGATGCTCAACCACTGAGCTATGCCAGCTGGGCTATATGTTCTTTCTGACTGGTGTTTCAGGCTTCTTAGAATATATTACTAGAACTGGGATCACTGGGTCCAATGGTAGTTCCATTTTTAATTTTTGAGGAGACTCCACACTGATTTCCATAGTGGCTGCACCAATCTGCATTCCCACCAGCAGTGTACTAGGGTTCCTGTTTCTCCACATCCTCTCCAGCACTTACTGTTTGTAGATTTGTTGATGGTAGCTATTCTGATAGGTGTGAGGTGGTACCTCATTGTCGTTGTTTTTTTTTAATATATTTTATTGATTTTTTACAGAGAGGAAGGGAGAGAGATAGAGAGTTAGAAACATCGATGAGAGAGAAACATCAATCAGCTGCCTCCTGCACATCTCCCACTGGGGATGTGCCCGCAACCCAGGTACATGCTCTTGACCGGAATCGAACCTGGGACCTTTCAGTCCGCAGGCTGACGCTCTATCCACCGAGCCAAACCGGTTTCGGCCCTCATTGTTGTTTTAATTTGCATCTCTGATGATTAATGACATTGAGCATTTTTCCATGTCTCGTGGCCATTTGTATGTCCACTTTGGAGAAGTGTCTATGTAGGTCTTCCGTTCATTTTTATTGGGTTGTTTTTCTTTTGTTGAGTTGTATGAGCACTTTATATATTTTGGATATTAACCCCTTATCAGATATACCATTGGCAAATATGTTCTCTTATACAATGGGCTCCCTTTTCATTTAGATGCTGTTTTCTTTTGCTTTGCAGAAGCTTTTTATTTTATTTTGATGTAGTCCATTTATTTTTTTCTTTTGTTTCTCTTGCCCTAGGCGTTGTATCAGTGAGAATTTTGCTACATGAGATGTCTGATATTTTGTTGCCTATGTTTTCTTCAAGGATTTTTATGTTTCACAACTTACATTTAAGTATTTTATCCATCTTGAGTTTCTTCTTGTGTATGGTCTAAGTTGGTGGTCTAATTTCATTTTTTTTTTTTGCATGTATCTGTCCAATTTTCCAACACCATTTATTGAAGAGACTGTCTGTACTCCATTGTATGCTCTTGCCTCCTTTAGTGAAGATTAATTGAGTATAATGACTTGGGTCGACCTCTGGGGTCTCTGTTCTCGTCCATTGATCTATATGCCTGTTCTTGTGCCAGTACCAGGCTTTGTAGTATAGCTTGATATCTGGTCTTGTGATCCCTCTAACTTTGTTCTTCTTTCTCAGGATTGTTGCGGCTATTCTGAGTCTTTTTTTGATTCTATATAAATTTTTGGAGTGTTTGTTCTAGATCTGTGAAGTATGCTGTTGGCAATTTAATAGGGATTTCATTGAATCTATATATTGCTTTGGGTAGTATAGACATTTTAATGATGTTAATTCTACTAATCCACGAACACGGTAAATTCTTCCACTTGCTTATATCCTCTTCTGTCTCTTTTTTCAATGTTCTATAGTTTTCTGAGTACAGCTCTTTTACCTCCTTGGTTAAGTTTATTCCTGCATATCTTAATTTTTTTGTAGCAATGGTAAATGGGATATTTTTAGTTTTTCTTCTTGAGAATTCATTATCTATCTATCTATATAAAAGCCGAAGCAACCATTACGACCAAACGACCAGAACAACCCGTCAACAAGTCGCTATGACGCACACTGACCACCAGGGGGCAGATGCTCAACACAGGAGCTGCCCCCTGGTGGTCAGTGTGCTCCCACAGCAGGAGTGCTGCTCAGACAAAAGCCGGGCTCATGGCTGGCGAGCACAGCTGTGGCGGTGGGAGCCTCTCCCATGTCCGCGACAGCGAGCGGCAGCAGGCACCGCGGGGCCGGGATGAGCGGCGGCCACCTGCCGCTTCCGCACTGCTACATCCCCCGAGGGGTCCTGGATTGCAAGAGGATGCAGGCCAGGCTGAGGGACCCCACCTGTGCACGAATCCATGCACCGGACCTCTAGTTGGTGTATAAGAATGCCAACGATTTCTGGGTGTTAATTTTGTATCCTGCTACACGGCCCAAATCCTTTATTAAGTCTAGTCATTTTTTGGTGGAGTCTTTGGAGTTTTCTATGTACACTATCATGTCATCTGTGAATAATGACAGTTTTACAACCTCCTTTCCAATTTGGATGCCTTTTATCTCTTCTTCTTCTTGTCTGATCGCTGTTGCTAGGACCTCCAGTACTATGTTGAATTAAAAGTGGTGAAAGTCCTGTCTTTTTTTTTTTTTTTTTTGGAAAAAGTATTTTTATTTATTTATTTTTTTTTTTATTTAAATCTTTATTGTTCAGATTATTACATTTGTTCCTCTTTTTTTCCCCCCCCATAACTCCCCTCCTCCCAGTTCCCGCCCCACCCTCCGCCCTCACTCCCCACCCACTGTCCTCATCCATAGGTGCATGATTTTTGTCCAGTCTCTTCCCGCATCTCCCACACCCCTTTCCCCCCCAGGAATAGTCAGTCCATTCCCTTTCTATGTCCCTGATTCTATTATAATCAACAGTTCATTCTGTTCATCAGATTATTTATTCACTTGATTCTTAGATTCACTTGTTGATAGATGCATATTTGTTGTTCATAATTTGTATCTTTACCTTTTTCTTCCTCTTCCTCTTCTTAAAGGATACCTTTCAGCATTTCATATAATCCTGGTTTGGTGGTGATGAACTCCTTTAGCTTTTCCTTATCTGTGAAGCTCTTTATCTGACCTTCAATTCTGAATGATAGCTTTGCTGGATAAAGTAATCTTGGTTGTAGGTTCTTGGCATTCATCACTTTGAATATTTCTTGCCACTCCCTTCTGGCCTGCAAAGTTTCTGTTGAGAAATCAGCTGACAGTCGTATGGGTATTCCCTTGTAGGTAACTGAGTTTCTTTCTCTTGCTGTTTTTAAGATTCTCTCTTTATCTTTTGCTCTTGGCATTTTAATGATGATGTGTCTTGGTGTGGTCCTCTTTGGATTCCTTTTGTTTGGGGTTCTCCGCGCTTCTTGGACCTGTAAGTCCATTTCTTTCACCAGGTGGGAGAAGTTTTCTGTCATTATTTCTTCAAATAGGTTTTCAATATCTTGCTCTCTCTCATCTTCTGGCACCCCTATAATTCTGATGTTGGTACGCTTGAAGCTGTCCCAGAGGCTCCTTACACTATCCTCGCATTTTTGGATTCTTTTTTCATTTTGCTTTTCCGGTTGGGTGTTTTTTGCTTCCTCGCATTTCAAATCATTGACTTGATTCTTGCGCTCCTCTGGTCTGCTGTCGGGAGTCTGTATAATATTCTTTATTTCAGTCCGTGTATGCTTAATTTCTAGTTGGTTCCCCAATATAGCATCGAGGGTCTCATTAGTTTTCTTGTAGATCTCATTAAGTTTATCGGCGGCTTCTAAACAGTTCTTGAGAGACCTTAAAAGTGTGGTTCTGAACTCTATATCTTCCATTGACAATTTTGTCCTGTTTCTTTGTCTCCGCATTTTGTTATGCTTCCTTGGTGCACCCCCTAGTGGTCTTTGTTCGCAGTTTTATAGTTAAATCTTGATTGTTGTAGCTAATTCCAGGGAGGGTTTGACCTCCAGGCCAAGTGGCTATGAGAATCAGCTGTGTCAGCAGTGAGAGAACTTCTGTCCTCTAGGGAGGTGCTAATCTGGCGTTTGCCTGAGGCTATCCGGCAAATGCCTGTGTGCAGGGCTTGGGCGGGGCGGGTCGCACAGGATCAACAGGGTGGGCCAGAGAGAGCAGTTATGGCGGCTCTCAGTCCTGTCCCCAGGGGCTCTGCCTCTCTGAGTCCCAGCACCCGCTGCAAAGCTCAGAGAGAAAGCTGCACTCGCTCTGACCGAAGCCAAACAGTCCCGCTTCTCCCGTTTGAGTCTGGGTCCCTAGTGACTCGCCTGTATCTGGAGCTCAGAGTCTCTGACTCCCTCCCGATTGAAAACGCCAACCGCGCCCTCCGCCGCCAGCCCGCTCCGCGCACTCCGCACCTCAGAATTTGACTTCAGCACTGCGCCTCCTCTGAGTGTCCGTATGCGTTTCTCTTTCCTCCTAGTTGTAGGACTTCCACTCAGCCAGCGTTCCTGTGGTTCTGGGTGATGTCCCTTCCGTTTTTTGGTTTCACTTTTGAAGTAGTTGTTCAAAGCAGCAAACTCCGGCGTTAACCTATGCCGCCATCTTGGTTCTCCCGAAAGTCCTGTCTTGTTCCAGTTTTTAGGGGAAATGGTTTTAGTTTTTGTCCATTGAGTATGACGTTGGCTGTAGGTTTGTCATATATGACCTTTATTATGTTGAGGGTATGATTCCTACGACTTTGCTGCGAGTTTTTATATCAAAAATGGGTGTTAAGCTTTGTCAAATGCTTTTTCTGCATCAATTATATATATGATCATGTGATTTTTGTATTTCAGTTTGTTTATATGATGTATCACATTTATTGATTTGCCAATATTGTCCCAGCCTTGCATCCCTGGAATAAATTCCACTTGGTCGTGGTGTATGACCTTTTAAATATATTGCTGGATCCGATTTGCTAATATTTTGTTGAAGATTTTAGCATTTATGTTCATTAGGGATATTGGCCTGTGAATCTTTCTTTGTAGTGTCTTTATTTGGTTTTGGAATTAGGGTAATGCTGGCCTCATAAAAAGAGCTTGGTGCTTCTTCCTCTTGGATTTTTTTTGAATAGTTTGAGGAGGATAGGTGTTAACTCTTCTTTGAATATTTGATAAAACTCTCCTGTGAAGCCATCCGGGCCAGGGCTTTTGTTTGCTGGGAGTTTTTTTTATTACTGCTTCTATTTCATCAGTAGTTATTGGCCTATTCAGGTTTCTGCTTCTCCCTGATTCAGTTTTAGAAGGTTGTATTTTTCTAGGAATTTGTCCATTTCATCCAGGTTGCCCAGCTTGTTCGCATATAGTTGTTCATAGTATTTTCTTACAATCCTTTGTATTTCTGTGGTGTCAGTGGTCGCTTCGCTGCTTTCATTACTGATTTTATATATTTGGGTCCTCTCTCTTTGTTTCTTGATGAGCCAGGCTAAAGGTGCAACAATCTTGTTTATCTTTTCAAAGAATCAGCTCTTGGTTTCATTGATTTTTTGTATTTTTTTTTAGTCTCTGTCGTTTATTTCTGCTCTAATCTTTATTATTTCCTTCCTTTACTTACTCTGGGCTTTTCTTGTTGTTCTCGTTCTCTACCTTTAAGTTGTAGTGTTAGAGAGTTTATTAGCCATTTTTCTTGTTTCTTGAGGTAGGCGTGTCGTGCTAGGAACTTCTCTCTCAGGACTGCGTTCACTATGTCCCATAGGCTTTGGGTTGTGTGTGTTCATTCTCATTTGTTTCCAGGAAGTTTTTTATTTCTTCCTTGATTTTGTTGGTGACCCATTCATTGTTTAATAACATGCTATTTAGCCTCCATGTGTTTGAATGTGGGTGGTTTTTCTTTGGGGGGGAGTGGGGGGTGTTGTAGTTGATCTCTAGTTTCACGCCATTGTGATCCGAGAAGATGCTTGATATGATTTCAATCCTCTTGAATTTGTCGAGACTTAGCTTGCATCCTAACATGTGGTCTGTCTTTGAGAATGTCCCCTGTGCACTTGAGAAGAATGTATACTCTGTATCTTTGGGGTGAAATGTTCTGTAAATGTCTATTAAATCCATTTGATTTAGTGTGTCATTTAGGGTTCCTGTTTTCTTGTTGATTTTTTTGTCTAGAAGATTTATCCAGTGATGTCACTGATGTGTTAAAGTCCCTGACTATGATTGCATTGCTGTCAATCTCTCCCTTAAAGTCCTCTAGAAGTGTTTTTATATATTTAGGTGCTCCTATATTGGGTGCACATATGTTTACCAGGGTTATGTACTCTTGTTGTGTCAATCCTTTTAGTATTATGAAATGGCCTTCATTGTCTCTTGTTATGGCCTTCAGTTTGAAGTCTATTTTGTCAGATATGAGTATTGCTACTCCAGCTTTCCTTTTTTTTTCCATTTCCATTTGCATGGAAAAATTTTTCCCATCCCTTCATTTTCATTCTGTGTGAGTCTTTTGTTCTGAGGTGGGTCTCTTGTAGACAGCATATATATGGGTCATGTTTTCTTATCTATTCAGCTACCTTATATCTTTTTATTAAAGCATTTAACCCAATTACATTTAAGGTTATTATTGATAGGTACTTGTTTGTTGTCATTTTAATTCTTTATGCCTGTGTTTCTCCCTCTCTTTCTATCTCTTCTTCTGACAACAGTCCCTTTAGCATTTCTTGCATTGCTGGTTTAGTGGTAATAAATTCCTTTAGTTTGTTTTTTTTTTGTTTTGTTTTGTTGGGTTTTTTTTGTCTGCAAAGCTCCTAATTTCACCTTCAATTTTGAGTGATAGTCTTGCTGGATAGAGTAGTCTTGGACTCAGTCCCTTGCTTTTCATTACTTTGTATACTTCATGCCCCTCCCTTTTGCCCTGAAGTGTTCCTACTGATAAATCAGCTGATAGTGTAATGGAAGCTCCTTTGTAGGTAACTTTCTGTCTCTCTCTTGCAGCCTTTAAGATTCTTTCTTTGTCTTTAACATTTGCTATTTTAATTATGATATGTCTTGGTGTGGATCTTTGGAGGTTCATCTTGATTGGGACTCTACGTTTCCTGAACTTATGTGACTTTTTTCTTCACCAAGTCAGGGAAGTTTTCTGACACTATTTCTTCAAAGTGATTTTCTATTCCTTGCTCAGCTTCTTCTCCTTCTGGCACCCCTATGATGCGGATGTTGTTTCATTTCATATTGTCCCAAAGCTCCCTTAAAGTCTCTTTCTGCTTTTCTTTTCTTTTTTAATATATATTGATTTCAGAGAAGAAGGGAGAGGGAGAGATAGAAACTCAATGATGAAAGAGAATCATTGATTGGCTGCCTCCTGTACACCTCACACTGGGAATTGAGCCAGCAACCCAGGCATGTGCCCTGGCTGGGAATCAAACCATGACCTCATTGTTTATAGGTCAACATTCAACCACTGAGCCACGCTGACTGGGCTCTCCTCCTGCTTTTTAATTATTTTTCCAAATTGCTGCTCTGATTGGGTGGTTTTTTTTCTACCTTGTCTTCTAACACTGATTCAGTCCTCAGCTTCTTCTAGTCTACTGTTGAAACCTTCCAGTGTGTTCTTTATTACAGCTACATCATTCATTTCCTCTTGATTCTTATTCATGTTGGTATATGTCTCACTTAGCTCCTATAATTCTCATTAAGTTGTTTGTAATTCTCACTCCGATGTTTGAGCATCCTTATAACCATGACTTTGAACTCTTTATCTGACAAATTACTTGCCTCCATTTCATTTAGTTCCTTTTCTTTCATTTGGGGGTTGTTTCTTTGTCTTTCCATATTAGCAGTCAGGTAGTCTGGGGAGCCAGGTGAGGAGGGTGGGTTCACAGCAGCAAGTCCATGTGTTCAGAGATGACTGGTCCCACCAAGTCGCAGCGTCCGATCTTCTAGTGGCACCAGGTTAGGCACATCTGGTCTCTGTGGCAGGTCCATGTGTCCAGGATGCGTCAGGTCATGTTTACCAGACAATGTCAGGCAGTGCGGCCATTTGCCCAGGGGTGCCAGGTAAGACACAGTGGGTCACGATGATAGGGCTGGGCACACCATGTCAAATCGGTGGGGCCAGTCATCTGAGGGCACTGGGCTGGGCGTGCTGGTTCGGGGCAGCAGGTCCCTGTGTCCAAGCTGGGCCCATGTCAGATGGTGGGGCGGGCCAGGCACTCTGCTGTTGAGGGCAGAGAGTCAGACCAGGGGTTGCTCTGCTGGTACAGAGGGCTGACTGGTGTCCCACTCACCTCTATGGTGGGGCAGGCCGGTCTCTCTGCTTACAGAGGGGTTGGGCAGGCTGAGCACTCACTGCTAATGAGGTGAGAATGCCCGTGGAGGAGGCAGCACCAGCTGGTTACTGACTCTGCTCCCTGAGGGCAAGCTGGTCAGGTGCCCCATTCACCAGCGGGGCCAGCCTGTCGCTCTACCCAGAAGGAGGCTGGGCAGGCCAGATGCCCTGTTCACCAATATAGCAGGGCAGGCCCAGCACACTGCCAGGTGGGTCAGCCAGCCGGTCCTCCAAGGTGCACAGTTCAGGCTAACTGAGCTGATATGACTGGTCTGTGTGCCCAGGGACTTCAGGTCTCAGCAATGGGGCTGTGAGCATCCGTCAGTGGCCACTAGAGGCCACTAGAGGCATTGGGGCAAAGTCGATCCCCACAGCCTCCTCCCACAGAGGACCCTGAGGCTCCCTCAAAATGGCACACCCTCCCTTGAAGTGGAGAGAAGTACCCGGACAAGCAGCAACTATAGTGGCAGTTCCTCTGCCTGGACTTCCCCAGTCACCCCCTAAACTCCCGCTCCAACAAACAGAGGCCCTCTGCCTGGCCGGCGTGGCTCAGTGGTTGAGCATAGACCTATGAACCAGGAGGACCTGGTTCAATTCCCAGTCAGGGCACATGCCCAGATTGTGGGCTTGATCCCCAATAGGGGGCATGCAGGAGGCAGCTGATCAATGATTCTCTCTCATCATGGATGTTTCTATCTCTCTCTCCCTCTTCTTTCCTCTCTCTTTAAAATTTATTGTAAAAAAACAAAAAACAAACAGGTGCCCTCCCACACACACTCTCCCACTCACACACTCACCCTCACTCCAGACCTGCCCACTGCCATGTTCTATTCTAAATGGTGTTTTGAACACCTGTCACTACCCCCAGCCAGCTCCTGGGGAATGCGTGCAGGGACTCCGGGCAGCAGCATAAGGTCAGCCTTCCATGGACTGTGTGAAGCAGCGGCAGCTGAGCAGTCAAGGGAGGGTGGAGGATGGTTCCCAGCTCAGTTTCTGGTCTGCAGCAAGCACGCCTTCCACCAAGCAGCCTGCTCAACACCCAGTCAGGGCACTCACATTCGGGGGGTTGAGATGTCTGAGCTGAAGGGGCCTGGTGCTGCTGAGCCCAACCCATTTCAAAGAGGGGAGGACTAAGGCCCAGACAGGGCAAGAACCCCACTGAGTTTAAGGAAAGGCTGCTTGGGCCCCTCCCCCAGTTGGAGCCTGCCTGGCCCACCCCAGAGCCGGGGCTTAGAGCACCCGCCCCGCCCCGCCCCACTCACCATGCTCGCTGGGCTTGAAGGAGTCACTCCACAGCCACTGCTTCCCAGCCCACAGGTCCAGCTGGTAGATGTCCCCAGTGCTCACGTTGCCCATCAGCATGTCGCACAGGCACACGGCACCCTCTCCATTCACAGGGACACACGTGTGGTTTCTGCGGACACGGCACTGTGTTAGGCTGGTCGTGCACGTATGGGTGTCCCCCTACATGCCTCAAGGAACCACATGCTCTTCTAGTTCCCGGTCACCTGCCTCAAGGACCAGGTCAGGGGACTGGGAAGCAGAGCGGCCAGTGTGTGTGGTGGGGACAGTGGGCTAGGACTGCCTTCCCTGCTGCCACAGCCCCTCACCACACCCACAAGGGCTCTGACACGCCCCTGGCTGCGGCCTCGGTCCCAGGACTCAGCTCATCCCGGAAGGCCGTGGAAGGGAAGCACCGTGGCAGAGAAGATTTTGTAACAGCACGTGTGTGGGGGGACATACCTCGGGCGCAGCCTCTCCCATGCACAGGGGACTGTGGCACATGCCCTGCCACTGCATGTCATCCTAACGTGCCTCCCAAAACAGCCATCCGTGTCTCATGGGCTAGGCCAAGGGCAGCCAGCATTTTCCGTAAAGGGCCAGACAGTGAGCATTCAGGGCTCTGAGAGCCAGACCATTTCTGTCCCCGCCACACACACTGCTGGTCCAGAGCAAATGGTTAAACACCCCCCTAAGGAGAGAATGCAGAAAGGGGGGGGAGGGAGGGCGGATAAAGGGAAAAAAGGCAGTTTTACTCCCTAACCCAGCGGTTCTCAACCTGTGGGTCGCGACCCCTTTGGCGGTCGAACGACCCTTTCACAGGGGTCGCCTAAGACCATCCTGCATATCAGATATTTACATGACGATTCATAACAGTAGCAACATTACAGTTATGAAGTAGCAACGAAAATAAGTTTATGGTTGGGTCCCAACATGAGGAACTGTATTTAAAGGGCCAGAAGGTTGAGAACCCCAGAGAAGCCAGCAGTCTTAAGGCTTAATAAGATAATAATGCCAAGAGCTTCTCATGAATTCTGGAAGGCCACAGCAAAGTAAAAAGGGACCTTGAGAATTAATCTGCACCACAATAGTCAGCAGAGGAATTTGAAACCTATAGACAGGAGGGTATCTAATGCCTCAGGCCCCCACCTGACTCACTCTTCACGTCAGCTGAGAGCCCGTCTGCCCTCCACAAGCCAGATGCACAGGGCTGCTTGCCTCGCTTCTTTAATAAAGGTGCATGCTTCCATTGCTTTAATAAAGCTGGCTTCATCACAGTGCAATCATGGTCTCTCATATAAATTCATCGATATGAGAAGACAAGGAGCGAGGCTGGGAGCAGGCCTCCCGCCCTGACTCAGGGGGCTGTCCGGGAGCACCTCTGGTGTCAGTGAGAGGCGCTTCTAACAAAACTATCTGCCACTTTGCTCTCACACGCGTACAGGGAGTTTTCTAGAGAACACGTGGCCTGTTATGGTGTCATTGCTCTGATGGCTTGTGTGCTGTTGTGTTTAAATGTTCTGGTGTAATTCCTAACAGGGTAAAGAGCGATCGCTATAGGCCAACTGCACAAACGCTTTTGCGGTCCTCGCTAATTTTAAGCATGCTAGGGTCCTGAGAACCGCTGGTCTGGTCCAGTATTCCACCCACATCCACATGCTGCGGGCCTGGTGCGTGTGCTCGGGGCGTCATGACACACCCACCGTATCACACACTGCCCCCCGGCGCCCCAGCTCCAGCCCCGGGCCCAGTAGGAACCGCGGGGAACTGCATTCGGCACCCGGCACTCCACCGGGAACAGGCGAACTCAGGCCAACCTCCCGGCCTCCCATCGCCCCCCCCCCCCACCCCTCCCTGGGCACAGGCTTACTCAGAGTTCGGAAAATCCAGCTGGTAGGTGAGGCGGAGCTCGGCGCTGCAGTTGGTGGGGCCGCCCATCCTCCACTCACAGGTGGAGGTGCTGAGGTAGTCGGAGAAGCAGGTGGGCTGATCCCGGACCTGAACACTCCCTGGGGAGACACAGGAGCGCTCTGAGCAGCCGCAGCCCAACAGGCAAGAGGGCCATGGGCCACCGGGAAGGTCGGAAACCAGCCCGAACAGGACCAAGGGGCCCAGCACAAAGCAAGGGAACCACCGCCCCGGGACCACCCCTGTGCCGTCTTCAGAGCCTCCAGCTGCACTGAGGCGATCCTGGAGCTGAGGAAGGGCCCTGGGGTGCGGGCCCACTGAGGGGACACCCCAATGACCTTTACGTGCTGCAGCTCTCCTACTTGCTTTTGGCCAAATTAAAGGGAAACACGTGGCGGTGTGAGGAGGGCGACCCGCCAGCAGCACCTGCCCTGCAGCGCGTGCGGGAGGCGGTTGTCCCTGAGCCACTCCCACCCCAGCCCCTCCACCCCGCTGAGCTCAGGAGGCTGATCCCCACGGTCTGTCACTTAGGTGCCCTTGGCACCTGGCTCCTTGTTGGGTTTGGCCAATATCGAAGGGCAGGATGAGAGGGCGGGGTGCTTCATCCAGCCGGTCAGCGGCAGAGCTGGCTTTGAACCCGGCAGATTTCAAAAGCCCGGAGTGAGAGCCAGGCAACACCTGTCCCAAGAGATGCGTCTTGAAAAAAATCCCACGGCCTGAGCTTGAGTCCCCTCGGACTTCTGGGAGTTCCTATGCACATCGGGGTTGCCGATGGTCCGAGTGCCATCACCCAGCTCTAGACCGCCCACACCTGGCCGGCAGGCATCGTGCTCCAGTGGCCGCACCGGCCCATCACCGCGGCCCTCCATTTGCACCGGTTCTCTGGATAGAGGACTTCCCGTGTTAAGGAGAGTCGGGGGTATCTAGTCAACATCTCAGACTCTCCGCATCTGATTCCCCGCTCCCCAAAGCCCAGATCCCTCTGCACCTCAGAAATGACACCTGGCCCTTCCTGCCTGCTCAGGTCAGAGCTCTCAGCGTCACCCCGACCCTGCTCCCGCCCCGCATTCCAATCTCTCTTCAAATCTCTCTCCCAGAAGGGTCCAGAAGCCAGTACCCTCCATCTCCTCTGCTGGGCCACGCCAACCAGCCTCCCCGCTGGCCTCCCGGCCTCCACTCTCGTGCTTACAGACAAAGGGATCCCTTTCAGTGTCACAGGTCATGTCGCTCCTGTGCTCAAACCCTGCCAGGTCCTTCCTGACTTGGCCACCTGCCTCCAGCCCCACCCCAGCCTCCTCTGGTCCCTCCAGCTCTCCAGGCAGGCGCTGGGCTCCGGCCTCCACTGAGGTCCGCCCGCAGGTATCTGCACGCTCCCCCTCCTTCAAGTCTTTGCTTGAGCGCCTGTCACTCAGGAGGACCTCCCTGAGCACGTGCTTTAAATTGCAGTCCTCCACTTGACCCCGCCATCCCGCCCTCCCTGCCCTGCCCTGTATCGTCTGTCCCACCACCTCTGACAATCTAGAATTAGCTTATAATTAGGGCCATCTGTCATCGGCTGGCTCCTCCCACTACAGCGAAATCTCTAAGGCCAGGGATCTGTGTTTTGTCCAGTGATTGAGCCTGGCAGGTAGACAGTCAATACATGTTTGCTGAATGAATGAGACGTGGTGACTTACCAGAGCCTGCCGCCCACACCAGGATCAGGCAGCTCACAGGGGACGTGAGCCCAGAGCCAAGCCACCCCATCGGGAGGTCCTAAGGCACCTGCTGAGAGAAGGTGAGCCAGGTGAGTGCTGACTCGTGGTCCCACCACCCCAATCATCCCGCGTGCAGCCTTCAGAACTCACCTCACTCCGACACGACTGCCCCCCACCCTGGCCATTGTGTGTTGGCAACAGCTAGCCCTCCCTGTTCATCAGAGATCTGTTCATATCATGAAACTCAACCCAGGTGCACAAAGCCCCGCGTGAGAGCCAGGAACACCTGTCCCGAGAGATGCTTCTTGGAAAAAATCCCTAAGTTTGAGCATCCTCAGGCGTTTGGAAGTTCACAATGCACATGTGCACGTAAAGGTTCTGATAAGTCCTGCAACAAGGAAACTTATTTTTCTTCACTTAACTCAACACTTACCAAATTTATTTACCCAACCTTCATTTGTGTGTGTGTGTGTGTGTGTGTGTGTGTGTGTGTGTGTTGTCAAACCCCAATTAATCCTCTGAAGGACTTACAATTCCTTGAAATAGTTTGGAAATTCTAACCCGACTGTCCAACCTTACAGAGTTGGTTAAATAAATGATGGTTTACCCATGCAACGAAGTATTGGGCAGCCACTAAAAATGATGTTGTCGAATGTGTTAGTCTGACTACATTAATGGCCTCAATTCTTCACTCCTGTGTCCGTGTAACCTTGCCTTGAACCCCATCCCACCCCCACCGCTCTGGGCAGGGCGTTCTCCCTGCATTTGGACTCTGGGCTCACCATGTGACTGGCTTTGGCCAGCAGAATATTAGCCAGAATGAGGCAGGCACAGGCCTGCTTTGCACAACCACTGCCTGGAGAACGTGCCTGGCCTCGCCTGTTGGAGGACGGTGACAGGCCAGTCCCAGCAGTCTCCCTTCGCACTGGCAACGGGCGGCTGCCCGGTCCCGTGGTGACCTCCACCTCCGCAGGCCGGCAGCTGACCCGCGCTGACCTCAGGTGCATGAGCGAGCCCATGAGGTCAGGCAAGCCAGATGGCTGCGCCCACACGCTTGAGCTAAGAGTCCCTTACACAGCCCCATGGCTTTGTCTTGTTCCTTACATAGCACATTACCCGCTCCCCGACTTCTACCCCACAGAGGGCCCTTCTGTTCTGTGGTTTATATCAGTAAAAGCATGTTTCACCCTCGTTATATTAATGACATCCACAAGACGTAACTGGGGAATAAAGACTAGAAGGTACAGACACCCAGAGAGAAAACACAGTTCAAACCCCCCAAATCACAAGCCCAGCAGTACCCCACTCACATGTTAGGATCGATTCTCTCTTTGCTGCTATGGATATAGGGAGGTAAATGTGAAATTCATTTACCAAAATAGCAGCACCGTCTACATACGAAAACTCGCGTCTTAAACTCACTGCATCATTAACATCGCTTCGCGCCTCAACGCTCAGATGCAAAGCCTCAGGTCAGTGTGGCCCACGGTGTGGTGTGCCTGGCACTGGGCTGAGCCTTCCTTACTGTTGCTTTGTTCCGCACAGGCCGTGTCTGCCCGTCCCCGGGGGACCTCACCACACGTTTACCCGATCATCTCCTTAAGTCCCGCACCTGCTCGCCATGCGCTCCTGTGAGCCCTGCGGAAGCAGCTCGCCCTCTGCCTCAGTCTCCTTGGCACTGGGCGCTGCGGGGATCACGGGAGCTGACACACGGGCGGCCTCGAGCCACCTGGCACAGGGAGGGGTGGAGGGAGGTCGCCAGTGGTTTCCTGAGGAAGATGCTCAGAAGCAGAATCCCATCGGGCCACCAGCGTCACCCCAGCACTCCCGGCACCTCATGCCGAATGCCCCCTACAAAGCACTGTCCTGGGCTGTATTCACGGCAATGCTGACAGCCCCCACCCGCGTTCCCGGGGGTCTCTATCTTGGGGTCATGTCCAGAGAGGCGGCTGCCAGGCCTCCTCCTGCCACTCGGTCGCCATGTGCTGCTCAGTCACTGCCTCTGGGCTCCGGCCGCTCTACCTGCACCCGGAGTGACGGATGGCGCTCGCAGGTGCCCTGCACAGAGGAGGCACGGCCCTAGCGCACTCTGCCGTGTGGGGAGCACGCTGGGGGCTGGAGCCACAGCAGCAGCCCCAGCCCCTGCGGGAAGCTCCGGGGGCATCCCCCGCGAAGGCTCTGACAGCGCCGCCCCCTCCCCCAGCCCAGCAGCTGTGCACCTGGCTCCTGCCACCCGCTGGCCTCCACTCCCGCTGCCCCTCCAACAACCCCACCCAGACCCACCCCACCCTTTCCTCTCCCGTCCTTTCCGTTCATTTCCCTCCCTCAGCCTCTCTCTTATTTATTTATGCACAGGGATAAACTGCCCCTCGATACTCCAGGGTAGATCTCAGGGAAACAAGGACATACCCTGCATAGCCACAACGCAACCAGCAAAGTCAGGAAACTACACGGACGCACGACGCAATCCAATCCGCTGACCCTGCTTCCATTTCGCTAGCGGCCTCCACAGCGCCCCTCGTCCGCCAGGACCCAGCCGGGCATCGGATCACCATGCATCCGGCGCCCAGGCCATGGCTTCTAAACCCTGCTCTGCTTCGAAAGGAACCAGCGCCCCGGGGGGGAATTCTGGCTCCAGGGGCAGGGAGGTGCCCGCCTGGACTCGCTGTGCCAGGAAGGAAGGAAGAGCTCAGGAATGCTGGGGACACGGTGAAGGGCAGGAGTCAGCTCGGACGGTGCCCACTGGCCCACATGGGCACAACGGACGCATCACAATGACATTATATAAACCAGCTGTAGCCCCGGGAGTTAGAGCAGGGGTGCAGGAGTCTGCAGTGACGGGTCACAAGTCGGGGAGCAGGGGCAGCTCTCAGCACGACGGCAGCCTCTAGCTCCCCACCAACCTCGTGTTAGTTATTTACTAATTAATGAGTCGAACAACATCATAATGTTACATAATCTATATATATAATTGTGCATAACTTCACACACAGAAGCCTGGAAGACACCACCTTCACCACGTGGTCAGAGGTAGCATCGCCCGGAGCGGGACCGAGCAAGGCCACGTGCCTTCTGCAGCTCTGCCCCGAGAGGAAAGGATGGCTCTCGGGGTGCCTGCCCCGAATTCACAAACCTGCAGAGGCTCAGACCGGAGCTGAGGGTGCCGGGGAGGAACTGGCCTGTCCCCACGGGGGCGCAGGGCAAGGAGCGTGTGGGAGAGAGAGACTGTTCTTTCCAGCGTGTGCCGTCCACCCCGAGGGCCGCGGTGGCCTCGTTCACTGCCGGTCCCAGTGCCGGCGTCGCTGTCGGGCACGCAGCACGTGCTGAGTAAAGTCCCTGGAGAGACATGCGGCAGAAGCATGACCTTACGGGATCTGCCCGAGACCCTGCGAGATGGGCTGTGATCCCCACTTTCCACCCAAGGGAACCGAGGCCAGAGGTCAAATAACGTGCCCATCAGGTCCCACCACTAATGAGAGGGCAGAGCTAGAGCCAGGACCCAGGCCTGTTGGCTTCCGAGCCCAAGGCACCTTCCAATGTATCAACGCCTTCAACTTCTCCTCCCAGAACCGCAGGCCGAACCCAACGAGATGAATGAAATGAGCCAGAAAGAGCTGGCCATCCTGCTTGTCAGTTTCAAACATCAGCTGCCCGCGCACAGGACCAGGAGGGCTGACTGAGCAGCAGAAAAAGCCGAGGATCTGTATTGTCTACAAACTCCCATGAGCCAGAGGTGAAGCAGCAACTTAAACAAAAACACCAACTAAGGCCATATTAACAGAGACATGAGAGCCAGGACAAGGGAGGGGACAGTGTCCACACACACCTGTGCTTCCCTGTGGAAGAAACGCTGCCGACCTGAAGCTTGTTGAGGATGACAACTGGCACAGAGAGGGCCCCAGGCCCCGGGGGGCAGGTCTGTGCCTAAAGGCTCTGCCCTCCTATATCCTGCGGCCTCATCATTCACTTAACATGCGATATGTACCACATCCCTCTACACCAGCGGTTCTCAACCTGTGGGTCACGACCCCTTTGGCGGTCGAACGACCCTTTCACAGGGGTCGCCTAAGACCATCCCGCATATCAGATGTTTACATGACGATTCCTAACAGTAGCAACATGACAGTTATGAAGTAGCAACGAAAATAATGTTATGGTTGGGTCCCAACATGAGGAACTGTATGAAAGGGCCAGGAGGTGGAGAACCACTGTCCTACACAATGTGGTATTTTTCTCTTGTTAATCCTCATGCACAGGTATTTTTCCAGTGGTTTTTAGAGAGAGTAGAAGGGAGGGGGAGAGACAGAGAGAGAACCGTCAATGTGAGACACATCGATTGGTTGCCTCCCACAGCATCCCAACCAGCGACGGGATCAAGCCTGCAACCGAGGTACCTGCCCTTGACCAGAATCGAACCCACGACCCTTCAGTTTGCAGGCCAGCGCTCTATCCACTGAGCCAAACCAACTAGGGCTCTCTCTACACATTTCAGTCATATTAATTCATTCAACACTCAAAAGAGCCCCATGAAATGGGTGCTATTATTTCCCATTTTCAGAGGAGGAACCAAGGCACAGAGCGGTGTTAGCGCCTGGCCTGGCCGCGGTGTGGCAGCCTGGATGTGAGCAGGGCGCTCAGGCCCCAGAGCCTCTCCCTCTGTCCTTAATGTCCTGGGGACCACGGGTCCGTCTGAACATGGGTGCAAACTCCAACCCTTCTTTCTAGACAAGCGCGGACCTTTAGCTCTGCCTTCCACTTTAGGGGTCCACAGATCTCTGACCCCAGTGAGGACTCCAGGTCAGAGGCCCCTCCTCTGGGCAATGAGCAGATTGGAGGGTCTTTGAACAGGGTTGTGGCAGGATCTTCCTCAGCTCAGAGTGGGGCCGAGAGAATAAGGGGATGTGGACTAAAACAGACCTGGGTCACCCCAGCCTTCTCCATGCCGCTGGCACCCAGGCCACGAACTGCCCGTTCATGTCCCTCACTGGCCCCGGCTCCTGAAGGTGTCTTCAGCCAGAGGCACAGCTCCCCAGGGGTCACGGCCCACCCAGGAGGAGCATCCCCGACACAGGACACAGTCCACGCCCGGAAGCGGCAGTGGCCAATCCAAGGGGACGCTCTGCCTGATTCCACGGATGTACCATTTCGGTGTGGAATGTTCCCGAAATGGCAGCACTGGAGAGGGAGAGCAGGTTACTGCGGGGTAAGTGGGGACAGGCAGCAGGGAGGGCGGTGTGGCTATAAAGGGCAACACAGGGAGGGATCCCTGTGAGGACAGACCGCTCTGCGTCGTGCCTGCGGGGGCGGAGACGCAAGCTGTGCGTGTGGTGAAACTGCACAGAACTAAAGGCCTCACGCAAGGGAGTGCAGGACACGGGGCGAGCTGCACAAGGCCGTGGCTGTGGCCGCCACCTCAGTTCTGGAAGGTGTCACCTGCGCGCAGCTGAGCGCACGGGGATCTCCGTATCATTTCTTACCCCCGCATGTGAGTCCACAGTTATCTTAAAATTAAAGGTTTAAGGAAATAAGAAAACCTCAAGCCCCTGTCACTCATCCACTGTCCCCTCTCCATCCCCCATAAGTCTTGCGTCCCACGGGCCCTGACACTCCCAGCCCTTCTGTGCAGTGCAGCCTTTGCACCCAGAAACCCATCACCTAAGCAGGGCTGCCCCGGTACTTATCACAGCACCTGCTTCTATCTGCCGTGTACTTATCACCGTCTCTAATCATACCACTGAGGTTACATGTGTAAATGCTGGTTTTATTTCAGGAGGTAGATGGCAAAGAAAGAAAGATCTGACTGCAAAAAATTTTCGACTTCCCCAGGTCAAAACATGCCATAAAAAAAGAAGCAAGCAAGCAAAAGTCGAGAAAGAGATGGCAATATACATGATGGAGGGTTAATGGCCTTAATATATAAAGAGGTCTGACAAAGGTGCCCGGCATTGTTCTCAGGGCTTACAATGTATGAACCAACTTGGTTCTCACAACAACCCTGAGAGGCAGGTGCCATGAAAATCCCCATTTTCCGGATGAGGAGACTGAGGCCCAGAAAGGTGAGAGCCCTTGCTTGTGGTCACAGAGCTAGAGGCTGACCCTGGTCAGTCTCAGTCCAGAATCCAGGTGCCTCATCACTGTGTCCTGCTGCCTCTGAAATGCAGCCCCTGCAACCCTGGGATGTGGTGT
The DNA here is from genome assembly GCF_014108235.1 of Myotis myotis. Taxonomy (NCBI): domain Eukaryota; kingdom Metazoa; phylum Chordata; class Mammalia; order Chiroptera; family Vespertilionidae; genus Myotis; species Myotis myotis. The sequence continues at coordinate 1,231,314 of NW_023416341.1, read as the reverse complement.
CACCGTCCGAAGAGAAAAACTGAGGCCCAGAGAGGGCAGGTGACAAGGCCCAGGCCACGGAGTTAGGAAGCAGCAGAGTGAAATGTCAGCGGCCAGCACCGTCCGGAAGGGACCGAGGAGGCTCTTCCTGAGCCCAGAGGGTGTGCGGGCCCCTTGCCCCTCTCCTCACTCCTGACCACAAACCAGCGCGAAGGGGCTGGGTCGGCAGACAGGATGCAGCTTGTCCCGGGACAAGAGGCCTGTGGAGGAAGCCAGCGACACTCAAGCTGCCGTGGCCTCCCTGGGGAGCCACTGGTCCCTAAAACTCCACAGTCTTAGGCCAGCCCGGAGCTTCCTCCGGCCTCGGGGACAGCGGGCGGTATGGCAGGGGGCCAGGAACACACTTCTCCCTGAGGCAGCTGCCTTCCCGGAACCACTGCCTGGCCGGAGTTCCCAGAACCCGCAGCCGCGTCAACAGCCCCACCCAGGACAGCGAGACAGGCCAGGCCAGGGCCCCAAATAGCGTGGGCGCTGCCTGCCCCTCCTCCCGCCCAGCCAGTGATGGGAGGGCTGGCGGCATGCGGGCTCTGCTGGAGCAAAACCAGGAGCGAGAATCAGGAACTCAGCCAACGGAGCCCACCAGGCTCCTGCGTACCTACTGTGTGCTCCAGGTCCTCGCCCATTCACCCATGTCCTGTGTGTCCTTGTTGCAGGCGTTTTCTGAGCACCTACTCTGTGCCAGGTACTACAGATGCGAACAAGGCCATTCACTCACTCATTCCTTTCTTCCTTCTTCCCTTTGACAAATATTTGAGTGAGAAGAGAAGTTGCTGGAAGGTCTGAGCAGAGACGTGACACCGTGAGACTTTCCAAACCATCCCTCTGGCTGTGTGGCCCAGGGCTGAAGCAGGGTCCAGTGAGGAGGCCGCCGGGCTGGTCCGGGCAGCAGGTGCGGGGCTCGCACAGGGTTGTGGGGAAGGACTGGGGACAGGGGCTGGGGCCTAGGTCTGGCTGAAGGTGGAGCCCACAGGGTTTGCTGACAGAGTGGAACTTGGGGGTGGGTGAGAGGAGAAGGGGATGAACGAGGCCGAGGCCAGAGCCCTGAGCGGGTGGAGTGGCCACTGACCCGGTGGCATGGACCCTGGAGGAACCACATGAGAAGCAGGCCACAGAGAGCAGGGGGCAGCACCCTCGGAAAGTGTAAGAGGCAGCAGGAGGCGCCGTGGGTGAGGGGCACGCTGCTCCTCCAGGGGGTGACCCCGGGAGGAAGAACAGAACCCTCCAGGGGAGGCAGGGAGTGTGGAGAGGGAGGAGAATGTCCCAGAGGGCACCGCGGCTCCCTGAGGGCAGGGAACGTGCCTCATCCACAGAACCTGAACCCTGAGTTCGGGGCTGGCACACAGTGGGCACTCAGTACACGGCCATGTGCACCTCACTGTGTCCTCGCTGAGGCCGTGCATAGCCTCCCTCCGTGCCTCGCGCTGTTCAGATGCTCTAAGGCCCCCCCTGAGGTGAGTACGATTATTAAACCCACTAGAGGCCTGGTGCACAAAATCGTGCATGGGTTCCCCACCTCCCCGCCTCCCTGCCTCCTCCTTCCCTCACTCGCTCAGTGCCCTGCAGCAGCCACTGGTCACCCACCATGTTCTGTGCCACCCCTGGTGGTCAGTGCACATCATAGCAAGCGATCGAACTCCCGTTCTCCTTGTCAAACTCCCAAGGGGACACTTTGCATATTAGCCTTTTATATAGAGCCTTTTATATAGAGATTTCACAGATTCTGAAGGCTCCTGGGAGAGAAGAAGGAGGGGAGGGACAAGTGAAGAGGGAGCGAAGGGCCAGAAGGAGGCACAGCCAGTTCCTGCCACACAAGCCGGGCCCTTGGCTGCGGTGCTGGGTGGGAGAGGTCGGGATGGAGCAGGGGGTCGGCAGGGCCAGGGACAGCCTGTCTGCAGACGTGGGGAGCAGTCCTGACGCCCCCAGGCAGCGGGGCCCTGAGGGAGGTCCAGCAGGAGAGGCTGCTTCCAGAAACCCCATCCACCTGTGTGCGCAGACCACCCACGGGGCAGGAGGACGGCGCTGGCGCTGGGGGAGGGGCAGGCTCCGCCCTGTCTGGGAGTGGGCATGGCAGAGGCATGGCTGCTGGTGGCAGCTGGGGGTGGAGGTGGCCTTGGCAGGCAGTGGCGCTAGGAAGGGAGCCAGCTTGCTGGGGGAGACCACACACTCCGCCACACTGCAGACACGTGACTTCACGCGGGGGGTGGCCCTGGAGCCATCCGGGAGGCCACCTGTCCTGGTGGCTGAAGGCCGGTGGCTGTGCAGTGAGCCACGACTCTGAGAGGAGCAGGAGAGGTTGGAGCTGGGGCCTCCTCCATGGACGGGCGGGCCAGACCCCAGGAGGGAGGCACCATCTGGCATCTTGTGCCAACCGCCACATTATGGCAGTGTGTACACCTGTGCCGGCTGTGGACACGCCGAGTCCAAGCAGCCAGTGGGGCCCCTGGGGAGGCACAGGCGACTCCATCTAGGATTCTGGAGGCCACACCATCAGCAGGCGGAGGCCCCAGAACCCCGGGGAGGAGGCTGAGCCGGCAGCCCTACAAGCCCTCCTCCTGCTTTATTTCTCTGCACACACTTCCTCCTGCAGCACATCACACCGCACCCTTCCCGGTCACTGTCCAGATGCCCGCCGGACGCCAGCTCCCACAGGGCCCGAGCCTGTGTCCGCCACCTTCCTGCTGTGGCCCCAGAGCCCAGGCCAGTGCCCACACAGGGCAGGGCCCACAGATCCTTGTGAATGGAAGGACTGAACAAACTCCCCCCGGCCGTGCGCAGGGCGCCTGGTCAGCTGGCATTTCCACCTCTCACTGCTGGACAAACACTGACCACTCCTGGCCTGGAGTCCCCTTAACACCCCCATGCAGGCACGATGGGCCACCGGAGAGCTGACCTCCGGGAGCCGGTAATTGGGGCATTACCACGGTTATTACTCATTTCCTGGGAGACAAGACACATGACGTCAGGCCTCAGGGCACTGATTAGATTTTGGCTGTGTTAGTGACAGTCCCGGCTCTCAGGGGGCCTCCTTCCTGAGGTCCGCAGACAGCACCACAACTGCCCGGCCTGTCCCCAGTCCCTCCGGCCATTAGAGGGACAGGAGAGGCCGGTGCCGGGCCTCCTTCGTGGACCCTGGAGGGAGGCGCCATCTGGGGACAGGCTGGCTCCACCTTCCCAATCAAGGAACACGGCAGGTGCCGGGGGGGGGGGGGGGGGGGCCAGGGGCACAAGCTCCAGATCCAAGAAGGTGAGAGTCTCTCCCCTCCCCTCTGACTGGGCAGGCTGTGTGGGAAGCAATGGGTTTTAGAGGGGACTCTGACCACTGGATCACGTCCAGGGCCAGACTGAGCTCTCACCCTGTCCTACGTCAGGAAGACTGGCTAAAGAACTCTGGCTGTGCAGCCTGAAAAAGAGAAGTGCTAGGTACGTGCTGGAGGGCGATGGTCACCGCCTCCAACAGGCAGGACCGGAGCCAGAAGGTGAACGCTCCTGGAAAGCTCACCTGGCTCCATCTCAGGACAGATCTGTCGGAGCTGCCCGGCTGCGGGCCCGCGGAGGCCACTGCTCCATCACGGAGGGCAGCCTGGCAGGGGTGCGGCTCCGTGGGCTCCGAGGGCTGCGGCCGGAGACCTGGTCTCTCCTCCCGAGAAGTGCCAGTCTTCCTCTGAAAAGGCGCCTCCCCTCCTGCTGCTCCGGGAGCCACGGGCCTCCTCCGCTCTCCCCGCGCTCTCAGCGCCCGCGCTCCTTATCTCCCACCAAGAAACTCAGGTCCCTGCCTCTGCTCCCCGTGGGGACGGCCCAGCACTGCGTGCAAGGGAACGACTTCCTGGTCAGCGGCCCTGGACTGGAATCCAGACGCTGCCCCTGCCGAGTTGTGTCACCAGGTAAGGGTCTACCCTGAGCTCAGCTTCCTCCTCAGAGAAATGGGGGGGGGGGGGGGGGGCGGACCCAGACGTCTACCCGCCTCACCCCAGCACAGTGTCTGCTATAAAGCGGGGCCTCCACCGTCCTGTCCCACCGCCCCGCCCCCTCTGCTTGGGTGCGTCCTCACTGTCTGGCCGGGGAAGGGGCTGGTAAATGGTCGTCTGTAAAGCCACGCCTGGCCTGGCCACGCCCACGGGGCTGCTGGGCTGGGGGCAGCCGGGGCCACACCAGCAGTGATCGCAGCAGCAGGTGGGCCTCCGCATGAGCCCATTTCCATGATGTGTCCAAACCCAATGGTGCAGACTGAGGACCCTGGATCGGCAGGTCGCAGCCTGCTTGCCGCCTCGAAGCTGTCACCCCGGACGCGTTGCTAGACCATTCTGTGCTGTTTCCCGTCTGTGACGTCTGGAGAAGAGCGGGTCCTGCTCTGAAGGCTCTTCTACACGTCGAGTGAGACCACGCAGGCACCGGCCCTGTTGACTCCCCATGGCCCCGCCCTCCCTGCCTGGCTCAGTCCCATCCAACTGCATCAGCTTCCTTGTGGCGGGTCCCACACACCAAGCCTGTCCCCACCCCAGGGCCTTTGCACTTGCTGTTCCCCTCCAGAGCACTCTTTTCCGGAGGGTAGCCGCGCGTCTTTACTTCAGGTCTCAGCCCAAAAGTCACCCCCTCAAGTCACCTCCCCGACTAGACTCAGCTCCACAAGGGTCCTCGCTGGGCTGCCGTGTCCCCGGCGCCTGGCATGTTCACTGAGTGAATGCGAGCCGTGTCCCCGGCGCCTGGCATGTTCGCTGAGTGAATGTGAGCCGTGAGCCCGGCGCCTGGCATGTTCGCTGAGTGAATGGGAGCCGTGTCCCCAGGGCCTGGCATGTTCGCTGAGTGAATGTGAGCCGTGAGCCCGGCGCCTGGCATGTTCGCTGAGTGAATGGGAGCCGTGTACCCAGGGCCTGGCATGTTCGCTGAGTGAATGTGAGCCGTGTCCCCAGGGCCTGGCATGTTCGCTGAGTGAATGGGAGCCGTGTCCCCGGCGCCTGGCATGTTCGCTGAGTGAATGTGAGCCGTGAGCCCGGCGCCTGGCATGTTCGCTGAGCAAATGCGAGCCGTGTCCCCGGCGCCTGGCATGTTCGCTGAGCGAATGCGAGCCGTGTCCCCGGCGCCTGGCATGTTCGCTGAGTGAATGCGAGCCGTGTCCCCAGCGCCTGGCATGTTCGCTGAGCGAATGCGAGCCATGTCCCCGGCGCCTGGCATGTTCGCTGAGTGAATGCGAGCCGTGTCCCCAGGGCCTGGCATGTTCGCTGAGTGAATGCGAGCCGTGTCCCCGGCGCCTGGCATGTTCGCTGAGTGAATGCGAGCCGTGTCCCCAGCACCTGGCATGTTCGCTGAGTGAATGCGAGCCGTGTCCCCAGCGCCTGGCATGTTCTCTGAGTGAATGCGAGCCGTGAGCCCGGTGCTGGCCCTCAGGACACGTCACTTTCAGCCTGTGAGCGGCCCTGGGGCTGGAGGCTGCTAGTCCCTCCATACGTCCTCCGCTCAGAACGACACAGCCTCCCCTCAGGAACCTGCTCCACACACCCGGCTGGTGACCGGCCCAGCAGGTCCCAGCACCCAGGCCTGCTTCAGCCAAGACCCTGGACTTCGTAAGCCACCTGGAGGCGAGGAGGCCCTGGAGGCCCAGGGCGAGAATGAGTCGGCGGAGCCAAAGCTGAACCGAGGCATCGCGCTTCTTGGAAAGGCACAGACACGCAGGAGACAGCGGCCCACGCAGGCGAGCAGCAGCGGAAGCAGGTGAGCAATGGATGAGGCCTCTCTACTCCAGCCTCTGCCCCTGTCTTTACTGTCCCTCCTCAGGGAGGCCATGGCCCGCGTCACCTGCTCCCCGGCTCCTTCGGGTGCTGTCACTACCAACAGGACACCGCAGGTCCACGTTCTCTCAGCAAAATCTTGGGGCCAGAATCCCTCCGATTATACAAAGGCCGCCGTGAACAAAATGCCAGCCAACAGAAGCATCCCTGCCCCCGCCACACACACACACACACACACACACACACGCGCGCGCGCGCGCGCGCGTCCAGAGCAGCACCCCGGGACCCACCACAGGGACATCCCTGCAGGACGGACTCGCTCAGCGAGGAGGAGAAACAAAGGCCCCGGTGGCCTCAAGCTGAGCTCAGAGCAGGTCGTGCAACCGACTGAAGTTTTGTGAAAAAACTTGCGGTTTTCCGAGCCCGTGGCTTTAGGAATTACACATAAGGGTGGGGTCTGTGAGCATGAGTGTAGGTGGGGCCTGTCTTCTCAAGTGGAATTGAAGCTCAGGAGGGCAGGGACGGTCCGGTGCTCTGTCGGCAGCACCTGGCACCTGCCCGCACAGGCACGTGCTCAGTACACATTTGAAGAAGAAATGAATGAGGAAGCCGGGTGCCAGGATATGGAGAGGTGACTGTCCTAAATGGGACAGAAACTGCAATCACCGAGCCACAGGCAAGGTGCCTATAAAAATTATCTTGTGAACACCACCCCCCATATACCCATTTTACTGACAAGCAAACCGAGGCTCAGAGAGGTTTGACAGCGGCCTCCAGATCACAGAGAGGAAGCAGCAAGCTCACATCTGAACCTGGGCCCCTGCCTTCAAGCCCTTCTCTGCGACTCCAGCTCAGAGGCGCAGAATGGCTTGCTGGAAGTCACACCACAAGCAGCGGGAACACGGCCCACCTGACGCTGGCTCCTGCAGGACCCGCAGCCACAGCTGGGCTCTCCCACCCACTCTGGCAAGGGCAAGTTCATACAACCTCCTCGCAAGCCATCGGCCTGTCTTCCAGACTAGCCACGGGGAGTCTGGTCTGACATGGCCAGGTACGGCTCTACAGTGCCGGCCATGAGGAATGCTGGGAAAGATGTCCCTCTCGGTCACCCCAGCAAACTGGGACAGTGAAGAACACAGGCTGGGGCAGGAAGTGGGTTCGAATCCCTCCCTCGGTCAGTCCTACACATGGGACCGCAGGCAAGGCCACCACACACATCGCTGATTCTGTTTCCTCACCTGCAAAATGGGCAGACTAACCCCCATCCAATGGGGCTCGTCATTTTTATTTAACACATACATAGTGCTTACTCTGTACCGGGCACTGTTCTGTGTGCTGACACTTATTTTCAGCGTCACTACCACCCTATAAAGTAGTCACTGTATTTTCACAAATGGGAAACTGAGAAGTCAGCTATTTAGTAAGTAGCAAAGCCACTCTCGGCCCCAGGCAATGGGGAGCCAGAGCCCATGGTCTGAACCTCTGGGCTATGCTTTTTTCTTTGTTAATCCTCACCCAAGGATATATTTTCCATTGATTTTTAGAGCGGGAGGGGGTGTGGGGGGAGAGAGAGAAACATTGATGTGAGAGACACATATGGATTGGTTGCCTCCTGCACGAGCCCTAACCAGGACCTGGGGATTGAACCTGCAATCCAGGTACGAGCCCTTGACCAGGAATCGAACCTATGACCCTTCCGTGTGCGGCTGCTCTAATCACGGAGCGACACTGGTCAGGGCCAGGCTATACTTCTTGACGGCAACAACAGACATGAGTGTTTATGGTGAATGGACTCTGTGTTGGAAACTGTGTTTCATAAGATGCCCGATTTCCCAAATGTGAGGAAACGAAGCACCAAGGGGCCTTCGGTCCCTGCCCCCTCCCAGGTGCACGGGAAGCAGCTGAGGGCAGTGAGCTGTTTGATCCCAAACTCCTCCATCCTGGGGCGGGACAGGGGACAGGGGACAGGGGGTAGGAGAGGAGGGTCCAGGAAAGGTCCTCTTCCCACCTCTTTGACACCTCACTTCAGCTCCTTTCTGAATCTGAGCATCAGGAAACAAAACGCTTGGGGACAACCTCCCTGCCTGCTGGGCTTTCTACAGCCCGGGATCCGGGATCCGCTGTGCAAACACCCGCACTGAGTCACTGCTCTGAATGTGGAAACCCTGCGGTCACCCCACACCTGCTGGGAAACGGGTGTGTTGTAACCAGGGTGACTCGCTCGTGGTTTTCCCCGCCCCCCGCCTTCCCTGGGCCTCCTTCCAGATTCCACTCCAAAGGCCGGTGGGGCTCAGAAATCTGCATGGCGGCGCTCAGGGCTCAGGCAAAGGCAGGACACGCTGGCCTACGCCTCGGCATGGCCCTCGAGACCTTCTGCAACACGGCCAAGCCTACCTTCTCCCCCCCCCCCCCCCGCCCCGGCTTCTCCCTGCTCCCTAGCACCCCACACCCGCCTTTCACACTCCCAGCCTTTGTCCACGCTGTTCCCACTGCTCAGCGGACCCTCCCTCCCATTCTCCCCTCTGCTCCTCCTCCACGGCTGGCTCAGGGTCCTGCTCCGTGAGGCCGGTCTCATGTCCCTGAAGAGCTGATCACCCCTCCCAAGTGGCTCAGGTGGGTGGCTCGTCGTCCCGTACACCAAATGGTTGCAGGTTCGATTCCTGGTCTGGGCACATACCTAGGTTATGGGTCCCATCCCGGTCAGGGTGTGTCCGGGAGACAACCAATCCATGTTTCTCTCTCACATTGATGTTTCCCTCTCTCCCTTTCTCTCTCTCTTTCTCTCCCTTTCTCTCTCTCTCTCTAAAATCAATGAAAATATATCCTCGGATGAGGATTAAAAAAAAGAGAGAGCTGATCACCCCCACTGAGCTCCCCGCTCCCCAGAGAGAGGCCTCCTCAGGGCAAACACCAGAGCCCAGAGCAGCACTGGAGCGGTGCCGGGAGGAGCCCTGTGAGTGCTGGCGAGTGGGGGAATGGCTGGGTTGGCCCCTCCCAGCCCAGCCTCAGCGTCCTCCTCTAATCACAGGTTGGACTAGTCCAGTTCAGGGCCTCTGCTGACTCTGGAACCCCCGGACTGTGGGGGACACCCTGGCCATATGGACACCCGAGCCTCAGTTTCCCCAACAGACTTGAGGGTTTTAATAAAGGCGCTGATGTCCCAGCAAATGCTCCAGCTCCTGAGAGGCCAGCCAGAGGGGAGGAGCTGCAGGGTCACAGCTCTCAGAGGACTGGGGCTCAAGCAGGTGAGAGCTGGTCGGGGGGCGCAATGTGAACCCCAGCATCGGCCACCGGTCCCTGGTCCCGGACCCTCCTGATTATAGCAAATATAGATTCGGGGTTTTGTTTTTACATCCAGATTCCTGAGTTTACTGAGCCTCTCTCGTGGAAGGGGGCCTGGGAACCTGCAGGTAATCGGATCCCGGAGGATTCCGTCATTCGGCGGTTTGACAAATAGTTGTCAGGTGGAGGCGGCGGGCTCTGGGGCAGACTGCCCGGTCCCCATCCTCATCCACGCCTTCCCGGGGGCATTTAAGCTGCCTGTGCCCGCGCGCCCTGACCTGGAAATGGCCGTGGTGCACAGCACGGGGAGAGAGGCATTCTGACTTAACTCCGGAGACTTGCAGCTTCAGAACGGCCTGCGCAGAGGCATCCAGGGCTGGGTCCACCCAACGGCACTCAAATAAGGAGGCCCAAAGGGGAAGGCAGGCCGCGTCCCCCAGATTCTTGGGCCTGGCAATCCATGTTTCAGTATCCAGGGCTCTCCCAACCCTTCTCCCTCAGTCCTCACCAGCCGCGCGTGTCCCGGCCGCGGTGGGGCGCAGAGACCGGGCCTGCGTGGCCCAGCACCCGCCTTACCCCGAGACCCCGACGCTCCTAAGCCCCGAGAGACCTCTCGGATGCACGAGTTTGGCGGGGGGTGGGGGGGTGTCCGAGCACGAGTTTGGGGGGCGCTTGGGCATCCGGAGTCAGCCTGCCCGCCCAGCTCCCCGCCTCGGCTGCCCATGGACGGAGCCGGCCGCTTTCCGAACCGCGAGGAGCCCGAGGGCGGCCCGGGTGCAGATCGGGGCAGCACAGGGTCACCGCGCCTGGCCCCACCCGCGGCGGCCTCGCACTTCCCGGACGCCGGCTACGCGCCCCGGCGAACCCCGGCCTCCGCCCCGCACGGGCCCCGCGTCCTACCTGCGCGCTCCGGTCCATTCCCAGCCGGCGCCCGAGCGGGAAGTAGGGACCCCGCCGTGACCCGGCGACGGCGCTGCGCGGGGCTTTCCTGGGGCGGGACCGCCGCCCCGCCTCCCCGCGCCCGCCCGACCCGCCTCCCCGCGCCCGCCCGACCCGCCTCCCCGCGCCCGCCGCCCCGCCTCCCCGCGCCCGCCCGACCCGCCTCCCCGCGCCCGCCCCGCCTCCCCGCGCCCGCCGCCCCGCCTCCCCGCGCCCGCCCCGCCTCCCCGCGCCCGCCCCGCCTCCCCGCGCCCGCCGCCCCGCCTCCCCGCGCCCGCCCCGCCTCCCCGCGCCCGCCCCGCCCGCCCCCAGATTTGCATGCACCTCCCCGCCCGCCGACGGCGCGGAGTCCGCGTCCTAGCCACTGTCCCTCCGCCCCCGCGAGCCTGAGCCGGGCCGCTGACCTTTCCTGGGGGCGTCCCCACCCCACCCCACACACCCGCTCCCGGTCTCCCCCGCAGCAGTGAAGTCGCGCCCTCGGGGAGCCCGCAGTAGTTCCCGGTGCTCTCAGAATGAAAGCCCGTCCCGACGAGGCCATTCGCTGCGGCCAGTCCCTGTGCTGCTCCCGCTGTCCTTCCTGCCCGCCCCCCTTCCCCCTTCCCCCTTCCTCCCCCACCCCCCGGGGGCAGTGCGTTTGGGGCTGAGGGTTGGGCGCCCCCCCAGCAGCCCACGGACTGCTAAGTGCCAGGGGTGCTCATCCCGGCCACATGTTGCCTGAGCGCCTGCTGTATGTCGGGCTCCGGGCAAATTTAGACGGTAAAGCACCGTTCTCAATCGCTGGTACCCCGACACCCTGTGCTCAGGGCCCCCATCAGCTCGGTTAATGCTCGAAACTGCCCAGTGAGGAACTCGGCTACTCCCACCCATTTCACAGACGGGCAAACGGAGGCACAGAACCTCTGAGGGAAGCTTGCCCAAAGTCGCAGCGGGTATGGCATTCGAACCCAGGCTCCATAGGCCACTAACCACTGGGCCACATAAGAGCCCTGATGCAGCCAGAAGGTGGGAAAACTACTAAATGGATAAAGGATTTCAGGGAACAAGAGGCCCCAAGAAGGAAGCAAAAAGAGGGACCTATTCGGCTAGTGGGGCTGGTGGCTTGCATGTATCCTTAAGGGGAGGCGTTGGAGCTGAGACCCTGAAGAGGACAGAGGGGAAGACTAGTTTAGGGAGAGAGAGCAGCAAGTGCAAAGGCCCTGGGGTGGGACCAACTTAGCATGTTACAGGGATGACCTGAAGGCCAGGTTGGCTGGAGAGCCTTGAGGAGGGGAGCGCAGAAGGAGGGGAGGAAGGAGATGGGCAGACTCAGGCCCGGCAGTTCTGGGGACCCAGAGAGAATTCTTTTTTTTTTTTTTTTTACTAGTTATATATTTTTATTGATTTCAGAGAGGAAATGAGAGGGAGTGAAAGATAGAAACATCAATGATGAGAGAATTATTGATTGGCTGCCTCCTGCACACCCCACACTGGGGATCGAGCCCTGGATGGAGTGGCTTCCTAGTTCGAATTCACTCTTGGGTCTTCTGGGGCCTCTGGCCACACTCGGTGCTTGTCCTTGCTGACGTCTTTGCTGGCCCGTTAGTGCCATCCTCGTCTTCAGTCTTTAACTCAGCTTACTCCCTGGCTGGGTCCCCTCCCTCTGCCTTGTCCCAGGACACTAGGACACAGCTCTTGGGAAATCGTCATTCCTCCAGACTGCACGCAGCCCTGTAGCTCTCGTTCCTTAGACACTTACCCTGTGCCTAGAGCGACATAAGCAATTGTCTCATTTAATCTTCACACAGCATATGTGTTCCCATTGTATAGATGAGTAAGGTGAGGCTCGGGGAGGTGAAGTAACTTGCCCAAGGCCTCGCAGCCAGCACGTGAGGACACTGGACGACCCCGCTTATCTGCCCTACTCCACAGCCTGTCCCTTCCCCCCTCTGCTTTCTTCTTCTCTGGGACTCTACCCAGAGGTGGCACCGATGGCCTCCTTTCCTTGAGAGAAGGACCCAGACCAAAATGAGCCCCTGTCCTAACAGCTGGTTGGCACCATGACCTGTTTTTCCCTCTGCAGCAGACATTGTCGATGCCCCGCCCATATCCTCTCCCACTCACCAGTCCCAGCCTCTCGCTGCCAGCACCGGAGACTCTGCCCGAGGCATTCTCTGGCCACAGGGGCCAGCTTCCCCTGAGCAGAGGGTGTATGTGTTGTGCCCAGATTTCAAAGTTCCCAAGACCCCCAGGGAGCCAGTCAGCCCGATGCAAAAGCAAAGAGTCATTTATTTCAAACCTAGGTTTGGCTCCCCTGCCACACTCACCGATGCAACGGTAAGCTCCAGTGGCCAAGAGAGAGAGACGCCTGATGGGACAGGGGGTTTTAAAGGGGGGTGGAGTGAGGGCAGGAGAGGGGACTGTGGGCCCCGCCGATTGGCCAGGCGCGAGTCGGTACAGGATGTGGTCATAGTGATGGCGTGCACTTCCCTTGATTATTATTGGTTAGTCCAGAGAAATCCTGGGTGTGGCTAGCAGCGGCTTCTTCCCGTGAGGAAGCACATGGCACCGTCCCAAAATGAAGGACCCAAGGCAAGATGGAGGGCGCAGTCCTTGCCCGGCTCCTGCTGCTGCCGCTCGAACTCGCCAGAAGGCAGGACGGCCCTCCCGCACAGCCCCCGCAGCCGGCCTGCGGGCAGACTGGGACTCCAGCGCGTCTGGCGGCACAGGCCCAGCAAACGGGGTGCGGCCGGCGGAGCGGCCCAGCTCTGGAGGAGCGGCATCCGCTCGGAGCAGGCCCGGCCATGGGGCCGGTGCACTGCAGCATGGCGGCCTCCCCGAGCTAGGGCACGCGCCCCACTCCGCTGCCGCCGCTGCTGCACTGGGCCCGGTCCGGGGGCAGCGGGCTGGCGGCAGCCCACGCCGGGCTCCCACCGTGGGCTGGGGAGCCAATGCCCCCCCCATGGGGCCCCGCGGTCGGCCCACGCAGGCCCCGGTCCCCCCGACCGGGCCCCAAGGGCCGCATGGACCCCCAGCCCCAGCGCGGGCAAGCGGGGAGCCGACCACGGGGGAAGGGAGGGAAGAGCCAGGCGGTGAGGCCTTCCGCTCCCATGACCTCCCCCGTGGTCGGTCGCCGCCCGGCCCCACCCCTCAGCCCGCTGCCGGCCACCACGCAGCCGGTCTGGACACTCGGACCCGCTCTGGGGAGGCCAGGCCCTACGGCGGGCGCGGAGGGATTTCAGAGCCCAGCGGCCAGGCTCCTCCTCCCGCACCGCCCGGAGGCGGGCGGCGCGCCTTTCAGTATGGAGAGTTGATGCCCACAGGGCAGGCCTCAGCAGCGATGATTGGAATCGGGGGATGAACACCCGTGTCCTCACTTCTCAGGGAATGCGGGGGGCAGCTCTGACACACGGTCAGCAGCCTCCCAGAGGTCCCAGAGAGACGGAGCGCCGGTCCCCCCACTCAGGGACACACCTCACTGGCTTCTTTCCCTCCCCCTTCACTTCCCCACTCCCTCAGTGTCTTCTGGGACCATGCCCCGTGCCAATGAAGGGCACTCCAGCCCTCGTCTCAGGAGCCCCTGGGCCATCTTATATAAGTGGGCCCCTCCGGCAGCACCCTTGGTATTCCTCTGAGGAGCACCCTCTCCAGCTCTCAGTCCAGACGTGTCCACCCCAACCCCCAAAGTGGGAGGTGACTCAGGAGTGGCCCCTCAGAACACTGTGGTCCCTCAGCCCTAGTGATTTGGTCAGAGGTGGGCATGTGACCCATCAGAGCCAATAAGATGCTTTGAGATTTTTCCGGGGTGAAATAGCCGCCTCCCCTTTCCAGGGGTGTCCCTCACCTGTACCAGCGGAGGACTGGGGCCGGAGCCCTGGCAGCCACCTTGCACAGCACCAGCTGTACCGCTTTTCCGGATATAAAGTTAGAACACGTTTGTAGGGATTGCAGTGATGGTCCCAGTTCTCCCCCTCCTCCCCTGTGCCCTCTCTCCTTGCCATGGACGCATCTCACTGGGCCTGCGAGCTCGGCCACGTGACTCGTTTTGGCCAATGGGGTGTTAGCAGATGTGATGGGGCGGAAGCTTGCAGTTCACTTCCGTGACTGGGCTTATTTCTGCCATTACCATGAGGGCATGCGTCCGCCCTGGTCCAGGCCCTAACTCCCTCTCGCCTCGGGCGGGGGTGAGCTCCCCAAACTGGGAGGAGGGGTGCAGGCATTCTGTGACAATGCAGTGTGCCTCGCTGTGCATGAGGGGAGGCCTCCCCCCGCGCCGCCTGGGCACTCGTGCCCAAGCCGGGAAGGAGCAGCGAGGACCCCCCCTCGCAGGGCAGGCGGACTTGGACTTGGACCGCGGCTCTCCCTGAGTCTCTGCCCTGCACGTGGCGCCTCCGCCCTCCCTTTCGCCCTGGAGGCTGGGAGAGACTCCCGCGGCCACAGAGAGCAATTGGTTATACTCCGGGCCGGAGGGCTTGGCCTCAGACTCAGTTTTATTCGGAATAACACACTCTGTGGCGTTCTGTGCATCCAGGGAGAAGCCAGCCTGGCCTGACAGCTGCATGCACGGGTCGGTGGGCACGCAGAACAAGGAGTCGCTGCCTCTGCCCTGAGGAGAAGAGTTCCAGGAAGTCTGCACCGATGAGGTGCAGCTTAAGGGGCTGAGGGTGACTAGGGGGTCACCAGGGGGGCGGGATATACATGCAGGATATGATCAGTCGCTTGTAGCCAAGAAAGGTCCTCTCTGTGCCGATGCTTCCTGAGCTGGGCGCTCTCTGCTGGCGTCACCACGCTTCCGTGAACCGGACCACAGCTGTCTCCGCGCTGACGCCCTGTGGGCAGCGGCAGCGGCACTGAGCGCCAGGCCTCCGCTCCGCTCCTCGCCCCTCTCCTCCGGCTCAGCGGCGCTCCTTCGTCGCGGAACTTCTCCTGCGTTGACTCACAGGACTCGGGACGACTCTCTAGTCAGGTCTTCTCTTCCTTTTCATCCTGTTCTCTAAACAGAATCGTTCCCCACGTCCTCCCTGCTCAGCTCATTCAGACACTCACCTTCCCTCATTGGACACACGTCCACATGCAAAGCTGCAGCGTGTGTACGTACATAGTCAGCGGACATCCCCCCTGGATCTGCTCCGCCCGCCCCCTTCCTGGGAGGACCCGGGAGGAGCCCTTGGAGATGCGCGCGCTGGCGGACCGCGTGTGAGCAGAGGCCGCGCGAGAGCGTGGCTGTGCCTGCAGCGCTGTGCTGACGCCCCGTCCCTACACCTGGCCCTGCCCAGGCTCGCATGTCCAGTGCTTGGCGCCCACACCGTGCAGGCATGTCCCCCGCTCTCCCTCTGAGCCCTCCAACCCCAAAGGCCTACGACCAAAGTCATCAGCCTTCTCCAGCCCTGCTTCCCTCTGTGCTCAGCCTCAGTGAAGGTGTGGCCTCCAGTTAAGCAAGTTGGAAACGATGCCGTCATCTTTGGCTTCCCTCTCTGTCTCTCTGTCTCTCTGTCTCTCTGTCTCTCTCTCTCTCTCTCTCTCTTTCCCCGTATCTCTCACAGAAGACAGCCAGGAGCCCCCGTGGTCTGTCCGCTCCACCTCTGCATTCCTCTTCGAATCCGGCCTATTTCCCTCTCCCACTGCCTCTGTCCCGGTCCAGCCCTCAATCCCTCTCCCACTGCCTCTGCCCTGGTCCAGCCCTCACTCCCTCTCCCACTGCCTCTGCCCTGGTCCAGCCCTAACTCCCTCTCCCACTGCCTCTGCCCTGGTCCAGCCCTAAGGCCCTCTCCCACTGCCTCTGCCCTGGTCCAGCCCTAACTCCCTCTCCCACTGCCTCTGCCCTGGTCCAGCCCTAACTCCCTCTCCCACTGCCTCTGCCCTGGTCCAGCCCTAACTCCCTCTCCCGCTGCCTCTGCCCTGGTCCAGCCCTAAGGCCCTCTCCCACTGCCTCTGCCCTGGTCCAGCCCTAACTCCCTCTCCCACTGCCTCTGCCCTGGTCCAGCCCTCGCTCCCTCTCCCACTGCCTCTGCCCTGGTCCAGCCCTAGCTCCCTCTCCCGCTGCCTCTGCCCTGGTCCAGCCCTCACTCCCTCTCCCACTGCCTCTGCCCTGGTCCAGCCCTAACTCCTTCTCGCCCAAACTAAGGGGACCTCCTTCCCTGCTTTCTGTTGCTGGTGGCAGCCTCTGTGCAGAGCCACCAGCCCCGTTGTCCCCTCTTCCCTCCACTCCATCCATCGGCAGAGGCCCTGCCGGAGGCTGACTCGTGACTGACGAAGCCAGTGACAGCGATCCTCACCCCTTCGCAGACCCCACCGTCCCGGCTCCTTTGCAGCACGGGGTGGCGAGGTGATTTGGGTCTGGCCGGTAAGACATGCAGGGAAAATCCGGAAAGAGGCCCACGGAGAGGAAGACCTCTGTCACTCCTCCCACCAGCGCCATCCTCAAAGTCCATGCAGCATTTATGCTTTAGAAGTTTACTCTCCAGGCTGGCATGCAAGGCCTGGACCACAGCTCTCCCCTTGTTTTTCCTCCAGCTTTACCCACGCCTCCCCACATTCCTCACAAGGAGCCTGGGGGTAGGAAGGCCAAGGGCAGGTATGTCCTCCACGGTAGCTGGTCCCAAGGATGGCCCCGCATGAACCATCTCCCTGGTTCACAGTCCTGTGCAGCCCTCCCCCCGCGTCTGCCCTGGGCCTGTGAAGCAGTTTAACTCCCAGAATGCAAAGGGCGTGAAGCTGTGCCACCTGGGCCACAAGCACCGAGGGCACTCTGCTTCCGCCCTCAGCAGCCCAAGCCTCCTGAGGAGCCAGCAACTGCGCCGAGACCACCAAGCGGTGAGGAAGTGCAGCCCGACCACAGCAGAGGCGCGGAAGAGAGTCCCAGCCAAGTAGCGTCCTGCACCCTGGACAGCCTTAAAGCATCTCCCTCCCTATCGCCTGTCTTTTCACTTTAGCGGTGCTTCTGTGTCAACGTCATCCAAGACAGGCTGACGCTCTCCAGAGCAGGAAGTAACTGCTAACGTAAATGTTCAATTCCCAGTAGGCACAGACCTGTCTCAGTGTTACCCACGAGCACGAAGAACTGCTGTGACTCCACTGATCTTACTAGTACACGCAGGGTGGGCAGGAGGCTTGTCTGGTTCTCTCCTTAGAAGAACTCCAAATAACGCCAAACGTGTCAGGATACCCTTTAACAGAGAGCGCAGGTTGCTGATACAGTGGGGCCTTGACTTATGAGTGTCCCAACTAACGAGTTTTTTGAGATAGCAGCTGTCTCTCAGCTGATTTTTTTGCATTGAGTTGATAGAGTAATTTGAGTTAACGAGCTCCTTAATGAGCTTGGTCTTGGAACGAATTAAACTCGTAAGTCAAGGCCCCACTGTATGTGTGACCTCTGTTTAGTCCAAGCCCTTTAACGACAGGCAACTCACCTGCTATTTTTCTAATGTGATTGAAGGTTCAGTAGGGTATGTATGGGATGAGGGGCAAAGCCACCGTTCTACATCATGCAGCTCACAGCAGCCCCCAAAAGACGCTGTTGGCAGCTTGCCAAAGGCCCTAATGAGCAGCAGCTCATTGACCCAGCTGGCTTGGCTCAGTGGTTGAGCGTCAGCCTTTGAACCAGGAGGTTCTGGTTCGATTCCTGGTTTGGGCACATGCCCAGGTTGTGGGCTCGATCCCCACTAGGAGGAGTGCAGGAGGCAGCTAATCAGTGATTCTCTATCATCATGGATGTTTCTATCTCTGCACCATCTTCCTTCCTCTCTGAAATCAATAAAAATATATTTTAAAAAGAAAAGCATCTCTTTGAACTATCTCTGGATAAGGAAAGGAAAAAGTCCAAACCCCAGAATATTTTCTTAGGTGTTTTTTTTTAAACCTCACCTGAGGATATTTTTTCTATTGCTTTCTAGAGTGTGTGGGAGGGAGAGGGAGAGAGAGAGAGAGATCGAGGTGAGAGAGACACATTCATTGGTTGCCTCCCAGGGGAAGGAACCTGCAAACCAGGTATGTGCCCTTGACCGGGTTTTGAACCCATGACCCTTTGGTGCATAGGCTGAGGCTCTAACCATTGATCCACACCGGCCAGGACCAAACCCCAGAATACGTGATCCCCTTCGTGCTGCTGCTGTGAGGGCTGAGTGAAGGCAGACACGCTGGGCCTTCTGGAGCTGGAGCTAATGGAAACCTTGGTTCCTCCGCTCTCATAAGGCTTTGCGTGAGGAGAGCGGGATGCAAGTGTTTATTAATTCCTGCGAGTGTTCTGTGAAGTTACGGCTCAGGACTCCCAGGCGAAAGGGGGATTTGACCTAGCAGATGTGATGGGTCCAAAAAGTAGTTTGTTTCCTAAAAATAAATCCGCATGGCTTCCTAAATTACTGACAAAGTGTATTCCAGATGGAAGTCATTCATCAGCGAATGACTGCACAATTCTTCAGCCAGAAATATTTCCACATAAATTCTAACCCTGAACCCTAACCCCAACCCTAATCCAAAACCCTAACCCTATACCCTAAACCCTAACCCCCTAACCTTTAACCCCAAGCCCCATACCCCAACCCTAACTCCAACCCCAGCCCTAAACCCTAACTCCACCCCTAATCCCTAACCCTAAGCCATAACAATAACCATAAACTCTAACCCCTACCCCTAAACTGCTGCCCCAAACCCCTAATCCTTACCTCCTAACCCTAATCCCAAATGTCAAAATCCTAAACCTTAAACCTAAATCCTTTTCTAACCTCCCAATCTTTACCCCATCCCTTTCCTTAATCCCTACTACTTACCCTAACTCAGACGCCAGAACCAGTACCCTGAACCTGGCCCCCAGAGCCAGATCCTGGAGCTGGACACTGGACAGCAGACCTCAAAGATGGATCCTAGAGATGGACCCCAATAAAGTCAATAAAAATGTTTTTAAGCAAAGAAAATGTGTTTCCCACTTGGCATATACTTACCTGGCCCACCGTACACCGTGCGGCAGTGGCTCAGAGCCTGCCTCTGTCTTCCTTCCCGAATGCTGTGAAACGGGCTCATTCATTGCTGTCCCGTATCCTGTGAAGATGTGCCCCGGGTGCGGAGCCCCCTGCAGGCTTCCTGGCCGGCCTCCGGCGGAGAGGATGTGGTGATCCAGGAGAGCTCAAGGCCCAGGCACCGCAGTAAAGTTTGGGGCGTTGTGGGGTTGGGTAAGGCCTACGTTGTCTCTGAGGCTGAGACAAAGTACACGCCTCCCCCATACCCAGAAACGTGAAGGAGGCAGGGCTCGTGTGGGAACTCTGGGGTATTGGTAAATTTTATACCCCATTTAGTGCGGTGCCTTCACCCCCTATAGCACCTAGATAAGAAGGGACATATGGCCCCAGCCAGTTTGGCTCAGTGGATAGAGCATCCGCCTGCAGACTAAAGGGTCCTGGGTTTGATTCCGGTCACGGGCACATGCCCAATTTGCAGGCTCAATCCCCAGTGGGGGGCATGCAGGAGGCAGCCGATCAATGATTCTCTGTCATCATTGATGTTTCTATCTCTCTCTCTCTCTCTCCCTCTCCCTTCCTCTCTGAAATCAATAATATATATTATTTTTAAAGAAGGGGCATAGGCATATGTGGGACGATACCGAGTCGCAGGCTGCCTCTGAGAAAGCAAATGTGCTGTTGAACAGATTAAGGCTCTTGGGATCTCAGGTGGAGTTGCCATCTGAGTAGATGTGTCAGGGACGCCAGGCTGGACACAATGGCAACAACAATAACACGCAAAAGGAGCCGACGCCCCTTAGCTCTCGGCCCCCATTGCAGAGAGGCCAGTATTAGCTGCACCCAGTGGGACAGCAGCCATCGGCCATGAACACAGCTCTCCTGCAGGTGCGGCCTCTTCCCAGCGTCCAGCCGGTCGCAGCCCGTCGGGAGGTGGCTAGAAGGGTTATTCACAAGGCCTGCTTCGAGGCCACCCGAGGCTCTGCCCGCGGAAACGGCTCGCATATTTGCTGCTGTGCAGAGCTCTTCCCACCGTCCTTCGGGCAGTGAGTTAGTTACATGCCACGCTGGGGCCAATGTCTTCCAGGCCCGCTTCAGGCCCCACTACTCTTCCGAGCTCCTGAGATGGCAGACCAGGGGAGGGGACACTAGACTAGGGCTCGGACTGGCCACTCCCCCGGTTGGATTGGATTCTTCCTGCCAGAGAGCGAGGACTGCCCCGGCCAGCTAGCGTGGCTCCCGCGGACCCTGCTGGAATCCGGCCAGATGCCCGGTGTATGACTATGGCAGCGGTTCTCAACCTGTGGGTCGTGACCCCTTTGGGGGTCGAACGACCCTTTCACAGGGGTCGCCTAAGACCATCGGAAAACACATATATAATTACATGTTGTTTTTGTGATTCATCGCTATGCTTTCATTATGTTCAATGTGTAACAATGAAAATACATCCTGCATATCAGATATTTACATGACGATTCATAACAGTAGCAAAATTACAGTTATGAAGTAGCAACGAAAATAATTTTATGGTTGGGGGTCACCACAACATGAGGAACTGTATCAAAGGGTCGCGGCACGAGGAAGGTTGAGAACCACTGGGCTACAGGCACTGGCCAGTACTAAAAGGCCCTGGCTGCAATTGGCTGCTGGGCACGGTCTGTGCTGCCCACTCAGACTGCAAATAGCCCCGGTCCCTCACCCCCTGGGCGATGTACGGCCGGCCCAGGCCCACAGGCTGCACACGTGTGATGAATAAGGATAAACTACTGCTATTGTCATGACTGCAGGGGAGGCCCTCCCCCGCCACGTGCCTGCAGGGCCTGTGTCTTATCGCCCTTATGTCTCTTCCTGGGAACCAGCACTGGAGTGTGGGGAATCCCTCCCTCCCTGAACTGCCACTTAAGCAGAAATGCACCATCAACCTGGGCGCTGGGTCTGCATTGCCCGTGCCCGCGTGGAGGGGGTGCCTGGGACGGGCCCCTGCAGTGTCTGCTGGGACAGCGGGGGGACAGGCTGCCCGTGAGAACCTGAGCAGTCTGACCCCAGGGCCAGCGCTAATGTCCCTCCTGCAATTCCGACCTTACCGAAAGGCAAGTCTCGGATCCAGGTGGGCGTCGCACTGACTCTCCCACGGTCCTCACTGCCCACGGCACGTGGGGTGGCGCGGACGGGTGTGCCGCTGGCAGCCTGGCTGTGTGCGCTCCGTGTGGAGAGCGCGGACTAACCACACACCTGGCCAGGGGCCCTGGGGTGGCTCCCACCCACTGCCCTCCCCGGGGCACCCCTGTGCCTGCCGGCCCCTCTCCTCACCCTCAGGCTGCAACCTCTCCCTGCCCTCTCCCAAGCTCCCAGGGCCCTTCCTTTGCTTCTGTAACGTGTATCCTGAGCCCATTTCTTCTGCGGCTCACTCCTCCCACCTCTGTGACTTCCAGATAAACTCGTTCTTATCATTTGAGTTCTGGGCTCTGGATCTTTCTTTGCTGAACTCAGGAACCGAGGTCCATCGGTTGCAGGCTCAATCCCCGGCCCTGGTCGGGGCGCAGGCAGGAGGCCTCCAATAGATGATTCTCTCTCATCATTGATGTTTCTATCTCCCTCTCCCTCTCCCTTCCTCTCTGAAATCAACAAAAATACATTTTTTAAAAGAACCGAGATCCAGTTTCACCACCAACACTGCCAAAGAAGGATCCATCTTCAGACCCTCCACCACTGCCAGGAAACGGCTCACCGACCACCCTACCTGTATGAGAAGCCCTCAGGTGAGGACAGAGCTCCTTGACCTGTGCCCGCGCCTCTCCTAGAAGCCCCGCGGGCGCTGTGCCTCTGTTTGCCTGTTCTGAGGAACGTGAAGGTTTGGGGTGCCGCAGACCTGAGGTGGAGTCCCATGCGTAGTGGAGGGCAAAGGGCTTCGCAGCCAGGGAGTCTGTGATGAGGTGACAGGCCCACAGAGGGAAACGACTGGCCCAAAGTCGAGACCCACACACTGCCTGGTGCCTTACCTCCCTCCTCCTCCCCCGCCTCCCACCTGGCACAGGTAACAGTGGGGCAGGAAGAGGAGGAGGATGGGCCGGGAAACTCAGAAGTGAAACCTAGATTCTATGATAAGGATGAGCAATAACTAAGCTACTTAAGATTACCTATGACCAGATGGAAAAACGTCACCGGGGCCCTGGCCCGTGTGGTTCAGTGGTGGGAGCATCGGCCCGAGCCGTGAATGCTCGCGGGTTCGAGTCCCCATCGAGGGCACATACCTGGGTTGCAGGTTCAATCCCAGGCCCTGGTTTGGAGCTGGGGTGAGTGCAGGAGACAACCAATTGATGTGTCTCTCTCACATGAATGTTTCTCTCTCTTCCTCTCCCTCCTCCCTCCCTCCCTTCCACTCTCTCTAAAAATCAATGGGAAAAATATCCTTGGTGGAGGATTAACAATAACGATCATGTGTAAAGTTTTAGACCCTGATTGGACAGGAAGGGAGAACAAATCTTTAAAGGCAGGTGCCTTTCCGGCACCCAAAGAAGGGGTCTACATATGTGACACACATGTATTTATGGCCGTGTCTCCCTAAGGATGCACTCACATGTATGAGAACCCCCCAAACTTACCTGCTCTGAAGTCTCAGTGGGAGCCTGGAGAGATGGCCTAGTAGTTGGTTAGAGCATCGTCCTGATATGTCAAGGTTGTGGGTTCAATCCCTGGTCGGGGCACATACAAGAATCAACCAGTGAGTGCAGAAATAGGTGGGACAACAAAGTGATATCTCTCTCTTTCTCTCTCTCTCTCTCTCTCTCTCTCTCTCTCTCTCTCTCAAATCAAACAATCAATTTAAATTTTTTCTTATTAAATAAAAAATAAGTGAAGTCTCGGCGGCTCACAGTCTCACGGGAAGGGCCGGTTTCCACTTTCTTCCCCAGGACGCCGGTATCAGTGCCAAGCTAGACACCCACGCCCTGGCTGAGTTCTCGGCAACTGGCATATGATTCTAAACAGAGCATTTCCTGCTGCCAAGGAGCTGCCTGAGTGGAAAACCTGGCTTTGCAAAGGGGAACGGCTTTATCGCCTCTCCCTGCAGCCCAGCCTGGGCCCTGGGCTGTCATGAAGCCAGAATGTCGTCCCGACATCCGCTCTTGTGAGTGTAACGTGACTGACCTCTTAGCCCAAATGCCAAACGCTACAGACAAGGTTGACCGGGCTTCCTTCCTTCACTGATGCCTCTGGCCACTGGCTCGCTTCTCTCCCGGGGGAAGGGGACGCGGCTACTCGGGGAAGACTCGGGCCTTGGAGGATAAGTATGCAGCCCACCTCCCGCTATCTGGCCCAAGGACTCTGAGGAAGATGGGCGATCAGATTGTGTGGCCACCAAGATGTCTGGGGTGTGCAGGTGTCGATGTGAACAAAAGCCATCTCCGCCTTCGTGTCCTTTCGTGCTGTGACCTTTGGTCAACCTCACTGTCCTTAGCAAGCTTAGCAAGGCGTTCTCGTTGATTATCCGTGTTCCCGAAAATGTGGCCATAAGTATTTTTGTTAGTAACAGCTGGAATGGCATGACAACCAGGGTGAATATCAAACTGGTGATAGTATTGATTATAAACAATTATCGGTCACACGACGACCAGGAGGCATGGCCCCGGCACTACTGCATTCTTCGTCCCTTTGTCCTGTCAGACATTAGTACCCAAGCTATGCTATTTTTAAAAAAAGGACTGCAGCCCAGCCAATGTGGCTCAGAGGTTGAGGATCGACCTATGAACCAGGAGGTTATGGTTTGATTCCCGGTCAGGGCACATGCCTGGGTTTCGGGCTCGATCCTCAGTGTGGGGCATGCAGGAGGCAGCTGATCAATGTTTCTCTCTCATCACTGATGTTTCTATCTCTCTTCCCCTCTCCCTTCCTCTCTGAAATATATATGTATATGTATTTATATATATATAAAATAAAAAAATAAATAAAGTAGCTCACTGCCACTTGCCTCAGCTGGCTGCCCCACGCCACTCACAGCTCTCCGCTGCCCGTAGCTCGCTGCCCCGCCCTCCTGTAGCTCACAGTCCTACTTCCATTTATCTGAGGTAATATATATATATATATATATAATTTTTAAGTACTGTAACAGGAGTCTGTTAGTGGAGAATAATCTTCACAGAACCAGCTGTTCCACTCCCACCCAATCTTCCCGTAAGTAAACTGCACTATAATAAGTTCTGGTCCAGTCCATGAAGGTGCCTTCATCCTTGGGTCTGAAGATACCTTCTCATACGGTGGCCGTTGTTCCTCTGCCCCATCGTCAGACAGCGAGGTTTCCTCAGGATGAAACACCTCTGTGTCTCAAAGGAAGCTACCCAGAAACTGAAAAGACAGCCCACAGAATGGAAGGCTTATTTGTACATTATATACCTGATACCCAGAATATGCAAAGAACTTTTACAACTCATAAAAAAAAGTCAAAAAGCTGAATTTTAAAGATGCACTTGAATAGGCCCTTCTCCTGAGAAGACATACAAATGGTCAGCACGCACATTAGAAGATGTTAAGCGTCACTAATCATGATGAAATGCAGACGAAACCCACAATGTGATAGCCCTTCACACTCCCTAGAACGGCAATGACCAAGAACCCTTAAACATTGCTTGTGCAGTGTCAACTGGTGCAGCCTATGTGTACAATAGTTCGGCATTTCCTTAAAAAAATACCTTATGGTTCAATAACTCCACCCCTAAATATTGTCCCCCCCAGAACTGAAAAGGGTGTTCAAACAAAAACATTCACATGAATTTCACAGCAGCCAAAAGGCAGAAACAACTCAAATGTCCATCAGTGGGTGAATGAAGAAACAAAAGGTGATAAATCCACAAACTGAACTAGTATCCTGCCGTACAGAGGAATAAAGTAAAAGGGGGCAGCCGCTGTGGAAAACAGGAGGGCAGTTCCTCAAAACCTTACGCACAGAATTAATGTATGACCCAGCGATTCCACTCCAGGGGACATGCCCAGAAGATTTGAAACCAGGGACTGGCACAGATATCATCCACCCGTTTTCACAGAAGCGTTATACACGACTAGTGGCCCTGCACACGAATCTGTGCGTGAGTAGCTCACTGCCACTGGCCTCGGCTGGCCGCCCTGCCCACCACTGCTCGTAGCTCTCCGCCACACGTAGCTCGCTGCCCCGCCCTCCTGCTGATCGGTCATTGTGACGGCATCCCGACCAATTTGCATATTACCCTATTATAAGTATAGATAGCCAAACAACCCCGGTGTCCACTAAACAAAATGTGTTAGATACACAATGGAATATTATCTTTGTTAAAACTGGGGCAATTCTGACACCTGGTGCAACCTGGATGGACAGCGACGTCACTATGGTAAGGCGAATAAGTCAATCACAGAAAGACAGATATGATATGACTCCACTTATCTGAGGTATCTGGAGAGATCAAGTCCAGAGACAGAAAGGAGTGTGGGGTTGTCAAGGCTGGGGGAGGCGGCAGGGGGAGTTAGTGTTTAATGGATACGGAGTTTTAAAGAAAAACAAAAAAAGTTCTGAAGGTGTATGGTGTTGATGATATTTGCCTAACAATGTAAATATAGCTAATTCCATCGAACTGTGTACTTCACATGGTACATGTGTTGAAATATATTTATTTTTTTAAAATACATTTTATTGATTTTTTACAGAGAGGAAGGGAGAGGGATGGAGAGTTAGAAACATCGATGAGAGAGAAACATCGACCAGCTGCCTCCTGCACACCTCCTACTGGGGATGTGCCCACAACCAAGGTACATGCCCTTGACCGGAATCGAACTCGGGACCCTTGAGTCCACAGGCTGACGCTCTATCCACTGAGCCAAACCGGTTAGGGCCCAATGGCATTTTTGTTACCGGGTGGGGTCGCTTTGGGCTCTGGACTTTGTTCAGGACAGATTTCACAACACGAGTCCCGGTGATTTTGAGAGCACGTCTATTAAAGGTGGGGACAGTGAAACAACGGAGGGGGGTAAGTTACAAAAAGCCACCGGGGAGAGAGAGAGAGAAGGGGGCCTTGGAGACGGGTGCAGGGGGTAGGCACGGGGTGAGCTGCACTGCCCGCTGCTCCCCGGGTTGCAAGTCTCGTGGGGACCCTTAGAGTTTAGGAAAAAGAGAGCAGAGACACAGGCCTGGGTGTGCTCCAGCGAGAGCGAGGCCTTCGCCCTGAGGCTTTTCTCTTTCTCTGGCCAGTGGGCATCGCAGGGAGGGCCGCCGTTTAATATCCACCAGCTTCCCGGTGCCCTGCAATGCGCTGACTCATCAGAGTGCGCGTACAGCAGGGTCAGAGGCTGTTTTCTAGTGCGTTTTTATTTTCAAAGAACATCGCTGAATAGGGGCCGGGACCGAGGCCGGTCCGCTCCCCACGGTCCGGAATGTGCACGCCATTGGCTCCTAACTGTCCTTGTTTGGGGAAGATAACACCTTGGGATCCATTAGCTGGCTGTAAACTGCTCAAATTGTTTGGCCTTGTTTAATTATTTTGCCTCAGATTTCCCTATTCCACTTGTCAAGGAATTCCCCTAGCTTCTTACTGCCTCACGTTCACAGAAATAGAAGAATCCTAACATTACGCGATCTCGATCTCGAGAGAGAGAAGCGCAGGAGGCATCACGCTCCCGGACGCCAAACTGTATCGCAAAGCTAGAGCCACCGGACCAGCGTGGCATCGCATAAAAACAGACCCACGGGTCAACGGAGCCGAGCGGAGAGCCCAGGAATGGCGCTGGGGCCCTGGCCAGCCACGTGCAAAAGAACAACCCTGGACGCTACCTTACGCCGCACAAAAAACCCCCTGAAACGCCACGGTTTTCCACAGCAAGCCCTTCCTCTGCTGAGTCATGGAAGACCCGCACGCCCCTCGCCCCCTGAGCATTCCTCCCGCACAGGAAGCTTCTCCTCGCCTCTTCCTCCCTCACTGGCGCTCCCCAGCCGGCCCTGAGGACCATTCGTGGTTCCCCCCAACATCCTGAGGCGCCCCACTCGCCTCAGCTTGCAGAAGCCAAGTCCAGGGGCAAGAATGCACTAGCGCCCCCAGGTCAAAAAGGTGGGCTCTGGCGCCCCCTGCCGGCCAGTGGCGGCAGAGCAACGCAAAACACTCCTAGCTCGCACAGCGCAGGGAAGGCAGACTCCGGGGCCGCCCTGGGGAACCCCTTACACTTCGGAAATGCAAACGGAAATGAAGCCAAATATCCCATGACTCCTCCCACATGAGGTAAGGAAAATGTAATTGGAAACCAAATGGACTAAAATGAACGCTAACACAAACTTTACAGCTTACACCAAAATGCACACCAAATTGTCCATAGGCAAATTTAAAATGCAAAACTATCAAGAAGCAAACATACAAGAAGTTCTACATGACCCAGGGTCTGGTGATACGTTTTAACACACAACACCATAAGCCGAGTCATAAAAGAAAAAGATTAACACCGTGGCCTTTGTAGAATTAACAAACTCCTAACCTGGGAAAGACCTTGTCCAGAGAACCAAAAGACAGCCATATCTGCAAAGCAGGCGCCTGGCAAAGAACTAAAACAAGCAGCCCGTTAAAATGGGCGAAGGCCTGAGAGACACCTTGTCAAAGAAGGTGCTGAGACAGTAAAAAGCATCCAAAGGAAGCTCCGCATCATACAGCACTGGGGAGTGGCAAACTAAAACACCTGCTAGAATGCTCGCCTCCAAACAATGGCAACGCCAGTGCTCCCGTCAGAGAACCCGGGCGCATGCCGTGGCCCCGGCGTAGTCCTGAGCCCTGCACAAGGCATCGTCACCAGCTAATCCTGGTGCTGCCCGCAGCCTGTCGGGGGCCAAGAGCCACCTGCCGTCTAACAGCCGAAGATACACAGGCTGATTCCAGAGCACCACCCTGACTAACGCAGTCTTGTCTGTGGCTGTCCCGTGTGTCTTCATTGTGCTGATCTTTACACAACCAGTGCAGTGTGGCTGCAGTGTGGGGTATGGCTGCAGTGGGGGCTGCAGTGGGGGCTGCAGTGTTGTGTGCAGTGTGGGCTGCAGTGTTGGCTGCAGTGTGGGCTGCAGTGTGGGGTATGGCTGCAGTGGGGGCTGCAGTGGGGGCTGCAGTGTTGTGTGCAGTGTGGGCTGCAGTGTGGGGTATGGCTGCAGTGGGGGCTGCAGTGGGGGCTGCAGTGTTGTGTGCAGTGTGGCTGCAGTGTGGGGTATGGCTGCAGTGTGGGCTGCAGTGTGGGCTGCAGTGTGGGCTGCAGTGTGGGCTGCAGTGTGGTGCACAGTTTGGGCTGCAGTGTGGAGTGCAGTATGGGCTGCAGTGTGGTGCACAGTTTGGGCTGCAGTGTGGTGTGCAGTATGGGCTGCAGTGTGGTGCACAGTTTGGGCTGCAGTGTGGTGTGCAGTATGGGCTGCAGTGTGGTGCACAGTTTGGGCTGCAGTGTGGTGTGCAGTATGGGCTGCAGTGTGGTGCACAGTTTGGGCTGCAGTGTGGTGTGCAGTATGGGCTGCAGTGTGGTGCACAGTTTGGGCTGCAGTGTGGGCTGCAGTGTTGGGCGTGCTGCAGTGTGGCTGCAGTATGGGGTATGGTATGGGCTGCAGTGTGTGCTGCAGTGTGTGCTGCAGTGTGGGCTGCAGTGTGGGGTATGGTATGGGCTGCAGTGTGGGGTGCAGTGTGGGCTGCAGTGTGGGTGCAGTGTGGGGTATGGTATGAGCTGCAGTGTGGGCTGCAGTGTGGGGTGCAGTGTGGGTGCAGTGTGGGTGCAGTGTGGGGTATGGTATGAGCTGCAGTGTGGACTGCAGTGTGGGGTACAGTGTGGGTTGCAATGTGGAGTGCAGTATGGGCTGCAGTGTGGGGTACCGTATGGGGTGCAGTGTGGACACTCTGATCCCAGGATCAAGTGGTGCTTCTCACCCTCCCTGACTGCTCCCCTTCTCTGAGACGATAATTTAAGCAGACCTTATGCAAAATGGACCATTAAATACTACTATTTTTTAGCTCCTTCTAAACTGTTCGGGTGTATATTTACGTCATGTTCTGGGGACCCTGTGAGGGGCACTTGAGGAAGACATGGGCCACATGAAAAGCATGTGTAGAACCAGTTGGGGGCCGTGGGGGCACTTAGGGGTCATGAAGGTGTCACGGGACTGAGCCAGGTCTAATGAGTCAGCAGTTACATCCAGAAGACAACTCCAAGACGACTTTATGAGAAGGAACGTCATTGCTTGGCAGCTCACAACACACGGGGGTCGCTCCCGAAGCAGTGCGTCCCGAACAAAGGGTGGATCGTCCTCACTCAGGGAAATCGCGCATAGACATCACGGCGAGCCTCCTCCTCACACGTAGCGGTGGGCCACCCCACCGGCGCAGCGAGCGAACATGCCTGCACACACATCGCCTGCTCAGAAACGGCGGGCGCTCGGCCCGGGAGGAGACGTTAGTGTGTAATGCGGGATAACCAGGAAAGTTCCTGAGGCGGTCAGCGAGCGCCCTCCAGGCTGCGGCAGCCGGCCCCGGGCGGTCTGAGCCAGGTTCGCCCCGAGTTCTGCCCGTCAGCCCCGTGAATCCCTGAGAAGACGTGCCTGGCAATTGTCCGTGTCAGGGATGGCAAAGGTCTGTAAGAAAGTGTAACTAACTGAGTCTCAACTCCTTGCTCAAGTCAGCAAACCACAGATGCGGTCAGCGCACCTTATAGCAATTAGGTGCCTACGTGGGCGTACAGGTGAGTCTAGCAAAGCTAAGAATTCTACGTAGAAGTTAGTCCGGCCCTGGCCGGGTGGCTCAGTTGGTTGGAGCATCATCCTATACACCAAAAAGCTGCAGGTTTGATCCCAGGTCAGGGCAAATTTGGGAGGCAACCATCCGATGTTCTCTCTCACATCAATGTTTCTCTCTCTCTCTCCCTCCCTTCCTCTCTCTAAGAGTAGATAGATAGATAGATAGATAGATAGATAGATAGATAGATAACTGATAGAAAATAGATAGATAGATAACTGATAGATAGATAGATAACTGATAGATAGATAGATAGATAGATAGATAGATAGATAGATAGATAACTGATAGATAGATAGATAGATAGATAGATAAAAAGGCTACCTGCAAATCTCCCACATGCACTCCATGTGGTCCCCCAATGGCCCCCGTGTGTGTGCGTGTGTGTGTGCGTGTGTGTGTGTGTGTGTGTGTGTGTGTGTGTGTAGGTTAGGCTACATGGGGGTTCATAAAAATTACATGGGGACTTGTGGGGGGTACATGAGGGTCATAGGGTGGCCACATGAGAGGCACGGTGAGGACAACATAGGGGTCTGTATGGTCGGTAAACGGGAACATGGGCCCCTTCCCATGCTCCCACGCCCCCTCTCGCCCTGTGGGAACACAGGGAAGGCCTGTAAGACCGTGAGGCCTTGGGACTCTGGCCAGCAACTTGGTCTAAGAACGAGAAACTGAGTCAACAGAGCCAAATATCAACAGTACAACGATTGAAATTTCTTTTGAGAGCCAAATTTTTTAAACTTAAACTATATAGTTCCCTAGAAACCAAGATGGCAGCATAGGTTAACGCCGGAGATTGCTGCCTCGAACAACCACTTCAGAGATATAACTAAAGGACAGAACGGACATCACCCAGAACCACAGGAAGGCTGGCTGAGTGGAAATTCTACAACTAGGAGGAAAGAGAATATCATACCCAGACTCAGAGGAGGCGCAGTGCTGAAGTGAAATACTCAGGTGCGGAGTGCGCGCGCGGAGCGGGCTGGCGGCGAGGGCGCGGTTGTTGTTTTCAATCGGGAGGGAGTTTCAGACTCTGAGCTCCAGATCCGGGCGAGTCTCTGGGGACCCAAACTCAAACGGGAGAAGCGGGACTGTCTGGCTTCGGTCGGAACTCGAAGGCAGCTTTCTCTCCAAGGTTTGCAGCGGTTGCTGGGACTCTGAGAGGCAGAGCCCCTAGGGACGGAACTGAGAGCAGCCATAACTCCTTGTTCCGCCCGCCTTGTAGATCCCCAGGGACCTGCCCCGCCCAAGCCCTGCGCAGAGCCATTTGCCAGATAGCCTCAGGCAAACGCTAGATTAGAACCGCCCTAGAGATCCAGCACAGAAGCTCTCCCGCTGCAGACACAGCTGACTCTCATAGCCAGTTAGCCTGGAGGTCAAATCACCCCCAGTATTGCCGACATCAATCAAGGCTTAACTACAACAAGACTGCGCACAAAGACCACTAGGGGGTGCACCAAGAAAAGATAAAAAAATGCGGAGACAAAGAAACAGGACGCAAATGTCAGAAATGGAAGATATAGAGCTCAAAACCACACTTTTATGGTCTCTCAAGAACTGTCTAGAAGCTGCCAATAAACTTAGTAAGGCCCTCGAAAAGACTGGTGAGACCGCAGATAAATGTAGTGAGATCCTCAAGAAATCTAATGA